>NW_020837958.1:16823471-17482399 GCF_003676395.1 Aethalodelphis obliquidens
AAATTAAAAAAAAATTAGTTGCTGATATCTAGAAATCAGGAGATTTTTACTTTAAATTCTAGATTTTGGTTTCTCAGAAGATCTGGAACATCTGGCAATATCCTAGACCACTTTTCCACATGACAACATTTTGTGGGGCTGAGTGGCAGCTGCCACCTTTAGACAGAATTCCTACTCTTCAGTTGAACATAGATGCTATATTATCTGCTTTTCTCATTTTTACGTTCCTAGCCAACAGAACTCTTCTCTGGAGCTGTGCTGTACTTGACACGTGGCTAGTCCAAGTGAGACATGCTGTAACTGTGAAAGTCACACTGGATTTCAAAGATTTGGCCTGAAATAGGATGGCAAAATATTTCATTAATAATTTTTGTATTGATTGTGTTTTTAAATGGTAATATTTTGGTTAAATAAATAAATTACTAAAATAAATGTAACTTGTTTCTTCTTACCTTTTTAAAAATGTGGCTACTAGACAATTTAAGATTACATGTGTGCCTCACATTAGAGTTCTGTTGGACAGTACTACTCTTGATGGTCATGGCCTAGTACAGGGGTTGCTAAACAATAGTGCATGAGCCAAATCTGACTGGTTACCTGTTTTGGTATGATCCCCAAGTTAAGAATGATTTTCACAGGTGAATATTTGCAATTTTTTTGATTATAGGGAACATTTAGCTTTGAACCCCAATTAAGTGAAATGGTATTCCCCCCCTCAAAGAATTTTATTTTTCTCATTAGTAGACTTGTAGTACAAAACATTGTACTCAATTATTATTATTATATTTTGAATTTCCTCAAAAGTTTATGAAAATTTGTTTTTTTTTCTCTTGTTATTCAAGTTCCTATATTTTATCCTTGTTGTTCCTTCTTGGTATGCAAAGCCTAAAATATTTACTATCTGTCTTTTTACAGAAAAAGTTTACTAACCATTGGTCCAATAGGAAGCTGATGCAGGCAGCTTTCCGAGGAAGTTAAGCATAGTGGAAATGCTCTGGATTCTGATAGGCAAGGGTTCCAATCTTATCAATTGATCTATTCTCTGAGTCTTAGTTTTCTTATTGTAAAATGGCAATAATGATTCCTTTCTGAATTGTTTTGAAGATTAGGTAAGATACTGTACAAGATGTTTTGTGGAATAGGTGACTAGCGCTTCCTCTGCCTAGAATGCTGTTCCTTGTTATACCTGAGTTGGTGACTTCTTGCCTATCTTTAGCATAGTAACATTTCTAGCTAAGAGAAGTATTTCTTGCTCTGGCCCCAAGCCTAGGTTAGCTCTCCCTGGAAATCCTGTCCTTTTTTTATGCTTATTATACTTACTGCTGTTTGTCCCACATCTATCTGCTTTCTAAGATTTTAAGGTCTATGAGGGAAGCGTCTTGATAACCAGTGTTTTCTAGGACTAACACATAATAAGTATTCAATATTTTTTTTGAGTGATGTTGATGCAAAATGCTGTACATATGACACAGAAAACTAGAAGAATTCAGAGGGAAGAGATTTGTTTTTTCCACAGAGATTTCAAAGTTTGTGTCTAGAGATTTTGGCCATGTTTTAGGACGTATAATTTAAACATGCTTTATTATTCCCTTCTACAATACTTGGATTTTCTCACTCATCTTTCTTAAAGATGAGTGAGGAAATGCAAGTAAAACACTAAACACAGTGCCTGGCACATAGTAAGGCCTCAACAAATTTTCTCTTCTCTGATGGTGGATGATGATGATAAATCAGAATACTGAACATAAAAATAAGCAAAGTATCTATGTACTTGATAAAATTGAGAGATCAAAAATTTTGGAGAACGGAAGGGAATCCATTTTCGAGAAAGTAAATTAGTCATTCCAGCACCCAAATTCAAACCACTCTCATCAACAAAAGTCAACTTTATTTTTTTAATGAACAGGATTTGAAGTATAGGACAGTAAAAACTTAGAATCCAGATCAACTCCTGAAAACCAAAACTAAATTTTGTCCTGAGTTTATATATTAGTTACAAGTTTATATGATAAATGTCTATGTGTCAAAATGTTTCTGGTCAGAATGACAACTGGCAGTTGTGGCTCCTTTCCCTTCAGAACACGAGGCTTAACAGATGGGAAGAAAAAGCACGTAGTAGGGTCCACGTTAGCCTTTGCCAACAGGAATGGACACTAAGGCTCTAGAGAGGGTGGAGCTGATAATAAAATGCAGCCTCAGGGTTCTCTCTTACAGCCTTACCTAACCTTGTAATGGAGGTCACCCATTATATTTTAAATTTCTGGAATTTCTTTTGAGAATTCTATGTATTCCAGCCATAGTTTTCCAAGTCTTCAGCTTTATTCAGTTTAACCAATATTTGTCAAGTATCTACTGTGTGCTGGGCATTAAGGATATAGAGTTGAATATAGATTCAGAAACTACTTTAGAGGAGCTCAGAGTCTGGTGGATGAGATCAGTGTGCAAGACACACCAATTCACTGCATAAGTGCTGTGATAGCACTCTGCACAGTTACTGTAGAAGCATCAAAGACGGGCTCCCATGCCTGGGACCTAGAACCAATCAAAGCAGTCTTCCTGGTCGAGGTAAACCAGAGTCAGAGGGTGTGTGTGTGTGTGTGTGTGTGTGTGTGTGTGTGTGTGTGTGTGTGTAAGGGAGGTGGTGGTAGTATAACCTAGAGTTATGGCCATCTATTTTTATCCTTGTAACTTTCTTAACCCACAATAAAACTCGAGGTTATAACACAATGAATATGGTGGTAATTCTCAGTGGTGGTGGAGAAAGCTCAGAATGGGATAGGGGATGTAAAGAATGGATCTTGAGATTCTCTCACAATATCGGGGTGTAGGGGCATTGGTGAGTAGCTGTAGAAATGGAATTTTGGTGGCATGGAATAAGGCCAAGTCAGAGTTGTGGACAAAGATGAGAAATGAGGCAAGGGAAGAGGAAGAAGCCAGATAATAAGGCCATGATAAGGAGCATGGGTTTGTATCCTGTGAGCAGTGGGGAGTCACTGAAGAGTTTTGAGTGGATAGTGACATAGTAAGATTTTTGCCTTAGAGCCTAAAAACAGGCTAAATAAAAAATGCAGATATGTGTGGTTTTTGCCTGTTCAAGATTTTTAAAGTTTTTGATCAAGTACTGAGAAAATATCCAAACTTTAGGACTGTATTCTCGTATGGCAACAATATGATGGAGATCAGTAGCAGTTGACCCATTGGATGAAGGATCTATTGTCTTTCTCTCAGGGACCACACATTAAAGCTCATGGAAGGGTTCTGTTCCAATTTTGATCACTCCGGAACAGGTCAGGGTGAATGCTGTTTTGTGATTATTCAGGACTGAACCAGTTGCCCCGCCCTATAATGGCAGAGTTTGTCATGATTATTATCTCTTAACCAGGACCAAATGGAACAGGAAAAGAATCAGTAACCTTAACGATGGCCAAGGGTGCAGAGTGGAGAGTATAGGCCCATCCTAGTAGATGGAAAGATAGTAAATACCTAATCGTACAAATGTATGAGCTGGTGTGCTAGAGTTATGAATAGACTGCTCTGGCAGCACAAAAAGGATGACAGATTGCCTTGGGAAAAGCAACCTGAAGAGAGGTTATAGAAGACTTTATTAATCAGAGAAGAAAATTTTCCCCAAACAGTCTTAGAGTTCAGTTGTTATCTCAGCTGAATTATTTAGCTCTCAAGAGTGTCCTGGTTAGACAGTAGATCACATGGTCACCCTATATAGAGCAGCAGTGTGTTGGAGACTTCTAGCCTTCAGCAGAATCATTCTCTCTTTTTGACCTTGGTGACACTATCTCCCAGCCTGACTTGCAGTTGGAGGTGGCCCTGTGACTAAGTTCTCTTTAGTGAAATGGAAGCAAAAGTGATGTGTTCCCAACAGCAGAAGAACGGAGGAAGTATGAAAATAAAAAGCCAATGTGCTTCTTTCCCTATCCCAAACTTCTCATGTCACAAATCTAGCTTGTACTATGATTAGAGGAGAGCTTGAAATCAGGCATGACACTGAAATTTTGAACAAGGTTGGATGAAATTTTAATACCTGTAAGTACTAGGTAATTCTAGATCTGCTTAAGATGTTTTGTAAGGGACAGCTGAAGACATTGTCATGCAATAAAAAGCAAGTTGCCAAATAATATGGCGGTGATACCATTTCTGTAAACATAAAATCCATATATTTTATATGTACTTATATTTCTATATATGTGCATAGGAAGAGGTCCAAGCTATTAAATACAAAACCATTAACAGTACCTCTGAGTTCTCACTAATTGTACTAATCAATTGTATTAGAATGCATTAATAGAAATTTTCAGAGTGGAAAAATAACATTGGGTGTTAATTTTGATAATCCTAGAGATGAAGTGAATGTTTGGCAAGGAATTATACACAAGTACTTTACTACGTTTGATGATAGCTATTGCCAGTCAATGGATCTTAATTTAGGGTTTGTGGGGGTTTTTTTGTACAAACCTAAAAAAAATTCTCCTAAAGTCTCCACATGTAATTTATTTTCTTATTAATGTCATCAAATGTCTATTCATATAAATAGAATTCTGATTTTTAACTCTGAGCTTTCATAATCAAATACTCTAATATGAAGGAAGAATTTGCCAATTTGTCTGTTACTATCTAGCTATTTCCTCCGTTTTTAAATCATATTTCCTGATGTATCCAAGATGTAATTAAAAACCATGGGCCTTGGAGTCAGACATGCCTGGATTTGAATCTCAGTTCTTTAAATTTCCTTACTGTGTGTTAACAAGCAAGTTACTTTACGTCTTTAAGCATCATTTATAGGACTTCCTGAAGCGTTTTTGAGGATTAAATGCTATAGTGCATCCCCAGTGTGCAGAACAATGTGACAGAGTAGACGATGAGAGTCCCACCCTTATCTCTCTCTACCCAGTCTTTCAGTTCACTTTTAAGAAGCAGTAAATATAGTTTAATGCAGTTATTAAATAAGAATTCATAAACCTTCCATTGCCCTGCATTAATTTACACTACCCAGCCTCTCAAAAAAGTTTAACAGGCTGTTGGTAATTTGAAAGCAAAGGTGTTAATAGTATTTTATCTTTTTTGTCTCTTTTTTTGTAAATTTCTTGTTTTCTTCTGAATTATATTTTATCTTTCAAAGATTGAAATAAAATGAGGGAAAAGATAATTATGTTGGGACAAATGTGGACAGAAGATATTTTAAAAATGAGTAGTAACTTATATATATATTGGTGGGTAACAGGAAAAGAAGCAATATTAAAGAGTCTGTTTTTTAATTGCAAGATTCATGCATGTATATGTATTAATATTGTAGCAAATTTAGTTTATAGAGATAAACTGATGTAAATAAGAAAAAAGCTACACCATCCACAGTCTCACCAGTCTCAGTAGTTATTCTCAATATTTTAGTATATATCCTTCTCATATACTGATATATATTTAAAATATTATTTACTTTATCAATTTATTTTTGGCTGTGTTGGGTCTTCGTTGCTGCACGCGGGCTTTCTCTAGTTGTGGCGAGCGGGGGCTACTCTTCGTTGTGGTGCGTGGGCTTCTCATTGTGGTGGCTTCTCTTGTTGTGGAGCACGGGCTCTAGGTGCGTGGGCTTCAGTAGTTGTGGCACGCGGGCTCAGTAGTTGTGGCTTGCAGGCTTTAGAGCGCAGGGTCAGTAGTTGTGGCACACGGGCTTAGTTGCTCCGTGGCATGTGGAATCTTCCTGGACCAGGGCTCGAACCCGTGTCCCCTGCATTGGCAGGCGGATTCTTAACGACTGTGCCATCAGGGAAGTTCCCTTATTTATTTACTTTTTGAGACAATTTTTTCAGGTAGTATATTGTTACCGTTTCCCATTATTAAATATTCCATAGCATTATTTTAAATGGATGATGATATTCTCGTCAAAAGCTTTATTTTACTAATCTTTTTAATTTTGAACTTTATGCATGCAATTTTTTTTTACTGTTGCAAAGCATGTTTTGTCATCATTTTAGTCAGTTTTCTGGTGCATATCCATAATTATTTCCTATTGAAAAATTCCTAGAAGTGGAATGTCCAGATAAAAGGTTGTGCACATTTTAAAGGTTTGATATACATTGCCAAAGGTTCCTCTAATGAGCTGTAACATTTATGCTTTCATTAGCAATACGTGAAAGCACCAGTTTCCCTGTATTCAGTATTCCTTGAATTCACTAATCCTTATCAGTTGAAAAAATTTTTTGACCAGTCAGTAAGTTAAACACATCATCTCATTGTTTTAGTTTGAATTATTTTATTAGTAGTAATATTGAACTTTATGTGTATGTTTTCTTTGGCAATTTGTATTTTTTTAGTGAATTGAGTGTTCATTTCCTTTGCTCCTGTTTTCCTTGGTGTTTATTTTTTTCTTAATTATTTTTTTTAGTCTACTTAAAAGTGTTCTTTACATATTAAGGATATTAACCTATTGTCATGTTGCAAATATTTTCTCAGTATATTGTTGCTTTTCGATTTTATTAAAGCTCCTTTATGAGATACAGAAGTTTAAGACTTTCATTTACTTAAATCTATCCATGTAAGACTTAGAGAGACATTTTCTTTTCAGACTCTACAAATGCAACTATATTATCTTCCAGCACTTTTATAATTATATTTAAATCTTTAAGTCACTAAAAGTGTTTAAAGTAAAAAAATGGATCCAACATATTTTCCTAAAATGTTAGTCAGTTGTTCATTACAATACTACTTACAAAATCCATCCCTTTCCTTTTTGAATTGAAATTTGGACCACAACCCCTTCTCTGAACTTTCTGGGGTTAGATGTATTTTGGAAATCATAATGTTTGGGATTTTAGAAAGTAATGTAGCACATAGACCATATAGTGTATAAAAACTGTAGTGGGGTCTGAAACAGTTCCCTGTACTGAAGTACTTTAATATTTTCACAGTAAAACATTCACACTAAGTGATATAAGTAATGTCTATAAATCAGTCCTTGCTAGGTTTTGCTACCTGATAAGTTCTAAAAAAACTCAGTTTTCAGAAATTTTTGAATTTTGTAATTGTGACTAAGAGATTTTAGACTTGTATCACATGTAACATGTAATAAAGCCCTAAGTATATAAGTTGTGTCTATTTTGGCCTGATATTTAGTTCTATCATCTGTCAGGGTACACAGTGTGATACACTGCTTTAGTGATTTTTGTTTTAAGGTATGATTTAATACTAGTTTTACTGTTTCTCCTTTTTTCCAAAAATTTATTGGTCATAGTTTTTAGATGCATTAGGGGATTTTTTCCTCAAGGCTCAAGCAAATTACATGGGCGAATTATAGATTAGTTTGGGGGAAGCACAACAGACAGGGTTGAGCCATGCTGACGATGGACAGAATTGTGCTCCCTGTGTCTGGGTACTGAGTCACTTTTGTACTCACTCTTGAATAACTCCTCAACTTTCAGGACCAACTTGAGAATCGCTGGTCTCTTGACACATACCTGAATGTATATTTTGCTGGACATCCCGAGGTGCTCTCATGTAATCTCATATTTATCTTAAAACCTCCTAGGAGCTATGCTATAAAGAAACCCGTTTGTCTTGGTTTAACTTAGTGTTTAGGAAGATCATTTGACTGCAAAATCCCTATAGCACAATACCCAGCACATAGTTTAGGAAACAGTTGTCCAATGAAAAATAAAAGTACTTACAATTTGAGGATTTTCATCCATCACTAATCCATCACAGGTGCTTACTGAACGTCTGCTATCTTCCTGTTATGGTTTATTTATTAGGAGATATAAAAGAATCATAAGACATGGTACCTTACCCCAGGAACAAACATAATGAAAACAATTAGGGAAATGCTGACTGTGGATGTGTAATTCTCAATGGACTGTTAGCCCTCTGAAGGTACAGAGGCACCTAATCAATATTTGTATCACTGGAACCAGTGCAGTGCATTGTTTGTATCCGCACTACCATTCAGTAAATATACTAGATAAAAGAGTGAAAGAAGGGAGAGAGGAAGGGGCACCATCTATAGGATATGGCAGTATATTTTGGCTCATACATGCACACGAGGGGAAGACAAAGCCAGAGTGGGCTTCACAAATGAGACTGGACCAAAGTTGGGTGACAAAGGGTTGATGGGGACGTTTCCCCCATTACTGTGGGAAATAATGATTGAAAATAGGCTTATTGGAGATGTAAGGTGTATCGCACCCAGCCTAACACATGTTCAGACACTGTTCTAGAAGGATAGAGGCCCATCTGGCTTACCCTCTCTGGGCTCCAGAATCCTAACTATGGTTCTCAAGGAGCTCTCTGATTCAGATAGCTGTTTTAGTGGGTGAGAAAAAATGCAGTTCATTACTCTGTGTAAAATAATGAAACATTCTAGTGTGGGAAATGGCGCAGGACTGGTCTAACAAAAATAGTAGGGTAAGTAGACATAATTCAGAAGCAGCCTGCCACATAAATGCTTCTCAGATGAACTCTGAAGTTTTGTTCAAGAATCCATAAACAATAAAATGGTTTCCTTGATACCCTTATTTGATTTACTCAATTTAGTAATTACCAGCTTATCAATTTCCCCCCAAAATGTACAGTCTGATTGTGTTTTATTTCTCTCCTTTGCTTTATAAATACTGTTTTTGCCTTTGTTCCTTGGCTTAGTCTATAAACAGATTCTCTCACGTGTGTGGACACAATTTGTGTGCAAAATAACTACTAAATGACTCCGAGTTATTTTCTGACACAAATATTACTTTCTTCCTGAGCTCTTGCCCACTGGATCTGGGGGGAAAATAACTGAATGTCCAATTCAGTTCAAAGCTTAGTCTGATCTGATCATTTAAATAGTTATTTTAGGTCATTATTTCTCTCAGACTCTCCTGTTGGTTTCCTTCAGGTAGTATATGGAAGAAGAGGTTGTGTGGCTTTCAGATCCTTAAAGCACCAGGGTGAGGGGCCCCTGACCTCATGCTGGCCCATTGGAATGTACATGTTGGCACAGCAGCTGCTCGCCAGTGGAAGGATGTCCCTTGTTCACCTAGTTGCTGGATGCTCTTCTGGCCTGTAGTGTGTGAACTTACAGCTCATTCTCTTGGTCCAGGCACTTTCTCAGGTGGTGCTTCCTGGATGATCCAACCTAAACTTGACTGATAGCCCTCCAAAGTCTGACTGAGACACCCATTTGGCCCTGGCTCAAGTGGTTTGTGGTGCTTCTCTCACTACAGAGCAACCTCTCCTCACTATGTGAATAGCCTGTGATAGACTTCACTGAGACACTTCCACGTCACAAGACACAGAAACCAAGGGTGTTTCAGGAGAGTTAAACCTCAGGCCTCCCTCTGCCTGCGGGTATCACGTCATCTTGTCAACCTGGTTGTTTCCTAAGTTGCTGCAGGACAGTTTCCTCCCTGTGTCCATATTGAGGGGAGGGGAACAGAAGACCCCTCTGCCCAAGGATTGTTTCCGCTTACCTGACACTTGTCTCCCTTCCGAAGCCACACCCTAAAAGAGGGGAACTTAAGACCTGATTCTTCTGGCTATTTTACTTTCTTGCATCTCTCTCTCAGATTTCTTCCAATTTTTCCTCTAGGACAGAAGGAGGTAGGCTTTAATTTTGTTCCTACATTGTATCTTATTCCTGATTCCAGCAAAGGCCTATAGCAGTCAGTCATTACTCTTAATTTACAAAGGGAAATTTATGGGCTGAGTCATGTAAATTTAGCTGTTTATATGCTAATGGAGGGTGGTAAAGGGTTTTCTTGAAAGGCAGATCCTTTCTCAAGGCAACAGTCTTATATGCAGGGATATTGTTTTGTTGCACATTTCTGCTGTACATGACAGAAGCAATATCATTGTGACAAATCTTAGGGATACCGGGAATAGTTTGGGCAGTCTTGTACGTGGAAAGGCCAAAAAGAAAAGCATAATCTTTAAACCATTACTCTTGTTACATTACCCATTATAATACCCAAAGGACACAGTATTAAGAGATTTGAGTGGGATACCTTTAGTTACTAGGAATAGAGACTCATTCAGATCTTCTAAAGTAATGCTGCATTTACTGTGAGGACATATATGACATATCTGTTAGAGTTTATTAGTTGCAATCAGTGGGGTGTGTCTCAGGCTAACTTAGGCAGAAACAGAATTTAATGGGATGGCAGGTGGTAGCACATGGAATTCAAGGAAAGACCAAACAAAGGGGCTGTAGAAAGAACTGGAACAACTCCAGACATCTGGATTTAAGGGACAATCTCCTCAGAGTGCTGTTAGTGGGACAGATTCTCTCCAGCTGTTTTATGTCTCTGTATGGTTCCCCTCATGACTCTGTATCTCTGAAGAGAGGCTGGTTGGTCTGGGGAGGCCAGGGGTCTACCTCTTGGCCAGAGTAGCACAGTCCCTCCAAAACTGCACATGATGGTGGAAGAAATGGCATAGAGAGTCAGTCTGACAGGGCAAGCTGAGTTGAATTTAGGGCATGTGGCATTCCTAATTGTGATAGAATGTTTAGGCAGAAAGTTTATTATCTGGCTACTAAGTCAGGACTAACTCAGCACCACTTTCCCCACAAATGTGGAAAGGCTAAAATTTGTTTATGATTACTTTTTTTAAAAAACAGGAAAGGAAGGAGATTTTAAAAGTAGTTTGTTTCTTTAAGTATTAAATAAATTGAAGGTAAGCTCTTATGGAGAATTCTCTTTTACATCCCTTTAGACAAACTATAAATATTTTAAAATATTACTGTTTTAAAGTGGTTATGAAGTGTTTGCTGGTTTTTAAATATTATGAAGATTTCTTTTTTAAATTCTCTTTTTAAACAAACTGACCTCAAAAAGCTACAGGCTCTGGTAAAGGTAGCTTTTGTTCAAAGGATTGGCAAGGATGGGAGAGGAATCCCTGGCTTTGGAAGGCCTGGGCTGTATGAACCATCACTATTGCCCAGTGTCTCAACTAATTTGTGGCAGAGACAGAATTCGCAGCTAGTTTTGAATTAAGGATTCTGCTCTTTTCCCCAAGTGTAAAAGTGGCACTCTTGAATTTTTTGTAGAAGGGATTTAAGTGAGATAACCCTGTTAGAAGTGGGGGCTAGGTCAGGACTTTCTTAAGGTCCAGGTCTAAGACTGGAACTGAGTTAAGTATATATAGCTTGAGAGGATGGGGCTGAGCCAAAGGAAAGCTAAGTACTGAGTCCTCCATTATGCCCTTACTATAGGACTAGCACCTTATTGGGATTGACATATATGCACTGATATATATAAAATAGATAACTAATAAGAACTGCTGTATAAAAAAAAAAAAGAAAGAAAAGAAATAGATTAGGTTACACTAACCATCTAGTCCTTGTTGTCACTCCTTCCATTCAGACCATTGCCAAGACTTGCCCACTTGGATCAGCTATGTCCTTTCTCTCTGCTTATGCTTTAAGGCTCAGTTTTCTCTCCTTTCCCTCCCAAAGTCATGTCAAAGCAATCACTGATTGTATTTAGAACAAATTTTATCATGTAATTAATGACTAATTAGTAATACTAATTAATAATATTGCTCTATATTATCACTTCTTTTCCTAGCTAGGTACTGCCCATCGTTTTTTGACTTTCTGTCTCCAACCGCTCCATCGCCCAATAATATTTTTGCCCTTTATACTTATAGATTGTATTGTTTATACCTCCATTTGAATTATGATCTACCTTCTGCCATATATTGTTTCTCACTTTCTATTGTTTTTTTAATTTATGTATTGTCTCCTCAACCATATCACACTTTGCTATTAACCTATTTCTACCTAGAAAAATGTCTAGTACGGTTGTTGCATGTGAAAGCATGTTATATTATTTAATTCTGTGATTTTCTAAATTGGTGAGGTGATTTGGAATTGACTGGATTCAGTTCTAGGTTCCAACTCTCTCCTTGCCTATAACACCAACTTTATTTAATTAAGAGCTAAGCGTTTCTTGATTTCAGAGACCACCCCTACCCGCCCCACCATGAGGACCATTTATTAAACAGACCATGTGTATTTTTCATTTGCCCAGCCTAATTATAAACCTTGAACCCTGGTCTGGTGCTTCTTCACAGTCCCTAGCTTGATTTTGAATAAATAGTAGGTTTTTAATAAACATTAAGATGAAATAAGAGTATAATATTTGTATCATGATTTTTAGGTTTAGTTCAACTCTAAAGGATATTTAAATTAATTTTAAGCCAAAAATAGTTCAGATTTCTTTAACATTACAAGTGTTGACACATGAAATCATTTCTTAAAGAGATTCACACACACGTGCGCACACGCACGCTCACACACACACACACACACAATCAAAAACCCCATGTCAGAGTTCCATGAATCACCTTTAATTTTTTTTTTTTTGGTTGATATGTCTTTTTTTTTTTTTTACATCTTTATTGGAGTATAATTGCTTTACAATGGTGGGTTAGTTTCTGCTCTATAACAAAGTGAATCAGTTACACATATACATATGTTCCCATATCTCTTCCCTCTTGCATCTCCCTCCCTCTCACCCTCCCTATCCCACCTCTCTAGGTGGTCACAAAGCACCAAGCTGATGTCCCTGTGCTATGCGGCTGCTTCCCACTAGCTATCTGTTCTACATTTGGTAGTGTATATATGTCCATTAGCATTATGATGTAATCAAAGGTTAGAATAAAATTAATGACAGGAATAAAAGCAAAATCCAGAATCCAAAACAATTTTTTACATGACATTCCATTTTCTGTCTTCATAAAATCCCCTCCATGCACACATTGACTGGCACTGTAATAGGTAGTTGTTATATCTGGGAACTCATGTTGCCTTTATTTGTTTTATATATTGGTAGTGTAGATCTCCCTGTGCTATGTGGCTGCTTCCCACTAGCTAGCTATTTTACGTTTGGTAGTGTATATATGTCCATGCCACTCTCTCACTTTGTCACAGCTTACCCTTCCCCCTCCCCATATCCTCAAGTCCATTCTCTAGTAGGTCTGTGTCTTTATTCCTGTCTTACCCCTAGGTTCTTCTTGACATTTTTTTTTCTTAAATTCCATATATATATGTGTTAGCATACGGTATTTGTCTTTCTCTTTCTGACTCACGTCACTCTGTATGACAGACTCTAGGTCCATACACCTCATTACAAATAGCTCAATTTCATATCTTTTTATGGCTGAGTAGTATTCCATTGTATATATGTACCACATCTTCTTTATCCATTCATCTGATGATGGACACTTAGGTTGTTTCCATCTCCTGGCTATTGTAAATAGAGCTGCAATGAACATTTTGGTACATGACTCTTTTTGAATTCTGGTTTTCTCAGGGTATATGCCCAGTAGTGGGATTGCTGGGTCGTATGGTAGTTCTATTTGTAGTTTTTTAAGGAACCTCCATACTGTTCTCCATAGTGGCTGTATCAATTTACATTCCCACCAACAGTGCAAGAGGGTTCCCTTTTCTCCACACCCTCTCCAGCATTTGTTGTTTCTAGATTTTTTGATGATGGCCATTCAGACTGGTGTGAGATGATATCTCATTGTAGTTTTGATTTGCATTTCTCTAATGATTAATGATGTTGAGCATTCTTTCATGTGTTTGTTGGCAGTCTGTATATCTTCTTTGGAGAGATGTCTATTTAGGTCTTCTGCCCATTTTGGGATTGGGTTGTTTGTTTTTTTGTTATTGAGCTGCATGAGCTGCTTGTAAATTTTGGAGATGAATCCTTTGTTGGTTGCTTCATTTGCAAATATTTTCTCCCATTCTGAGGGTTGTCTTTTGGTCTTGTTTATGGTTTCCTTTGCTGTGCAAAAGGTTTGAAGTTTCATTAGGTCCCATTTGTCTATTTTTGTTTTTATTTCCATTTCTCTAGGAGGTGGGTCAAAAAGGATCTTGCTGTGATTTATGTCATAGTGTTCTGCCTATGTTTTCCTCTATGAGTTTGATAGTTTCTTGCCTTACATTTAGGTCTTTAATCCATTTTGAGCTTATTTTTGTGTATGGTGTTAGGGAGTGATCTAATCTCATACTTTTACATGTACCTGTCCAGTTTTCCCAGCACCACTTACTGAAGAGGCTATCCTTTCTCCACTGTACATTCCTGCCTCCTTTATCAAAGATAAGGTGATCAGGGGCTTCCCTGGTGGCGCAGTGGTTGGGAATCTGCCTGCCAACGCAGGGGACACGGGTTCGAGCTCCGGTCTGGGAGGATCCCACATGCCGCGGAGCAGCTAGGCCCGTGAGCCACAACTACTGAGCCTGCGCGTCTGGATCCTGTGCTCCGCGACAAGAGCGGCTGCGATAGTGAGAGGCCCGCGCACTGTGATGAAGAGTGGCCCCCGCTTGTCACAACTAGAGAAAGCCCTCACACAGAAATGAAGACCCAACACAGCAAAAATAAATAAATAAAATTAAAAAAAAATCTTTGCTAATCTAATGGCAAAAATAATGTTTCATTGTTTAAAAAAAAAAAAGATACGGTGACCATATGTGCGTGGGTGTATCTCTGGGCTTTCTATCCTGTTCCATTGGTCTATATTTCTGTTTTTGTGCCAGTACCATACTCTCTTGATTACTGTAGCTTTGTAGTATAGTCTGAAGTCAGGGAACCTGATTCCTCCAGCTCTGTTTTTTGTTCTCAAGATTACTTTGGCTATTCAAGGTCTTTTGTGTTTCCATACAAATTGTGAAATTTTTTGTTCTAGTTCTGTGAAAAATGCCAGTGGTAGTTTCATAGGAATTGTATTGAATCTGTAGATTGCTTTGGGTAGTAGAGTCATTTTCACAATGTTGATTTTTCCAATCCAAGAACATGGTATATCTCTCCATCTATTTGTATCATCCTTAATTTCTTTCATCAGTGTCTTATAATTTTCTGCATACAGGTCTTTTGTCCTCTTAGGTAGATTTATTCCTAGATATTTTATTCTTTTTGTTGCAGTGATAAATGGGAGTGTTTTCTTGATTTCATTTTCAGATTTTTCATCATTATTGTATAGGAATGCAGAGATTTCTGTGCATTAATTTTGTATCCTGCTACTTTACCAAATTCATTGATTAGCTTTAGTAGTTTTCTGGTAGCATCTTTAGGATTCTCTATGTATACTATCATGTCATCTGCAAACAGTGACAGCTTTACTTCTTCTTTTCCAATTTGGATTCCTTTTATTTCCTTTTCTTCTCTGATTGCTGTGGCTAAAACTTCCAAAACTATGTTGAATAAGAGTGGTGAGAGTGGGCAACCTTGTCTTGTTCCTGATCTTAGTGGAAATGCTTTCAGTTTTTCACCATTGAGGATGATGTTGGCTGTGGGTTTGTCATACATGGCCTTTATTATGTTGAGGAAAGTTCCCTCTATGCCTACTTTCTGGAGGCTTTTTATCATAAATGGGTGTTGAATTTTGTTGAAAGCTTTCTCTGCATCTATTGAGATGACCATTTGGTTTTTCTCCTTCAATTTGTTAATATAGTGTATCACGTTGATTGATTTGCATATATTGAAGAATCCTGCATTCCTGGAATAAACCCCACTTGATCATGGTGTATGATCCTTTTAATGTGCTGTTGGATTCTGTTTGCTAGTATTTTGTTGAGGATTTTTGCATCTATGTGCATCAGTGATATTGGCCTGTAGTTTTCTTTCTTTGTGACCTCCTTGTCTGGTTTTGGTATCAGGGTGATGGTAGCCTCAGAGAATGAGTTTGGGAGTGTTCCTCCATCTGCTATATTTTGGAAGAGTTTGAGAAGGATGGCTGTTAGCTCTTCTCTAAATGTTTGATAGAATTCACCTGTGAAGCCATCTGGTCCCGGGCTTTTGTTTGTTGGAAGATTTTTAATCACAGTTTCAATTTCAGTGCTTGTGATTGGTCTGTTCATATTTTCTATTTCTTCCTGATTCAGTCTTGGCAGGTTGTGTATTTCTAAGAATTTGTCCATTTCTTCTAGGTTGTCCATTTTATTGGCATATAGTTGCTTGTAGTAATCTCTCATGATCTTTTGTATTTCTGCACTGTCAGTTGTTACTTCTTTTTCATTTCTAATTCTATTGATTTGAGTCTTCTCCCTTTTTTTCTTGATGAGTCTGGCTAATGGTTTATCAATTTTGTTTATCTTCTCAGAGAACCAATTTTAGTTTTATTGATCTTTGCTATCATTTCCTTCATTTCTTTTTCATTTATTTCTGATCTGATCTTTATGATTTCTTTCCTTCTGCTAACTTTGGGGTTTTTTTGTTCTTTTTCTAATTGCTTTAGGTGCAAGATTAGGTTGTTTATTTGAGATGTTTCCTGTTTCTTAAGGTAGGACTGTATTGCTATAAACTGCCCTCTTAGAACTGCTTTTGCTGCATCCCATAGGTTTTCGGTCCTCATGTATCCATTGTTATTTGTTTCTAGGTATTTTTTGATTTCCTCTTTGATTTCTTCAGTGATCACTTTGTTATTAAGTAGTGTATTGTTTAGCCTCCATGTGTTTGTATTTTTTACAGATCTTTTCCTGTAATTGATACCTAGTATCATAGCGCTGTGGTCGGAAAAGATGCTTGATACAATTTCAATTTTCTTAAATTTACCAAGGCTTGATTTGTGATCCAAGATATGATCTATCCTGGAGAATGTTCCATGAGCACTTGAGAAGAATGTGTATTCTGTTGTTTTTGGATGGAATGTCCTATATCAATTAAGTCCATCTTGTTTACTGTATCATTGAAAGCTTGTGTTTCCTTATTTATTTTCATCTTGGATGATCTGTCCATTGGTGAAAGTGAGGTGTTAAAGTCCCCTACCATGAATGTGTTACTGTCGATTTCCCCTTTTATAGCTGTTATTATTTGCCTTATGTATTGAGGTGCTCCTATGTTGGTTGCATAAATATTTATCATTGTTATATCTTCTTCTTGTATCGATCCCTTGATCATTATGTAGTGTCCTTTGTCTCTTCTAATAGTCTTTATTTTAAAGTCTATTTTGTCTGTTATGAGAATTGCTACTCCAGCTTTCTTTTGGTTTCCATTTGCATGGAATATCTTTTTCCATCCCCTCACTTTAAGTCTGTATGTGTCTCTAGGTGTGAAGTGGGTCTCTTGTACACAGCATATATATGGGTCTTGTTTTTGTATCCATTCAGCCAGTCTGTGTCTTTTGGTGGGAACATTTAATCCATTCACATTTAAGGTAATTATCGATATGTATGTTCCTATTCCCATTTTCTTAATTGTTTTGGGTTTGTTATTATAGGTCTTTTCCTTCTCTTGTGTTTCTTGCCTAGAGAAGATCCTTTAGCATTTGTTGTAAAGCTGGTTTGGTGGTGCCGAACTCTCTCAGCTTTTGCTTGTCTGTAAAGGTTTTAATTTCTCCATCAAATCTGAATGAGATCCTTGCTGGGTAGAGTAATCTTGGTTGAAGGTTTTTCTCCTTCATCACTTTAAATATGTCCTGCCAGTCCCTTCTGGCTTGCAGAGTTTCTACTGAAAGATCAGCTGTTAACCTTATGGGGATTCCCTTGTGTGTTATTTGTTTTTCCCTTGTTGCTTTTAATATGTTTTCTTTGTATTTAACTTTTGACAGTTTAATTAATATGTGTCTTGGCGTGTTCCTCCTTGGATTTATCCTGTATGGGACTCTCTGTGCTTCCTGGACTTGATTAACTATTTCCTTTCCCATATTAGGGAAGTTTTCAACTATAATCTCTTCAAATATTTTCTGAGTCCCTTTCTTTTTCTCTTCTTCTTCTGGAACCCCTATAATTCGAATGTTGGTGCGTTTAATGTTGTCCAAGAGGTCTCTGAGACTGTCCTCAGTTCTTTTCATTCTTTTTTCTTTATTCTGCTCTGCAGTAGTTATTTCCACTATTTTATCTTCCAGTTCACTTATCCGTTCTTCTGCCTCAGTTATTCTGCTATTGATCCCTTCTAGAGTATTTTTAATTTCATTTATTGTGTTGTTCATCATTGCTTGTTTCATCTTTAGTTCTTCTAGGTCCTTGTTAAATGTTTCTTGCATTTTCTCTATTCTTTTTCCAAGATTTTGGATCATCTTTACTATCATTATTCTGAATTCTTTTTCAGGTAGACTGCCTATTTCCTCTTCATTTGTTTGGTCTGGTGGGTTTTTATCTTGCTTCTTCATCTGCTGTGTGTTTTTCTGTCTTCTCATTTTGCTTACCTTACTGTGTTTGGGGTCTCCTTTTTGCAGGCTGCAAGTTCATAGTTCCCGTTGTTTTTTGTGTCTGTCCCCAGTGGCTAAAGTTGGTTCAGTGGGTTGTGTAGGCTTCCTGGTGGAGGGGACTAGTGCCTGTGTTCTGGTGGATGAGGCTGGATCTTATCTTTCTGGTGGGCAGGTCCACATCTGGTGGTGTGTTTTGGGGCGTCTGTGGACTTATTATGATTTTAGGCAGCCTCTCTGCTAATGGGTGGGATTGTGTTCCTGTCTTGCTATTTGTTTGGCATAGGGTGTCCAGCACTGTAGCTTGCTGGTCGTTGAGTGAAGCTGGGTGTTGGAGTTGAGATGGAGATCTCTTGGAGATTTTCGCCGTTTGATATTACGTGGAGCTGGGAGGTCTCTTGTGGACCAGTGTCCTGACGTTGGCTCTCCCACGTCAGAGGCACAGCCCTGACTCCTGGCTGGAGCACCAAGAGCCTTTCATCCACACGGCTCAGAATAAAAGTTAGAAAAAGTAGAAAGAAAGAGGATAAAATAAAATAAAATAAAGGTAAAATAAAATAAAGTTATTAAAATAAAAGAATAGTTATTTAAAAAAATTTTTTTAAGTAAAAAAACAACAACACAAAAAACAGACGGATAGAACCCTAGGACAAATGGTGAAAGCGAAGCTATACAGACAAAATCTCACACAGAAGCATACACATACACACTCACAAAAAGAGGAAAAGGGGAAAAAATAATAAATCTTGCTCTCAAAGTCCACCTCCTCAATTTGGGATGATTCGTTGTCTATTCAGGTATTCCACTGATGCAGGGTACATCAAGTTGATTGGGCAGATTTAATCCGCTGCTCCTGAGGCTGCTGGGAGAGATTTCCCTTTCTCTGCTTTGTTCGCACAGCTCCCGGGGTTCAGCTTTGGATTTGGCCCCGCCTCTGCGTGTAGGTCGCCAGAGGGCGTCTGTTCTTCGCTCAGACAGGACGGGGTTAAAGGAGCCGCTGATTCGGGAGCTCCGGCTCACTCAGGCCGGGGGGAGGGAGGGGCACGTAGTGCGCGGCGAGCCTGTGGCGGCAGAGGCCGGCATGACATTGCACCAGCCTGAGGGGCGCCGTGTGTTCTCCCGGGGAAGCTGTTCCTAGATCCCGGGACCCTGGCAGTGGCGGGCTGCACAGGCTCCCCGGAGGGAGGTGTGGAGAGTGACCTGTGCTCGCACACAGGCTTCTTGGCGGCGGCAGCAGCAGCCTTAGCGTCTCACGCCCGTCTCTGGGGTCTGCGCTTTTAGCCGCGGCTCGCGCCTGTCTCTGGAGCTCCTTTAAGCAGCGCTCTTAATCCCCTCTCCTCGCGCAGCAGGAACAGAGGGAAGAAAAAGTCTCTTGCCTCTTCGGCAGGTCCAGACTTTTTCCCAGACTCCCTCCCGGCTAGCCGTGGCGCAGTAACCCCCTGCAGGCTGTGTTCACACCGCCAACCCCAGTCCTCTCCCTGCGCTCCGCTCCGACGCGAATCCCAAGCCTCAGCTCGCAGCCCCGCCCGCCCCGGTGGGTGAGCAGACAAGCCTCTCGGACTGGTAAGTGCTGGTCGGCACCGATCCTCTGTGCGGGAATCTCTGCGCTTTGCCCTCTGCACCCCTGTTGCTGTGCTCTCCTCCGCGGTTCTGAAGCTTCCCCCTTCCACCACCCGCAGTCTCTGCCTGCGAAGGGGCTTCTAGTGTGTGAAAACCTTTCCTCCTTCACGGCTCCCTCCCACTGGTGCAGGTCCCGTCCGTATTCTTTTGTCTCTGTTTATTCTTTTTTCTTTTGCCGTACCCAGGTACGTGAGGAGTTTCTTGCCTTTTGGGAGGTCTGAAGTCTTCTGCCAGCGTTCAGTATGTGTTCTGTAGGAGTTGTTCCACGTGTAGATGTATTTCTGATGTATCTGTGGGGAGGAAGCTGGTCTCCACGTCTTACTCTTCCGCCATCTTCCGCCTCTCCCACCTTTAATATTTATGGCAGGAACGGATAGCATTGATTTGACATGTTGACCTGTTTATCAGTTTGATTTTGTACATTTGAACTTTTCAAACCATTGCCTATATTTTGGTTTCATCTTTGTTGACAGGTAGGGAACCAAAAATATCAGCCTGATCCAATTTAACACGATACAGACTCATTATCGTTTAATTCCTTTACCAATTTTTGTGTGTGTGGCCACTCTTTAACAATTCCATTAATGCATTTGCACGCACAAATTATTTAGGTTGACAAAATTCAGAGTTTTTTTCTGGACATCCGTGATACCAAGTAGTGTCTTCCCTCGCACTCCTAGCAGCCACCTCCTGTTCCCATACATAAATGGCAGCCAGCAATGGCTGGAAACAAAGGACTCTCTCCCAGTCTCTGAATACAGTGACATTCATTCTGAGAGAAGCAGGGGCAGCTTTTTGAAAGCCGACTTCTTCAGCTCGACAATAACACACAATGAGTTATTGACTTGTTTATGTACGGAGCTCTTTTCAGTAACTAACTCTGACTCCCACAGTCTGGACAAATGATTGATTTCGTGGTTAGAAAAAGAGAAAGCTCTCGCGCTAAACTCTGTAGTGCAAACTACTTCTTCCCCATTTGTTCCCTAACTGAATAGGACCTTATTAAAATGCACTTTTCAAAAAAATACCTGCAGCTGGTCTTTATAACCATGTTTTGTATATATAAATAAGTAATTTGTCCCAGTCTTTTGTATATTAACAGACCATTGGGAAACTTGTCAATATATATGAAGGCTGATTGTCCTGTTGTTTATGCTAAACTGTATTGCCTGTATTGATCTGCATGTAAAATATGGATCAAATAATTTATTAATAGATCAATATTTACTGGTCAAAAAGATTTTTGATAGAAAGATAGATTCAGTTTTCTTCTTGGGTTATGTTGCTTTATTAAGAACATTGTACACAACACATATCATATGCTTCACATTTAAATCTTTAACTGCTTTTCTGGAGAATACAGAGAAAACTGCATGCAGAACTACAGTTCAGAGCACTGACAGTTTGGTTAGACTAATAGACTCTTCCCTCTTTGGCTGGTACCTATCTGGAATGTCAATATGAATTAGATAGAACATACCAGTGTTTGACTACTGTAGCTTTTCTAAAAATATTAATAACTAGACTCTAGCGTTTGCTTTAGAGTTATTTTCTCCTATAAAATAGATTTTATTTTATGTTAATGTCATGTTAAATTTTTTACACAATTAGTCTTTATGATTTTCATAAATATGCCTTAAAATATTTTTTCTGGGGAGTTAAAAAAACAGGACAGAAAAGCCATATAATGTTAATGATACCATAAAATGAGATTACTGCTGTTCTGTCTGTATTTCTCCAGCAGGAGGTTTTGAGCCTGTTTTCCTCTCTAGGATGTCCATAGTAGAGCTTTCCTGAGCCAGCAAATGTTTGAAGAATTCCTCAAAATTAAGAGTACTTTCTATTATAGTCACAATGGGCCATATGTTTTGTATAAAACTATATATACATTAGTAATCTATGACCCTTTAGGGCTTTAGAGAAAGTATAATGTCTGCTATGTTAGCATTAATAGTTTTATGTAAAATATAGTCTAAAAGGTAACAACCACTAGAAATCATTTCATTGGAATCTGTTGTTTCAGGTATACTTTTGTGGATTTCTTTTCTTAATTCCTAAACAAATTGTTTGAGGTGAACTTACTCCTTTTTAATCTTGTTTCTCTAACCAGACCATTGTCTTGAATCATTTTGTTCATTTTTCTTTGACAGAGCCATTGTGTTCCTTGTTTCTTCCATATCTGCTACTGTCTTTGAGTAGTCTCTTGTCTGTTTTTTTCTGGTTACCATTCATATTGAATGTGCCAACTTTAACCTACTTTAGGATAGCCAGTGTTTGTTACTTACATATTTTTAAACTCTTAGCAGCAAGCTCTGGCAAAAATGGTGAATTAAACCTTCCTATTTAGCTTGGTAAGTTTTGATGTGTATCACAAATATTTGGGGGTGTTTTCTCACATTTTAAAAGGGCATGATGTAGTCAGAAAAAAGCAACTTGATTTTCCACTCCCCTGTTTGGTAGAGATTTGGCTTTTCATAGTTATATACAAATTTTAGCCATCTTTCTGTTTTTATTGAGGTATATTGAGAAATATCACTGCAATGTCTAGTTAACATTCCTCACTATACATAGTTACAGATTTTTTCCTTGTGATGAGAACTTTTAAGGTCTACTCTCTTAGCAAGTTTCATATACGCAATACACTATTATTAACTATAGTCACTATGCTGTACATTACATCCCCATGACTTACTTATTTTATAACTGAAAGTTTGTACCTTTTGACTTCCTTCATCCATTTTGCCCACCTTTCAACCCCCATTCCACCTCTGGCAACCACCAGTGTTCTTTGTATCTATGAGCTTTTTTTCTTTTTTAAGATTCCATATGTAAGTGAGATCATGTGCTATTTATCTTTCTCCATCTGACTTTTTTCACTTAGGATAATGCCCTCAAGGTTCATCCTTCCTGTTTGTTTTGATTTTTAATTTGAAGTGTCTACCTCTTTATACATGAAAATTAGCCTCAGAAATTTCAAGCCCATTGACAAAAAATTATTTCATATATTTTAAGAACAGCAAATCAAAAGCATCTAGTTTTGTCTTAATGAAGAAACAGGATGTTCTCTTCCAAAGTGACAGGAGAGAAGAATCTTACTGTTGTTATTGTGTCTGGAATTTGAGGGAGAGATGCTGTTTGCACTGCATATTATTAATACCTCAAAGTGAAAATGAGTTCTCTTAATTTGACTTTTTACTCTCAATAATTTCCTCTAAATGATTGTATTAAGATATCTTTCTTTTTGAATGTCTAGGCTGTTTTCAGAAAAGGCCCCATGTATGTATCCTTATGTTTTGTTGACAATTTATTTTTCAATATCTTACTGGGTTCTCTATTTGGTACTATGCATATAATGCTTTTCAGTGTTGATATGTTTTTCCCTCAGCTTATGTAGAATAGGATAGAAGTTGAGTGTTAGAATGAGGTGATTTTTCCAACTGTAGTGGTTTTATAGGTAAAGAATTCCTACCTTTTAAAGAGTTACTTGGAAGCAGTTCTACATGTCATGGTCCTGGGAGACCACATTGAATTGGACCTACTGCAGTGGCACCAAAGAGTTTTATAGCTCTGTTTTTGTTCTGTTTTGCTTCCTTTCAAAAAAGATCTGCTCTGAATGTTTTTGCATTTGGAAATTAACTTTGTGAAGAAAAGATGACCTTGGTGAATATTCCCCAGTCACTCTCCTTCACATAGCCTCCCTGATAAATGAGACTCCCCTGATAAAGAAATAATCATAGAGACTTGACACAAGTACGTTGTGCCACAGTTTACACATAGGCTTCCTTGTGTGGAAGTTGAGTTTGATATTTGACATTTTATAATATTACATTTTCTGTATTACTTTAGCACAGGAAAAAATATTTCTTGGGGAGATTGATTCTAAGAATAGCTTCACATGATGATTTTTCCCAGTTTTTATTGAGATATAATTAACATATGGCCCTGTGTAAGTTTAAGGTGAATAGCAGACTTGACTTTTTTTTTTAAATTTTTAAATTATTTTTTGACTTTACTTCTATATATTGTGAAATGATTACCACAGTGAGCTTAGTTAACATCCACCATTTCATATGGTTTAAAAAAATGGTTTTTTTTTTTTTGTGAACTCTTAGGATCTGCTGTCTTAACAAACTTTCAAATATACCATATAGCATTATACCTGTAGTCATCATGTATATCACATTTTTATTTTATTTTTTTTAAACTTGTTTTCAGTGGTTCTCTGTCTAGGACAGGCAAACATTTGCAAACATTTCCTGCTGTCCAAATTCAGTCTGCCTCTTTTTTGTTTTTTAAGTTCTGTTGGAACATAGCCACGCTCATTTGTTTATGTATTTTCTATTTCATGCTATGGGGGCAGAGTTGAGTAATTGCAAAAGAGACTTGTCTGTCCCCCTTTTCCCCAAGCCTAAATATTTACTATCTGGTTCTTATAGAAATGTTTCTCAGCTCCTTATCTAAGCTGATCATTAGGATCACCTAAGGATTCCTTAGACTTTTCTCCTCTCCCAAAACAGGATCTCTGATAAACTGAGCTGTGTCACATATGAGTAGATGAAGACTTCACAGTTTTGATACTATTCTTATAGTATATAAGAATAGGTAGATTGAGGAGGTTATATTGTTGACCCCC
Source organism: Aethalodelphis obliquidens (assembly GCF_003676395.1). Lineage (NCBI taxonomy): Eukaryota > Metazoa > Chordata > Mammalia > Artiodactyla > Delphinidae > Aethalodelphis > Aethalodelphis obliquidens. Next base: position 16,847,857 of record NW_020837958.1, read on the forward strand.
ACTCCCGTTCTATCCCAAGTATAGGAGTAGGTCTTCAGGCAGGGTATAGATTAGAGATTCATGTTAACTCAAACATGATTTGCCAGGCATACAATTGAGAAAGCCTATTTAAAATAACAACAGCATTAACAAAAGAAACAAAACAAAAACCATGGTCCTTATTCATTCTTAATCTTCAATAAGGGGATACTACATGGCATGTTCATTGCTTAAGAATTGTTAAATATTCCAATTCAGAAGGTTCTGTAATCAGGCTGTTATTTTCTTTCTTCCTATTAATACCAATCTGCTGAGTGAATATTACTGTGTGAGTTTAGCTTTTTCCCTTTTTTGAAAATAGCATTTTGTTTTGGTGGGGATTGTTTATAAAGAAATATAGAATGAGCCACATTCACCTTTTTATAACATGGGTTTACAGCAATAGTAGAAGACCTCTATCTGGCTCTGTTCATGGAGCAGGTTGGAAGTAACTGTTCAGGTATTTAAGGTAAAACTTACTCTGTGTTGTGAAATATTGTGAATCATTTTGAACCATTCGACAGTGAATTGACATTTGCTTTTGATTTATTTCCTTGAATTCTTATCCTGACATAACAGCAGCCAATTTATTCCCTACTGGCAATGAAAGATTTGAATAGGAATATCAGCCTAATTTTAAAAAATTTTGCTATGTTAATTTTGACAAAATGCTTTTAAAAGGTACTCATCAGTGTCAAATGTCTGCAATTTAGGACCCCTTCCCAAATCATATTTTAGTAAGCTTAAAAACAATAAAAGTGGAAGTGAAAAATAGTGTTAAATGTTTTAAATATAAAAACATTTCGACTTATTTAATCTAAATGGAATTCATTTTCACATACGTATGGGCCAAATTAATTTGAAATCACCTTCCATGATTATGCTAAATTAGTTGTTTGAATAAACATTGCTATTAGGTGTCAATAGGTGCCTATTTTCATGTCATTTACTTATTTATTTATTTCTCTAGTTGAACCTGGCTGTGGATGAACAGAAAGGGAAAATTACCGAAAAAGTCATTCTTTCAATGACAGCAAAGGAATGCCATAAGGCACAAGAAGAAGTAAGGAACTTACTTTTTAAATTGTATTGTAAAACTACAATAAATACTAATTTTAAAATTAAGGCAGATTTTACTTTGATTTGGTAGTGAACCAACTTTGCTTATCTGATAAAACATAATGAAAAAAACTGGTCAAAACTGGAAATCATTGTATTGATATAGGCAGCTTGAAAAATAGTTATATGCTTGAAAGAATAAATCATATTATAATTTTCTGAAAACTACTTATGAATACTTCCTCATAAATTTCCTAAATTAGGAAATTATTACCTGCAACTGGAATCTAGAAATTATGGACTATGCTAACATAGGAAAAGCATTAAAATTTTATTGAACTTTGAACAAATAATAAAATCTTATTTTTATTTTCTGACTTTCTAGGAATAGAATTATCTTTCTGAATTTTAGAAATGCTAACAATGTTATCTCTTATCAAGGAAAAACTGTAGTTTATAAATGTCAAGCCTAAGTGAACTAATCATAAGATTCTGTAGGCAATATTGTAAAGAAGGACTATTAACGCAAGGCTTCTTCTCTCCAAAGCTCATGCTGTGAAGTTGACAGCATATTCCATAAATGAAATAATAATACAAAATTGGTGTTAGACAAAAGGGAAAAATGATTTTCATGTAGTTTCCTGGAATGCAAAAGCATTTAATCTTTCTGAGGAAAGATCATGAATTTGCTAATTTCCATGTACTACTGTCAGTAAATAAAATCTATAAGCAACTTCAAAGAATAAGATAGCATGAATATTTAAAAATTAAACTTTCATATAATTCTCTTTTGACATTTTGGCAAGGAAATCTATCCAAGCTTTAGGGTTTTAATATTTTCTTATCATGGTAATTGCATCTCCTTTGCTAACTATGTATTTTACAATAGATGAACAAGTATAATGCATCAGATTTTCCTGAGTGAATTCAATTCTTTAAGTTAGAGACTACCTTAATATTTGGGGCTTATATATGTGCAGTATTAAAGATTATATTATAAACATTGATTGGTAATCTCAGTAGGAAATATTTCATAAGAAAAATTCAACTTGAATTTTTCTAAGATATAACAAATAACAATTGTATACTTTTAAATTATAGTTCTGACTCATTCCACTTAATACTAACAAGTTAAAAACTAGGTTGTTGGTTCTAGATTTAAAAGATATTGTCCTCTATCCAATTGAAAAATGTTGTTTATCACAGTTTATTACATTTTCACAGTAAGTTTAAAATGAATCTATCATATATCTTGATATCGTCAACTTTAGGAAAGGCAAATAAAAATCTCTAGTTGAATTAGTATAATTAAAATTGTATCTATAATAAATTATTATTAGAGAACAAATAGAAATAATCTAAAAGAATGAATAGATGAACTATTTTCTGCATTTTAAATATTGTAATTATTTTGCTTGTTGATATTTTATGCAAAACTATAATTTCAATGGAACTGGAAACTTGAAGTGGCCCAGGAAAATGATCATTATGCTAAAAATATCATTTTTAATGCCACCTTCTTACCAAAGCTGGAAATGAAAATTGTTTTTTCTGGAAAATCCAACAGTATTAATGCTTATTTGGTACTCCTTTATTATCATCTTAATGTTTCTTTAGTACCTATATACATCACTTTTTCTCCTGCAAAGGGCTTTATTTGGTCACATATTTGCTTGATCAGCTGACTCCAAATGCTTTTTGTTTGCTTCAAAAATCACACAGTGAAGGGAATATTGATTGTGTGTGTGGGTGTGAATGCGTGTGTGTAAGAACCTCTAAATATGTTCCATACACTATGAGAATAATTTTTATATCATTAATTTGAAAGTGATTTATTAATTTTGATGTGTAAGTCAGTGACATCAAGTTTTGCGCCTAATTCATATACAGAGATGTGAAATCATGATGGTAAAAAGAAATGAAAAATATGGGAATGGGGAGATTACTCCAACATTTAATTTTGCCCACAGTTTTTTTTACAAAATACTATATTTCTAGACATATTTCAAAACCTTAAGTAAACGTCATGAAATCTGAGATTTAGATTTAGGTATCTGCTGTCTGTATTTTTATCTTAAAATCTTATTTTATTTCATGTAATTTTTCCATATGAAAACTGGGAATAATAATAACGTATGCATCACGAGACTACTTCGATGTGATGGTATATGTTGAACTGTATCAAGCTTTTTAGGAATGGTCTACTAGAAATCTGTGTGTAATTTTTTTGTCAGTTTAAAAGTGTGTTATTCCAGATTCTCTGAAAAGTTGACACCAGGATCGAATTTTTTTTAATGTGTATGGATTTTAATAGAAGAAATGCCATGAGAGAAAATGGGGAGAGCTCTAGGTAAGGCTGGGAGACCTGTCAGACTGAAACGCAGGCTTGAACATGAGTGAAGGAGAGAGGAAGGGAAGACTGGGTGGAAGTATCCTAGACTGTTGTGCAGTCTAAGGAGGGTTTGGCAAAGCTGCTGGCGTATCCTTGAGTCAAAGTTGTCCATCAGAGGAGTCTTGTGACTCCCTGGGTTGGACCTGCTTTAGTATCCTTGGACATTGGTGCCAACCTGGTGATGGGTGTAAGAGCATAATAGCTTGGACCCTTGGTCAATTATGCTCCTGTAGCCAGAGGTCTGTGAAGTGCATTCTTATTGCTTCCTCCAAAAGTATACTTGACATCATCCTTATTGCCATCATCATACCCCTCTTGCCAGATGAGTTATAAAGATGTTTTTAAATGTCTCTATTTTCAATCACCCCGTCCCCCATGAGTTGATGGGGATGTTGGACTCAAATAGGCCTAAAGGCAGCACATAAGTGACCCCTGGCTGGAAACAATATAGATCTTCCAAAATAACGTCCATCTCAGAAGGGGTCTGGAAATCTATTAGAAAGTTGGGAGTAGTGGAAGTGATTGGAATACGAGATGGTACTTCAGTTTTCCTGTGGTTACACTGCAGCTCATCCTTAATTTTAAGATTAAAAGATACTTAATTTTGCTCACAGATTCCTATGTCTTTTCTAGCCTTCATTTGTCAAGTCTGATTATGTTCACTTCTTAACCTGAAAAACATTGTACCCTTGGGCCTGAACCAAGTAAGAGACTTTAGGGAGTTTAAAACACCCATTTTTATCTCCCTGTCCCCTTTCTGGTTCTTCTTAACTATGCTGTAAATTAGAAAGTGTCTTGGTCTTAAGTTTAAGCACTGACCCGGCTTCGAGACTGTCCCATATGCTGCATGCCAAGATGATGTTCCTAGCGTGGAGGCTGCCACCCTTTGTGCTGATTTCAAGTGGCAATTCAGTATAAAGTGCTCTGGAGTCTCCTCACTAACATATATGGACTCCAGGCCACATAGCATTCAGGCCAACAGCTGAACTCATCACTAGAAAAACCAAGAGCTCTTCAAAGAGTCATTCATAATAGATAAAGTACAGTATTCACAATGTATGGTTCAGAGTGTACAACTTTGATAGGTATACATTTTAGAATGATTATAAACAAAACAATATTTTGTTTACTCTAAATCATCTTGAGAATTCAACTAAATTCAAGGGTTGCATGAATGACCAAAATGCCCTACATCTTATGCAAAAAAGCCTATGTATATGTTTATAGACAGGTGTGCATTTGCATTCTTTCAGAAGTTTGGTTTTTTTCCTCACCAGAATACTTTTTTTTTTTTTTTTTGCTACCTTCTGCTCATTTGTCACTCTCCCAAATTCTGTACAAGTGTCACTTCCGTGCTGCATTTCTACAGAGAATGAAGAGTAGAATGTGTAGGCTTTCGGCTGCACAATGAGATGGTGCATTTTTTCAACATATGCATACGTAAGCCTTCTTTTGTGAATGGGACTGATAGGGTCAGATAATGTTTAAAGGGAAAGGCTTTATGTCCCTCAGGCCTCTATGTTTCCACATGGATGCTCCCACACACACATAGATTGAATTATGAACAGACCCATTAATGCTGGGATCACAAAAGGTCAAGTTTTGTCTTCTTTTGCCCCCATTCACATTCCTTTGTAGAGAGGAAAAAAAAAAAAGGATTTGCAGGAAAAAAATATTCATGATGAAGAATTTTAAAGAACATTTTCCCCCCTTTAGCAACATCTGTGATTTGAAAAAAAAAATCGTATCATGTAATATAATTCAGGAGTATTGTTTTACCTATCTGATTTTGGTATATGAGTTATTTCATGCATAGCATTATCTTTCAGGGTAACACATAAAATGGAGCACTTTGAGAATAAAAGACCTTATGAATTTTTTTTTCCAATTTTAAAAAGCATTTTTTTAAAATTGAAGTATAGTTGATTTACAATGTTGTGTTAATTTCAGGTGTACAACAAAGTGATTCAGTCATATACATATACATATATATATATATTCTTTTTCATATTCTTTTCCCCTAAAGGTTATTACAAGATATTGAGTAGAGTTCCCTGTGCTATACAGTAGGACCTTGTTCGTTATCTCCTTATGAATTTTTAAAGTAACAAAGTTTGAGGAAAATTGCTTGGAAACTTTATCAAAATGTCAGTGGCAGGATTCTTGATATATTTTCTCCTATGTTTAAGATATAAGTTAATCTTTACTAGGGCATCTTATTTGATAGTTTTAAGTTATTAAAAATACAGGCCATGATTGCTATAATTATGCTTCACATACATTAACAGATAATCATGGGGCCAAGGAAAATGGCAAAAATGATAGAGAAATTTTTTGAAGCAACGAAGAATTTATGGGAAATGAAACTTTTAAGGTTTTAACCAATAGCCCTTTAGAATGCAAATGACATCATCAATTGTATGGTTGATTTCTGATGTCACATGAAATTCCCTATCAGTGAAAGGCTATGGATTGTGACAGTAAAACAAGTCGTATAAAGATGCTCTCAAATCAAAGCCTGAAATTCGTCCTTTTTTTTTTTTGGTGGCTTGCTGTAGCACTAGGTACAGTACATAAAATTAAAGAGAGCAGTATTATTGACTAACAAAATACATTGCATGATACTTAGTATATTTTAAAGACTACGTAAAATTATATCTTCTTGAATCAAATGATGCTGGGTATAGGTTCAGAGAGGATCGGTGCTTTCCAGAAGTAGACTCTTTCTATTTCAGGCCTTTGGATATTAGATTTTAATTTTGTCACATACCTATAAGAGCAAGTTACTTGGTCTGCTTTGGTCTCTAGCTTTGGTATGTAGAATATACTATTATCCATCATCTTTGAGAATAATACTGCTGAAAGGTAGTATGTAAAGATAAGGATGAAAAACATTGACTAATATTGAATCATCCATCATTGCCATATTTTAAGCTTTATGACTTTCTTATAGGGTTAACTGTACTGTGGAAAGCATAGAAATTTGTTCTAGAAAGTAAGAAAAGGTCTTGAATCTTGAATAGCAAGATGAGGAATGCAGTGGGTGGGGGAGCTACTTGAAGGTTCATTATACTATTGGAGGTAGATTAATTAAGTGGAGATGACAGGATGGATTACAGGGGGAGAGACTAGGGACAGGGAGGCCACTCAGTAGGTGTATTGGTAATACCAGTAGCAGGAGGGGATGAGGAGATGAAGCCTTGGCCAGAGTATTACTTATAAGAAAAGAAAGGAAGGAGAGGAAATATATGTGTTTAGAAGAACGGTTGATAAACTGAAGCCCTGGGGCCAAATCTAGCCCATTGCTTGTTTTTCTAAATAAAGTTTTATTGGAACACAGCCTTGTCCATTTGTTTACATATTGTCTGCAGCTGCTTACAAAGTACAACTGCAGGGTCGAATGGTTTTGATGGAGACATTATAACTCACAAAACTGAAAATGTTATCTGGCTCTTATAGAGAAGAAGTTTGCCAGTTCTTTGTTTAGAAAAAAGCATTGTTTAAAAGAAAGTATATGATTGATCACATAGGGACAAATAAGAAAGATATGGGACACCAAAGAAAAATAGGAATCATTTAAATTAGCTTTATATGCATATAATGCTTCTAAAGTTCTTGGGAAAAGCTAAATATAGTTGAAGTAATATATATATATATATATATATATATATACACATAATAATATATATATATATTTCAAATTAACTAGGTAAAGTAGAAAAGTAAATATTCAAGTCATATGTATAATAGTACAAACTTACTTTCATTGACTTCCCTGAAATCCTCTGTGGAAGGGATAGAAATCATAGATTTAACATCAGAGTTGGTAGGGGCAAATACCATATTTTCAGCTGAGAGAGAGAGAAAGACAATGAGCTGTCATTACATGGGAGACTCTTGGAGAAGGAGTTTGCATTTTATCTGTGGACACTGAAGTGAGGTTGAGAATCTATGTAGCAAGTAGTTTCAAATTTTTATCTTCTTCATGTGACATAATGGTAGGAATAGGAAAGACAGGCCAAGAAAAACAATTAAAACTTGATTTGCAGAAAACTACTCTATTTAAAAATGAAAACACTGTAATAATACACCATGTACATGCGACATTATAGGTTAGCCATTGTGCTGTCCATTCTTTAATCTAATTTAATTCTTAACATGGTAAGGTCAGTATTATTCTTCATTTGTGAATGAGGTTTTTTTATTACCTGTTCAAAGCCTCTCAGTCAGTAAATGAAAGAGCCAGCATTTTAACCCAAGATTTCAAAAATCCATGCCCTGTTCACAGTCATTCATAATTCTAAGATGGGTCTAATTTGATCACTTTAAAGATCATGGATAAAGAGAATTCCTGCTTTTCATCTCTTTTAGTCACTACCATATATCGACCAGTGTTTATGTAAGAATCCAATCTATTAGAGAGAATATAAGTTTATATAACACAGTGAAGGGTCAAAGAATTGTAATGATTTTTAATTTGTAAACTATAAGGGTTAAAATATTAACTTACTATTTTTGAGTCTTCAGTATGTCTTACTAATAACCTGTAAGTCAAGTTCATATGTCTCTTAAATATTCTGATTAGAAATCCATAAATTTAAATATAAAAGGTACATGTTTCTAAGCCTTTGCTGTTTCTGGAAAAATTCTATGCATTATTCAGAAATTTGTATATATTCAAAATATTGTCTAGAATAGAGCATTGTCTTTGAGGTATGGATATTTTGAAAAATTGTATTTATGAAATTTGGAAAATTATATTTTAAAGTATTTGGAAGGAAGAGAACAGACTGATTCATTTAAAAGGCCACAAAATGTTAATGAATTTAATATACATATTACAAATTTTAAAGGTAACATACAGATGGTAAAATAAAATATTCTTAAAAGGAAGGTACATGTAGTAGAATTAAATATTGTCATTGGCGCATATATTGGATTACTTAAAGTTTTAGAGAGGTCTTATTCTGTTAAGCTGTTTAAAAGTCCTTGGCAAACTTGTCAATGTATATGGTTCTTTTTGTATCTAGAGACAATTTTTATTCAGCAATTGTAAATGGGTACCTATTCCATATTACTGAAGTACAAAGTTAGAAATTTTCCCATAAATAAAATTTGTTGATGAAGGAATGTATATATCGCCTATTCGCTTTACTTGAACATAGATCTATACTCAAATTCTTATATTGAAGTCATCTTCCCCACATCAAACTAAGTACTCAAAAATCTAATAGGTGTGACATCAACAATTACTTCTTGCTAACAACTCTTGTAATTTAACCCCTCCAGGTGAACAGGCTGATTGATGAATTGCAGACAGCTATCAAAAGCAACAGAGGTCATCTCTCTAAACTTGGCCCCCAATTACAGGCTGAGCAGGAGCAATTCTCCTCTTATGTCAACGAACACATTAAAAGCCTTCCAGCAAACACTCTTATCCCAGGAGGCCTGCAGCTCAAGGTGGGTGTCATTCTGTGACTCTCAATGGGTTCAGCCAGAGACAAACCACTCTGCTCCATTTGAAGACCCTTGTAATAATGCCACTCAGCTTGGATTTCTTTTTGTGTTGTCTTCCTCAAACTGGAGTTTGGATTACAAGTGCTAATACTACCATTCAGGGACTATGTTCTAAAAGAAAATATCTAGAAGTCTTTGAAATATGGGTTTATACACTTTAGTTTTCAACCCAGAAAAGTAATTTTAATGAAGAAATTAATCATGAACATTTACATGCTTTTCTAAGAAACATATATTTTTCACAGGAGTCACTGTGTATTTCAGTTTTTAAAAATAACTTATTTGGAGAAATGGACAAGCTTTAATAATTGACAGACAGTGGCGATAGGAATTAGAGGTGAAAGGCCAAGTGACTGATTGATGTTATAACTACGTTTCCAAGGAAAAGGATCTGTATTGGATAAGTGTGACAGATGTCTGGGTTCACTTGGTAAAATCAATACGTAAGAATATACTGGGAAAAAAGGTGAATTGGTTATTTGTTAGGACAAGATGGCTAAATGTCCTAAACTACCCTTTGCTATTGCATCATTGGAAGAGAAAAAAGAAATTCATACTCAGCTAAAGTGGTTTAGGTACTGAAAGCTTAGGGAGTTTAAATACTTTTGTTTAAATCTGTCAAATTAAGATTGTTCTATAATCTCATATCTCATGTTTCAAGAGACTATAATTAGTAAAATTGAATTACTCAAAGTATGGCTCTTTTCCATCTAAAGAACCATAACTACAATTCTTCATTTCCTTTTGATTATGTTCATATTTGAATGTGATAACATTCGAAGTAACTGTATTTTGATCAGCCTTTATCGCTACAGTTCCCCTTAGTATTCAGTCTTATTCTGCAAATAACATTATAAACATTATATTTTCTGTCTATAACTTATTTCTTTAATGGCATTCCTTGTTTACATTTTAATGAGAATGTTACCATGTAAAAATTGACCTTTGGGGAAGTGTAATTCCAAGGTAAACACGATAATATATTTCTCATAGTCTATGCTATTCAGCTAAAGGCTTAGGAAGTGATGTTCAAGACATCAAGGTCAAGTGTTCCTGTAGTCCAGTAGCATTGTTCTTTTTCAGATTTCTGACTTGGTTACAGATCCAGTCTGCCATTTTGCACCTAAATGTAAGACCTGAAACCATAAAACTCCCAGAAGAAGTATGCTTCTTGTATGCTGCCTTGGCATTAGTTTTAGCAGTATATTTTTTTGGAGATCTTCAGGCAAGGGCAACAAAAGCAAAAATAAACAAATGGGGCTATCCCAAACAGAAAAGCTTTTGCACATCGAAGGAAACCATCAACAAAATGAAAAAACATACTGAATGGGAGAAGATGCTTGCAAATGATATGTCTAAGAAGGAGTTAATATCCAAAATATATAAAGAAATCACACATCAGAAAGCCCCAAACAATTCAATTAAAAAATGGGCAGAGGACCTGAGTGGGTATTTTTCCAAGGAAGATAGTCAACAGATACATGAAAAGATGCTTAGCATCGCTAGCCATCAGGGAAATGCAAATCAAAACTACAATGAGATATCACCTCACACTTGTCATAATGGCTATTATCAAAAATATAACAAAAAACAAGTGTTGGTGAGGATGTGGAGAAAAGGGAACCCTCGAACACTGTTGCTGGGAATGTAAATTGGTGCAGCCATTATGGAAAACAGTATGGAGGTTCCTCAAAAAATTAAAAATAGAACTACCATACAATTCAGCACTTCCACTTCTGGGCATTTATCTGAAGAAAACGAAAACAATTATTTGAAAAGATATATGCACCCCTATGTTCATTGCAGCATTATTTAGCCAAGATATGGAAGCAGCCTAGGTATCCATTGATAGGCAAATGGATATATATATACACAATGGAATGTTAGCCATAAAAAGAATGCAATCTTGCCATTTGCAACAATGTGGATGGACCTACAGGGTATTTTGCTAAATTAAATAAGTCAGACAGAGAAAGATAAATACTATATGACAAATAGTAAAAGACAAATACTATATTCCACTTATATGTGGAATCTATAAAACAAAACAAACAAACAAAACAGAAACAGACTCATAAATACAGAGAACAAACTGGTGGTTACCAAAGGGGAGGGAGTTGGGGGGAGTTGGGCAGAATAGGTGAAAGGGATTAAGAGGTACAAACTTCCAGTTATAAAATAAATAAGCTACAGGGATGTAATGTATAGCACAGTGAATATAGTCAATTACCTTGCAGTCGCTTTGTATGATGACAGATGGTCACTAGACTTATCATGGTGATCAATTCATAATGTATATAAATGTCAAATCACCATGTTGTACACCTGAAACTAATGTTGTATGTCAACTATAATTCAATAAAAAAATAAAAAGGAAAAAAAGCCAAACAAAAGCAAAACCAAAGATTCCTGCAAACCATACTTCTTTCATTTCAGAGCCCCACATTTGCCTTTCCCTGTCCACACTTGGCCAGGCCTGGGATCAAGGGAAGTTTCATTTTATTTCTCCCCTCTTTTGAGCTTCCTCTTTCCCCATCTGCTCTATGATATAACTCCCATGTTTACATCAAAACTCTCTGGTGACCTGCAACACAAACCCTCTCAAAGCATTTCAAATAAAAAGAGGGTTTGTTGAAAACATAAAGGAATCTCACAGAAACGAAAACCAGGAAGTACAGCTGATTCTCACAAGAAAGTCACTTCTTTTCCATATCTCTTTCTCCTGAAGCCCCATAGTCTCTCTGCTCCTCATGTTTCTGAGCTTTTTCATTTCTCATTTCTTTCCGCAAGCTGGCTTTCTCTTTTTTACTCCTTTGTACGTACATGGAGGAAAATTATGGCCCCTAGCTCTCCCTAACTGTTAGGTTTAAATGGCCATCATCATCTGACGAGAGTCTTTGTGTCTCCTAGTTCAAACCATTTAAAGAGAGAATCTGTTTGGGTCAGTCCAGCCTTACCTAGGTCCCTGACATTAATTCAACTACCTATAGCCACTGAGTGGGCAAAGGCAGGGTCGTGTACAACACAGGGCACATAGGACTTTCCAGTAATTAGTCTAGAAAGGCAAGTTGGTCTTGGATGCCCAAAGTGACTGACATGTTTTTCATATAAAATTAAATGGAACATTGTAAATAAATTATTGTGTATTATTCATGGTAATGCATTTTCTCCTTTCCCTCCAACCCCCATATTTTTGGGAGTAGATGTTTGGACTACTGGAAAAGATACAGAGATCTGCAGTTTTCTAAACGAGTTCTTACATCTGAAATAGCTAGGTAGTAGAGACAAAACTGGATTAGCAAAGTATACCCTAAGTATTCAGAATTGCAGATCTCTTAGAATTGAGGAGTTTTTCCATAGTCTCTAGGTGAGGAGAACTTGCTAATTCCAACTGGAGAGATATTGAGCATAGGTCACAGCAGCATACCATCCTCTGTTAATTCCAGAATCAGTTCATATCAGTAGCCTGGCCAAACTCTGTTTCCATGGAGTGTGAATGAACTGCCCTTTTTTGGAGCACTGTCTCTAGCCCAGTTACCTCTGAGTCACTGTGGGCAAGGGCTGTGACTTTTGTAGTTATGAGCAACTTTATCCCACCTTGTAGCATGTGCTATGCAGAGTGTTAGATGATATATCAATCAATCAATCAATCAATCCATTTTCCATTTATAACTGAAAGGCATGGCTCCAATAAAACCTATTTTTCCCCTTTTCTATTCATTTTGATAAAACAGTGAATTGGAATGATTATCTTTCTACTTTTCTCTATTTGATGATTTGTATCACTGTTGAATACATATGTGAGCCCAGGACTCAGCTTCAAGAACCAAACATAATATATTGTAGTCATCATCTTCTAGAGCTTCTAGGTGTTCAACTAGGGGCTGTAGGCAGGGTGTGATCCAAAAGTCCCCTGGGGTGCTTTTTCATGTTATGTGTGGTTGCATTCACTTTTTCACTGAGCTTATCATCCTCATCATATCTTTCATTGATAATTTTATCTATTTTTTAAAAATTCTTTTCCCTTTTATTTATTTATTTATTTGGCTGCATCGGGTCTTAGTTGCTGCACACGGGATCTTCGTTGAGGCATGCAGGATCTTTCTTTGCGGCGTGCGGGTTCTTTGTTGCGGTGCGTGGGCTTCTATCTAGTTGTGGCATGTGGGTTTTCGCTCTCTAGTTGTGGCCTGCGGGCTCCAGGGTGCACTGGCTCTGTAGCTGTGGCGCACGGGCTGTCTTGTTGAGGCACGCGAACTCAGTAGTTGTGGCACGTGGGCTTAGTTGCCCTGAGGCATGTGGGATCTTAGTTCCCTAACCAGGGATCGTACCCGTGTCCCCTGCATTGGAAGGTGGATTCCTTACCACTGGACCGCCAGGGAAGTCCCTCATTGATAATTTTAAAATAGCAGCTTTTGGTTAGGTCTTAATATTAGAAGATCACCTCTTTTTTTTTTTTTTTTTATTGCGGTACGCGGGCCCCTCACTGTTGTGGCCTCTCCCTTTGCGGAGCACAGGCTCCGGACGCACAGGCCCAGCGGCCATGGCTCACGGGCCCAGCCGCTCCGCGGCATGTGGGATCTTCCCGGACCACGGCACGAACCCGTGTCCCCTGCATCGGCAGGCGAACTCTTAACCACTGCGCCACCAGGGAAGCCCGAAGATCACCTCTTAAAAGGACATGCTCTGTGTTCCACAATGCCTCAGTTCCATTTTTGCATAATACAGTATCCAGTTTAAATAGACACATTAAGACAAAAGACCGAGAATAGTTTCAGTGTCCATCCTGCCATGGGAAAGTTCCTTGTTAAAAAAAAAAAAATTGAAAACACAACATACCAAAATTAGAAGAATTTTAGGAAAAAGTTATATCACCCTTAATCACATTATTCCTTATATAACCATTCTCACCCTTGCATATCATTTCCATATGCACTCATATGTAGTCACAACCCCAGCATACACTTTTTTGTATTCTGGCACATTCTCTTCCCATCACATCATAGCACCTTTTAAGTTGATGAGATTTCTTATTGTTTTTACCCTTAGTGGTCACACTCAATGTGCGGCATAATTTACGAAGCCCTTCAGGTAACAAGCTTTTGGAGCAATTTCTTACTATTCCAAACCTTCTCTTACCCCATATCCCCTGTCACTGCCATCACCCTCAGCCTTATGAGAACATCTGCTACAGCCATGGCTCAGTGACTTCTGCCTTCCCAGTCCTGTCCTTTCGCTGCAACTCCTCTTCCTCTTCATCCCCATGGAGATGCTGTCAGAAATGTGAGCGTTTCCCTGGGAGAGCAGGAAAGAAAGGATTGATAGGAAAGGCTATTAGCAAATCTGTAGGGGATGGTGGGTGGAAAAACTAGTAGGAAGTTGGGTGATCTGACAGGCAATTGATGAGCAAGAGTGTGGGATGTGTGAGTAGGTGGGAGAAAGCACGGGGGAATGAGCAGAAGATGGGTACAGGGAAGTCCTTTTACTGGAATTAGTAGTGCTTTTCACGCACAATTGGTCAGTGATGCTTTGTGGGTTATCTTCCATTTGCTGCCAGTAGAGGCAGATCCAGTTTCTCTGGGACCTAGATCTTGTAAAATTGGGGGGAGAGGAGCCTCTTTAAAATTAGGCCTGAAAGTGACTATTTATTTAGAATGAGAAAATAAATCACAACAAATTAATGGAGACTTGGAGATTCAGATTCTTTCTTCTGTGATGTTTTAAGGTAACTTATCAGACATTCTTACATAGAAATACTCTGATTACTACCTGGCTTCCCCTCCCCACCTATTGATGCTTTACAGCTTCCAGCACTCTCAACTTTTAGCATTCTCAGGAGCTAGAGCAAGTTAAGGGTCCTGAGGCTTAATCTCCACTAACTTTACATGAATCCACTCTGGCTGTGAGCAAGGGAACTATGGTGGAATTTAGTAACCTGGATAAAAACAAGATTCAGAGGGCCGTGATTTGGAGATTTTTTTAGCATTTCTGTTTTTATATTGCTTGGTTATAGTGTTCTCTCCTAGCATATAGAAATTTAAGTTTTTAAAAAGGGATAATTCAGAGATTTACTTTTAAAGAATGTCTTAGTCCAGCATCTAGTTCATCCTCTAGATAGTACGTATCTAACAATTTTTATTCTTCCAATTACAGAATAAAGAAAAATTTAAGTGAATAGTTCAATAAACCCATACATTATTAAACACATATGTCTACAAGGCACTGTGCTTGGTACAGTGGGAAGAGGCAGAGAAGCCTGCAACACCTTTTTGGCCCAAGGCTGATTATTTAATTTGAACAATATGACTCCTCCTTTTGAAGACAATAAAACTAATGTGTAGGTCTTCTCAGCTTTTTACTACAATTTCATTTTAGTTTACAGGCTTGTTTGTATTTAGAAAATGGGCTAATTTCGTTGATAACAGAAAAGATGCTAATTTTTATCTGTAATACCTTCCTGGCCTTTCCTGTGCTTTGGAGACTTGAATTTGCTCTACCAAAGGCACAAAGACACCATGAACCCATCTGAGATTTGTATTCTATTTTGTGACCATTTTTAAAAAGTTTTGAAGTTTTCTAACCATATATATCCATATGTAAAGTTTTCTAACCATATATAAAATTTAATAGGAAGTTTATTTAAATATTTAGGAGTCTATGGAAGAATTAAATGAATTAAAGAGACAACTGAGGTCAACTGGCGAGACTTTTTTTGGGGGGGGTATGGTGTCATCACTGTTCTGCATGCATATTATGTTCTTATTTCCATTGTACATTCCTTGGTCCTTGTCTTTCTGTTTAACCACTTTTCCCATATATGTATTTACAATCTCTGAGCTTCTCTGTTATTTCACCTACATTATTTGAGTAAACAGTGGGACAACAAATTTAGGATATGCTCTAAGTACAAGTAGTAAAACATACCAACTTAAAACTTCATTTTCAAAGGAATTGTTTCTAGAGTAGTAAAACTGGAATATTCAATGTTATTGTTGTGACTTCAAGAACATATATTAAATGTTGGACAAAATGTGATGGAGATAATCAGTTTTCATATGTAGATTTCGCCAAGGCAAATGTTGGACTGTCCATTTTAAAGGCAAGTAAACCTTAGATCCCATGAATGCCTGCTAACATCTCATGGGATAGCTGTTAGCAGTAGGCACTGAAATATCTCACCTACCCTTCTTTCCAGTGCTCTTTTCCATCTTGCCTTCTTTTCCTTTCTTTCTTTTTTCATTTTTTTGGTGGCCTGTTGGGGGATGGGGGAATGCCAGTGTATTCACCCCACCCTATTTCCTGACAGGCATCTGCAGCCAGGTGTAAATCTCTATCTGCAGGAAGATACAATATTCCCTTCCTAGACCCAATGAAGAGAAAAACTGAAAAACTGTGTCTGTATCAAAATCAGGGAAGAGCAATTGGTTGGGCGGGGCATAATCTCCCATGCAGAGCCGTTGTAATGAGACAGGCTTTCCCTGTGCAGTCCTGACAGTCTTGAAGGTGCCCAGGGAATTGCCAGGTGGGCAGTCAGCAGGGAAAGTCCACAGGCCAGAGCTGGATTACTGTCCTAGCAGTTATGCAGACTAAATGCAATCACTGAACCTTACTGCTGCAGGCACACTCTCTCTCTCAGGGAGACTGTCCTTCTCCATAGCAGTTAATTTGTCTTTACCTCTCAATTAGCTTTTTCACAGAGTGTTTGAGATGCTCAAGTCACTGAGATTCTCTTCTTGCATATGCTCCTGTCCCCTGGATTACCCACTGACATCTATGTTAGCTCGACTCACCATGAATATTATCAAGCATTAACTCATCATTTGAACATAGAAATGAATGCAGATTTTCTAGTAAGTGCAAATGAAGTGATGCATCTATTCCTACTTCAGATTCTACCTACAGCGTTGGTAATGTTTTATGATAAAAAATGGATTTTTAAAAAAATGAAAATGTATTGTTCTAGGCAATAAACTTTTGCATAGATTTTAGTTATTCAGAGTATCTATTCATATTAGGGGAAAAAATTACCTTCCCAGGCAGATTTGATATATAAAAAAGAAACCGAATAGCATTAAAAACATATACTCTATTGTAAGATGAGAATATGATCTCTGAGGCTGAGAATTGGGGAAGTCTGATGATTTGGCTCATATTTAATCGTATAGTATTCTTTTCCCTAGTAAAATAGAATTGGGGGGATGTGGCTATGCTTTTCTCATCAAAAAAGCCCTAACTTTCCTTGAGAAGAACTATATTGAGCCCAGGAACTTTGAAAAACCTTTATTTACCAAAATCTGGTATATAATGTTCAGCTACTGACAGGACCCACATACCTGATATTGATATTTTAATCCCAATTAATTAGAATTTTAGGCACAAAATTAATTTAGACAAAGTGAAAAATCTTTGTTCCACTTCTCCTTGAAATATTGTCATTTATAAAGGGCTTTTTTTTTTTTTTCCGCGGTACGCGGGCCTGTCACCGTTGCGGCCTCTCCCGTTGCGGAGCACAGGCTCCGGACGCGCAGGCCCAGCGGCCACGGCCCACGGGCCCAGCCGCTCCGCGGCATTTGGGATCTTCCCGGACCGGGGCACGAACCCGTGTCCTCTGCCCAGGGAAGCCCTATAAAGGACTTATTGAAATTACCTGGGGACTTCCGTTGTGGCGCAGTGGTTGAGAGTCCGCCTGCCGATGCAGGGGACACGGATTCGTGCCCCGGTCTGAGAGGATCCCGCATGCCGCAGAACGGCTGGGCCCGTGGGCCGTGGCCGCTGGGCCTGCGCGTCCGGAGCCTGTGCTCCGCAACGGGAGAGGCCGCAACGGTGACAGGCCCGCGTACCGCGGGAAAAAAAAAAAAAAAAAGAATCCCCCTGCCAATGCAGGGGACAGGAGTTCGAGCCCTGGTCCAGGAAGATCCCACATGCACAGAGCAACTAAGCCCGTGTGCCACAACTACTGAGCCTGCACTCATAGGGCCTGCGAGCCACAACTACTGAGCCTGTGTGCCACACCTACTGAAGCCCACGTGACTAGAGCCCGTGCTCTGCAACAAGAGAAGCCACCGCAATGAGAAGCCCGCGCACCGCAACAAAGAGTAGCCCCCGCTCGCCGCAACTAGAGAAGAGCCCGCGCACAGCAACGAAGACTCAACACAGCCAAAAAAAAAAATTAATTAAAAATTAAAAAAAGAAAAAGAAATTACTTGGCTTAGAACGTCGGGCAAACACATTTACCTTGCCACTATCTTCTATATAATTTTAAACATTTTCATGTAATGACTTTAGCGAGAATTGTAACTGGATACAAAGAGATTATTTTTTGCAGTATCATGCACCTCGTTTTAGAAATTTTACTTTGTCAGAAATGGGGTTGGGGAGAAGCCCTTTAAAAAAATTATGACAAAGCAGTGAAATGTGACTTTAAATGCTTAAAGGAAAAGAACACGGGCCCACTCCCAGGGTAACTGTGAAGCTGATGAGGGCATCTTGCAGACCTCTCCATCCTTGGCCCCCCGTGGCCTTTCCTCCATACCCAACTCCAACCCCCCAGTTCAGGCTGTCAGGTACCATCCTTACTTCAGGAAAAAGGCATACCATACTTTCTTTCACGCTAAGACAGTATGAAACCTTTCTTTTTCTTGGATCAAAGTTTTTCTTGGAATGCCCTGTGTAAAGTAAATGAAAGTAGGATGTACCCCTTTTGAAGCCAGGTTGGTGGTTTTCCCCACAGACTCACTCATCAGGTTTGATCTCCCACTTTGGACCACAGCTCCCCACTCTCACTCCCCTATCCACCAGCCCTACCCCAGGCCCTCTGAGGAGTTCCAGAAAGCCAAGATTGAAAATCCTAGCCTCAAAGATCAATAACCAATAAGGTCAAATATTATTTTCTCTCATAGAGCTGTGGTATTTCAGTTGTGACAAAAGAGTATCCCTCCAACTGGAATTTCAGCTAGTATTGGAAAGTTGATGTGAGTGGTATTTTGGGATCAGAGTCTTTTAGCCCACTCCTAAAATCCTACACCATTGGCAGTCACCCACTTTATATCTTCTAAATGGTGGGCTGTGCTGCAACTTACAGAGGATATCTAAAATGTCTCTTTTAAAATAAATTACTTTCTTAAATATACCTTTTCTGGGCTTTAAAACAGTGTTATTTGATTTTTGATTCAGGTCCCACTTAGACTGGTGAAGTTTAACAGTGAAATAACTTGTCTTCACATAAGTGCATTTTTATTTCTTGGGACAAATGTACTGTCTCCTTACCTGTTAAATACAGTTTAAAGATATCTCTGTTAGGCATTAAAACACATTTTCCTATATGCAGTATAAACATACTAATTCATTATTAACTTTTCATTGCCTGAATCTCATAATTTTAATATTTGCTTTGTGATTATCTTCTTATCTGAATATTAAAATTAGACATGTTTACAGTTTGATTTATAGTATATTATACATTTGAGAAGATATAGAAAATGTGGACATTCTATAAACTATCTCACAAGTCTGTAACAATAAAAAAAGTAATAGCACATTTATTTGATTTAATGTACATACAATGTTAGTTCACTTAGAGTGAATTTTCTATCTCTAAAGGTTACTTTGAGTTCTGATTGGATAGATTTTTTTCATGGCTAATTAGCTTCTCACATAAGAAAATATTCCATTTTAATTTTCATGTTCTTTGACTTAGGTAAAAAACTTCTATAAATTACTTTTCTATACCTTTAAAATTTTTCATATTGTAGGATCTCTAATCTTAGATATGAGTAAATTTTGATGTTTGTAATTTAAAACATCGTAGGGCATTATGCTAAGTGAAATAAGTCTGACAGAGAAAGACAAATACTGTATGATATCACTTATATGTGGAGTCTAAGAAAGCCGACCTTGTAGAAACAGAGACTAGGATGGTAGGTACTAGGGGTTGAGGTGGGGCTGGAGGTGGGAATGGGGAGATATTGGTCCAAAGGTATGAACTTTCAGTCAGAGGATGAATAAGTTCTGGGGATACAATGCTGAAGACTGTGATTTAGTTACCAGTATGTATTATTTACTTGAAAGTTTTAAAGAGGGTAGATTTTAAATATTCTTACCACAAAAAGAAGTGGTAATTATGTGATGTGATGGAGGTGTTAGCTGACCCTGGTAATCATTTAGAAATATGTATCAAATCAACACGTTGTGCACAAACCTACATGTTATATGATAGTTATATCTCAATAAAGCTGGAAAAAAATCAGAGGACTTGATTTCTAAAGATCTTGCTGCCCCTTATGAGTAGATTTGCACTAGGCAAGTCACTTAACCTCTCTGAGACTCACCTATAAAATCCAGTGGCTTTGAGTATTGAGTGATTTAAAGGTGTGAGCACTCTACACTGCGAATCACTGTGCACGTGTGTAGTGGATGCCGTGCCACACTACCTGGATTCCCTCTTCAGGACTGAGATAACCACCCCCCACCTCCAGCTGCCACACCTACATTCTTCTCGGACAGTTGCCCTTGGTGTGAAGTTGCTGCTTCTCCAAAGATTACGCCCCCATCCTGAGGGCAGTCTGCATCCAATATTTGATTGGTGGGCAGTGCAAAGCCATACTCCCTGGCCTCAATTCTGGACAGCTCTGAGGGGCCATCCCAGGTCTAGAGCTCCCACCAGAGGCCTCTGTTGCAACTACATCACAGTTTACCTTCTCCCTCTGCCCACTCCTGTTTCCTCACTCCCCTCACCTGTGTTGTACCTGAGAACGCTCCGCAGGAAGCTTCCCGCAGGTAAATTTTGGTCCCAGAGTCTGTTTCCTGGGGACCCTAATCCAAGACAACATGTAAGCTAACCTTTTCCCAACTTATTTAATTATTTCACCTGAAGTATGCCAGATAGCTTTGTGGGGCTATTTTATATTCCTTTCCTTCACCAGACCTCTAGTAGTAAATCCTGTTACCGTACAGCCTCCCAACTTTTGGCAACACACTGCGGTGTCATTTTCCTATTATTGCCTCTTGACAGCATTGCCTCCTGAGGCATTTTGAAGCTTAGGTGTTTGGCCTTCCACTCACGCACAGAAGAGCTTCCTGGGTGGTCTGTCCAGCCGTTATAGAGAGTTTGGGAACCTGCTGGTCCCCGACAGCTAGCTCTTAACCAGACTTATAGCATTAAAGGCCGATAATGGCACTGAACTAGGCCTTATACAAGTCCTTAAATAGGTGTCATAAATGATGCCAGACAAACTGGTCAAAGAACCACATCGTATTCAAGTCATCTTCCCCCCGCGTGGTTTACGTTTTGGTCACTGCCTCTATAAAATCTTCACAGTAAATACAGTTCTTTTGATAGTTTGTAAACATTTTTGTGCCTTCACAGAAACTACATATGAAGTTATACTTAGGTTGATTTATTTACATCCATAGATGCAGACGTCAGGGCCCAGAAATATTAGCCTAGCTACAAATTTTATTTCCCAACCCCACTAATGAACAAATTACTCTGGAATGAATGAAAGAAATTGACCATTTATAACCAAGTCCATTGTTAATACTCTGTTCTGAGCCACAGTCATTCACCCTTCGGATAACTTTTGCTCCCTGGAGTCTACTCTCCACCCAGCAGCCCCGATGCTCCTTTTAAGTCAGATCCTGTTACTGCTCTGTTCCAGTCTCTCCAAGGATCCCCCATTTTGCTGCCCACCCCTTAACCCTCTGATTTCACGTTACTTACCCTTCTTCTCTCTCACTCTGCTCCCATCACACCAGCCTGCTTGTAGTTCCTGGAACATACTGGGCACGTTCCTGCCTTAGTTTCTTTGCTCTAGCCTCTCCCTCTGCCTCCAGTGCTCTTCTGCCAGCTATCTGCTTGGCTGACTCTCTCACCTCCAAGTCTTTACTCAAATCTTTCCTCTCTTGAAAGCCTTTTCTGATCACCTGCTTCATATGGCGACCACCACCCATCCCACTCATTGATCCTAGGCCCTATATCCCTTCTCTGCTATATTTCTTCCTCTTTACATGGCACTTGCCACCTTCTAACTTCCTCCAAGGTGCGTTTACCATGATACCCATGTACCTAAGTTTCAAGGCCCCTTTCCTGCTTAGGCCCCTTCCAGAACCCTGGGAGAGGCCCTAGCAATGTGTTCACATGGCCACATGTTTCTGTAAAATTTGCAAATATAATATATTTTAACTACAATTGACTGAGAGCATTGTCTGTTTCCACTCCAACTTCCTCTCTGTCAGGTTTTCCCTTGCACCAGCTGGAGCTGAAGTGGTTGCAGGCATTTTTGAGGTCTGGCTAAGGGGAAGTTGAGTTGAGGATACATTTAGTTTGAGCATAGTGGGATGTAATTACTGGTGTGCAGTCATTTCCCTGTATCGTAGTTCAGTTAGGGCTAAGCCACCCTGGTATGGGAAGAGCTTCTAGGAAGATGGCTACTACCTGCTGGCCATAGAGTGTATTGCTTTTTGACTGTGGACTAGAGTGCCTGTCACCAAAAGTATATGGGTGGTGGAGGAAAAACATAGTGTGAAATTAACAAAGTCAAGTAACTTGTAGAAAATCCTTCCACATTTTACAGCTCATATTTTGAAGTAAACTATCAAGCTTTTCCCAAAGTTGACATCAGTCCTAAAAATTTTTATGAAATGACCAACCAAGTTGTGTAGTTGAGAGAAATTTTTCTAATCAATAATAGAAATTTTTTGATTAACCAGGCAAGAGGGAAGATGGAATTATATTCCTATTCTCCTTATAGAAAATGTTACAAGATTACCAAATGAAGAGGTGATTGAAGACAATTCAGCCAAAAAATGTGCATTGGATAGTAAATTAATGAAAATATTTTGTGACTTTTTCTGGATTTTGTCATGTTTTTTGCTATGTGTGAGCTTTTTAATATGTGTAAATTATTGTAATTTCTCGTTTTAAATAAATATTTTGTATCTAGTTTTCCATTTGTAATTTTGCATTTTTTTTTTGTTAATGAAGGCCCACCAAGTTGTATAAACTTCAGACCTCACAGACCTGGATGTATCCTGACCTTGCTATATGATTTACTTACTTGTTCTGTCAGGAATCTTAGTTCACTGGTATATCTTAAGCACTTGAGCAGTGGATGGCACATAGTAGGCACTCAATAAATATTTGTTGAATGAAGAATTGATTAACAACATTACAGTGAAACATTGGTGTTAACCTAATTTAATTCTGCTGAAGAAAAGTCATTGTTGACATGAAGGAAAGTAAAAAGACTGCAGTTCATGGGAAACTCCTCCTAGAAACTCTGTACTTTGTGTAACTAAGGGCATAGAAGTAAATTCCTATTTATAGGTATTTTTTTCAATAGTCATTAGCTACAATGTTTTTGAAAGGATCTGGATCCCCCCCTTTTTTTTCTTTTAGATTCTATTGCATTACTCCTCAGCTAGGGACTCAAGACTAGCCTTTAGCTGGCTTTTTGTATCACCCTACTTCAAGGGTGAGAATTTAGTTTTAGAACTATAAGGAGGTAATGGCATGCAGATAGCCACTAGGAAGCAGTTGGTTTTTCTTAAGCCAAGGGTTAGGCAGCAGGAAAATAAAGGTAGACTATTTTTTATTTTCCTATATAAACTCTGTTTAGAGAGCTATCTTTGTTTAGACATTGGACAATAGAAATAAAAATACTTCTCATGCAAAGGAAGAAAAAAATAGAATACTTAGATTAAAAAAAAATGGTCATAGTGATACAGACCTTAAAAATAGGAGCTGAACCTTAAGAAAAGCAGAATGTCATAGAATTTCGGCTTGGGGAATTTTTACTTTTGTAGAAATACAGAAAAAAAAACATTATATGAATGACTAGTGGAGGGCAGATTTCTTTCACTTAAACTCCTAAACTTTTACTTAAACAATAAAGCACCTCTTTTTTCCTTATGCCCTCATAGGGCTTTTAGAGGCCAGAGCCTTTTTTTTTTTCTTGAGAACACTCTTTTCTGGACATAGAAGGGAAGGCTTATTAACAGTAGTGAAGAAAGCAGTAAGCTAATGAAGGTCTTAGGTGTTGTCCAGGTCCTTTTTGCTTTCTCAGTTTGACAGCACTCACACAGCTATTTTCTAGAATATAATTTGCTGCACTCCAGTTCCACATCTAGCACGTCTTGACAAAGGAACATCAATAAGTTCTCCAAACCGAGCCTTTGTCAACACTAACCTTGCAGAATGCGATCTGCCTAGAATTGTGAACCTAATTGCTAAATGGCTCTGTTGTTTAAGAGGGCCCTGAAGAGATTGTTGGGACAGTAAGCTTCTCCTCCCACATTATTTCCCATAGGTTTGTAGGCAACAGTTGGGTTTACAAAGTTCCTGGCTAAAGTAGAGAGATTTCTTGCTCAGAATTGTATCTTTTCTCAGAAAAGAGGTTTAAAAAATCCCCTTTAGCAAAAGCTGCTGTAGAGTGTGGAGCATCAAAGCTCCAAGGCTGACAGCTGTACCATCTCCACTAGGCTGTCAGTACCATGAAAAGCACAGAGTGGAGAAAATCCCACCGTTCTTAAACATTGTTACTCTTTTTTTAAACCTTTTTTTTTTTTTTTTTTTTTGCCTAAAGCCTGAGGAAGTGCTATTGAAGCACATTATTTCCTAAACCAGGTTAGGACTAATTAAATAACTCTCAAACTGTCTCAGAAGTAAAACAGATGGTTTTCTTTCTTGTATTTAAATAAAATATTCTCCCAAATTATCTTCTCTGGAGATAGCACTAGAAATAAATAAAATGGTTACTCTGATGTGATAGGTCTATCAGAAAGGGAAGAAAAGAACTTTTGAGAAAAAAATACAGTAAAAAGCAAGGATTTACGTTACTCATCAAGCCTCTATCGGCCTGCATTCTCTCTTGCCTGGTGAATGACACACCCCATGTGGGCCCTCAGCATGGTCAGAGGACGGTGTTCACTGTAGTGGAGGCTTCCTTTGGGACTGGTTTATTTGGATACCTTTGACCAGAACGTTAGCTAGCATTTTCTTTTTCCAGATGAGCATTGCATAATGCAATGTTCTGAATTTTATCTCTGTTCTCAGCAACTTGTTGCTTATATGCACTTAAAATGGATGGCTTTCATTGTACCTTTATGCAATACATTTGTCAGGTTGGATTTCCTTTCAGTGAGTCAAAAGATGAGCTGAACACTGATATATTTTAAATATAAATTAAACATTCCTTACATAATTGATGGCTTTATGTTCTTCAAAAAGAATGAAATGAGCTAGTTAATTGGTTGCTAGCTGACCTTTCCCTGACGCTTGCCCCATGTAAGCATTCGGTGTAGTCAGTGATTCCTCCTTTAATGTCTGTGTTTCCTTCTATTTTAAGATTGCAGGGAATGACAGTCAGGTTAAGGACACTGAAACCAAAAGGAGAATCAAGGGACTTCCTTTATACTATTCTAGTCCTGTTGCTTTTCATTGCCAATTACTCGCATGTGCTCATACCGGCCATCTTTGCTTTACACAGTTAACCATATGCGTGAGTTTCAGTCGGCACTGTACTGTGCAAAATCAGGACTGCTTGTGTTTATATATGTATTTATATGTATGTATATGTGTGCGTGTATTTATTTTTAATTTTGAATGTGCTTATTTTTCAGATATTTGAAAATGGTAAAGACACTGGAGAGATCTCTGTTTGTATCAGTGAAAAAGATCTGGGGCCCAATAGCCCAATTCAAACTGGCTATATGATGGAAAGAGTGAGTGTACTGACTATTCATTTATGACTGTGAGCACCTTCCAAGTTACTTGTAGTTAATTTAGACAATTACATTTTTAAAGTTGTTCAGAAAAGATGAATCGTTTGCTGATCTGTAAAGATGTATAGTTTCAAGCTTGACTCCTGGATTCCGGAGGTTCTCAGCTTTAGTATAGTATTAACTCCTGACCTCTTACTTAATAGCATCTTAATCTTCATTATGCTTTTATTTGAAAATCTGTCTACACTGGACTCTGGAATTGACCTCTTGTTTACACATTGAAAAGAAGTGACATGATTTCCAGTGGAGGGTGTGTTCTGCGTCTAGGGTATTTCCAAGCCCTAGACCCTGAGCAACTAACACACAGCCTTGGTCTTCTCCTGTGCTCGTTGTGAGCAAGTCCAGATGGTTTATCTTAGGCATTCTTACCTTTTCCTATTTTCCAGACAATTGGGATGTTTCTCAAGCAGAACCAATATGTTCAGGGTCTTTATTTTGGGTCTTTGTCTTGCATGAAAGGCCACTGAATACCCTGTTGTTTACAAATTGGGGTTATTCGCCTGAGCGCACACCAGTGTTTTGGGCTCTGTTACTTGACCTTTGTTCAGAAACTTGCTCCATTTTTCCCCCCTTCGGTTCAGTACCCTCAGACTTACCTCTCCCTGGTGGTATCCATTACCTGGACTTCACAGTCAGTCACAAAAGCTGATCATCTGATCACTAGCTGAGCTCAGAAGAGATGGGAAGTGCTACCTTGATTGATTAGAGAGGGAATGATAAATAGCCTTGGCTGGTTTTCTTTTACCATCACATCCCTGACTATACACATCACCATGATACAAAAGGCTTCCTAGAATGCTCTACCTGTAAATTCCTCTTTTCCACATTAGAATATTGTCCTTTTTGGTTCATATAAAAAATTGAAGATGGAATTTATGTTAGATTACACAGGAAGATATTATTCTGTAGAAAGCTTTTGTTGGCTAATGGCACACTGAAATTGATCTGTGGTTTGCATCTCTATGCAAGAAAATCGGGGGAAAACCTTTAACTAGGGGCATTATAAAGCTTTTTGGGAGAGCCCTTGTGACACCCAAAGACGACTGTTCCCTTGGTGCACACTTGTCTCAATCACTAGCCTAAGATGTTTCACACTCTTCTCAGGTCCCTGAACAAATTCTTATCCTATAAAGGCCTGGTGATGACAACTTTAAAGATAAATGGGTGAAGATTATCACTGTTTTTGGTCACTATAGCCCAGCCCTCACCAATGACCTAGAGATGAAAGACATTGAGGCCTTACCTCCTGTAGGCTGTCGCATGCTCATCTTTGAACACCTAAAATGCAGTGTGTTGCCAAGTTGAGAAAATAGAGATTGCAATGCAACTCCTGTGAAAGTGAATTTGGCTAAGTGGTCAGGTGTTCACATCCCTTCTACCACACACTCCTGTTCTTTGTGTGCTTATTTCTCTCCTGGATCAGGCCTTAAATTTTTTATATCTTCTCCCTTTACAAAAAAGGAGATGCCTATAAAGCAAAATCACTGTGATTTAAAAAATGATCAACATTACTTGTTTTCTGCAATAATAGCAAAGCCACAAAAAATAAGCTCAAGGGCTGAGACCACACAGAAATAAATGTAGGGCTTTATAAATACAGTCCATGGATTTCAAACCTTTTTGTGGTTCCAGTGAAAAAACAAAACACAGATTTTTACTATTCTAACACGTTGCCTATTATATTCCTAAAGAGAATAGTAATCATTATTTTTAACTCAAAGGACTTGGCTATGCTGGATGAAAAGTATTAACTTTAATGAAAGGAAAGATGTATCATCATTTTCAGCCCTTCTGATGCTCAAGGCTAAAATATCTGGTCAGTGCAGAGCTGATAGAAACAACATAAAGCTGATGAAGTTGGAGATAAGATTATTTATCCCTAATTAGGGCAAAGCCTAAGCCTTAAGCCTTCTATAGATATAGTTGCTGGTCATAGAAAATATTTTACTCGGTAAAGAGTTTACAGCCAATAGGTGAGGAAACTGGAGATATATGACAGGCTTGCACCTTTCCTTTTCTCTGGGCCTCGGCATTTAGCACGTCTCAATATACCTTCAATGGGAATTAATAGAAGGAGCAAAAAAGGCACCCTGAACAGCAGCTAGGCAAGAAAAGGCTACAACTATATCCGCATCCCTGCCGAGATTACAGAGTAACAAGAAATTGAGAGACACAAGAACTGACAAGGCAGAGAAGAAAAGGAAGCCTGTGACAGAAGGCTGGGGGGAAAACAGAGTGATGGATAGTTGGGGCACAGAGCGGGAAAGAGCAGAGGCCTAAACACTCAAAGGTGACAGATAATGATGAAAAATATCTTTTAAAAGTCCATGTGCAACACGGTTCAGCCGGATTTACTTTTATTTGAAATATGCCTTCAGTTAGAAATATCTTGATAATTTAGAGATTCTAAGTATAAGAAGCAAACACAGACAATGCTATTATTTAACATATTAAATGATAGCATTTCATACTTCACACTTCGATTACATCTTATTTAAAACTTGAAAACATCCACTATTGAAGCCGCTCGCAAGCTTCTGCAGAGCTCTTAATTAATACATCCAGGAAGAGTTCTTCTAAGTGAATTGGCTGGCGTAAGCCGGAAAGTCATGTTTATTTTTGCAGTCCTGTCAGTGGTGGGTTGTTCCACCGTTGGTTACCTGAGGTTAGTCTCGGTGATGGGAGATTGCTGATTGTAAAACTTGAACATACCCTGGAAGGACCCAACAGAATGTGTAGCTCAGACAAGAAAAGCATAACCCTTATCAAAGAGGACCGGTACCGCGTGTAGAAGCTAAATGCTCTTTCTGTAAGACTGTCACATCTGCTTTCCGTCCCCGTGCCAAGGGGTCAGAGCTCAATCACGAGCCTGTGGCACCCCCTGCTGGTTAAAAGCCCATGCTCATTTTGTTACTTTACACCGAGCTAAACATTGCCATCATTTCACACTTCTTTTAACATTCTGTATGAATTTAATTATCATTTGTTTGGACTTCATCTGTTACAGAGTAGAGACAGTTTATCACAGGTGTTCACATTTTATGTTATTTCTTTTTCTTCTTCATTTCCACACCCCTCCCCACCACCAGTTACTTTTCAAGATTCATCGAAGACTTCAAGGTTCTTCCATCAGCCCACCAGGCCTCAATTTTTCTTCAATCCGGCTTTTTGACGAGTACGGTCAAGAAATTAAGAATCCACTTTCGCTGAAGAATGAGCAAAAAATTTGGGTCTCTTATGGTAAAGCATACAGGTAGGAGCAAGGTGTTTATTCTCAATCTTTCTGGGACAAGCTAATTTAAAAGGAGAGTTGAGAAGCCAAGTTGCACCCTTTATAAAAAAAAATTATTTTGAATTCCAGTAAAATTCCAGGGGCATTTTTTTTTTGTGAGGCAGTATTGTTTGTGGGATATGACATCTCTCTCTCTCTTTCCCCCACCCCCCTGACTTTCTGTCTTAATGCCTTGTCATAGTTCTTGAAGTCTGCCTGTCAGCACAGCAAGTGGGATTTGTTCATGTCTGAGTAGTCACCTTAATGATAGCAGATGGAAACGCCACGGGGGCCCAAGCCCATCACACTGTCATTGTCGCACACTGCCCTGACCTGCTTCCACTCCTCTATTTTTTTGTCCCTTTTTAAAGGAGAAATGGATGGTAATTGAAAAGGATCTTAAGCAAGATTTATGAAGCTGTAGACAACATGATTCCCCACTATCTCTCTATGTTTTCACAAACAAAGTCTTAACCTTTTAAGCTCCAATGACAGGACAGCCAAAGATAAATTGGTAAAGCTTGTAAACTCTATCCTATCAAAGTTATGTTCCTCAAAAGCACCTTACATTATCCCACAATAATTACTGGTTATTACTGAGCATTGTGTAAATTTTTGTAGATTGGTAAATTCCTGCATAAAATTATCTGTGTTCCCAAGAAAAGAAAAAGGCTTCAGTCTACAGGCACTGATGAGCCTGGCTGTTGTGTGGAATATCTTGGAAATTTATGCATATTTTGACAGGACACATCCAGATGAACTCTGAAGCTGCTTGTCAGGAAACTTAAACACACTTTTCTGTCTACTTTTAATCTTTTTGTTTTGTTTCATTTTTAGCTCTTTATCTGTAGAACAGAATAGGGGAAATATTGCTTGTAGAATATAATTGATTATACACTAATTTTAACAAAAATAGCATAGACAGAACTAGGAGATGATTAGATTTACTGTATATTCTAATAGTCAAAATTTCAAAGAGAACTAATCTACTCAGAAATCCATGCAGGTTTTGGGAGACATTGGTAGGATTTGTTGTGGGTAGCATATTACAAAATCTTTCATCTGTCCCATTAGAGTAAAATTAAAATGCTTACTAGTATCTTATGCTGTGTAATTTATAAAACTAAAAAAATATCTGTAAGGAATGGTGCTTCTTCTATAGGCAGATTTCAAAATATAATTTAATTACATTGTGAGAATTATTTTTACAATGATAAAAATAGCGATGAATTTTAAAGCGGCAAGAATTCTTGTATAATTTAGCAAGCTCTTCCAATTACAAGGAAAGGCTTTAATAAAATGTATCTAATAATTTCTTCTTAAATATCATTGTTAAAGTGAAAGCAGTGACTGACTAATTATGATGTTTTTAATGATGTTTGCTATAATACAGTATTTTAATATGATCAAACACTTGTTCTTGGTTAATTGGATCATATTTGTGAAGTAACAAAAATTACTAAGTATCTGGAATATTCTAAAATCAACTGAGGATTGTAGTTGGCGGAATTTATAAGTGTGTATATTTGTTTGTATATCATAGCTATTTTAATAGCATAATGTATTATTTTTTTCTGGTTTTGAATCCAATATGAGGCATTAGGGAACCATTATAGCATTTTGCTACTATTGAAACTTCTAAATTAATGTCAAAAAAGTTATTTCCATCTAGTTAAAATATATTGAGAAAAGGATAAAATTGAGAAAATGTGCAATATGTACTAAGTAAATGATATTCATTTTCAGGGAGTAATTCTAACATGTCTAATATATGTTGATATGGGGGGTAAGGTTACTCGTTTGCAAAAGATGATTTTGCCAATATCTCCTTCTATTTTGAGTCCTTTAATTGTTTTTCTCCCAATTTTTATTTTGAAAAATATCCAATCTACAGAAAATTTGATACAATGAAGATTTATATATCCTTCACCTAGGTTCAGCAATTTAAGGATTTTGCCATATTTGTTTTACCTCTCTTATGTCTCCTTTCTCTCTCTTTTGAACTGTTTGGAATTAATTCCACACAATCATGAAGTTTTACTCCTAAATGCTACAGGTCACATAACTGAAGAACAGGATGTTCTCTCTATCACCACAGTATAATATCTAACACAGTCAACAATAATATAATATTGTCTAATATGTAATCTATGTTCATACTACCCAAAATCTGCTTTAGAGCTTTTTTTGTAATCCAGTATCCAGATAAGCTTCATCTGTTGCATTTAGTTATTTTCTTTAGTTCTCTGTAATGTAGACTATTCCACCATCTTTTGTTTTATTCTTGATGACATTGGTTTTCTTTTTGAAGAGTTCAGGCACTTTTGTTGTAGAATGTCCCACATTCTAGACTTGTGTGAGTGTTTTCTCATGATTAGATTCAGTTTAAATATTTTTGGCAATACTACACAGGTGATGTGATTGAGTCCTATGATTCTAAAGTTGAAGAGCAAGTGTTTGTCACCAATTTCAAAAACAAAATGGCTCATAATTGACATAGTGGCCATTCTTTTTATTTAAGATCTGTTTTCCATTTGATTTTAATTCTCATATAATTAAATTAACTTAAAACAATGTACCTAACAGTATGTAATATGACAAATCAAATCAGCATAGTATTCAGTGAGCTCACAAAAAAATAGTTGTTTGTAGCCAAATATGAAGGATTAATTTGATTATAAGCTCCAAAGATCACCATGGGTGTATTGCATTGTAGTTATACATGAAAAATGAACATTATAGGAATGACAGTTGGTTGTTTTTCTCAACTAAATACTTCGCTTTTATTATTGAAATTATTTTTAAAAATTACATGTGTTGCAACTATCCTTCACATATTATAAATCAAACAAATAAACTAAAATGTGCGTGTCAGGTATAAGTATAGGATACCAACAATAGTGCTGTGTAATAGGAAATTCACTTATTTCTGGATTTTATTAGACATGGATATGGTATGTTTTATTGTTTATATGTACTCAAATTTCAGTGTTTGTATAATTTTGCAGATAGATTTGATGTTTTTTCCATTTTTCAGATCTCCACTAAACCCTGTTTTGGGTTTGACCTTTGACCAGGTGACTGCATTTGCCAGAGGTGGCATTACAGTCGCATATAAAACCTTCTTGGATCCTAATGCTGTTCTGCTACTGGGATGTGACAGGTAAATTAACAGGTGTTCAGTTACAGCAATCTGAATCACCTAACTCATTTTTCCCAGAGTGAGATTTAAACACTAAAAGATGTTCTTTAAATCATCTTAAATAAGCAATTATTTAGTTTATTGACTTATTTCATGATATAATGAGCTAGTACTTAAAAGACTTATTAATTTTCCTTGAGTTTTAAAAAACATATGGGGCAATGAGCATAGTATACTTTCTGCTTTGCAAAGGTAATGATTTTATTTGAAATGTAAAAATTGTTTTTAGTGGATGTTTCTAAATTAATAGTTTTGAATGGAATAATTAAAATATTAATATGTTTTCTCATATGAGTGTTCATGTTTAAGCATCTCATTTGATGATGATAAATTGAAAACAAAAGCAATATGCTGGAGGCTTGGTGGCATAGTAAGAAGAGCAGGAGTTAGAAGATCTGGACACTGGGACTTCCCTGGTGGTCCAGTGGTTAAGACTCTGTGCTCCCAGTGCATGGGGACCGGGTTCGATCCCTGGTCAGGGAGCTAGATCCCGCGTGCCGCAACTAAAGATCCCTCATACTGCATCTAAGACCCTGTGCAGCCAAAATAAATATTTTTTTAAAAAAAAGAAGATCTGGGCACTAACCCCATTATCTGCTCATGATTGTCTGTGAGCACGTGGGTGTCAGTTTCCTGTGGGTTAATAATAAAACCCAGCAGTTATTGAGTGTTGACCGTAGGCCAGGCACAGCTCTAAATGAATTGGGTAAGAACCTATTTCATCCTCAAAACAATTATTTTAATCCCATCACTGCTTATTAGCTTATTATTACTCCATTTTAAGGAGACAGAAACTCTGCCATGGAAGGGCAAAGTCATTTGCCCAGTCACACAACTTGTACGTGATAGAGCTAGGATTCTAACCCAGATTGTCTTTCTTAAGAACTAAGGGCTTAACCTCTATCCAGCGCTGTCTAATAGAACTTTCTCTGATGATGGAAACAAACTTTATGACATTGAGCACTTGAAATGTGACTAGTGTGACTGAGGAATTGAATTTTAAATTTTGTTTAATTAAATTAATTTTAATTTAAGTTGGAATATGTGGCTAGTGGCTACCATATTGGACATTGCAGCATGATACTGATACCATGTTGGATTAGGTGATGTATCTATAAGGTCCCATCTAGCTTTAATATTTTGTAATTTAACAAATTATAACTTTCCTTAATATACAGGTAAAAAGGCTGAAATGGAGGGCAGATCCAGAGAATGAAAAGCAGTCTGATGAGGTCACTCAGTCTAGCTAGTGTCAACCTATTGCTAAATATGTCTAGAAAGACAGACTCTTTGGTCTTCTCCATCCCCCAATGATTGCCTGCACTTTCCAGACAAGATTATAATGTTTTGTCTTTCTCTCTTTATAGACAGAAAATAACTCAGCACTCTTTTTTATAAGCATTTTCACTTATGAGAAGATTTATTTCACATGCAGTAATCTTTCTCTAAGCTGTTAGACTTGCCTTTCACTTCAGTCTTTAGTTAGGAGTTTAATTTTTAATTTATGTACTGCTTCTTAATTTTACTTCCTTAATTGCAATGAATACTGTTTTAATGAATGGATTTAAATTAGATCTAATTCCCTAAGAATAACAATGTGAAACTTCCCTTATTGAGCACAAACTAATTTGAAGATAATTTACTTAATTTTTGGATTCCATTTGAATTTTCTTTGCATACTCTCAAGCGGATCATTGGAAATCTTAGTCGTCATCATACTCTTATTTATATTTCTCAGACTACTGAAAAAAAAATACTATCACCATTCCCAGAACTGTTTTCTGTTGAATAGCATGCTATATGGTATATCTTAACATATCAGCGTTGATCTAGGTGATTTTCTTTAGGATAAGAATTGGCTCACTTTTAAAATAAGTGATTTGGCTGAGCTAAGAATGAGACCAACCCTTCCAGTTTGTGGTTTGTCCATGTACCCTCTAGAACGTGCTGCCTCTTAAAAGACTCTTAAAAATACCAAACTAATGTTCTTAACACAACCGTTATAAAAGCATCCTTTATTATTTATAGACCAGTGTATTTAGACTGTAATTTTAATAATGATGATGGTCTCCACCATGAGTGATTCTGTAAGATTAAAAATTATTTTTTGTGTCTTTGTTCTATTAATAATCAATTAGGCATAGAATCCCCCCCCCCCCCCAGTATTAAAAATAATTGTAAGGGAAAAATTTAAAGCCTTCCCTTTCCCAATGATAAATACAAAGATACTTTACAAATTTCCATTTAAAAAGACTATGGACTATACACTGGTTTTTCTCTCACTAGAAGAGTATAAGATGCATAAATTATTATGCTAAAGAGTACTAAAATTAAACTAATTTTATTCTAACAAGAACAATTAAATATTTTATTTTCTTAGTTGGGAAGTTTGTGAGGGATTTCCAATTAATTTCAATGGCATCAGTCAACAGATACCTGATCAATTTGAAAAGGTGGACTTGGAGAACCATTTCCTACAGAACAAGGTCAGAATTATTTGTTGTTCTGAATAAGTGTATTTTATGTATTGGACACTCAGTCAATACATGGTGACTGAGTAGATATTTGTGAAAGTTTTTGAACACTGTAAATTATTTTACAAATGTTAGGGGCAAGTATTATACATTACTTCCTGTTAACTAAGTATTGGGAAGTATTGGACCAGTATTGGGAAGGGTTAGAGGGAGGGATAGACTGGGAGTTTGGGATTGACATGTACACACTGCAATATTTAAAATAGATAACCAACAAGGACCTACTGTATAGCACAGGGAACTCTGCTCAATATTCTGTAATAACCAAAATGGGAAAAGAGTTTGGAAAAGAATAGGGGGAAAAAAAAACCTGAACCAATATATAGTATTTCTACTTGAAAAAATTCTACCTGAATCACATCATTTAAGTACTGTCGTTTAGCATATTTTCTTTATATCAACTATATTAATAAGTTGCATTTGTTTAAGAAATTCTTCAAGATGGCTGTTATATCTTTATACTTTAGGATCTGACCTATTTGCTCTGTGGGTCAATGTCTCTAAGGAACATGAGTTCTTCAGAGAACCCAACTCATAACAACTCAATCTAGAAGGTCTCTTTATTAATTTATATTTAGAAACTTATCCTGCCAGTAAGGAATTTTCTTCTTGCACTGCGCTGTGAAAAGCATTTTAAACCTATCTCCAAAAAAAGGAATAATTCTTTTGTTTTTCTCAGCTGGTAAGTTATGTAGGGTCGTTGTTCATTTCAGCTGCATAACTTTTAGTTTTTGAATTCATGAAACCAAAAACCAAAAGGCACCCACAGAGGTAGGGATGCCCAAAGAAAGGAGGGCTTTCTGTTAACTAGTCTGGGCCCTTTCTTTGTAAGAGACAATGCAAAAGACACATTGTCCCAACATGCTCTTTTTAAAGTTCTCCATGTTGCCCATTCAGTCTTTTATGTCAAAATTTACACTGAAAATATTAGTTGTTTCAAAGTGCATGTGAATCTAAATAGTATAATTATAAAAATAGAATAAAACAAACAATGATTTCTAATCCTGTTTTTGAGCAAATGTAGAAAATAAATATAAGTTGAATGGTGCACTAAGAATAATGCCTTTTATATTCATCTGACATTAAGTTTTATTTGCCATAGTTCCAATCCTGTTGACATTCCTGTTTAGTTTTTTGCTGTAACATTATCTTCCTGCTCAAAAACTTGTATGCCTGGCTGTTGCCTATTAAATTTCCATATCCTCATCTGGCCTTCATTGATCTCCATGATTCTTCTCCAATCTTCCCCCACTCTCAACTTGTCTTTCCAATCTTCTTGATCTTTGTTGTAGCCTACGCTACAGTCGGAGCTAATAAATTGGGTCCCCTACATGCTTTACACTTTGCTTTACTTGTGCCATGGCATGTGTTGTTCTTTGCTAGGATACAACCCCCGCCATTACCATTCCTTGCTTTTTAAGGCTTTCTTCAACTTCCTCTTCTTCCACGAAGCCCTCTCCGATCCTCCAGAGAGACTTAGCCTCGAATTATTTTGTGTTCTCAGAACTTATTGTCCTTTGAGAATTGTTCTTAGAGGTTGTGTTTTGGTATCAGCATTTGCATTTGTGTCTTTCTCCTCCCCTAAATTGATAATTCTCTGTACACAGATTTTACGTCTTACTCATCTTTGTATTCACGAGTGCTGGAACAAAGTCTTGAATGTAGGGCAAGTGCACAGTACATGTTGATGAATGATTTTTAAAAGTTAGCTGTAATCTCTTTCAAGGTTCACTATTCTCTAATATGTTCTTTGGGTGTTAGCCAAGCTAGATTGTTCATTTGTTGTTTTCTGAGCACTTCATGATTTCTGTTATTATACCCATGTGCGTCCCTCTGCCTGGAATTCAACCTTTCTTTTTTTTTGCGGTACACGGGCCTCTCACTGTTGTGACCTCTCCATTTGCAGAGCACAGGCTCTGGATGCGCAGGCCCAGCGACCATGGCTCACGGGCCTGGCCGCTCCGCGGCATGTGGGATCTTCCTGGACCGGGGCACGAACCCGTGTCCCCTGCATCGGCAGGTGGACTCTCAACCACTGCACCACCAGGGAAGCCCAACAACCTCTCTTTCTTTGTCACCACCCCCCACCTTCTCTGTCACCCTTGTGCCATATCCTAGCATGGTGTCTGGCATATAGTAAGCATTCAATAAATGTTTATTGAAATCCTGCCCATCATTCTAACCTTACCTGATTTGTGCCTGCTTCATGAAGTCTTTCTTTACCCCAACACCATGCCCAAACCAGATATGATGTTTCTGGCTTTGATATGCCCATTGCATCCATTCCGTACCATTTATAATGACTTTGAATTTGGTGCTGTTCCTCTTACAACATTTTTTGCATGATTTGAAGTCAAACAGTGTTCCAAGTTTGGGCATATTTTACGTCACATTAGAGTAGAATGGAGAGAAAGGTAGATTTCACTGAGAATGTTGGTATCATATCATAAGGGGTCTTTTGTGTGTGTGTGTGTGTGTGTGTGTGTGTGTGTGTGTGTACTTTTTTTTAACATCTTTATTGGAGTATAATTGCTTTACAACGTTATGTTAGTTTCTGCTGTATAACAAAGTGAATCAGCTATACGTATACATATATCCCCCATCCCCTCCCTCTTGCATCTCCCTTCCACCCTCCCTATCCCAACCCTCTAGGAGGTCACAAAGCATGGAGCTGATCTCCCTGTGCGATGTGGCTGCTTCCCACTAGCTATCTATTTTACATTTGGTAGTGTGTATATGTCAATGCCACTCTCTCACTTTGTCTCAGCTTACCCTTCCTTCTCCCCATGTCCTCAAGTCCATTCTCTACGTCTGCATCTTTATTCCTGTCCTGACCCTAGGTTCTTCAGAACCTTTTTTTTTTTTTTTTTTAGATTCCATATATATGTGTTAGCATACGGTATTTGTTTTTCTCTTTCTGACTGACTTCACTCCGTATGACAGACTCTAGGTCCATCCACCTCACTACAAATAACTCAATTTCATTTCTTCTTATGGCTGAATAATATTCCATTGTATATATGTGCCACATCTTCTTTATCCATTCATCTGTCAATGGACACTTAGGTTGCTTCCATGTCCTGGCTATTGTAAATAGAACTGCAGTGAACATTGTGGTACATGACTCTTTTTGAATTATGGTTTTCTCAGGGTATATGCCCAGTAGTGGGATTGCTGGGTCATCTGGTAGTTCTGTTTTTAGTTTTTAAGGAACCCCCATACTGTTCTCCATAGTGGCTGTATCAATTTACATTCCCCCCAACAGTGCAAGAGGGTTCCGTTTTCTCCACGCCCTCTCCAGCATTTATTGTTTGTAGATTTTTTGATGATGGCCATTCTGACCAGTGTGAGGTGATACGTCATTGTAGTTTTGATTTGCATTTCTCTAATGATTAGTGATGCTGAGCATGCTTTCATGTGTTTTTTTGGCAATCTGTATATCTTCTCTGGGGAAATGTCTGTTTAGGTCTTCTGCCCATTTTTGGAATGGGTTGTTTGTTTTTTTGATATTAAGAAAACTACAGGTCAGTATCACTGATGAACATAAATGCAAAAATTCTCAACAAAATACTAGCAAACAGAATCCAACAGCACATTAAAATGATCATACACCATGATCAAGTGGGGTTTATCCCAGGAATGCAAGAATTCTTCAATATACCCAAATCAATCAATGTGATACACCATATTAACAAACTGAAAGATAAAAACCATATGATCATCTCAATAGATTCAGAAAAATCTTTAGACAAAATTAAACACCCATTTATGATAAAAAAACCCTCCAGAAAGTAGGCATAGAGGGAACTTACCTCAACATAATAAAGGCCATATATGACAAACCCACAGCCAACATCATTCTCAATGGTGAAAAACTGAAACCATTTCCTCTAAGATCAGGAACAAGACAAGGTTGCCCACTCTCACCACTATTATTCAACATAGTTTTGGAAGTTTTAGTAACAGCAATCAGAGAAGGAGAAGAAATAAAAGGAATCCACATCAGAAAAGAAGAAGTAAAAGTGTCACTGTTCACAGATGCCATAATACTATACATAGAGAATCCTAAAGATGCTATCAGAAAACTACTAGAGCTAATCAATGAATTTGGTGAAGCAGCAGGATACAAAATTAATGCACAGAAATCTCTTGCATTCTTATACACTAATGATGAAAAATCTGAAAGAGAAATTAAGAAAACACTCCCATTTACCGTTGCAGCAAAAAGAATAAAATACCTAGGAATAAACCTACCTAAGGAGACAAAAGACCTGTATGCAGAAAACTATAAGGCACTGAGGAAAGAAATTAAAGATGATACAAATAGATGGAGAGATATACCATGTTCTTGGACTGGAAGAATCAACATTGTGAAAATGACTATACTACCCAAAGCAATCTACAGAATCAGTGCAATCCCTATCAAACTACCACTGGCATATTTCACAGAACTAGAACAAAAAAGTTCACAATGTGTATGGAAACACAAAAGACCCCGAATAGCCAAAGCAATCTTGAGAAAGAAAAACGGAGCTGGAGGAATCAGGCTCCTGGACTTCAGACTATACTACAAAGCTACAGTAATCAAGACAGTATGGTAGTGGCACAAAAACAGAAATAGAGATCAATGGGACAGGATAGAAAGCCCAGAGATAAAACCACACACATATGGTCACCTTATCTTTGATAAAGGAGGTAAGCATATACAATGGAGAAAATACAGCCTCTTCAATAAGTGGTGCTGGGAAAGCTGGACAGCTACATGTAAAAAAATGAAATTAGAACACTTCCTACCACCATACACAAAAATAAGCTCAAAATGGATTAAAGATCTAAATGTAAGGCCAGACACTATAAAATTCTTAGAGGAAAACATAGGAAGAACACTCTGACATAAATCACAGCAAGATCCTTTTTGACCCACCTCCTAGAGAAATGGAAATAAAAACAAAAATAAACAAATGGGGCCTAATGAAACTTAAAAGCTTTTGCGCAGCAAAGGAAACCTTTAACAAGACAAACAGATAACCCTCAGAATGGGAGAAAATATTTGCAAACGAATCAAGGGACAAAGGGTTAATCTCCAAAATATACAAGCAGCTCTTGCAGCTCAATATCATAAAGGGTCTTAATTCAACTGGATGTTTTGTAGAAAACAAGGAGCCACTGCAAATATTCAAGCAGAGACAAGATCTTATTTGATCCTGTGCTAGAAAAATATCTCAGGAGGTCCTTATCTTATCCTCCCACTCCTGCCCTTCAGATTAGAAATACCTAGAGGGCAAAGGGCATTCTGATCATTCTTGTCTCTGCCACAGTATCTAGATACTCAGAGTTAGCTAAATGGAATTGAATTCACTAGTTAATTAACTCATTCAATAGAAAGCAGGTCAAACCTGGGGGGGGGGGAAATGTATAGTGGAGAGTTGTCAGAGGAAAAGAACAAGAAAGGATTCTCTCTTTGATTTTAAGCCAATGTAGAACTTTAAAAGAAAACTATATTTTCTAATGTTGAGAAATGAGAGAATAAGAATCCACAGTTATTTTATCACTATTAATTCATTCTAATGATTCAGTGAAAGTGAGAAAACACCTCATCCTAAAAGTTTATACACTATTGTATTTTTAGAAGAAAGTTTTTTTGAGTAAAATTTCAGTCTACTCAGAATAGTGGTATAAGAAAACAAAGATTTGATAAACTGGATAGTAAAGAGAATCTTTCAAAGAAAAATGGCCCCTTAGCTATGAAACCTTTGAAATCCTTTCAGAAAAATGCCTCCTATTATATACAGAGAGGTGATCAGTACATTGGAAATAGCAATTTAATAACCTGAAAAGGAA
The DNA here is from genome assembly GCF_003676395.1 of Aethalodelphis obliquidens. Lineage (NCBI taxonomy): Eukaryota > Metazoa > Chordata > Mammalia > Artiodactyla > Delphinidae > Aethalodelphis > Aethalodelphis obliquidens. The sequence goes on from NW_020837958.1 coordinate 16,888,467, forward strand.
CACTTTTAAAGAGAGATTCAGGCAGAGGTGATGGATGTCCACAGGGAATTTTATTGTAGAATCTTGATGCTCATGGCAGTATAGAAGGCACTAAGAGAATTACAACAGGGATAGAGAGGAGGGAGCAGAAGCTGATATTCCTGATGCATATGTTTTAAAATTGGCTTGAGATAGAGATATCAGTGCCCAACCCCTGACTGTTCTTTTAAATCTCATATTGACAAGTAAAACCCTTCCTACAGAGAAAAATTTGGAACATATAATCCTTATTAGTAATGTAGAAGACAGATATAACCCTGACAATTACAACCTGTTGCTCTTTTATCCATTTCTAAAAAAAGATTTGGAATCTACTACAAGTGAAGAATTTTGGTGAACACATCTTTCGTTCTATTGTTACATAAATTGGCAACATTTTTACATTGCTCTAGTTTATGGGAAATAAAATTATATGTTTCCATGAAGTGGGTGAGAGACAAACTTCATGGTAGTTAATATAAAAGAAAAAAGATTCATGAGAAGAATAGCTTGAGGAATACCTGGTTATGGGAAAATATAGCAGAAAAATATACTCCGGTGTCTGGCAGGTCATATATTCTGTCAAAATGAAAAGGAAACTGATTTCGATCCTATCCTTTTAGTATGATCAGACATAAGCAGCACATTAGTGACAACTTTTGGTATGGAAACAGTAAGAAAAACACCAAGTTATGATTTTAGAATTATGGCATGTTTGTTACAAGTTTACTTGTAAATTAAGCAGTCATGGATGCTAGCAGAATATGTTATTCTGTATGTCACAAAGGAGGCTAGGAAAAGGCAAACAATTCTCTACTGTCCTATTTCTTTGGAGAGCAAGTCCTCAAGAAATAATATTTCCTACACATAATTTGTACTGGAGTAAATAAAAAATTTTAATTTAAATTTTGAACTGATTGATATTAGAATAGGACACAGAACTTTAAATGAAACTGCAAGTCCCTTCCTTATTTTTAGACCAAGAGTTGGAATCTATTTGAGGACTGCACACCTAGATCCTAGATATTTTCCCTTGTTTGGTTGCATAATTAGGTACTCGCTAATATTTTCTGCTTTCCCAGCTTTTCCAGTTCTTGGTCTTAGAGGTGGGTGGATTGATCAGCTATAGATTTAGAGAATGGAAACAATAAGAGTGAATATCAGGGACATGAGGAAAGAGATTGTAGAACATTTCTTGTAGGTGTGATTTTAATTTGTATAGCAAATTATTTAACTTGGTCCTAAAATTACTGTCAAAAGGAAAAACCTTAGAAAGTTTCTGTGTAGTAAACACTTTGTTTAGAATGAAGGTTGTGGTCTATGAGCTCCTTCTTTCAAGAAAAATGTCATTGTCTTATATTTTGCTCCTCAGTAGATCTGTAGGAAAAGACCTTATTACTTTGAAATTGCACAGGAATATTGAAGTCTACTCCACTTTCATTGGTGATTTGGAGAAAGAAAATTAAACAAGAAGCTTTAACGGGCCCAGTACATGTATGCATCTTTTTTATCACTGGCATCGTCTGTATCAGCACAGTTTTTTCAGACAAGCAAAATCATAATGGTCATTTAAAGGAAGCTATGTATATAGGTATTCAAAAGAATAAAAGAAAGCTTCTTGTTTTGATTCTCAACAGGACTTAAAAAGGTTTTCTAATGACATACATTATGGTATATATTTGGAGACCTGTCTCAACATAAATGCTTTTATACACATGCCCGTGAATGCACACATGTACACACACATGTGCACACACACACACTCAGAGACACACATGGCATATTATGTTGCAGGTTGTCCGAGCACTTTTCTTTTCTGAATTCCAATTTTTATCTCCCCCACCTTCCTAAACATTTGATCTACAACAAAGCTATCAGATTAAATGAAAAAGAAAAAGGAAAGTGACATCATGAAGAGAATTTAATGGCCATTGTCAGTTTTAAGTGTGTTAGAACCCCAGACTTGGCAGGATTTTTCTTTTTTAGTAACGTGAAATGAAGCTGAGTTAGTGGGCCTGGCTCTGTCTGGTCTATGTGGAATCACTTGGGAACCGTCCAGCAAAATATCTCTCAGAGAACAGCATGGTGTTAATACTGGGTGCCAACCCAAGACAGACACAAAGGACCCCTTCGCTCTTCACCAATAAGCCAACTGTTAAAAGATTAAACCATGTTGTGGAGATAACAAGAATTTAGGCACTGGCAGCAGGTGCTGTACAAAGAAGCAGTTGGCAGTACGATTCTTCTGTCTGACATTCCAGTCAAAACAATCTTCTTCCCAGTTTCAGAGGAGAGTTTTGAGTGTGATGGCAACTTGGAGTTAGGAGGTTGACTAAGAGTGCTACTTTAAATGCCGTGTCCTGTGGTGGATGGATTAGTAGAATATAGTTTACCATTGTTCAGAAACTGCGGGGGATTCCCCTCCAGAATCAGCCACTACTGGCTAACTGGGGAATACACAATCAAAGAGCTGTAAATCAAATCTGCTTATGTGGTGGGGTTGCTGTATTTTTAAATTTTTATTTTCACATATAGGAGTCATATGACATTTTCTTCTCTAGAGAAGTAACTATCTTCCATTGTAGAATAATTATAGATAATTATGGAATAATTATCAAATATATTGGTCATACCCTTTTGTTATTGCCTGTTCACACTTGTAAAACATTACCTTTTAAATTATTATTTAACTTTTGTTTTTTTAAAAAATCATTTGCTACTCAACAAATATCTAGGATTAGCAAAGATTTAGAATAGACTTTTCAATATTTGAAAAGGATTTTAACTGTTATTGAAGCAACATCATTTACTAAGTTTAAAGCATAAATTGGCATATTCCCATAATCCTATACAAATAAGGATTAGCACTTTAAAAGTTAGCATGATTATTCAGGGAAAGTGATCATATAAGTTAGGAGATAAAGTTTATTAACTATGAAGGAGTAGAATTCTGACAGATGACATGAATGACTGTTAATTTGACAATCAGGTCTAAGTGAGAAACGCTAGAAGGTGCACAATACGTTTGGCGTTTGTCATCTGATTAAACACATGGGATAGAGATACAGTGTCTCCCCAGTCGGCCCCCTCCCATTCATTCCCACAACTGTCACTGAAGTCTCAGCTCCTGTCCCTTTATTCTTATGAGGTTGTACAAACTCTCAACTGTTCTCCCTGCATTTGATCTCTCCATTCTGCAATCCATTATGTTTACACTTGCCAGGTCAACCTTTCTAAATCTTCTGTAATCCAGTCCCTTTTGCTTGAAAGCCCTCCTGACACCTAACTCCATAGCCTTACACTTGACGCCTTCTAAGTTTGGCCAGATTTACCTTTTGAGACTACCAATAAATGCTAAGGTGCATTGATTATACTATTTTCCTTTGCTTGGAATACCTTTTTATTCTTCATTATTCCTGTCAAACTGTTTTCATCCTTCAAGGCCTGGTCTGGATGTTACCTCTTTCAAGATGCTTCACTTTTTGTTGCTCCTGCAGAAATGAGCCTACCATTCTTTGCATACTATAGCACTATTTAATCAAACATATGGAGCTTAACATGAAATTGTGTGTGTTATCGCCTCTACAGTTGTAAGTTTATTTAGGGCAGGAAAAATGTTTTATCATATCCCATACCACACAGTCCGGGGCCTTCCCTATCAGAGCTGGTGCCCGACAAATATTAATTGAATTGAGTTTAATAGGATTGAACACTACTGTTTCAAAAGAGACCTTCTCAATCAGAAACATAATGTTCTAGATTATTTTGGTTAAGTATGTTGAGGAAGGTTAACTTTCAGACTGTAAGTTAAAAACATGCTTCTTCTCATGGTATAGGTGAACCCCAATATTGTCCTTCATGCCTCTGTTTCCATCAGAAAGTGGAATTTCTCAAGTGGTGAAGAGAGCAGTGGGACTCACATAGCACCATCCACCCTGTGGCCTGCAGCCAGCGTGTGGCTGATCACAAAGGTATCCAAGAACGTCTGTTCTCCCTAAGTAACTTCCTGGGCTCACTGTGCTGCTCCAGTTCCTGATGCCCTCGTGCACACAAGCATGCAAGTGAAAGCATATCAGTTGTTGACTGTCATGAATCTGTGCTCTGGTTTGTCTAGTGCGGAGGACCCCGACGTGAGCATTCAACTCAGTTTTAGACGTGCTGATTAGTTAATACTGCAGAATGTATTTAAACCTAGCGCAGAGCTTAGGTATACTCTACAGACTCACCGTTTTCATGAGATTTGTCTGAATCTCATTTGCTTCCGCTCCTTAGTCTTCATTGTTGAGGTTCGCAGAGCTTGGTGGATTAGCACCGTATTGTGATGGCATATGGTCTCAGTAAGGATAGTTTTAAAAGAAATCCCTGAGTATAAAATGTGAACAATGCCTAACATATTTTATTCCTGTGTATTGGCACTATTTTTTTTAACTTTATTCTTATACTATTGAATCAGATTTAAACTGAGAACATATAATTGTTCTCCTCTTCCCTCTTGCTATTGAAAGACGTTTTGTAATTGCCACCAAATATTTACGTCTGGAAAGAGATGGTACAGCTTATATCTACCCTTCTTGTGCCTCCCTTTGCCCCCTCCCTGGAGACTATTTTTGCTTCTTTTTAGCACTTCCATGGGTGCAGAGTCACCCAGGCAAGTTTGCTGCTACTTAGTTTAGGGGGTAGGAGAGATTGAAACTATTTTCTCATATGAAATTTTGGATTGCCCTTAACTTTTATTTTTGCTTTTCTGGGAGTTAAAAACAAAAATATAGAGTAACTAAGACACAAAGGTACTAAGAAATATTATTCACTTCATAGACAAAGGCAGAATGAGATTAGATATTTCTTAAATCTGCTTCCAACCTGGAGACTCTATTAACTACTAGCCCTAAGCTGCGTTTTATTTCTGATTTAGTAATAATATCTGCCATTTTGTTAAACGTATGCTAAGCATCTTATACACATTTATTATCTCATTTAATCTTATAAAAACTATGCAGGTTTTCATTATACAGCTGAAAAAACTGAAGCTAGTAGCTGGTAGAGGAAAGATTCTTGGTCTGTCTGACTTCAAAACTTATGACATTTCACTGTAATATAAAACACTGCCCTATATCTGGCCAATTTATGAGCACTGATGGAAGTGTTTTAGTTTTAGGACTGCCACTGAACATTTATGTGACCTCAAGTAAGTCACATACCATATCTGGGCCTTAGTCTTCTGGTAAAAGAGTTGGACCAGTTGATATGGAAGGTTATTTTCCCAGGTCTCATATTCTGTAATTCTATGGTATCTGTTCATAGAATTTCATGATATCAGAAAACCTGTACTTGTCTAAAAATTTTCCTAAACTAATTGAAATGCTTGATGCAAAGAGTATGAGTTTTGGAGTTAGATAGATCAGAATTAGAATCCTTTGTGTCACCTTGGGAAAGTTACTTAGCTGCACTGAACCACAGTTTTCTTATATATAAAATAAAGTTAGTCACACCTGTCTTGCACAGTTGCTGTGGTGATTAAATGAGAAAATACGTGTGAAGTTCAAGCGTACAATCTGGTATACAGAAAGTGCTTAATAAGTGGTGATTCTTTTTTTCTTACCCCAAGGAGTTCCCTTTCTGTATAGACAGGCATGTTCAAAAGAGGATTCCATTCAGGGCTTATTAGAACAAAAATTTAGAAAAATATATTTTTCCTAAGTCATTGTGTAGTTCTTTTCCACACAACAAAAACGTGAGAAATAAAAGTCACATGCTAGAAGAAAACAATTCTGAAAATCTTTTAAGGTTTAGAGTTCTATCCTTTTTTTCAAAATAAATCATTTTACCTGTTCTTAACAGAGAAGTTTCCATGACATAAATCCTCAATATGTGTAAATAAATTCCTAAGTGGTTGTCACTTATTTAAAATGCTGTGTTGATTCACTAAGTAAGAAAATTGTTAAATGGCCGTTCAAACAATGTTCTCAATCAATTTCCTTATCTGAGAATCCTAACATTTAAAACAAAAGCTGTTCATAAACCACCTTAAAATGCTTAACCCATGGTATTTAGACCCAGAGTAGAACTTTTAATTGGTACAAAGGTTAAGGATTTGTTTCAGTCTTTTCAGTTCACTGCACTCTTTTTTTTCTGTGCATACATATTTCAAGTAAGCTCTGTAGTTATAAGTATAACAAGTGACGCGTGATGGATCCCAAATTGCTGCACTGTGAAATACGCACAGAAAAAAAGGACAAATGAAGATATCAAGGTCTGTTTTATTTTGCACTGAACTGTAAAATGCCACCCTTGTCCGACAGAACATCACTGATTCTGAGCAGGGCTCACTGACTGCTAAGTTGTGGGTAGTGTTTCACTTTTGGCAACTGTTAATATCCGGGTTTATCCAGGCATAATGACCTCACTATTTGTGACACATTGTTGAATTTTCTGGTTCTTTTAACTTATTTAGACCTTTCTGCCCCTTCTCTATTCATTGGAAGACTGGAATGATCCTGAGCCGAGCGATAACTCAGGGCTGCCTAGCTATTGGTCATCCAGTCAGAGTCAAGGCCACTGAGGGAACATCACTAGAAGGATACAAGTTAATCCTACAGAACAGGTAATGTTTATGAGCCATTCACCTCAAAACAAGAAATGTTAATTTCAAGATTCCCAAGCAGTCAGATCATGATGCTTCCTGGCTTAGATGGAAATTTCATTAGGTTTTAAATTTGTTTTCAAAATATCAATATTAATTTTTCTAAAATAAGCTTGAAAGTATATACCACTTAGTTTGATAGTGTTTCTTAGATATTTTTAGAAGTGAAAAGTTGGTGTTCAGTATGTATCTGTGTTTTAGACAAGCTGCTGCTTTACTCTATAATTATTGAAACTTCTTTCTTTATATCCATTTTGGTTATTAATTAAAAAATTTAATGTTCTATATGTATTCCTAACCTTTTCTCCATCTTCTGAATATGAAATATTGAACAGTGAAAGAAAAATCAAGGAGACAAAAAATTGCTGGCTTGTAAGGTACCAAAAGTGCCATTCCTGTTTGTTTTTCTCTGACTTGGTAAGATAAAATTAAAAATAGATTTAGAAGAAAAAATTAGCAATAAGGAAGAAAGGTGATTTACCTTTCCTAAATGCTTTCTTTTTTCTTTTTCATTTGTCTTTTGATTTTACCTAGTGTTGACAAAAACAAGTCCTATTGCACTTCAAGACTTAGAAAGCTATTAGCCAACTACTTCTGGCTGGATAGACATTTGCGATGTGCTTAGGGCTGAAAGCAGAACAGGGGCATTTAGGCACCAGAGAAACTGGCTCAGCCACAAATACAGAAGGGAAATTTTCTCTAGCATGCAAAGCAGACTGTCCAAAAGGCATTAGAACATTACATAATGGCTGGGAATGTGATCTACAGAGTCAGATCTCTAGAGTCTAGAATTCTTACTCTAACAGTGACTACAGCAAATCGAGACAGACACTATTTTAATTTCTCTATACCGCATTGTTACATGTACTCTTAACAACAACCTGATAAGGTAGGTGTCGTTACTATCATTATGGGTGAGGAAATTGAAATATAGCGGTGTTAATCACTTACTTGAGGTCATAGCTACTAAGCAATTGGGGCGGAATGCAAAACTTAAGTAACCGTAATCTATAAGTCACTCTTGGCCACAAAACTACACAGTCTGTAGGCCAAAATCCAGTCAAACAACTGCCAGTGAGTGCCAAGTGTGGTAGTAGATACCTCAGTGAATGAGTAGGGTACATTAATTGAGAAACCCAGGCAGAAGGATGAGGGAGACAGTAACTTGCTATCTCACAAGCTGGCCAGTGCTAGTAGAGTCCTAAACACACAGTTCCCAAGAAGGGGCAAACAAACTCAAAGCAAGTCCCAGTTGATGTGGTGTTATATTTGGAGTAGGTAATAAGAAAGATTTCTGGGGCAGAGTCAATGCTGTAAACTGGAAACACACAAAGCGTCAACTTGCAATAATGACAAGGGCAAACCATGGGACACGGAGACAGAGATGCTTCAGCTCACTTAGTCCAGAGTTATAATAAAGAGAAAAATCTATCAATTGTAACTGACCCAGAAATGATGCAGATTATAGAATTAATACTCATGTCATTAAACAGTTGTTATCATTGTATTCCATATATTCAAGAAGCTAGAGGAAAGAATGAACATGTTAAATAGAGACATAGAAGATAGAAAAAGACTCAAATCAAATTTCTAGGTATGAAAACTGCAATGTATGACATGAAAAATATACTGAATGTGACTAATAGTAGATTAGACACTGTGGAAGAAAATATTAGTGAACTTGAAGAGATAGCAATAGAAACTATTCACAATTGAAAGCCAGAGAAGAAAAAATAATATATTGGAAAAAAAAAATGAACACAGCATCAGTGCGATGTGAAAAGCTTCATATGGCCTAATCTCTGAATAATTAGAGTCTCTGAAGGGAAGAAGCAGAGAACAGAAAAATATTGGAAGAAATGATGTCTGAAAAATTTCCAAATTTTGTGAAAACTATAACCCACACATCCAAGAAGTTCAACAACTTCTAAGCACAAGAAACATGGAGAAAAGAAACCAAGGAAAATCATAATAAAACTGCTTAAAATTAGTGATAAGGAGAAAAATCTTATAAGTACACAGAGAGGAAGACATTTATTATTTACAAGAGGAATAAAGATAAGACTGACAGCAGATTTCTTGTTGGCAACAATAAGAGTGAGAAGAAAGTGGAAGAACATCTTTAAAAACTAAAAGAAAAAAAAAACCAACCTGTCAGTATAGAAATCATCTCCTAATGAAAAATCTTTCAAATATTACGGCAAAATAAAGACTTCAGATATTATTCACAAACTGAAAGAATTCGTCACCAGCAGACCTACAGAACAAAAAATGTTTAAGGAAGTCCTTCAAGCAGAAGAAAAATGGTATCAGATGAAAATGAAGAGCACTGGGAATAATAACTACATAGGCAATATAAAGACCTCATTTCTTATTTTCTTTAAAATATAATTTATTGTTTAAAGCAAAAAAATAATAAATTTATTATGGAGATAAAAACATGTAGATATAAAATATATGAAGGCAACAGTACAAATGCCAATAAGAGAAATGGAAGAAAGGGTCTTTTTTTAAAAAAATTAATGTATTTGTTTATTTATTTTTGACTGCGTTGGGTCTTTGTTGCTGTGCGCAAGCTTTCTCTAGTTACGGCGAGCAGGGGCTACTCTTTGTTGCGGTGCATGGGCTTCTCATTGCAGTGGCTTCTCTTGTTGTGGAGCACAGGCTCTAGGCGTGTGGGCTTCAGTAGTTGTGGCACGCAGGCTCAGTAGTTGTGGTGCATGGGCTTAGTTGCTCCACGGCATGTGGGAATCTTCCTGGACCAGGGCTCGAACCCATGTCCCCTGCATTGGCAAGCGGGTTCCCAACCACTGTGCCACCAGGGAAGCCTGAAGAAAAGTTCTTATACTATATTTGTCAAGTGGTATGATATCAACTGAAAGTAGACTGGTAAATTAAAGATGTTTATGAGGGACCCTGAAGCTAAAATAATACAACAAAGAGTTATATGTCTAACAAGCCAAAAAAGTTGATAAAATGAAATAATTAAAAAATAGTTAATGTGAAAGAAGACAGATAAAGATGGAAAGGGAAACAAAAAACAGGACAAAGAGAGAATAAATAACAAGATTGTAGATTTAAACCCATGTGTCAATAATTGCATTAAATGTAAATAATCTAAACAGCCCATTTAAAAGTCAGGCACTGTCAGATTAGATAAAAAAGCAAGATCCATCTATATGCTGACCTACAAATAACCCACTTTTTTTTTAATCCATTTTTTAAAATTTTATTTATTTATTTTTGGTTGTGCCATGTCTTAGTTGCGGCCGGTGGACTCCTTAGTTGTGGCATGTGAACTCTTAGTTATGCCATGCACGTGGGATCTAGTACCCTGACCAGGGATCGAACCTGTGTCCCCTGCATTGAGAGGTGAATTCTTAACCACTGTGCTACCAGGGAAGTCCCAATAACCCACTTTAAATATAAAGACACAATAGCTTAAAAGTAAATGCATGAAAAATGTATGCAATGATAAAACTAATCCAAAGAAAGCCAGAATGGCTAAATTAATATCAGACAAAGTAGACTTCAATGCAAAGAATATTCCAGGGATAAAGAGGGTCACTTCATAATGTTTAAGGAATTAGTTCATCAAGAAGACTTAGCAATCCTATATGTTTGTTCACCTCATAGCACAGCTTCAAAATACATGAAGTGAAAGCCGATAGAACTGCTGTGAAAAAGAGAAAAATGTACAACTGTAGTCAGCAATAACAATATCCTATTTCAATAATTAATAGAACAAGTGAGGAGAAATCTGTAAGGATACAGAAGACTAGAACAACACTATCAATCAACTTGACCTAGTTGATACTTATAGAAGAATACACTCAATAACAAAAAGACATATTCATTTAAAGTAACAGTATATTAAACAGAATGGACTATACTCTAGCTATAAAACAAGTCTCAATACCTTAACAGAATTTAAGTATTATAAACGTTCTCTGGCCATAATGGAGTTATATTAGAAATCCATAGCAGATAGCTTTCACAACACGGTCCTACTGTATAGCACAGGGAACTGTATTTAATATCCTTGTGATAAACCATAATGGAAAAGAACATAAAAAAGAATGTATATATGTATAACTGAATCACTTTGCTGTACAGCAGAAATTAACACAACAGTGTAAATCAACTATACTTAAATAAAAAAATAGCAGATAGCTTTCTGGAAAACCCCCAAATATTTGGACAAAAGTAACACATTTCTAAATAACTCATGGAGCAAAGAAGATATCAAAATGGAAATTAGCAAGTATTTTGAACTGAATGAAAATGAAAACACATATTAAAAACTGTGGGATGCTACTGAAGTTCTTAGAAGGAAATTTATATAAATGCATATGTAAGAAAAGAAGAATGATATCAAATCAGTGACCTCAGCTTCCATTTTAGGAAACGAGAGTACGAAGAGCAAATCAAACTCAAAGTAATCAGAAGACAGAAAATAGTAAAAGTTCGAGTGGATAGCAATGAAATAGAAGACAGGAAAAAAGAGAAAAATCAAGAAAACCAAAAGCTGGGTTTTTGTTTTTGTTTTTGTTTTAAAGATCAAAGAAACTGATAAACCTCTAGCCAGACTGTTCAGGGAATAAAGTGAAAGGACACAAATTACCAGTATCAGGAATGAGAGAGCTGATATCACACAGTTATTAAAGGAATAATAGGGAATATTCTGAACAAAGATGTGCCAATAGATTTGCCAACTGAGGTGATAAGGACCAATTCCTTAAAGGGCAAAAACTACTAATGTCTACTCAAGAAGAAATAGGTAACTTAATAGTCGTATATCTCTTAAAGAAATTAAATTTTTAGTTGAGAACCTTCCCACAAAGAAAACCTCAGGTCCAGATGGTTTTGCTGGCTTCACTGGGGAATTCTACCAAACATTTTACGAAAAAATAATGCCAGTTCTCCATATTCTCACACAGAAAATAGAAGAAGATGGAATACTTCCCAGCTCATCCTGTGAGGCAGCATTACTCTGATAACAAAAAACAGGCAAAAAGACATTACAGGAAAAGAAAATCATAGACCAATATCCCCCGTGAACATAAATACAAAAAAAACTTAACATTTTAATAAATTGAATACAATAATATATAAAAAAGATAATATATCATGATCAAGTTGGGCTTACCCCAGGAAAGTAAAGTTGATTTAACATTTGAAAATCAATCAATGTAAATCACCATATTGGCAGACTGAAAAGGGAAAAATCATGAACATCAAATTGATATAGAAAAATATTTTAACAAGAGTCAGCATCCCCTCTAATGAAAACTTTTGGAAAGCTGAATGGAAGGGAACTTTATGAGTATGACAAAGCTCATCTATGAAAAACCTACATCTAACATCATACTTAATGATGAAAGAGCAAATGGTTCCTTCTAAAGTCAGGAACAAGACAAATTTGTTCATTCTCACCTATTCAGCATTGCGTGGAAGCCTTTAGCCACTATAACAAGAAAAGGAAAAGAAAAAAAGGACGTCTGATACGAATTGAAGAAGTAAAACTATCTTTATTTTCAAATGGTGTGATTATCTATGTAGAATATCCTATGTAACCAACAAAAAATTTCTAGAATTAATAAATGAGTTTAGCGAGTTTGAGAGCTTGAAATCAATATATATATTACTTGTATTCCTATGTACTAGGAACAATTTTAGAAATTTTAAAATACCAATTACAATAACATCAAAAGTATGAAATACTTAAATATGAATCAGATAAAATATGTACAAGACTTGGTTATTGAAAACTTCAAAACATTGCTGAGTAAAATTAAAGAAGACCTAAATAGATGCAGGGATATACTGTGTTCATGGATTGAAAGACTACATAGTTATGATGTCCATTCTCCTCAAATTGATCTATAGATTTAATGCAATCTCAATAAAAAGCCCAGCATGCTCATTTATAAAAACTATCAAGATGATTTTAAAATCCATATAGAAAAGCAAAGGACCTAAAATAGGCAAAACAATTTTCAAAAAGAAGAAAAAAATGACCTGACCTCGACTTATTATAAAATGATACCTGTGAAAAATGGTGTGCTATTGGCACCAAAGTAGACAATTAGATCAATAGAATCGATCATCCAGAAATAGATCCACACATATATGGTCAATTGATTTTTGATGAAATTGCAAGAGAAATTCAGTGGAGAAAGGATTTATTTTTTGACAGTGATGGAACAATTGGATATACATATGCAAAAAAACCCTTTGATCCATATGTCATACGATAAACAGTAATTAACTCAAAATGGATTATAGGTTTAAAATGTAAAAACTAAAACTGAATATTTTAGACAAAAACATAGGAGAAAATATTTTTGATCTTGTATTAGTCAAACTTTCTTAGATATAACATCAAAAGGATGATCCACAAAAATATAAATTGATAAATTGGACTTCACTAAAATTAAGACTCTGCTCTTTGAAAGACATTGTAAGAGAATGACAAGACAAACTATACACAAGGAGAAATACTTTCAAATAATATATATTTGAAAAATACAACTCAAGAAAACATGGGCGGATAAATGATTCGGGCAAATACTATAACAAGGAAAATATATGGTTGGCATATGAAAAGATGCTAATCATTAGGGGAATGCAAAATACACCTAAAATGCAGTACCACTACATATGTAATAGAAGGTCCAGTGTTTAAAATGCTGACCATACTGAGTGCTGGTGAAGATGTGGAATAACTGTAACTCTCATAATTGGTGCATAGTTTCAACATTGTTGGTAGAAATATAAATGGTTCAGTAACTTTGGAAAACGATACTTTCCTAAAATATACACATATAGGTGTGTATATATATATATATATAATATACATATATATATACAGGTGTGTGTGTGTATGTATATATATACATACATACACACACACACACAAATATATGCAGGTATATACATGTCTGTACCTTATTGCCCGGCCACTCTGAGAAATTTATTGAAGGGATATGAAAGCATGTGTCCTTATGAAGACTTGTACATGGGTGTTTATAGCAGCTTTATTTCTAAAGCCAAAAGGAAAAACTGGAAACAACCAAAATGTCCAGCCATAGGTGAATAGATAAATTATGGTGTATCATATAGAAAATATTATTTAGCAATAAAAAGGAGCTAACTCTTGTTTCACACAACAATGTGGGTGAATCTCAAAATAATTATATTAAGGGAAAGGAACAAAACCTGTAAAGCATATATATTGTTTGATTCCATTTATATAAAACTTTAGAAAGTGCTAACTAATCTAGGAAGAAGATCCGTGTTTGCCTGGAGATAGGAAGGTGGGGAGGGACAGGAGGACGTGATTACAAAGGGTCACACGGAAGCTTTGGGGGTGATTTTTGGGGGGTGATGGATATGGATGTACATTCATTATCTTGATTGTTGTGGTGCCTTAACATGTGTAGACATGTTTCAAAACTTAGCAAATTTTACACTTTAAATAGTGCCTGTCAATTGTATAATATTTTATAATATTGTCAGTTACTTCTCAATAAAGTTGTTTTTAGAAAGTACAAAAAAATAAAAAATCCTGAGGAAAAAACAAACAAAAATCAAAATGATGGGTAAGGGATAAGTGGTTATTTTAGAGGGAAATGGTGAGGGAAGACTACTCAGTGTGATCAGTAGTCTAGGTAAAAATGGCAGGTGTTTGGAAAGGTTATAAGTAGCTTGATGAACATGTTCTTCATGCCCAGGGTTCTCCCTGGGCTCACTGGATACTGAAGCTAGTGCTGTTCTGGTGATAGGTCCCTGAGGTTACTTCCTACTCTGGCCAGGATTGTCATGGAATTGGGTGGGACTGAAGCCACAAACTCAATGTCCTTGTTGCCTGTAGAGAAGAGAGCTTGGGAAAGGAAAAAGATGATTAAAAAAACAAACAAACAAAAAAACTGTATTAAGTTTAACTTGAAAAATCTCTATTTACAAGAAAAGATTTGGTTTAATTTAGAAATGAAAGAAAGAAGAGAGCAAGGAAGAGAAGGAGGAAGCTAAGATGGGCAGGAAAATTGATGCAACTTGCCTTTATCTGAGAAACAAAATCTAAGGGCCAGGATTTTTAGAGCTCACTCACCTCTGGGTATATACTTTTGAATATGTTTATCTTTTCCAGAGCATCTGAAGTGTCTGTGTGGTTTATTTTTTTTTAATACAACCATGTTTCATTATATAACAATAAATATCCTCGTGTGACAGCAACTTTTAGAGACAAAATTTTTTTCCTGTTCTCCCAAGTAGTATACTGTGATTTTAACAAAAGCTATGAATTAAGACATTGCCTTTTATATGCTAAAAATAATAGAACTAGCACTTAAAGTAGCAATCTGACAACTCACAAAGAATATTGTAAACATATCATGCCTCATTAGTTCAGTTATGTCTCATTTGGTGTCACTCATCTTATCCTTATTCAATATAGCAAGTGCTTGCACATATTTGTCTTTTTAATATTTTTTCTGTGATGTGTATCTGACCATGAGTGAAAGAAAGACAAATCAATGTCATTATCAGTTGATCTCAAAATCATAAAAATTATAAAAATCATAAACCTCAAGATCAAAGATGCTTCTTTCTAAAAGATATTTGGGACATCAATTAGATAAACCAATTGAATCAAACATCTTTTTAAGCCATCATTTAATCTTGATTTTGCTTCATTTTTAAAGAATGTGGATTGTAGGATCTAGCCTTTAGTGTTAAATTCATAAACTATTGGTAATTGAAGCAATACACACACACACACACACACACACACACACACACACGTATCCATCTCCACACAGAGTTTTGATTATAGAGAGTAAAAACTAAGGACCCGTAGACTTTGTTTGATCTGCACATTATTATAATATTTTTAATTAGTTATGAGCGTATAGAAATAGGGAGATTTCACACACAAAAATTACATACTACTGGCCTTTCTTGAAAAAATCAGAATGTGCAACACTGAACCTTCGTTCTCTTATGACACCAAAAATACAGGAACAGATTCCTCCTTTGGATGGAACACATACCCTCCAGTTTGCTCTGTTCTCCACCATTCCTAGTAGCAGCCCTCACGTTAGCTCTAGCCTGCTTCATTTATCTCTATTACCCGTCTGGTAATCTTTCTTGTCTTCCTTATTTCAATGTTAATCTTTCAGTTATGGGTTTTTGAATTTACTTTTCTTCCCATTTAGGTCTTACTGGAAATTAAATGATAACTGGCCAACATTAATCTAGACTAGGCTAAACAAACACTGCTTTAAGGACACCATTAAATACAGCCAACAAGAGTAGCTGTGTAATGCTAGATGCCAAGATGGAAAGACAGACAAGTAAACTGATAGCACATCACTAGGTAATCAGAGATTGAAAATCATCTCCTTTTTCAATTTTTAAAGTTTAGGAGGCTAAGAGTTGGATTAGAGTGACAGACTCTAGCAAGTACATAATGCAGAAAGAACTGTTTACCATGCATTGGACTTTTAAGTAATATTCAGACATATAGCTAACACAATTAGAAATGTCAACATCAAATAGATTGTCCATGTGTAATTTCACAATGTGTGGATTGATTAATCAAATTTCTTTTCTCTACTCTTACCCTGTTAATAATCATGGAGGGGAAATCCCTTTCAACTTTCTCTATAGATCCTACTTTTGGTCCAGATAGCATTGGAAGACACCAGAGCCATACGAAGCTGCCTGGGAAAACAGATTTGTAATTGTGAAACACGACGATGGTCTTCCTTACAGTTAACTGGGAAATGATAAGCATTTAGCCTATGAAATTTCCCCCAAACTGAACTGTGGGGATGAGCTGCCTTCTTGTTCATACCATCTGATAAATGGAATATTTCAAAGGAAAAAAATATGTGTACACACACACATGTTTTATAGATTTCTGATAGGAATACTATAATGTACATGCATGCTCAGTGGGGTTATATGAGCAAACTTCCCAGGCAGTGTCCTCACCTGTAAAATGAGAGTGACCAAATAGTTTTGGAAGTCATATGCTTTCAGAGAAGGAAGGACTCCGAAGAGCATCTACTCCAAACCCCTCTTTAATACTATAGTAGTAGTTTTGGTATTGGTGGTGGTGGTTGTGATTATGATGATGATATGATAATGACAATATCATTATTATTATAAGAAATTCCACGGCCACTACAGACTAAGTGGCCTATGAAAGGTCACATATCTAGTTAATATGAGATCCAGGACCAGAACTTAGGCCACTCATCCTTAGTTCAGCACATGCCGTGATCTTTATGACTTTGATTCTTGGAAAGAATACTGCTTCTTTTTCCCTCCTCTCATTATTGATATTGTTATGGATTTTTAAAAAACTTTTGTTCTTGTTTCTTTATACAAAATCTTTTCAGTTTGGCACTTGCTGACCAGGAAGAGGAAATTCTATGACATCATTCTCTAATTCAGTCCCGTATGAGCAATGTTGCATATTAAATCTAAATTTGATTTCTTTATATATAAAATGTCTTGAAAAATAAACAGATGCACTTTTATTTGTAGGAATTTTATTTTTTGAAGAAGTTATTATACACTAGAATGATATATTTCTCATCCTGCACCACAATTGAGATTTGTTTTTTATAGCTTCAGTAAAATTAAAAGGTGACATTTATGGATATATATATAGACTCCTGATTGGGAAAATTACTAGTAAGCTCAAAGGGCTTATAGATAATATAAAACTACATGTTGTTAGTAAAATTTCTTAGGAAAATATATGCTTGAACAGATTTAAGCTGTGCTAAAATTTAAGAAATGCTAGGATATATGTATTTCTTTCAGTATTATTGATTTTCTTAACCAAGGTATAATTTATGTTCTTTAGCTATCTCTAAGAAGATCGTTTAAATCCCCTAAATTGTCATATATTAAATTCAAAACATTTTTCATGATGGCCTTATTATTTTTAGCGTGATAACATTTTGACATCTTATTCACATTTCTCTTAATTGAAGTATGGCTGATTTACAATATTGTGTTAGTTTCCGGTGAACAGCATATCGATCCGTTTCTTTTTGCAGATCACATTTCTATTATTCAAAGATATCTTTATCTTCTATCATATACTTGGCACTGTGCTCAGCTCTAAGGATACATGTGATCTCTGCCCTCACACTGTTGCCAATCTGGTAGACATCTCTCCTGTTGTATTAATCTTTGAGAAAAGGTGCTGCCAGGTCAGAAAACCAAAACTGAAACCGACATAATTTATGTTTGTCTAATCATTTTATCCTCAAGCTAACACTAGAATCCAATTAAAAGACAAAATTCAGAATTTTACAGATTTTGACCATTAGCATCACTATATTATGAATTGCAGATGTCTTACGTAGACCACAGACATCCAAATTCCCCAGAATTCTTATGATTGGAATCACTTGCAATACCTGCTAATGTAGATTTCTGAGGGTCCAGACCTTCAGAATCAAAATCCCACAGGAGAGGGGCCTGGAGACCATTATTATTAAACACCCATCCCAACATGCCCAAGAGTTTTTCACATTTTCTTATATAACCTGGGTGTTGGTGAAAGGCTAATGTGCACGGAACCACTTTTGGACTGCTGCCTTTGCGTGTTCTGCCCGGATCATACAGCCCCTTGCTTTAGAATAGAGCATTAACTGACACCTCTTATTCTCAACACTTATGCTTCTGTCAAGTCTCAGAGGCAGTAGGAAAAGTCTTGTTTAACATCCCATTACACTTAATTTAATTCATTTGTCCTCTCTTTGTAAGGTTTCTAAATATTAATGAATACATGATTAGTTAATTTAGGCATGATTAGCTTCATCACATTTTAGTTTTTCTTTCTTACTCAGACTTAGCTCAGAAAATCTGATATTCCTTAACAAAACTTCCTGGCTGTTTCAGAAACAGGTGCCTGAGGTTCCTAATTTTCCATGGTATCTTTTCCCATCCCATCTTCTCAAACCTTATATTTAATGAAGCCCCCTTCTTCCTGTCTCACAGAGGATCATTTTTGGGGATGGAAATTTCTAGAATATTCTTATTGATCCTATTTATTCTCTAAAACTCTTAATCGCTGTTGCCATTGGTTATACACATACACACGTGAACGCGCGTGCACACTCACAGACCCCACAGCACTTTGGGTACCAAAGAAATTAGTTGTCTTAGGAGAGGCTTTAGCTGCTGAGGTAGCAGTGATGGTAGTAGAATGGCAGAATCCTCAGAGTGTGTGCAGTCCTCCTGCCAGGCTGTGTGGAAAATGATACTTCTACTTGAAACCTACAAAACGTTTCAGTGTAGGGAAGAGTCGTCAATCTCTAAATTACATTTTCATTACAGACATAAAGGAGATGATTCTCAGAAGTGGGTGTTTGGAACTGACGGTTGCATTTATTCTAAGGTAAGGACCATGAGCACAGCTTTATTCCTAATTTTTTCTTTTTTCAGATTCTTATAAAATGCACTGTCTATTGTTGAGATCAAGAAATGCTTTTTTCTGGACAAATGATTTCACTCTGTTCCCAGAAATGTAGAATTTAACTCAGTTTAACTGAACACTTTCCTCTGAGGTTTTGCTTGACTTTAAAACAAGTTTTCCAAAGCCACATATAGTTTTCTCTAATTCATCGCTATGATACAACCTAGCATTTTCGGGCATCAGTTTCCTTTCTTCTATTTTTAAAATAGATTTATTATTTTAAAAAATTGAGCTATAATTGACACGTAACATTGTGTAACTTTAAGGTGTACAACCTGCTGCTTTGTTACATATATATTGTAATACGATTACCCCATAGCATTAGCTAACACCTCTGTCATGTCACATAATCACTCTGTTGTGTATTAGATCTCCAGAACTTATTTACCTACTAGTTGCAAGTTTGTGCCCTTAAACAACATCTCCCGAATTCCTCCACCCCCCAGCCCCTGGTAACCACCATTCTTCTCTCTGTTTCTTCAAGTTCAGCTTTTTTCAGATTCCACATATGATATCATACAGTATTTGTCTTTCTCTGTCTGACTTAATCTCACTCAGCATAATGCCCTCAAGTTTCATCCATATTGTCATAAATGGCAAAATTTCCCTCTTTCTCATGGCTTAATAATATTCCATTGAGTGTGTATGTGTGTGTGTGTATCACATTTTTTTCTGGTAGGCCATAAATGGTATCTTATTTTATTTATTTTCTTTCCAGTTTTATTGAGATATAGTTGACATACAGCACTGTATAAGTTTAAGGTGTACAGCGTACTGATTTGACTTACATACATCATGAAATGATGACCACAGTGAGTTTAGTGAACATCCATCATCTCATGTAGACACAAAATAAAAGAAAATTTTCCTTCTGATGAGAAGTTTTGGGATCCCCACTCTTAACCAGTTTCACATATAACAAACAGTAGTGTTAATTATATTTATCATATTGTGCATTAAATCCCTAGTACTTATTTATCTTATAACTGAAAGTTTGTACCTTTTGACCACTTCCCCCTCTCCCTACTCCCCACTTCTGGTAACTGCAAATCTCATCTGCTTTTCTATGAATTTGTTTGTTTGTTTGTTTGTTTAGAAGTATAATTAACTACAACCCTATGTTAGTTCCTGATGCACAACACAGTGATTTGATGTTTCTATACATTACAAAATGATCACCACGATAAGTTTACTTACCATCTGTCACCATACAAAAATATTATATTATTATTGACTGTATTCTTCACACTGTACATTTCATACCTGTGACTCATTTATTTTGTAACTGGACATTTGTACCTCTTAGTCTCCCTTGCCTGAGGAGACGTATCCAAAAAATATTGCTAAGACTGATGTCAAATAATGTACTGCCTGTGTTTTTTTCTTTATTCCTTCATCCATGATGGACACCTAGGTTGCTTTCATATCTTGGCTATTGTGAGTGATGCTGCAATAAACGTGGGAGTGCAGATATCTTTTCGATATCCTCATCAGCTTTCTTATTTATTAAAATGAAGAGATGGCACTTTGGAAAAACGGCAATATCTACTAAAGTTGAGCATGTTTATGCAGCCCAGCAATTCCCCTATTAGTTTAATGCTAGACAGAAATAGCTAACATATCTTAAGGAAAAATATATCTACCAAAGTGTTAACAGCACTAATTGTAGTGCCTCAGTGTGGAAATTACTGAAATGCTTATCAGCAGAATGGATAAATAAAATGTGGTATATATATTCAATGAAATACTATATAACAGAGATGGAAAACTTTGGTAAAGGGCCAGATATTAAATATTTGGAGCTTGGTGAGTGATATGATCTCTGTCCCAACTTCTTAACTCTGCCTTTGTAGCATGAAAGCAGCCGTAGAAAATGTGTGGCTGTGTTTCAATAAACCTTTATTTACAGAAACAAATGGTTGGTCATATTTGGCTCACGGGCCACAGTTTTCTGACCCTGGAGGATAGCAATGCCTATGGACAAATTACATATAACAATATATATGAGTCTCGCAAATATAATGCTGAACAAAAGAAACCAGGAGAATACACAATGCATGACTGCAGTTGTTTAAATTTTAATACCAGGCAAGCAACAAAAATATCGTGTTAGAAGTTAGGAGAGTGGATATAGCTGAAGGAGGTTAGGGAGTGAAAGGGGCCATGAGGAGCACTTAGGTGTGTTGTTCCCTTTCTCGACCTAGGTGGTTAGTTAAACAGGTATTCACTATGTGAAAATGGGTTGAATGTACACTTATGATTTTTGTATTCTTCTGTTATGTGTATTGTATTTGTAATTACTGTGTTATACATCTGAAGCTAATGTAATATTGTAAGTCAACTATACTTCAATTTAAAAAGTTTGCTTTAATAAAATGAGATTGTCCTTGAGTTCTCAAGATTTCCTTCCTGTACTGTGATTCCAAGTCTAAATGGAATATTAATCATCAAGATTTAAGAGAGGCAAGGGAGGAGCTTCAAGATGGTGGAAGAGTAAGACGTGGAGATCACCTTCTTCCCCCCAGATACATCAGAAATACATCTACATGTGGAACAACCCCTACAGAACACCTACTGAACGCTGGCAGAAGACCTCAGACTTCCCAAAAGGCAAGAAACTCCCCACATACCTGGGTAGGGCAAAAGAAAAAACAGACACAAAAGAATAGGGACGGGACCTGCACCAGTGGGAGGGAGCTGTGAAGGAGGAAAGGTTTCCACACGTTAGAAACCCCTTCGCGGGCAGAGACTGCGGGTGGCAGAGGGGGGGAAGCTTCGGAGCCGCGGAGGAGAGCGCAGCAACAGGGGTGCGGAGGGCAAAGTGCAGAGATTCCCGCACAGAGGATCGGTGCCGACCGGCACTCACCAGCCCGAGAGGCTTGTCTGCTCACCCGCTGGGGCGGGCGAGGCTGCGAGCTGAGGCTCGAGCTTTGGTCAGAGCGCAGGGAGAGGACTGGCAGCGTGAACACAGCCTGAAGGGGGCTAGTGCGCCACGGCTAGCCGGGAGGGAGTCCGGGAAAAAGTCTGGAGCTGCCAAGAGGCAAGAGACCTTTTCTTCCCTCTTTGTTTCCTGGTGCGGAGAGGGGATTAAGAGCGCCGCTTAAAGGAGCTCCAGAGACGGGCGTGAGCCGCGGCTATCAGCGCGGACCCCCCAGAGACAGGCATGGGATGCTAAGACTGCTGCTGCAGCCACCAAGAAGCCTGTGCAGGAGCACAGATCACTATCCACACCTCCCCTCCCGGGAGCCTGAGTAGCCCGCCACTGCCAGGGTCCCGGGTACCAGGCACAACTTTCCCGGGAGAATGCCCGGTGGGCCTCAGGCTGGTGCAACGTCACGCCGGCCTCTACCGCCGCAGGCACACCCTGCATCCATACCCCTACCTCCCTCAGGCCTGAGTGAGCCACAGACCCCAATCGGCTGCTCCTTTAACCCCTCCTGTCTGAGCGGGGAACAAATGCCCTCAGGCTACCTACACGCAGAGGCGGGACCAAATCCAAAGCTGAACCCCAGGAGCTGTGCGATCAAACAAGAGAAAGGAAAATCTCTCCCAGCAGCCTCAGGAGCACCGGATTAAATCTCCACAATCAGCTTGATGTACGTGCATCTGTGGAATACCTGAATAGACAACGAATCATCCCAAAATTGAGGCGGTGGACTTTGGGAGCAATGATATATATATATTTTTTTCCCTTTTTCTCTTTTTGTGAGTGTGTATGTGTATGCTTCTGTGTGTGATTTTGTCTGTATAGCTTGGCTTTTACCATTTGTCCTAGGGTTCTGTCGGGTTTTTTTTTTTTTTTTTTTGTGCGGTACATGGGCCTCTCACTGCCGTGGCCTCTCCCGCTGCCGAGCAGAGGCTCCAGACGCAGAGGCCCAGCAGCCATGACTCACGGGCCCAGCCGCTCTGCGGCACGTGGGATCCTCCTGGACCAGGGCACGAACCCGCGCCCTCTGCATTGGCAGGCGGACTCTCAACCATTGTGCCACCAGGGAAGCCCCGTTGTTTTTTTTTAATATAGTTTTTAGCGCTTGCTATCATTGGTGATTTGTTTTTTGGTATGGTTGCTCTCTTCTTTCTTTCGTTTTTTTCTTTTTAAATTTTTAATAATTATTTTTTATTTATTTTAATACCTTTATTTTATTTTTTCCTTTCTTCCTTTTTTTCTCCCTTTTACTCTGAGCCGTGTGGCTGACAGTGCTCCGGCCAGGCATCAGGCCTGTGCTTCTGAGGTGGGAGAGCCGAGTTCAGGACATTGCTCCACCAGAGACCTCCCAGCTCCATGTAATATCAAACAGCGAAAATCTCCAAGAGATGTCCATCTCAACTCCAACACCCAGCTTCACTCAACGACCAGCAAGCTACAGTGCTGGACACCCTATGCCAAACAACTAGCAAGACAGGAACACAACACCACCCATTAGCAGAGAGGCTGCCTAAAATCATAATAAGGTCACAGACACCCCAGAACACACCACCAGATGCGGACCTGCCCACCAGAAAGACAAGATCCAGCCTCATCCACCAGAACACAGGCACTAGTCCCCTCCACCAGGAAGACTACACAACCCACTGAACCAACCTAAGCCACTGTGGGCAGACACCAAAAACAACAGGAACTACGAACCTGCAGGTGGCAAAAAAGAAACCCCAAACACAGTAAGGTAAGAAAAATAAAACGACAGAGAAACACACAGCAGATGAAGGAGCAAGGTAAAAACCCACCAGACCAAACAAATGAAGAGGAAATAGGCAGTCTATCTGAAAAAGAATTCAGAATAATGATAGTAAAGGTGATCCAAAATCTCAGAAATAGAATGGAGAAAATACAAGAAACGTTTAACAAGGACCTAGAAGAACTAAAGAGCAAACAAACAATGATGAACAACACAATAAATGAAATTAAATATTCTCTAGAAGGAATCAATAGCAGAGTAACTGAGGCACAAGAACAGATAAGTGACCTGGAAGATAAAATAGTGGAAATAACTACTACAGAGAAGAATAAAGAAAAAAGAATGAAAAGAATTGAGGGCAGTCTCAGAGACCTCTGGGACAACATTAAATGCACCAACATTCGAATTAACGGGATCCCAGAAGAAGAAGAGTAAAAGAAAGGGACTGAGAAAATATTTGAAGAGATTATAGTTGAAAATTTTCCTAATATGGGAAAGAAAATAGTTAATCAAGTCCAGGAACGGCAGAGAGTCCCATACAGGCTAAATCCAAAGAGAAACATGCCAAGACACATATTAATCAAATTATCAAAAATTAAATACAAAGAAAAAATATTAAAAGCAGCAAGGGAAAAACAACGAGTAACATAAAAGGGAATCCCTATAAAGTTAACAGCTGATCTTTCAGTAGAAACTCTGCAAGCCGGAAGGGAGTGACAGGACATATTTAAAGTGATGAAAGGGAAAAACCTACAACCAAGATTACCCAGCAAGGATCTCATTCAGATTCGATGGAGAAATTAAAACCTTTACAGACAAGCAAAAGCTAAGAGAATTCAGCACCACCAAACCAGCTTTACAACAAATGCTAAAGGAACTGCTCTAGGCAGGAAACATGAGAGAAGGAAAAGACCTACAATAACAAACCCAAAACAATTAAGAAAATGGTAATAGAAACATACGTATTGATAATTACCTTACAAGTAAATGGATTAAATGCTCCAACCAAAAGACATTGACTGGCTGAATCGATACAAAAAGAAGACCCGTATATATGCTGTCTACAAGAGACCCACTTCAGACCTAGGGACACATACAGAATGAAAGTGAGGGGATGGAAAAAGATATTCCATGCAAATGGAAATCAAAAGAAAGCTGGAGTAGCAATACTCATATCAGAGAAAATAGACTTTAAAACAAAGACTGTTACAAGAGACAAAGGAGGATACTACGTAATGATCAAGGGATCAATCCAAGAAGAAGATATAACAATTGTAGATATTTATGCACCCAACATAGGAGCACCTCAATATATAAGGCAAATGCTAACAGCCATAAAAGGGGAAATTGACAGTAACACAATCATACTGAGGGACTTTAACACCCCACTTTCACCAATGGACAGATCATCCAAATTGAAAATAAATAAGGAAACACAACATTTAAATGATACATTAAAGAAGGTGGACTTAATTGATATTTATAGGACATTCCATCCAAAAACAATAGAATACACTTTCTTCTCAAGTGTTCATGGAACATTCTCCAGGATAGATCATATCTTGAGTCACAAATGAAGCCTTGGTAAATTTAAGAAAATTGAAATCATATCAAGTATCTTTTCTGACCACAATGCTATGAGACAAGATATCAATCACAGGAAAAAAAACTGTAAAAAATACATGGGCTTCCCTGGTGGCACAGTGGTTGAGAGTCTGCCTGCCAATGCAGGGGACACGGGTTTGTGCCCTGGTCCGGGAAGATCCCACATGCCGCGGAGCGGCTAGGCCCGTGAGCCATGGCTGCTGAGCCTGCGCGTCCGGAGCCTGTGCTCCTCAATGGGAGAGGCCACAAACGTGAGAGGCCTGTGTATTGCAAAAAAAAAAACAAAAAAAAAAAACCAAACACATGGAGGCTAAACAATACACTACTAAATAACCAAGAGGTCACTGAAGAAATCAAACAGGAAGTTAAAAAATACCTAGAAACAAATGACAATGAAAACAAGATGACCCAAAACCTATTGGATGCAGCAAAAACAGTTCTAAGAGGGAAGATTATAGCAATACCATCCTACCTTAAGAAACAAGAAACATCTCAAATAAACAACCTAACCTTACACCTGAAGCAATTACAGAAAGAAAAAAAAAACCCTGAAGTTAGCAGAGGGAAATAAATCATAAAGATCAGATCAGAAATAAGTGAAAAAGAAATGAAGGAAACAATAGTAAAGATCCTTAAAACTAAACGCTGTTTCTTTGAGAAGATAAACAAAATTGATAAACCATTAGCCAGACTCATAAGGAAGAAAGAGAGAAGACTCAAATCAATAGAATTAGAAGTGAAAAAAGAGAAGTAACAACTGACACCACAGAAATACAAAGGATCAAGAGAGATTACTACAAGCAACTATATGCCAATAAGATGGACAACCTAGAATAAACAGACAAATTCTTAGAAGAGCACAACCTTCTGAGACTGAACCAGAAAGAAACAGAAAATATAAACAGACCAATCACAAGCACTGAAATTGAAACTGTGATTAGAAATCTTCCAACAAACAAAAGCCCAGGACCAGATGGTTTCACAGATGAATTCTATCATTTAGAGAAGACCTAACACCTATCCTTCTCAAACTCTTCCAAAATATAGCAGAGAGAGGAACACTTGCAAACTCATTCTACGAGGCCACCATCACCCTGATACCAAAACCAGACAAGGAGGTCACAAGGAAAGAAAAATACAGGCCAATATCACTGATGAACTTAGATGCAAAAATCCTCAACAAAGTACTAGCAAACAGAATCCAACAGCACATTAAAAGGATCATACACCATGATCAAGTGGGGTTTATTCCAGGAATGCAAGGATTCTTCAATATATGCAAATCAATCAATGTGATATACCATATTAACATATTGAAGAATGAAAACCATATGATAATCTCAATAGATGCAGAAAAAGCTTTCAACAAAATTCAACACCCATTATGATAAAAACCCTCCAGAAAGTAGGCATAGAGAGAACTTACCTCAACATAATAAGGGCCATATATGACAAACCCACAGCCAGCATTGTCCTCAATAGTGAAAAACTGAAACCATTTCCACTAAAATCAGGAACAAGACAAGGTTGCCCACTCTCACCACTATTATTCAACATAGTTTTGGATGTTTTAGCCACAGCAATTAGAGAAGAAAAGGAAATAAAAGGAATCCACATCAGAAAAGAAGAAGTAAAGCTGTCACTGTTTACAGATGATATGATACTATACATAGAGAATCCTAAAGATGCTACCAGAAAGCTACTAGAGCTAATCAATGAATTTGGTAAAGTAGCAGGATACAAAATTAATGCACAGAAATCTCTTGCATTCCTCTACACTAATGATGAAAAATCTGAAAGTGAAATTAAGGAAATACTCCCATTTACCATTGCAAGAAAAAGAATAAAATTCCTAAGAATAAACCTACCTAAGGAGACAAAAGACCTGTATGCAGAAAACTGTAAGACACTGATGAAAGAAATTAAAGATGTTACAAATAGATTGAGAAATATACCATGTTCTTGGATTGGAAGAACCAACCTTGTAAAAATGACTATACTACCCAAAGCAATCTACAGATTCAATGCAATCCTTATCAAACTACCACTGGCATTTTTCACAGAATTAGAACAAAAAAGTTCACAGTTTGTATGGAAACACAAAAGACTCCGAATAGCCAAAGCAATCTTGAGAAAGAAAAATGGAGCTGGAGGAATCAGGCTCCCTGACTTCAGACTATACTACAAAGCTACAGTAATCAAGACAGTATGGTACTGGCACAAAAACAGAAATATAGATCAATGGAACAGGATAGAAAGCCCAGAGATAAACCCACGCACATATGGTCACTTTGTTTTTGATAAAGGAGGCAAGAATATACGATGGAGAAAAGATAGCCTCTTCAATGTGCTGGGAAAACTGGACAGCTACATGTAAAAGAATGAAATTAGAACACTCCCTAACACCATACACAAAAATAAACTCAAAATGGATTAAAGGCCTAAATGTAGGGCCAGACACTATCAAACTCTTAGAGGAAAACATAGGCAGAACACTCTATGACATAAATCACAGCAAGCTCCTTTTTGACCCACCTCCTAGAGAAATGGAAGTAAAACCAAAAATAAACAAATGGGACCTAATGAAACTTAAAAGCTTTTGCACAGCAAAGGAAGCCATAAGTAAGATGAAAAGACAACCCTCAGAATGGGAGAAAATACTTGCAAATAAAGCAACTGACAAAGGATTAATCTCCAAGATTTACAAGCAGCTCATACAGCTCAATATTAAAAAAAAACAAACAACCCAATCCAAAAATGGGCAGAAGACCTAAATAACCATTTCTCCAAAGAAGATATATTGGTAACAAACACATGAAAGAATCCTCAACATCATTAATCATTAGAGAAATGCAAATCAAAACTACCATGAGATACCATCTCACACCAGCTAGAATGGCCATCATCAAAAAAATCTACAACCAATAAAAGCTGGAGAGGGTGTGGAGAAAAGGGAACCCTCTTGCAGTTTTGCTGGGAATGTAAATTGATACAGCCATTATGGAGAACAGTATGGAGGTTCCTTAAAAAACTAAAACTAAAAGTGCCAGCAATCCCACTACTGGGCCTATACCGTGAGAAAACCATAATTCAAAAAGAGTCATGTACCACAATGTTCATTGCAGCTCTATTTACAATAGCCAGGACATGGAAGCAACCTAGGTGTCCATTGACAGATGAATGGATAAAGAAGATATGGCACATATATACAATGGAATATTACTCAGCCATAAAAAGAAATGAAATTGAGTTATTTGTAGTGAGGTGGATGGACCTAGAGTCTGTCATACAGAGTGAAGTAAGTCAGAACGAGAAAAACAAATTCTGTATGCTAACACATATATATGGAATCTAAAAAAAAAAAAAAAGGTCATGAAGTACCTAGGGGCAGGTCGGGAATAAAGTCACAGACCTACTAGAGCATGGACTTGAGGATATGGGGAGGGGGAAGGGTAAGCTGTGACAAAGTGAGAGTGGCATGGACATATATACACTACCAAATGTAAAATAGATAGCTAGTGGGAAGCAGCTGCATAGCACCGGGAGATCAGCTCGCTGCTTTGTGACCACCTAGAGGGGTGGGATAGGGAGTGTGGGAGGGAGGGAGATGCCAATAGGGAAGAGATATGGAGATATATGTATATGTATAGCTGATTCACTTTGTTATAAAGCAGAAACTAACACAGCATTGTAAAGCAATTATACTCCAATAAAGATGTTAAAAAATAAATTATCTTTAAAAGAAAAAGTTACTAATGTGCAATAGTAATGTTTTATTTAAGTACTTGTATGATACCTGAGTGCACAAGTTATTTCAACATTGATTGTGTTTGACCAAGGTGGAGGCTGTTTTAATATGTATACATTTGTGCCTAAATTGCATTGAATTAAAAGTAACTGATATAAAAAAAAATTTAAGAGAGGCAAAAATTAGACTAATCACATGGTATCTGTTAGTGTTTGCCTCAGAATCCCACCATGATGATTTCAGAAATGCTAAGTTACTCAGATGAATGAAACTGAAAATACATGGTGTATTAATTTTGCAAGGCTGCTATAAAAAGCACCGTAAACCGGCTGGCTTAAAACAACAGGAATTTTTTCTCTCACAGTTCTGGAGGCCAGAAGTCTGAAATCAGGGTGTTCCCCAGTGCTGTGTTCCATCCAGATCCTCTATGGGAAGATCCTTCCTTGCCTCTTCCATCTTCTGGTACCCAGACACTCCTTGATTTGTGACAGCATAACTCCAGTCTCTGCCTCCATCTTCACATGGCCACCTCCCTCCGTGTCTGAGTCTTCACATGGCATTGTCCTCTGTGTGTGTCTGGGTTCAAATTTCTCCGTTCTAATAAGGACACCAATCATATTGGATTAGAGCTCATCCTAATGACCTAATATTAATTTGATTACATCTAGAGAGACCTTATTTCCAAATAAGATCACATTTACAGTACCAAGGGTTAGGACTTCAAGGTACTTTTTGCAGGGGACATCATTCAACCTGTAACACATAGCATGGTAGTTATCAATTTATTCCGTCACAGTGCCAGATCCACCGTTCATTGCCTGGCTCCCGCCTTGGGCAGCTTCACAGCAGAGTACTGCCAGTGGGCACCTTCTTGTGAATGGTTTCCTTGAGCATATTCCTTGTGAGTGGCTTTTTAGTGAAGTGTCGTGAACTAGGCACCTCCCTGTGGATGGCTTCCCCGCGTGCTCCAAAGGCACATTAACAGTGACTCCTACTGGTGCACTCCCTCGGGGACTTCTTCAACATCCAGTGAGCCACAGCTGTGCCCTCAATGTGCTCTGGATCTCAACGTTGGGTCAGGCCTCTTCGTTGGGCATTCTGTCTCAGGCCTAGGAGTAGTGGGCTCCCTATATCTGCTATTCATGTATTCTTTAGTGTTTTGTTTAATTCTTACTAACCAGTTTCCTGTCACTATAATCCTCTGTTACTAATCATTTATATTAAACTTTCCTGTTCAAAATACTACATGGTTTCTATCTCCTTATTAGACCCTGACTAATAAACATGGTACCTTTATTTCTGTAGTGTTCTAGAAGTTGAGCTGTTATTCCATGGCAACCCTCATCATTTTAACAGTTTCGAGCGTTTTATACAATTTAAGTTTAAAAATTATCATAACAACATTTCCCTGAGTAGTTAAAATCCCAACCCCATTTACTAACTCGATCAGGACTATACACTTTCAGCTCTGTTCCTAAGCAGACATTTTGACATAGTCCTCAAATGTCAAAGCATTTTAATAATTACCTTTAACTTCATTCTGAGATTCATCCCAGCTTTCTCCTTATCTCATTTCTGACCCCACTACATTATCCACTCAGAGTGAGGTTCGAGCTTGTACATCTTGGTAAAAAAAAAAAAAAAGTGGAATTTTGAGACTGTATCAAAATATCTCTGCAGCTCCTTGGCCTGTACCTGCACATGAGGACTTCGTTCTGAGACATACCTAAAAAGAGCTGACCCCTATTGCCCAAGAACATAATTATGTCTTATATAAGTATTGCCCTTCCCACCAACAGACATAGAAGAGCAGGACCAAGGTTTAAGTGTATTTTTTTCTCTCTCAAAATTCAGGTACCTAAACATCCATTTCTACTCTGCTGTCCTTTTTACCTCTCCTTTTCTTGCAACTTATAATTTTCTAATTTTTCACAACACTTCTATTGTGAGCTAGCAAATAATGTATACTTTTGTGTGTCAAACACATTATTTTTAAGAGACTTTTGATTCTAAAATTTTTAATGTTCTGTTCACAAACACGATTACTGACTTTTTAAAGTTACAGTTCTTCTAGATTCAAAGAGCAAAACTATTTATTAATGAGGCATTTCATTCTTTTAGAGGTTTAGAAATTTTGATTAGATCTAAATTTAGTCATCCAAAACTATATCCATCTAGTTAAGGCTAAAATGGAGTATAGTTTGATAATTATTTGCTGCTGGATCATAAATGGAGCTCATTCCATTCATTAAAAAAGACAGAATTACTGTGTTAGGATATTAATAACTAATCTTGGCTCCACCACTTATTTGCTGTGTGGCCTTAGGCAAGTCATTTAACCTTTACAAGCTTCACATTATTTGTCTGCAAAATATAGCTATAATACTAGTATTTTAAGTATTAGGCACAGATTCTGGCCTATCGATAGACACTGGCATATCAATTCTGGCTAAGCGATCATTTGTAACTATTAATGATAATAATAATGAACAAATTTAAATACAATATTGCATTTTGTTATATTGTATTTACTTGGATACTATTTTTCTTTTGTTTTGTTTTTAAAGTTAACCATTTCTCTATTCATTTGCAAAAGACAGATTACTTTTTATATACAATTCACCAGTTTCAGCTAAATTAAAGATTTAAATTTAAACATGGAACCATAAAAATATCTAGAAGAAACCATGAATTAAAGCATCTAACCCAGAGTACTGGTGAGTAGACATCTTTATGTGCATGCAAACAAGGATAGAATCCATAAAGGAAAAGACTAATGGCTTTGAGTTCATAAAAAATTTAAAACCTTCTAAATCTAAAATAGCATTAGCAAAAGTGAACAGGAAAATATGACAAACCGGGAAAAATCTTTGCAATATAAAAGTCAGAGAATGGGATAATACTTTAATATATAATAAGCCTGATATAGCAATAGAAAAGGATAAACACGTCAATAGAAAAATGAGCAAAAGACATGAACAGGAAATACATGACAGAAGAAAAATTTAAAAAGCCAAACCAAATAAAAAAAGTTCAGCTTCACTAGGAATTAAATAAATGTAAGCAATGGATAGTATTTTCTCTCTATTAATTATGGGGAGATACAAAACTAGGAATATCCAATGTTGATGAAGATGTGAGAAAACAAACATACTCATTCCTTTCTTTGTTTTTTGGGTTTTTTTGTATTTTATTGGTATTAGTTATCTACTGCTGTGTAACAAATTACCTCCAAACATAGTAACTTAAAACAACAAACATTTACTATCTCACAGTTTCTGTGGTGAATCTGGGAGTGGTTTAGTTGGGTAGTTCTAACTCAAGAGTCTCTCATGAGGCTGCAGTCAAGGTGTCAGTGGAGGCTACAGTTATCTGAGGTTTGACTAGGCTGGAAAATCTGCTTCTCAGCACACTTATGTTGTCCAGAGGCTTCAGTTCCTTGGCACATGGCTTCTCTATAGTGTTGTTTACAACATTAGCTAGTGATCCAAGAGAGCAAGAGAGGAAGAGAACGAAATGGAAGCTGTACTTTTTCTCATAACCTAATGTCAGAAGTAACCTAATACCACTTCTGCCATCTTCTTTGGTCACATAGGCCTATCCTTGTATAATGTGGGAGGGGACTACACAGGGTATGAATACCAGGAGGCAAGAAACAGTGAGGGCAATCTAGGAGACTGGTACAATATTTCTAAGGGTCAGTTTGGCAATATTTATCAAAATCTGTAAAAAAATACTTATTTCTTTTGACTCAGAAATTCCACTTACAGCAACTTAACCCAAGGAATCAATCAGTGGTGTATACTGTAGTGTATCTTTCAGGATGTTCATTAGAGCATTGTTTATAATAGTGAAAATTGAAAACAGGTTAAGTAACCAACAATGAGACTGTATAAATATATTATGGTATGTCTTTATTATGGATAATATATTGGCATTACAAATAATGGAGAATAATTTATGATAGAGGAAGATGATAATGTTGTGATTTGAGAAAAATCAGGTAAGAAAACAATATTATTTATTTATTTATATTGTATCAAATAAGAGTGTGTGTGTGGAAAACAAAACTGGAAGTTTATACATAGGACAGGTGGTAGGAGAATGGATAATTATTTTCTTTGAGTTTTTCTATATTTTCTGTTTTCCATAAAAAGCATTTATAATGAGGGGAAAAAAAGGAAACACTTTAAAAAGCTATGCCTGATCATGTGCTGACCAAGAGGAGATAGCATTTAAAACATTCCAGGTGTAAAGAAGATGTGGTACATATATACAATGGAATATTACTCAGCCATATAAAAGAATGAAAATAATGCAGCAACATGGATGGACCTAGAGATTACCATACTAAGTGAAGTAAGTCAGACAGAGAAAGGCAAATATCATATGATGCTGCTTATATGTGGAATCTAAAAATGGTACAAATTAACTTATTTACAAAACAGAAGTAGAGTCACAGATGTAGAAAACAAACTTATGGTTTGTTTTTGGAGGAGGGAGTTGTTTATACTGGTGGTCTGATGATTGAACCAGGAGGTGCCTAGTTAGAGAGCAAGATAACTTGGTCTTGGAGTAGAGAATAATAAAGAACCATGGTATCAAAATGTTTGAATAGCCATCACCTAGGGTTTAGAATGATTCCAAAGGGAAAATGCTAGAACAACTCACAAATGTCTCCAAATGCATCATGTTACTTGTGTATGTCTGCCACCTTTGCTAGACTGTCAACTCTAGGAAGCAAAGCCTATGAGTGTTTTTTTTTTTTCTTTTTTGGCCTCTGCTTCTGCTATGTCTGTCAGAATATTAGACACATCATGGCTCTACCTTCTGAGCCCTTCTTTATCCATCTCATTGGATATATATTAAATTTCCCCATGTTCTAGGTACACATTCTTTCCAGTAAGAGGGCAATACACCTCAAAAGTAAACTTATGTAAAATGTCTTTACCTCTATTAGAGGATGTGAAACATGAAAATACTGTCACAATATAAGGGGTTGGAATATATTCAATATTATATCCTACTACTCATGTTCCCTCTCATATTGAAAATACTGTGATCTTTGTTGCTGAATTTTGGCTTTAATACTTTACTGTAGGACCAATGTAAAATAATCTATTTCCCTTTGCCCATCATATTCACTTCTGCTGAATTGTCTTGGATATTTCTAAGACAATAAGAACTGACACAAGAGAAAATAATATAATGACATGGATGTGACACAGGCTTCAAGGTAAAATAAGAATCCTAATTTTTTTAGATAAAACTTCTTTTTGTAATGTTTTTGGGTTAGCTTAGTGATTCAAAAATCTTTTTCCAAGATTATCTGACTAGTATATACAGTGAAGACACTATTTTAAATTGGGCCTTTTTAAAAACTATTTTTTTAATAAAAGAATAAATGCACATATAGAAATTAATATTTGAAAAAATATACTAATTAGAAGTAAAGTCTCCTTCTCTCAAACTTTAATCCTATTTCTCAGAGTTATTCACTAATAGCAGGTTTTTGAGTATATTCTCAGAAATTATGCATATATTTCTATGTATCATAGGGTTTCTGCTTAAATAATAAAAGTAGTGTATGTTAGTTATGAAAAAACCCTCCAATAATTCAGAACTGAATAAGCAAAAGTACCTCTTTAACCTATTCCTCAAAGATTATCATTAATTGTTTCGGATTAATTATATATATTATATGTAATCATATATATTAAATCTAATTATGTATGTATATGTATATGTGTATAATTATATATATGTAAAACTTTGTGACCTATCTTTTCCATTCAATAACATATTGTGGCCATCTCTCCATACTGACATCCACATCTACTTTATCTCTTAAAGTTTCCCTGATGATACACACTTAGACAAGTAAGAACCATGCTGCAATGAACAATGTATGTATGTGTATGTTTGTTAAGTCAAAGGGAATGCATATTAAAATTCTGTTAGTCATTTATTGATTAAAGCAACAAAAATTTCTATTTACTTTGCTTTTAATTTGTATTTTTTACCTTTCTTCCTGACTTTTTCTGAATCCCCTCCCTCTTTTTTTCCTCTACTTCTTCATAAGGTATACTGTGTATTTCTATTTTTTTATTGAATCTCTTACATTAAAAAATTGCTTTATTGAAATGTAATTAACATACCTTACTATTCATCTATTTGAAGTGTGCCATTCAATATTTTTCAGTGTATTCACAGGTTTTGTATCCATTACCACAACCTAATTTTAGAACATTCATCTTTAGTTATACATTTTCTAACAAAGTTTAAAGTTACTTAATATCTCTTTTTCTAGAATAATATAAGGACCTTAGTACTCTTTAATTATCCACTGGACACCTCCCCATATATTTTGTTAAAACTTTTCCACGCTTTAAAAAAGTTTTAAAAGAAGTTTATATAATACTTGAGGCAGCATATCTAGGATTAACTAGTAAACAAGCTGGAGGGGCAAGTTGCTTTAACCCCCTGTGTTTGTTTCCTCGTCTTTAAAATGGGAACAATAGCCATACCTGTTTCAAAGGGCTGTTGTAAGGATTAAAATGTAAATATGTTGTTATGTGGGAAATTACTTTGATGCAATGGTAAACTCCAAGTATGCTCCTAGATAGGCTATCCTTGAGTTCATGGAACAGAAAGGTGCACAGACCAAATTAAAACATTCAGATCACAATTTATTAAATCAATTTAAAACACAAAATAAAACGTATGGGAAGAGAGATGGGTTAGATTAACATGCTTAAAGTACAATGGGTTGAATGGCCACATTACCTGAATCTCTGCAGTATCAACTTATCCTCTTTCTGTGTTGCATCACCCTTCCCTGCTACTGATGTGGTTACAAGGACCAGAGTTGAAATTTGAGCAAGAGGTTCTAACAGATGAAATGTGTGTGAAGCAATGATGCACACTTGCTCCAGGACAGAGCTGGTTGCAAGTACACTTGGCCAAAGCTGTGCTCCCCAGGTAGCCTATGGGCAGCTGTGGATTTTATCCAGCAGAGGATCCAAAATGAGTGTAGCAATGGGTGGCCAGTTAAAAGATCTCATGATTATTGTGTCTCATGTGCTTAATTTATATGTAGTGTATCATAAATATTTGTTGTTTTGCTTGTTATTTGGTAAGTCATGACTATTTTGTCTTTCTACCCCTTTCTATGTTCATAGACATATGCTCTAATCACTTTCTGTCTGACACTTCTCAGGTTACTAACTTACTTATCCATGCGTAATGCAGCTAATGAATCTCATTCATCCTATTTGTTTTCTTGTCTTCT
Source organism: Aethalodelphis obliquidens (assembly GCF_003676395.1). Lineage (NCBI taxonomy): Eukaryota > Metazoa > Chordata > Mammalia > Artiodactyla > Delphinidae > Aethalodelphis > Aethalodelphis obliquidens. The sequence continues at coordinate 16,924,950 of NW_020837958.1, forward strand.
GTGGCAGAATTGAATATTCCCCAAAAATAGAGCAACTGCACGTTACACGTACATACTGTGTTTACAATAATACCTTTTATGTGGCAATAACTCAATAAATGTTAGACATTGTTATCAGTATATAAGATGGCTTGAATAGTTAGCAACCTAGTTAAACTTGAGCAGATCAAACAACAAATTAGAAATCTTCATATGAAAGTTATTTGGCTTGATTTTGATCTGAAATTGACAATAAAGTATAAAGCTCATTAGCCAGACCTTTTTCCTGTTAATCTAATTTATCTTCCCATCATTCCAGTTGTATAGAATTTTTGCTGTTGCTTATAAGGCTGGTACTACTTACAATTTTTTTTTTCCTTTCCTATACAGGCTTATCCTCAGTTTGTCCTGACCTACCTAGAGGAGCTAAACGCACATGACGTGACCCAGACAGAGTATCACCTTCACCATGGTGCCTGGACCACAGCTCATCAGGAACATGGCAGCAGCTTGGCAGAAGAGGTCAGTGTAGTGAGCCAGAGGCAAGACAGAAATAGATCTCTATGATATATTTTGAAAAGAGAAACAATGTTTGGGTTGTTTTCAGGAGGCAAACACGAATTCACAAATTAGGGTTATTGATATTTAATACATGTTATATAAACATCTATTTTCACATTTATATTTATATAAACACTTATATGTATATTTATATAAACATTATTTTATTAAATAGATGGTGACACACTAGCTTTTCTTAGGACTGCCTTCTTTTGTTCTGGCCACATACCAATGGTTTATGTGCTGGATGAAGAAGGCTGAAGGAACCGTGAAAAGTGCAATGTTAAATTTTTGGCATATATAGTTTAGATATTTCCACTCAGTGAAAATTAGCTACATTATTCCTATATTTCATTTATTAGGTTCTGCAAAAAAGTGCCAGTGTCCCTGGTCTGAAGCAGCTGCCAGAGCCTTCAGAGACCCACTTAATGCCAGAAGGTTCTCTTGGGGAGACAAGGGAGCTGACGGTGGCTCTGGTGAAGAAACTGGAAGAGAAACATCCTAAGGCTTCTGCTCAGAGGTAGGGCACTGACAGAATGGAGCTTTATTGCTCAATGACATTCGATGTTTTCCTTCAGTTTCACATAAGATTGATTTCTTGAAGATTATTGAAATATCTCAAAAGCCCTTTGGCTTTCAAGCACAGTAGTTTTCGGGTCACATTTGATGAAGAGGGGTGACATTTATGTGTATTTCATTGAAGATTGATGTACAGTATTGTTTATAAGTATACTTAGGAAGGGTTGCTATCTTGGGATCTCACTAAAATATTCTGGAATAACATAATTAGGGTAAGGTAGTACTGAGCATGTATCTAATTGGAGAATACCAAAAGGTCTTAAAGAAGGGCACACTCATAGACAATCCTTTCTATGTTCCACGAGGAGAATATTATGTTTAGACCTGGGGATACATGCACAGTAGATGGTCTTAAGTAGTGATAATTTAACAAATTGACATAGTTACATTACTGGAATAAAACTAACATCAATGATTTTGCTAACCAACTGAAGATCATCCTTGGTTGGAAAATGAAAATTATTTCTCTGATCCTCTTTATTTAACTGGAAAACTAAAGTTTATTCTTATTATTATTTTGTTGGGCTTGGTGTTTCTTAAAGGAGTAATACAGTTCTTATCATACTCAGTAAAGTTCAAGATAATTCCTAAGTTTAAATATTCTAATGGTACATAAAAATGTCAATTGCATGAAAAAAGAGAAAAAAGGCTCTAAATTTTTTTTTAAGTTTTTTTATCTTTATTGAGATATAGTTGACATATAACATTGTGTAAGTTTAAAGTGTGCAATATAACTTTTTATTTCAACTAAAAGCTATCTTATATTCTTAAGTTACATATTCCTCCTTCAGATTTTGATAGGAGGGGAATATTTTTTTCCTAATAACAAAAGTGACTCTTCAATTTATTTTCTCTCTAAATTATTTATCCCTTAAACCCTTCGATTTTGTTGTTTTGAGTAAGAGAGGGCAGAAACAAAACAACAAATTTAGTATCTTACTGTATTATAGTATGGGGGTGTCCTGGAACTGTATGAAAACCAGAGTTCCAGGTCTTCCACCCCTGATGCTTGTTTTTCAGTCGTACATAAGGTTCTCAACTCTCTGATGCTCCACAACACAATCACAAGGCCGCAGCTATGCAGCCAGGCCAGGTCACTAGAATATAAGTCCCTTGGGAGCAGTCTTTGAAGTTTTCATGTAAAACACTGGGGTAGCTGAGGAACTCAAATACGGTTTCATGAGGTCGTTGTTGACCTATCTCTCCAGGCTCACTCGGCAGCCATTTGTACTCCGTCCTTCTTGAGAGAATGCTGGGGGCTTGTCATTCTCCAGGGTTCTGTTCTAGGAGGCACAGTTTCCTCCTGCTCTCAAATTTCTGAAATCTCTATGGGGCTTTTGTGTTCGTCGCATGCTGGCGCTGGTGGGTCACTGTGCCGGAACCCCAGTGATAATCCATCTAGTTCCCTGTGACTTTCCCAGACTGGAATTTTTTTCATTTTTATTTGTTTCTATTTTTTTGAGGGTTGAGGGCTTTGGGTAGTTTAGAGATATTTCTAATGTATTCTGTTGTTATCTTCCCTGAAGCAATGTAGTCTGATGATGGAACTTTGGAGAAAAGAATATAGTATTAGGAAATGTGAGGCAAAAAAAATCCCAAAACAAACAAAGCTGTTAATATCAGTTAACATACCACAATACTGTTTGAGTTGTTAGAATTAAATGTCTTTAAATTTCAGGAATGTAGTAAGCACTCAATAGGTAGAGTTGTGAAAATGTTCTGAAAACTAGTAGGGGTAGAAAAGAGTTTTTAATGGGGGTTGTGTTGATTTGTGATTTTTAGTCAATGGAAATTGACTGGTAAATATAGTTTGGATTTTATTTAATAAGAAATTTCCCAGGGCCCTTTTCTTAGTGAGGTTTCCTCAGGGTTTGTGTCTCAGGCTACAGCAACTTTTCCAGCCTTCTTTTTTTCTCTTAAAGCCACAGGGATTTTTCTGCATTCTCTCCACCCACACAATTTACCACAACAGGTGTAATTTCAGTTTCTCTCCTCTTTCTGTTCCTTAACAAAGTTATTTTGAGTAAAGAGTTAGTACTTAGAGCAATTACTTTCCTCCCATTTTGGAAGGAGTTGTTGGACAAAATTAGAACATGGTACTGAACTTGACATATTGACTACTTTGAACCTTAGGTCATCTTGTTAGGTTTGCATGCTTTCCAAATATAAGAGAATCAGTGCATAATATTATCACAGCTTTAAAAGAAGGCTTCACATTGTCTTGCTTTTATCAATGATAATTTTATGAAATGAAGAATAAAATCACTGCAAGAAATAAAGAAATAATGTGAAATGATATGAGTTGTGAAAATTGGAAAAAGAAATAGAATTTTAGATTACCAGGGAAAACATTAATGAGCATATAGTCTGAAAAAATATATATAATTGAATAAAAAGATACGAAGATATAAATGTAGGTACTTCTTTAGAAGTAGCCAAGGAAGGAGAGAATCAGAAGTAGACAAATTTGCGGAAAGACACAGATAGGTAGCTACTGGCAGGTAACAAGTGAAAAGGAAAGATAACATTTGATTATTAATAACATATACTGTCTTTGCTTAAGTGCTTTATGTGCATTATTTTCCAGTAACCTGTGAGAAACTGGGTCCACTTGCCTGCATGCAGTAAAGCCAATCTACTGACACTGGGTTGTGGTGAAGGAAAATGCAGTATTTATTGCAGGGCACCAAGCAAGGAGTCCAGGGCAGCTAGTGCTCAAAACACCCAATAGGTTTCAGGAAAACATTTTTAAAGGCCAGGTGAGGGAGGGGAGTTGCAGGGTATGTGATCAGCTTGTGCACAATTCTCTGATTGGTTGATGGTGAGGTAACAGGGCTGTGTCATATTATCAATCCTCAGGCTTCAGTAGGTCTGTGAGCTACATGCTCATGGTCATCAGGAAGTTAATTTCTTCCATTTGGTGGGGGTTTTAGCATCTGCCAAACAAAAGACAACTCAGGAAATGTGCATCAGATACTATTATCTAGGTACTTCAGAGAAGAACTGAAGCAAGAGGATGTGGGGGGGAGGGGTCTGTCACAGGAAGGCCCCGTAGTGTCCTGCTCCCGTTACAGTATGTAAAACAGAGGTGTTAATCTCTGTATTACTGATAAGGAAATTTAGGCACAGAGAGATTAAGTTACTTGGCTAAGGCCTTCCAGCTAGTTATTTAAGGCAGGCCTATCTGCACCTTAAGTGTTATTCTTCGCCTCTATATTGTTCTGCCTTGACCATTCATGTTCTTTTCTTAATGATTATTCCGGATCTTTAGCCTTTCAAATTGGGCCTATTATTTTGACTGGATATCTTAGAAAGGAACCTTTAAATAAGGTGGAACAGTTTAGAAAGGGAATGATAAAATATAAATCAATACATGCAGCTTTCAGTGATGACTAAATAAGAGGTGGCAAATATTAAGGGAGACTGTGAACCCCTGATTTCTTAGTGAATTCAGTAGTCTAGATTTACTGATTTAGAGGCTTGCACTTGACTGGATTTGAGGTTTTTAAAATCCTCTTTCTAATAATATGAATATAAGTTGTCATGATTAACCAAGGTATTTCACACCTTGAATGGTGGTTCAGTTCAGCTTTGTATATACTAAATTTGGTGACAGGTAATAGCTGTCATTTGTTGAATACTTACCATATGCCAACTGCTATTCTAAGTACTTACTTATTCTTGTAATGATGTGATAGATCGATTTACTTATTGTCATGATAACCTGATGGTGGAGATGGTCTTATATATAATCCATAAAGGTGTAGCCACTGAGGCTCAGAGTGGTTTCAAGATGTGTCCAGTCATACAGCTAGTTAGTAGGGGAGATGGGATTTGAACCCATATCCACTTGCATCTATAGACAATGCTTTTAACCACTGTTTTAGTCCTCGTTCCTAGTAGTTTTTATTGTATTAATTTCATAACAGAATGTCATCATATTGAGTAGCCATATTAAGTCATTACTAAAATTTTATGTGTATTACATCATAAAAGATTTGACTAAACTATTGCCAGTTTGATTGGTGTATTACTTTGAATTATATCCTTAAAAAAAACCTACAGCAATCATCACAAACGAGGTCATCTACAGAATCATTTCATTTAATATATTTAAAACACTTGTAGAAAGCATCTAATTGTTTATCTTTTTTTTTCTTTTTTTTGTAATGTGGAGAAATTCTTTTTTCCATTGAAGAGAAAGGAAAATCTTTTACTGTGTTAGGTCTTTCATGTAGGATCCTTAGTACATGATAGGTTATATTTTTTGTTTGCGTAAAATGTTTTTGCTTCCTCTATCAGTGAGATGAAGAAATGTGGTTCTCTTCTTACTTGGATAAAGTGAGTTGTGTGTACATTTAAATCTAAGTTTGGTCCGACATAAAATAAATGCCACATTCTGGCATCTTTAAGTGTCTGGAATGTGTTTGTTTACATTAGTTTATCCGATGGAGCGCTTTACCCTTATTTAAATTGAATAGGGGGTGGGGAAGGACTGGGACAGCCAACAAAGCACAATGACCCAGCTTGTCACCCAGTGACCTGTGAGAAGGAAATAATGAACTGTGAGTAGCTGTCATCTTAACTGTTTCTGACAGTTTGCCTTTGGGCACATCTGTGTTAGTTGCATTGGAAAGGCCTTTGTTCTTTTCCCACTAGTGACTTTGTCCAGCGCTGAGGGGTTTGCTAGCTACTGTACTCCTAACCAGCCCCTTCCTTCCCAGGGAAGTAAGCAGCTGCCACGGATCATATTGACATTTCTCTTCATGACTCAACTTGGCATGTACTTCACTCTTTCCAAAGAGAACATATATTTAAAAGTTCTTTGATTTTTTTCATTAAAAATGTACTTTAATGTCTCATGAGTTTTGATACTAATAAAAAAGCAAGTAATAAAATATGTTTAGTGTTTTTGTAGCTTTATATAGAAAAAGATAAAGAAAGATAGATAACTAACCAGATGGGCAGGTCACCTGAAGGAAACATATCAAAACATTAACAGTTGTTATTGAGTTTAAAATTTTTATTTATAGTTTATTTAAAAAATTTTAATAATTGAATATTATGTTTGCAATAGGACAAAAATCAACATATGTTATGAAAAGCATTTTTAATATAGATGCTTTATAGGAATACTTAGACTAAAATAGGTAAGAATATGCCATATTTGGTGCACATATTCCACTGCTACTTTTAAGATGTTTCTAATAATTTAAACTTTAAAATATTGTAATATTTACATTTTAAAGTTAATCTAGTGCATAAAATTATTATAATCATTAGGAAAAGTAATTTGGTAAGAAACAGGTGTTTCTGTCCCAGGGTTTCCTAAAGTATCACTACTATCTCAATCATAACGAAAGCAGAACATTCTGAATAATGTTTATTATACCCTAAGAGAATTGTTTAAATTAAAATCAAAGTTTCATCTATAAAATGTAATTCCTGAATCAGTTTTAAAGCCTATTTACGTTTTTACAACTGCTATAAAATCCATCCTTCTACTATAATTAAGTCTGGCTGCAATCGGCATGGAATAAACCCTGAGCATTTGGTACTCACTTTATTATATTTACCCTTCCAATAGAATATACATCCAAACTATACTGCATTGGTCAATTTTTTTAAGGCTTTTTTTCCCCTTGATAGAATAGAAGAAATAAAGCTTGAAAGAAGTGACATGATTTTTACCACATTCAGGGTTTTTCCCTCTTAGTGACAGGTTTGAGATGCACTAGCTAACAGAACTAGTCTTCTGCTTTTCAGAGAAAGGTAAATTAATAGTAATGAGAAATTCTTTAAGCAGACAAATAATGATCATGTCTATATAATTATAATTTGTAAAAAATATTAAAAATTGAAAGTCATATTCTGATTTTCTTGAGTAGTCAATAGCGTATGATTTATTACTCTATTAAATCATTTGTGTAGTTTTGCATATAGTTGATGGTAATCTGTAACCATCTTATTTGATTAGAACATTCTTCTAATGTTGTTTATCACATATCAACACAATTTTTGTAGAGACAGTGAATGCACGAATCAGTTTTGATAATAGCAAACTCTGTCTTTTTAAGCAAAGGGGACTGTTTAAATTGCCACACTCAAATTCTTGTTTCTAGAACTCTTACCAATAAAGGCAAATGTAAATGTAGTAATTGCCTTTGATAGTCACTAAATCCAATTAAGCTTCCCAGGAATAAAATCTCATATTAGGTTATATTACTGTTCCTCACTGTTGAAATGCTCAGCTTTAAGCATTAGCCTTTAGCTCTTTTATGCTATATACAAGAGTATGGTGTTGCATTTAAGAACATGAAATTATTGTGTGTTCCAGAGATGCAGAGGTATGCTTATACTACTTTTTTTTTAATTAGAAAAGTTAATAGCCTGATTTTGGCTGATATTGTTACCTGTTTGCATTTTGGTATATTTAAAAATTAATTCCCACATGTTCTCTGTGAATTAAAGTGAACAAATAATCTAATTGCACCTGCTTTTTTTGAAGCAAAGTCAAAATCAAGCATTCCAAAGGATTAGATTTATATCCATACATGTGTATGAATTCAGAAATTATCAAAGGCTTTCAAATAAGCATTTTATGATGAATTTTTGTTCTCACTGCCATGAGGTACCCAAACCTTCAATTATGCTGCTTAATTTCCATTTAAAAAAATGTTCTACTTATCTTCCTGTTTTATTCAATATTGTCTATAAAGCTATTCAAGGTATGAATAGGAAACTCTGCTCCTACATTCTTCAAACTCATAGCCCTCAAGCTAGAATGTCTGTCTAGTATTATCATAGTGAAACTAGTAGGTAACAAAGTTCTAAATTTGAGTAATGTGGATGGTCAAGGAGGAGACGGGTGGTGGAGGTATTATTAGCTTATAGTATATGGAATTGGATGAGAACAGAGTTCAAGCAGTCAAAGTAACCCATAGGTTAGCTTCCTAACTTGTCTGTTTCCTTCTACCCTTGTCCCCCTACAATCCATTCTCCATGTAATGGCAGAGGGACACCTTCATATTAATAAGTCATATCATGGGAGTCCTCAGCTCCAAATACGCCAATGGCTTTTTATTTCCTTTAGAGTGAGAGCAAAGTCTTTACTATATGCTACATGGTCCTACTTTACAAGGCCCATGGCATCTCCCTGAACACCATTCTCCCCTCCCTTCCTCTGCTCCAGCCAGCCTGGCTTCTTTCAGACTTGCCAAGCATGGTTACACTCTGTCACTCTCTTTCCCTGCTTTGTTTTTCTTCAAGGCATTTTTACTGCCTGCCCTATACATATTTATTTACTGTCTGTGTTGTCCCATTAGAATGTAAACTCCATTTCAGCAGGAACTGTTTTTTATTCACATCTGTACCTCCAGAGCCAGAACATATCTTGTACATAGTAGATAATCAATAAAAGGTTGTTGAATGGATGACTGAATGGACGCATGAATGAAGTAGTGTGATTAATGGAAATAAGAAAATAGAGAGGGAGCTAGTCTGAGCATTCATATTTACATTTTAAGACCCTCACTGTCTGCTGGATGACCATAGCCCTAGGACCTACACATGTGTCAGTCCAAAACTGAGCCTATTACAACGGTTTTTCTAACTGATTTCTACATCACTCTTTATTTTCATCCTTTATTAATGTACAGATACTTATTGAGCATTTTCTATATTCTAAGCACTATCCTAGGCACAGGGCATACAATACTGAAAATACAGGCACACTTTCTCACCTCACAGAACTTCCCCTACAGAGTCTAACAGAGAACAGAGATATTAAACAAATCACTACAATAAAGGGAGGGTGATGAGTATATTATAGGGAGAAAGTAGTTCAGCCTGAACACTCCTCCCTGATGATATGCTTTTGAAGTATGACTGAACATCTCACTCACAGACTCACAATTCTTCAACCTTTACCAGTTCCCTACTAAGTTAAGTCTCCTACAGAGCATCAACTGTCAGATGCACCGCACTGTTTTCTTGTCTCAGAACCTCCCTTGTACTTATCCAGGCCCAGGGTGACTGTACTTGGCTCATGCTGGTTTGCTTGACCAAAATGCCCTTATCTCTTTTTTCTTACCTAAAATCCTACCCTCTGCAAGGCCTATTTTCACTGATGGTTTTCAGCCTTTCTTCTTTTCTGATATATACTTTTAAGGATATAAATTTACCTCTAAGCATGGCTTTAGCTTCATTCCACCAATCTTAATGTTATATTTTTGTTATCTTTTCCATTTTGTTATAATTTTTGATCCGTGAATTTTGGAAGTATATTTCTTAATGTCCAAATATATGAAACATTTCTGGTTGGTATGTGTATTATTGACGTCTAGATTAATTTCACTGTGGTTGAAGAAGATTTTCGGTATGATTTCAGCTCTGACATTTGTTGAGATTTGCTTTATGGCCTACCCAATATTTGGACAGTTTTTATAAGTGATCCATATGTATTTACAAAGAATATGTATTCTTCAATTTGGGGGCACAGTGTTCTATCTATTAGGTCAAGTTTGATAAATGCGTTTTCAATTCAAAATATCAGTATTCTTTCAATACTGATATTTTAGAGAAATATGGTTAAAGTCTCCTCCTATAATTGTGGATTTGTCTATTGCTCTTTCTATTAGTTTTATGAATTTTCATTTTCTATAATTTGAGGCTATTTATTAGGTGCATGCAATTCTAGAATTGTTACATCTTTTTGATGAATTAAACCTTATTTTATTATGGAATGTTCCTCTTTATCCCTAGTAATTCCTCCTTTTTCTTAACTTAAAGTTTATTTCGGTTTTGTCTCAAATTAAATATAATGACCACAGTTTTTTGGTCAGTGTTTGCTTGATATATTATTGTATTCTTTAATTTTCAAATTTTATCTTTATATTGAAAGCATATAGGTTTTTTATTGCAGTATAACAATCTATGTCTTTTAATTGAAGTATTTAGTCCATTTACCTATAACATAACTACTGATATTTTGGGATTTAAATCTAACATATTACTATTTGATTTCTATGTGTTCCATCTATTCTATATTCTGTTTTCTCTTTTATTTTTGCGTTTTCTTGGATTTATTGAGTACTTTCCTTATTTCATTCCCTTCCTCCCAATTATCTTGGTAGTTATACTTTCTTTACTATTCTTTTACTGGTTGTTCTAGAGATTATACATGTTTTCTTGACTTATCAACATCTAATATAAATTAGTGTTTTTACCACTTCTCAGACAATACAAACACCTTAGAACTCTTACTAAACTCCATTTATATACTTTCTGACTGGATACTGGTGTATGTTTTAATTCTATATGTGTTTCAAACTCTATAAAAATCATAATTATTATTTTCTTAATCAATATTTATTTAGACTTAGCCACATTTTACCCTTCCTTTTCATCTTTATTTCTTTCTGTATCTCTGGAATTCCATCAGGAATCATTTTCCTTTTCTTTAAAGAACATCCTTTAATATCTCCTGAGGTGTGGGTCTGCTGGTCATAAATTCTTTCCATTTTTATTTGTCTTAAAATATCTATCTGTCACTTCCATATTTTCATATTCATATTTTTACTGGGTGTGAAATTCTAGGTTGTCAGCTTTTTTTTCACAACACATTGAAGATATTGTTCTATTGTCTTTGGCTTCTATTTTTTTTTCCAATTGAGAAGTCATATATCAATCTCATTGCTCCTTTGAAGGCAATATGTTGTTTTCCTCTGGCTGACTTTAAGGTTTTCTCTTTGTATATTTGGTTTTTGCTATGATTTTCCTTAGTAGTTTTTGGTGTTATTATTTTGTGTTTATAATACTTGGGAATTTTAGGACTCGAATCAGTGGCTTACTGTGTTATTTCTTCAAATATTGTTTCAGCTGCATTTTTTCTCTCTCTTCTCTGAAGGAATACTAATGACATGTATATTAGAACTTTTTAAAAAACTGTAAATCCTATGTCTCTTATGCTTCATGTTGTATTTTTTACTTTTTGTCTCCTTGTGCTTTAGTGTAGATATTTTCTTTTGACCTGTCTCTCGGTTTATTAATTCTCTCGTCAACTTTTTCTAATCTGTTGCTAAATCCATACATTGAGTTCTTAATGTCTGTTATTGTACTTTTTTCAGTTATAAATTTTCCATTTGGTTTTTATGGCTAAAATATTACCATAATTTATTCAATCATTCCACTGTTATTGAACAATTAGGCAGTTTCCAATATTTCAAGTTTATCAGTTGCACTGTAACAAACACCTTTGATTCTTGTCCAGAATGTATTTATTCAACCTTTGATCATTCATTTAAGCACCTTTTTTTCTGCCCCCAAATTTGTTGGACACTAAGAATATAAAAATATATACAAACAGTCCATGATTTTCATGACATATCATGAAGCATTTCCCTGCCAAGTCACTAGTGAAAATCTGACTATGGTTGTGGAAATTTTATTGATCATGAGGTTTGTTGTTACTATTTTTATTTTCTATTTGATAAAGTTTACAACTTAGCTGATCAAATAAGGGGCCTGAATTTCTACTTTCTAACAGCATTTTATTTTCTTTCTGCAAACACAAGCCATCCTTAGTTTTCATGTTTCAAAATTGGACTACAGAGTTAGCTAAACTATGACATATGCTATCTTACAACTCTTTTTGTTTTTTAAAACATAAATACCAAGTATCATCCTTTGATAATGAATAATCTCTGCAAATATTTACGAAAAATAAGTAATTTTATATTAAATTGTTATTTAAGAATCATTATGTTGTAGTACATATAATCATTTGAATTGCCCATAATTTTATCCATCTGAATGCAACTAACTGACAGGTCTTTTGATTGATTTGTTATCATCTGTTTGTCATGGTCCATTCTTTTTTGACAATGTCTCCAATTGGGCCATTCTGTGAATTAGAGGCGAGAGGATCAACTGAGCAGACAAAGTAATACTGTAATATTCATATGCTCAGAACACAGATTTTTGATTTTGTGATTTTACTATCAAGATTTAAATCTGTAACTTCCGTTGCTAAACTTTGTTCATTGTATTCTCTCCTGTTATATTACTTGAGAATACTTGAGAGTCAATTATATAGATAAATAATAAGTTACTTTCTCATTTTTATATTCATTGATTCATTTGATAAATGCTTTTGAGTGCTTATTAAGAGAGATGAGATAGCTTCCTAATTGACATCTCAGAATCTGGACTCAGATTGCCTGGCTTCCAGTCCTAGCTCTTCAAAGTACTCACTGTGTGGTTTGGGGTAAGCTATTTAGTATCACTGATACTCAGTTTCCTCATATACGAAAGGGGGATAATAATTATTGTGAAATTTAAACCATATCATAAATGTTAAAGTGTAGCCCAGGGAATTCCCTGGCGATCCAGTGGTTAGGACTTGGTGCTTTCACTGCCATGGCCTAGGTTCAATCCCTGGTCTGGAAACTAAAATCCCAGTAGCCATGTAGAGCGGCCAAAAAAAAAAAAGTTTAACCCAATTCCTGGCTCACAGTAAATACTCAGTAAATGGTAGCTTTTATGTTGATAATAATGTGCTATTATTAGTATTGATATTAGTATTGAGTGTAAAATATCACAAGGATGCAAAGCAATTCCTGCCTTTAAAAATTCTGAAATCTTACTGGGGAGAAGCTGTGCACTGCTATATTTTTAATGTTGTTCAAAAAGTAGTTTTTGAATTCTCATTGGATGTAGAGAATTATACTATATAGTATTTGAATAAGTCTTTTAAAAAATATCCCTCAGACCTGAAGGAATATGCATATTTTAAATATGTATATTCACAATGGAATAAATTAGTGGTGATAAACTATAGTCATGCTATAAAAATGTGTTTTTAGCCTTTGTGGACAAAAGGAATTGGGTATATCAAATTTCCTATATCACCAAGTAAGAGGAAATAAGTAAGTATGATAGCCTGCTCTCAAGAAAATTGAACTGTGGTTGGAGAGACAAGGTGAAAAGATTAAAACTTTATGACTGTTACTGTATTTTATTACTCATGTTTATCATTAAACTTTTGGAAAAAAACAAATAGAAAATAAAAGGAAACTGAAAAACACATAATTAGGAAACTGAAAAATACATTTTTTAATGTCTCTTTTGTTTATATTTTGTTGTTATTGTCATAGTTACATTTACAAAAATGAGGATATGCTAATTTTTTGTGTTTGACAATGACAGTACAATAACAGACTTTAATAGGTTCTGTAAACATCTTTCCACAATTAAATATATGCCTATATTATCATTCTTTAGTGAGATCTAAATTTGTGTAACCAGTGCCACATTATAGGACTTTAAGATGTTTCTAGGTTTTTTGCCCTTATAAACAAAATGGCAGTAAACAACAGATAGAAACTTGGAACGTAATGTAGTTGTTCATAATAAGAATCTCAGATAGCACCTCACACCGGTCAGAATGGCCATCATCAAAAAATCTATAAACAATAAATGCTGTAGAGGGTGTGGTGAAAAGGGAACCCTCTTGTACTGTTGGTGGGAATGTAAATTGATACAGCCACTATGGAGAACAGTATGGAGGTTCCTTAAAAAACTAAAAATAGAACTACCATATGAGCCAGCAATCCCACTACTGGGCATATACCCTGAGAAAACCATAATTCAAAAAGAGTCATGTACCACATTGTTCATTGCAGCACTATTTACAATAGCCAGGACATGGAAGCAACCTAAGTGTCCATCGACAGATGAATGGATAAAGAAGATGTGGTACATATATACAATGGAATATTACTCAGCCATAAAAAGAAACAAAATTGAGTTATTTGTGGTGAGGTGGATGGACCTAGAATCTGTCATACAGAGTGAAGTAAGTCAGAAAGAGAAAAACAAATGCCGTATGCTAACACATATATATGGAATCTAAAAAAAAAAAGAAAATGGTTCTGAAGAACCTAGGGGCAGGATAGGAATAAAGACGCAGACATAGAGAATGGACCTGAGGACACGGTGAGAGGGAAGGGTAAGCTGGGACAAAGTGAGAGAGTAGCATGGACATATATACATTACCAAATGTAAAATAGATAGCTAGTGGGAAGCAGCCGCATAGCACAGGGAGATCAGCTCAGTGCTTTGTGACCACCTAGAGGGGTGGGATAGGGAGAGTGGGAGGGAAATGCAAGAGGGAGGGGATGAGTGTACATATAGCTGATTCACCTTGTTATACAGCAGACACTAACACAACAATGTAAAGCAATTATGCTCCAATAAAGATGTTAAAAAATAATAATAAAATAAAAAAAGAATCTCAAATAGAGTTTTCCCACAGCAGTACATGAGAAGTGTCACCTCGCAGATGTCATGAGTTGAAGAAAGCGTAGGGCCTAGTGTTTGGAAAAATTATGGAAAGGAGTCCTTCCTAGGAGGATAGTTGGTGTTTGTTTCGTTTGAAAGTAAAGGCAAGGGACTTCATGAGGGGAAACAGTACGATTCCTTTTTATTTATGAAATGATGGCTCCCCTAACAATGATGCATGACCATGCAAGGCTTTTTCTTGAGAAAATTTCCATCCAGCTCTGTTGACTTGAGAGTGGGTCTTTTTATATGTGGCCCATTTTATTAGAAACCTAGGATGGTTCTAATTTCTATTTAAGTGAGCTCAACTGTCTATCAGAAAGCTTTCATCATGAAGTAGTTCATAATTTTCCAGCGGGTAAAAGTTCTCCTGGAGTAACCAGAAATTATTTTTTTCTTCTTCTACCCTTATTTTCACAGATACCAACATTTTTCTTTCTTAGTGAGGCCAGTGAATTCTTTAAGGTTAATAGGAATCTTAATTTGGAAAGTTTTTAGTTTTTTCCTTTTAAATGAATCTGGCTCTGCATAATTGAACTCATGCCCTTGCCACTGTGAAAACTTGACAGTTGAAAAATTTTCCAGTGCTCAGAGATAAGTTGGGAAAAGTGTTTATTTGATGCACATCCTATGTGGCTTCCAAGATGCACTTATTCCCTGAATATGACTGAGACCATCAGGTAGTGAGTGCTTCATACTGAAACATAAAAAAGATCTTTTCTTGTGAATGGTTAAACATGGAATGCTATTCAACAGTAAAAGGAAATGAATTATTGATGCAAACAGCAATTTGGATGAACCTCAAGAAAATTATGTAGAGTGAAAAGAGCCAATCTCAAAAGGATACACAATTTGTGATTCCATTTATGTAACATTCATGAAATAACATAATTATAGAGATACGGAACACATTTGCAGTTGCCAGCAGTTAAGGATGAGGGAGGGCATAGGTGTGGATATAAAGGGAGTCTTGTAGTGATTGTACAGTTGACCATCTTGATTGTGATGTTGGTTACACAAGGCTACAAATGTGATAAAATTACCTATAGCTACACACATACACACACGTGCACACACATATGCATAACTGGTGACATCTGAATAGTAGCTGTGGATTGTAGCAATGTCAGTTGCTTGGTTTGTTGCTGTAACATAGTTGTAAAAGATATTATTATTGAGAGAAACTAGAGGAAGAGTTTACAGTACTTCTCTGTACATTTCTTTGCAACTTCCTGTGAATCTATAATTACTTCAAAATGTTTAAAAAAGAAAACAAACCTTTCCCAAGTGGAAATATCCAGGGCTAGGAAGAACAGAGACTACATGTAGCTAGAGAGCTCTTCAGAAAGAAAATTACTTCACTGTGCTCCTGATCTAGGCTAGCTCAGTACTTGTAAGAAGAAAGATTTTTTTGTTTGTTTGCTTCTTAAATAAGAGTAGTTATCTGAAGCCTCTGAAAGAAATGTACCATTAGAACTAGCCACCAAGTGTTTCTCTAACTTTATGGTGGTTCATATTAACATTTTTAAAAAGCAAGCTATGGAAAAAAAAAAAAAAAAAAAGCAAGCTACAAAGTCGCTACAAAATGAGTTCTTGGTTCTAACAGCAGATGGAGGTGTTTAGCATATTTCTAATAGAGAATTCTGAGCTAAGCTATTTAGAGACTTACATTGGAAGTCCGTTTCTCCGTAAGAGTAATAAAATAGGGTCATTCAATAAAGCTGTGGGAGATGGGAAGACCTTGCCTTATATCATTCATAAGAAGTGGGTCAGACAAGCAGAGACTTCTCTGACTAGGAAGAGTGAAAACTAAATTCCTAAATTTGAGATTCTTTTACCTGTTTTACTCATAGGAAATACATGTAGAAAAGTAAGTGTGTGTGTGTGTTAGCGAGACATAAGTCTCATATTATTATAATTACGTCTTGTAAAATACTTATGTAATTTCCTGGGATGCCATATTTCACTAATCCAAGGTTAAAAAATAGATATTCTCTGCTTAGGGCTTCATAAGGCCAGTGACTCTTATCTGAAGGCACTGGGGAAGAATCTGCTCTCAAACCATCCCAGGTTGTTGGTCAAATTCAATTATTTGTGGTTCCGCTCTCCTTGCTGGCTATCATCCAAGGGGCCACTCTTAGCCCCTAGATAGTGCCAAATTCTTTGTGCACCCATTCCACATGCAAAGTTAGCAATGGTGTGTGAAATTCTCTTGGTGCTTTGAACCTGACTTTTCCTTCTGTCACCAGCTGGAGAAAAGTCTGCTTTTAAAGAGGCTCCTGTGAGTAGATGATGCTCACCCAGCTACTCTCCCTGCCTCAGAGTCAGCTGTGCTGCATTATGCAGCATAATCAAGGGAGTGATAGCTCATATTCACAGGTTCCAGGGATTAGGGCAGGACATCTTTGGGGATTATTTTTAGAATTCTGCCAACTACACTGCTGCTTCCAGGTGAAGAACTAGTTTAGATAATTCTTTCATTTATCTTCTAACTGTAGGATTCCTGTCATGGTCAACACTAGCATAGAAAGGAAAAAACAGAAGACAGCATTTATGGAGTGTTCAAAATTTTTTAAAAATTACATACCTAACAGTCTTAACAGTTTAGTCCAAACAGCCATAATTCTTAATATTGCACGCAGTACTTAGAGTAGGGTTTGGGTTATGATGGAAGGGAGGAAAAAATGCAAAATTTGCATGTCATGTAATGATAATAACTGTAATGGGGCTTTTCATTTTACTGACCATCAAGAGTTTGAGAACTCAACAATATAACTAATGCCTGTTTACATTGATTTGGACTCTCAGTTACAGATGATAAAATTCCCAGTGAAAACTGATTTAAGCATGAAATCTGAAAAAAGCCCAAGGGAAATGTTAGCTTAGGTGCTCAACTGACACAATTAGACTCCATTTTTCTCAGTTCTGCCTTCCAGATTTATGAGGAAGAAACTTCTGTCAGCAGCTTCTGCCCTTCAGTGATCTCAGGTTTCAGGGCCGCAGAACCTCCCAGAAGTACCAGCAAAAGTCTTCAAATTATAAATAAAACCTCTGTAATGTCAGGTTCTGTTCCAAACTGGATCACTGAGATGTGCTGATTGGCTTAGACCCAGGTCACATGTTCCAACCCTGGCATTGGTGGTGGAGTCAGCTTCACTGGAACCACATCCACCTGAGACTAAGGGAGAGCTGGTTGCAAGAAGGAAAGCAGAGGTGGGTTGCCAGAGGGCGGTGAAGGATGCTGCGTGGCACAAGCAGGAATGTCCACAGCAGTGTCTTTCCCATTCAAAAAATAGTTTTATAGATCTATGTGTTACTGAACTCAGGTTCAGCTGCTCGCTGCTTGAAAGCCAATACTGGAGAGACAAGTGTTAGTTGGAAAAGGAAAGGTTGCTTTATTCAGGAGCCTGGCAACCTGGGAAGAAGACAGACTCATGTCCCAGAACCAACTCTGAAGATTCTGCTGGGCCATGAAAGTTTTTAAAGGGAAATGGGGGAAGTAGTCTCAATTGATCCTTGAGGTAGGGGGTCAGATTCTTTGCCATCTCCTATTGCACGCAAGCTTGTTGACTCCTTGTGATCTTTCTTTAGATGCTGTCTTGTTCACACAGTCTGCTCTTGAGATTACTGAAGGGGAAGCTGGGGAAAAGATGTAGTTATCTGTTAATTACTTATTCTTTTTTATGTTCTTTTTTTTAAAATCAAAGTATAGTTAATTTACAATGTCAAGTTAGTTTTAAGTGTACAGCAAAGTGATTTAGTTATACATATATATGTATATATTCTCTTTCAGATTCTTTTCCATTATAGGTTATTACAAGATATTGAATATTGTTCCCTGTGCCATAAAGTAGGTCCTTGTTGTTTACCTGTTTTATATATAGTAATGTGTATATGTTAATCCCAAACTCCTAATTTATCCTTCCCCTCCCCCCCATTCCCTTTGGTAACCATAAGTTTGTTTTCTATGTCTGTGAGTCTATTTCTGTTTTGTAAATAAGTTAATTTGTATCTTTTTTTTTAGATTCCACATAATGGTATCATATGATATTTGTCTTTCTCTGACTTACTTCACTTAATATGATAATCTGTAGGTCTATGCATGTTGCCGCAAATGGCATTATTCCATTTATTTGTGGCTGCGTAATATTCCATTTACATCTTCTTTATCCATTCATCTGTCATTGGACATTTAGGTTACTTTCACATCATGGTTATTGTAAATAGTGCTGCATTGGGGTACATGTATCTTTTCGAATTATAGTTTTGTCTGGATATATGCCCAAGAGTGGGATTGCTGTATCATATGGTAACTCTATTTTTAAAGAAACCTCCATACTGTTCTCCATAGTGGCTCTACCAATTTACATTCCCACCAACAGTATAGGAGGGTTCCTTTTTCTCCACACCCTCTCCAGCATTTATTATTTGTAGACTTTTTAATAATGACCATTCTGAATGGTGTGAGGTGATACTTCATTGTAGTTTTGGTTTGCATTTCTCTAGTAATTAACAATGTTGAGCATGTCTTTTCATGTGCCTTTTGGCCATTAATTACTTAGTCTTAATTTCTGCTTCTTTAATCTAAGAATCAACATGTTAGGTGAGGCATTGTGTGGTCAAAAGATTTGAAAGGTGTGCCTGGGCCAGAGGTTAGTTAAAATATAGCTTTGCTAAAGTGACAAAATAAAAGGCCTCCTACAGAGAACTGCTTCCTGCAAACAGCTGCTTACAAATCCCCACGGTCAGACATCATTCCATTTTTATGGGATCATGGGTGAAGGTCTGTCTTCTATAACTTCTTTATGCTGACATAGGGCACTGTATTCTTAGAGTGGAAGATGTCAACATGGGTCTGTAGCATCTCTTTGTTGACGATTTTAGTTGCCCACTTATATATACGGACAGAACAAGGCACAATTATTTTCATGCCCCTAAAGACATCGATTATTATAAGCAATAGCGTTAATGCTGTTCTCTTGAGGCCAGTTCTTGGAATTGTGCTAGCCATAGATTTACTGCTACTCAAGGTGGAGCAGCTTATGTCATGGCTACTGTCTGGTCATCATGCAGTTAGCTTTTTCCCTCTGGTGGCAGTTACAGTATCTGTAAAACAACTCAGGAATGTGCATCAAATACTGAAAGACTGTGGCTCTAGTGACCTAATCATTAACTGCTTGAACCTGTTCTTTTGTGACTCAGGTGAGGGCTGAGAGACTTCAGCTTTTCTACAAACAAGAGGAAGGAGACATGGAGGGACCATTGTATTGTACTTGGGAGGGCCCCCAGGGTTCTGCTTGGTTTCATACTCAGTACTTAAACATATAAGCTGCTTGAGGACAAGGACTGTCCCATCTTTTCACCCCTGTATACTCAGAGCCTGGAACATTGCTCTACACAGAAAGGACAAACTCAAGAAATAATGTTGAATGAATTAATGACTAAAACTAACAATATAAGCATACGTTTCCCAAGCACTTTAAGTGCAATATTGCTATATGATAATGCTTCTGAATGAGAAGTCTTAGTTGTTTCTCAGCCCTTAACTGTATTTTGAAATGAAATACTTACAAATTTTCTTGATTAGCTGTGCTCATTTGGCATTTATGACATGCATCAGAACGCATAGCTTCATCTAGGATCTTTAACATACTATAAATACCTTGAGCAAAGCATAATTGAGGTCTTTTCTGCTATTCACATGAATACATACAGTGCCTTGGTGTTTCACCCTATTAACCCCAGAGGAGCTGCAATTTCTTGATGCTGTTGAGCTATCTTTTTTAGCTCACAGCTGTTTCCTGGTATAGTGTCTGACCTCTGGGATAAAACCGGATTAGTATGCTTTCTCATTTGTCCCATGTTTTGTTTATTCATTTTTCTCCTGAAGTATGACTAACTGATAAAGCCAACTATGAGATTACCTTGTATTTTAGGACCGAGACCTTTCAGTTCTAGGCCTTAAAGGGCTAACCCCTTAATGACTGATGATTTCACAGATAATTGCAATTTATTGGTACAAACTCCTTTTTGTCTTTCAGTAGAAAATATATGGACCTTTTTATTGTTATCAGTTAAAATCAGGTTTGAAATTAGCAGCACATATAAATTCAGCAAATTTATGAGTTCCTTCTGTGTGCCAGTTCAGTGCTAGGCACTTGCCGTATGTTTTCCTAATTAATCTCATAAAAATTCTTTGAGATCACAATTATTTCTACCATTTTTTTTCCTATGAGAAAAATGATGCCCAGAGAATTTTCTTGATGTTCTAGGATCACACAGTAACTGGCAGAGCTGTGATCTGAACCTTAAGCTTCAGAAGCTAAATCTATTCTTTCCACTATAATAGTGATTCCCAGACCAGCAGCATCATCGTCTCTTGGGAACCTGCTAGAAATGAGTTCTCAGGTCCCACCCCAGATCTGGGGTGGGAGTAGGGCAGCAATCTGTGTGTATCCTCCAGATAATACAAGCCAAAGTCTGAGAACCATTGCACAAACAAAAATGTACACAATTTGGCCTAGCCAGGTGGATGACCGGGTGAGGTAAATGACTTTCATTTTAGGGAAATATGTAATATTTATCAAATTTTCAGTTGCAGCTTTTTCTCAAAACATAAGGCTCTATTGTGTCTATTTTTACAGTCCTTTATTTTAATTTTAAAATCAAATTTAGTTTTGACTATTTTTTTGCATAACCGTATCTCGTTCTTCAAGTAGCCAACATTATTTTCAATGTACTTCTGAAATTTATTATTGGTATGGCTTGGTTTATCTTTATTTGATACCTGATAATATTACATTTTTCTCTTTATTAGTTTGTTATTAGTCTTCATGCTTTGGGGTTGGGTTTTCATGCTTGTTTGAAATGCAACTAATTGTATTCCTTTTTGCCACCTCAGTAAACACAAGTAAATACCTCACTTTGTTCTTTTTCCCCCAGGAATCATGGGACTAAATCATCTTGTTTCATTAATTTAACAAATATTTATAAAACAAATACCATGAACCCGTCACTGTTTTAAGTGCTTATTATTAATACTAATTTGTTGGTTATTTCTTTTAAAAGAGCAAATAGTCAGTGTCTATAAATAATCTATAAATAATCTATGGCATAATACCCATTATCTTTGTGACTGTTGTATCATTTCTTATAATTTCCGTATTTTGTGTAGTTTTATAGGGACCTTATTTAATTTTCAAAGGCTATTCTTCTAGAATTCCTGACTCATTTCCCCCTGTCTCTTTAAAAGCAATACTAAGATTTATTAAGTGCTTACCATGTCTCAGGCCAGGACTCTATTTCACATTTAGTACCATATGAATTTAGGTATCAAGATTATCCCCACTTTAAAGATCAGGTGACTGAGAGACAGAGGTTGGAACAAGATCAAAGAACTAGTAAGAGGGAGAGTCAGGATCTGAAACAGACTAACTTAGCATATCACCTTTTAAAACATCATACCTCCTGTTATATTTTAAAGCCCTGTTTAAATCATTCTTTTTCAGATCCCGTTAAAACAAAATTTTGATACCTTTTCCTTTGTTTTTCATTTCAAATCAAAAATTTAAAAAAAAATCTTCTAATGTGTAAAGTTCTATAGACTAAGCACTGTAGCCTATAACCTTATGAGCACATTGCTTGTCATAGAGTAGGGGTTTAATGAGTGATGAATAAATTAAAATAATAATTCTGGACACAACTTTTTATTTAGCATTTTATATTTGTATTAATGACCACATAACTAAATATCCACAGTAAGCACTTACTGTAATGTTGAGGATGTCAACATTTGACAGTAATGTTTTCAAATTATGAAATTTGAAGTTAAGAAAAAATTGACATTATGGCATATGAAAAATATTTCTTTTGTAAATCTTACTTTTTTTCACTTTTAGCTTCTAACCTTGCTTTTCCTTCCTACCTTCTTTCTTTTCTTATTTTCCTTCTTTCATTTTTTCTGTCAAAAGAGAGACCTTTTTTTAGATATATCCAAAGGAAAGCACTTCCAACAATAGAATTATTCCCCAGGAGAGCTGCCCTGAGGTTAGGGCATAGGATTTGAGTCAAATTTACTATTTGGGTCTTCAACCGTGCTCCACGCCTAGAGCACTATTAACCACAGAGACACATTGACACAAAAGGTGATGAGCCTGCCCGAGAGGCCAGGAAGTGAAACAGGTCAAACAAAAAAATTTTGGGATACTTTCCTCTTCCAAAAATCTGTTATGAAATTCAGAATTGACCTCCAGTGTATTTTACTTGTCACTTGACCCAGAGAATCAGGGCTTCATCTTCAGAACATTCACATCCCAAACAAATTATAATCCCAAACTCTCCTTGAGCCTTGCTCTATTTTTGAAGGATCTGGCAGGCACTACTAAACATGGAAGCATGCACAAAAAGTTGAAATTACACTAAGGAATCATATATATATATATATATACATATACACACATATTTTTCAGTTGATTTTAAACATATAGTAATTAATCAAGAAAATAAGTATGGTGCTAAAAAAAATGGAAAAAATTAACAAATACACACCAGATATCCAAATGCTTAATTCTGTGTGCATTTACATTCATTAACTAGATCAGATTTCTACTTCTGCTCTCTGTTGTTCTAAAAAACACTAAATAAAAGACTAATGCTTGCTTGAATCATCTTTGAAACCATGATGAATGGTGGGAAAGGATTAGCACCTAGGAAGTTAAAATTAGAATTAAAGACAAGGGGAAGAAATATTCAGATGCAAGCCAATTCCATTCATTATGAAGATGTGGTAGTTCACTGAGGGAAAACAAACAAATAAATGTTAAGTTGATAATGAGCACATCTGGCAAGCTAAGTTCTGGGTCAACATAGGGATAAGAGACTTGAGGCTCTTGGAAGCGCCAAATTTTAGAAACCAAACTGGCTTCTATTCCCTTTCAGCATATTCGCACATGTGGGCAGTTATACACCTATCAGGTAGTCTACCCATTTGCCTTAACACTGGTTCCACTCTGAGTAGAATCCAGCTCTGAACTCAGAGTGTTAAAACCTGAGGACTAATAGGAACTGGCTTAGAACTTAGGTTATCAAACTTTGTTCCTTTGGAGCCTCTGGATTCAGGGACACTGATGTGAGCCTGGAGGGGAGGCTGAGCAATCATTCCTACCCCTCTACTTTATCAAGAGTAGCTCCATTCTATATATTGAGCTCCTATAAAGGGAGTGTACAGTGAAATGCTTGAGAAGGTAGATGCTATGGGCAGCTGCTTCAGTCTAAATACTTGCTCAACAATTACTCCTTTCATGACCTTGGACAAGTAACTTACCTCTGTCTCTCAGTTTTTCAAATCTGTATAATGATCATAATAGTAGTACCTGACACTTATGATTAGATTACTGCCCTGAACATCATAGATGCTCAGTAAATTGCTATCTGAACAGCGAGCTCTGCTAAAATGAAACAAACAAAAGAAAAAGTAAACCCTTGGAGCCATTATTTTAAGGTAGTTATAAAAACTAAGGGTTAAGGAGTACAAGGGCCCCAGTCCTATTACCGTTATTTCTTTACTAAACTATTCTACACCATGCTCTTTAAAATCATATATATTGATTTTATTTTATAGTCCTTGTTTTACTAACAATTCATAAAACATGTACATTGTATTTGTGTATTAATATTTTTGAATGGTTTAGGTCAGGGGACAGGTAGGGAAGACACTCCCATAATTTGCTTTTTATAGAATCTCTTACTGAGACATAGGTGGATCAAGGTTTGGCGATGGCTTTTTCAGGATGATAATGATGATACTATTGATAATAATCTCTGTAAGTAATGGTCAGAGGAACTAGGATTATATGGAATGAGAAAAGAGAGCAGTGATTTAATAGTGAACGTATATTTAAGGACATACACAGAATATGGTAAATAGCTTTTACCTTTCTTAAGTTCAGAATAAATACAGGAGTAAACAAGCATTCAGTTGAAGCACGTTCAACAAATGTCTGTCACTTGCCAGCTACTCTGCTAGGCGCAAGGAGATAAAAGATCAGTCTCAAAGGACTATGCAGTCTGCCACATGAAATATTCAGTTTTTGTGGAGTAGAGCAACTTCAAAATGATTACTTAAAATAGAGTCAGAAAGTAAGGAATTACCTTAAAAATAAAATGGAGCCGTGCTGAAAGGGCACAGGAGCCGATCTGAAAAAGCTCTCAGTGGTCAAAGCTGGAAAAGTTTGAGCAAAAAATAAATAAATATAAGCCAAAGAATAAAATAAATATTCATGAGTTTATACTTCCACAAATACATACCCCAGTAAATAATTGAATGGGGGAGGGGAACAACTCTTCCTTTCAAGAGAATTCCAGTAATAAATGTGAAAGGAATGAAGGAAGTGGAAAATTGACTTTAGAACTGCATAGCAATAACTGCGGCAGGCAAGGTCCATCAACAGAGGCTAAAGTTAGTGGGTGAAAGTTTAAGGTAAAATAATATATTTCCAAATAAGTTTTAGGAGCATAAATATTTAAACAGTTATTACTTACAAGGGATAATATGGTAATTTACAGTGGAGAAACTTGGCAGACAGCATCTTAACCAAATGATCAAAATTAACAGCACCAGTAATAAGACATGTGAATGTCATGTACTTTCTGAAATGATTGGAGGAGACAGACAAACCTCCACGGTATTCTCCCCCTAAATCCTTTACCTCAGTCAAATCATGAAAACAAACATCAGGCAAACCCAGATTGAGGGATATTTTACTGATTAGTATTTTTCAAATGTTTCAAGGTCTTAAAAGGAAGACTAATCAACTATCGTAGATTAGAGGAGACCAGGAGATATGATAACTAAATGCAATGTGGTGCTCTGGATTGGTTCCTAGAACAGAAAAGGGACACTAGTGGAAAACCTGATGAAATCCAAATGGAGCCTGTAGTTTAGCTAACAGTATTGCACCAATGTTAATTTCTTAGTTTTGATCATGATACCATGGTTATGTAAGATGTTAACATAAAGGGTAACTGGGTGAAGGATAAGGATACGCAGGAACTCTCTGTACTATTTTCACAACTCCTCTATAAATCTAAAATTAGCTTAAAATAAAGAGTTCAAAAATGAAGCTGATTGGTTAAAAATTCCGAGATTTCTTAGAGTTCTGAAACAAAGCAAAGGGAGAAACTAGAGAGCTACAAAAAAGTTCTAACCTTGCGATTTTGTAGTTTTTGGGATACTTTTTCAGACTTTTAAAACATGCTTCAGAAATGTACTTTTTTATATCACTCTCTTCACTTAACAATTCATGTTGTTTTGAGTCAGTTAATGTGTACAGTTGACTCTTGAACAATGCGGGGGTCTGGAGTGCCAACCCCAGCACAGTTGAAAATCCTCAGGTAGCTTTTCAGTTGGCCATCCCTATCCGGGGTTCCACATCCTCAAATTCAGCCAACTGTGGATTGTGTAGCACTTGGTGTCTATTTATCAAAAAAAATCCATGTGTAAGTGGACTGCACTGTTCAAACCCATTGTTGTTCAAGGGTCAACTGTATATAAAATGTGTATATGAAAGCTGAACAAGGAGACTTTTTTTGTAGTACAGAATTAAGTAGTCATTAACAAAAACTCCTTTCAGAATATATTTCACAATGACAAGGTAACTTTCTACCTTCATTTAACGTATCAGTTAGGCTACAGATCTTTGAAAGTTTCAAATGATAAAAGGCCATTCCCAACTGGGAGATAGAATTCCTCAGAACTTGAATATGGAATGAACATGGAAACAAATTTTTTTTCTAAGAAATTATCTAGAATTTCTTTTTCACAAAGGTTTAAGTTTTACCTCTCTACATTTGAAAGGGACCTCTTTGGGCCAGCTTTGTAGCTGGGCAATTTTTGTGCCTGCAATTATCAGACAACATACAATCTTGTACATAAATCACTGCCGCTGCAATTAGCTCATTTACCACTTCTGCCCTGGAGACAGAGGAAGCGGCCCCTCCCTAAACAGCTGGGATGGAATTGCTGGAAGGGCTGTCTGTCCCTTTTGATAAACAGTCATGGCCTCCCACCTCTGCCAGGTGTGTCTTCTTTCACGAGGATTAGGGGAGGGGCAGGGACTGCTACCTTTTAAAATAGAAGACCCACTAAATTGTGAGAATTGATTACATTGGATTTAAAAAGAGGAAGATAATTGTCCTAAGTTACTTGCAAGCAGTTTGGGGTTAATTTTATCCTCCCATAAGCTCTTTAAACTCAGCTTTGCTAAACTAACTAAAATAAGAAAAAGAATACTGTCCCGGCAACTTCAAACCAACTCTTCCTTCCATGCAAACAAAAAAAATCACCTCTAATTACAGTAAAGGAATTATAAACAAATCTGTCCAATTCATTTGTTGTTTGTGTTCCTGTTGTTTGTATGGTTTGCCCCAAATACACCTTCAGTTTTTATTTTCGTGTATACTGTCTCATTATATATTTCCCTACAGAATTTTTTACTCCTCTTTCAGGCATAATTGTATTATAGCAGTCTGAAGTGCTAACTTGTTTCTTTTCTTTATTATAAAATATATTTCTTCCATAGCACTCTGACTTTTAAAAGGGAATTCATTAGAAAAACATTAGGGAATATGGTATACGAGACATGAGCTGGTAAATTAAAATCAAAATATACCATATCACATGTATAAATGTTAATAGAAACCAATTGTTCACTTGTTATGACCTATATCCTTTTGAAATGTGTAGTTTCTGAGACGTTAATCTGAAGCAATATTTCTTGGGAGTTCATTCTGTTTCCTGCTCTATATGAACTTTGTGGGCCTCTTGTTTATTTGATGGACATATAAAATATAGGTGATGGACTCAGCAAGTCAAATTTCATATGGATTCAATCCCACATGCCAGATTTCTGGCACAAAGGAAGTTGAGTAAGGGAAGTCTACTCCATTATAAGTAGATTCTCTGCAGAACTGAGCTTATGTGCAGTGGTATCATTGCGTCAGTTGATTTAACTAAATGTGCCTTACTTAGCAAAATATCATTTATAGAATTTCAAAAGCATTGAAAGTGTCAGTACAGTTGTAGCCTAAGATCCCATAGTTTACTTTGTCCATGATGACATAAAAGAAAAATATAACAGCTGTTTTAGAGTTATAGGCTCTACAGTGTGAATTTCATTGTCTTTCTAGATTCAGTTTATTATTCCAGCAGAGATCTGTGTTCAATATTTATGTAAGAGAAACTTTCTTTTAAATTATATATAATAATGCAATGATTAGTGAAATTAATTTCATAACATTTCTTGCTTTCTTTATAGTAATCAAATATGATATCTGGATTTAATTATGACATCTGGGGATAGTAATATTACATTAGACATGGAGGGGTTTGCTCTAAAATTTTTCTTTTCGACAAAAAGTCGCTTCTGCACGACAATTCCCAGCATTTTGCTTTTTAAATTCTTTTCTTGTAAGATTATGTTAGCATTATAAAAGCTTTTTAAAAATTGGAGTCATTACAATAAACATTTTAATAAAAGTATATTAATATCTAGAATTAGTCTGTACTAAAGCTTGGTAAATTATATACACAGCTCTTTGATTTTAGGTATTTTAACATTATCAAGTTAGGAGATTTTTTTTAAAGCATAATAATGTGGATTTGAGAAATCATTAATGAGAATAAAGTTTTAATTATTTATCCTATTAAAAGAAAATATTTCCAGTATTTGTCAATTCTTCTGAGGTTCAAAAATGACAACCTGTTAGTTCCTACCATTCTGCTATACTTCTAAACCTTTCACATAATCCTTATGTGTTCATGATTCAATTCAAAAGAACTACCCATGTGTCTCCTGTATTTTTAAGATTGCATTAAACATAAATGATTCTGAAAATAATTCATCAAAAGTTGTAATTTGTAATCCTAACACCTTTTTAAAAGGTACATAACCTTCACTCACACCCCAAGGGTCAATATGTTATAATTTTGTTTTACTTAAGCTTATAAGAACTCAAATAAAAATAGCTGGCTTTATTTGTGGTTTCCTCTGTTTTCTAGTCTGGGGGAGGGGGGCGGGAATTTCTAGATTTTTTTTTTCCCTTCCCCTGGGAAATATACAACTCTCTATGTTATGGCCATTAATATTCAGTAATGAGTTAGTCCTCAAATACCAATAAGATGATGTGGTCTTGATGGAAGTTAAATGTCCCTAAATCCTATGAATTGGTCTGCAGGAGCTGTTTTCCGCATGAGTGGTAGCTTCACCCAGGCAGACATCCACAGAGCCGTGGAGGTCAGCGTGATGGAGGAGGAGTGGGCTTGGCGGCACATATGCACTCTATTCCTGACAGAGTCTTGCTT
This sequence comes from Aethalodelphis obliquidens, assembly GCF_003676395.1. Taxonomy (NCBI): domain Eukaryota; kingdom Metazoa; phylum Chordata; class Mammalia; order Artiodactyla; family Delphinidae; genus Aethalodelphis; species Aethalodelphis obliquidens. The sequence continues at coordinate 16,953,769 of NW_020837958.1, forward strand.
CGGCAAGGGGAAGTGAAGCGCGTATACCATGCTCAGTGGCATTTCCAAATGCAGCTCAGCTGGGGGCCCAGGCTTATTGCACCAATGGCACATACCAGGCAAAAAAGGAAATACATAATTTTGTCAAAGTAGTAGATCATAATCTACCAATCCTTCCCTCCCCCTTCAAAATCATCACCCCAACACACTAATAGCTCTAATAGATACAGACTTTATGCATATTTCAGTCACAGCAGTATTTCTAATACATATGTGAAAGGGCCCTTAATTTATGTCTACCAACTGTGTGGTGCCCTTCTTTTGGGTAATGTCATCATCCTAATGGTGTTTCTATTATACTCAAAGGTAGCAAATGAGGCTTATTGAAAGAAGGTAATTGATTTTCACTGAGTGAAAATGTAAATAGCCATAAGAAATCCTATGAAAGATAAGCAGTTCAAAATTGCCAGAAAAAAAGTGATTTGTATACATGACTTATTGGTCCAAGTATATAAAATGTTTCTTTTTTCAAGTTGATACCACAATAACTGTATTTCACATTATTTTATTTCAAATTGAAGTAAAAATTGAAGAATTTTGATCTTGCTTTTATCAGTTTGACTGTGTGTATTATGAAAATTATCATCTTATATGGAAGGAAGCTTCCTTTTGTCACTGTGTATTTGTAATAGAAACCATGTGAATAAAATTCCTCTTATGGGTGTGTAAAGATGAACAATTTTTCTTTGGACTTTCTAGAGTAAAAAATGTATAGCATCAGTATCAATAATGTATTCTTTAAGATATATATATGCCAAAATCTCATTGAAAGTTAGCATAAATGTCAGCCCCAAGTTCAAGAAAAAAGCAGAGCTCAAAATATGTTTTATTATTGTAAAGAAGAATTGAAACAAAAGAGAATATCTGAGGCAATGAATCTGTGTGCTAAAACAAAGCCATATTTTTAATGTACAGTAAAGGGCTCATAAAATTATTTTTGTTTCCTCCACAAGTGAAATACAGACATCTGCACATTGGTATTGTAACCAGTATTACTTGCATCACCACTACTGTCTTCTGACTCTGAAAGATACATTTTCTGATAAGTGAAAAATCATTTTAATCACAAAAGTCTCCTTTTTCAACTTAAATTTTTTGTAATGGTAATTAGGAAATAGACTATACATTTTTCCACTCCCCTACCCTATCTTGCTTATGATTTGAGAAGGACTTACATTTCAGGATTGTAAAATGTGTAATGAGAATGTTTTTGAATTCTTGCCTTAGAAGGTCACTTGGATTAAAAAGAAAGATATCATTTGTGTTGACCTTTGAGTTGGCAGATAGAGAGATTTGATAAATTTTATTTCTGCTGGAGAATACGAAATGGAACAAGAAAAGAATTCAAATTCCTTCCCACTGAGGGAAGTTTAGAGAAGCAATTCTTTCCTTTCACTTTCAGCATCATTAGATGCAAAAGCTTTAACATCCGTTTTATTCTTCATAACGTGTATGACTAGAGGCAGGCCTGACTTAGCAATCAGTTCAAACAGGGGGTAAACTGAAAGCATGTTGACTTATTACACAGTGCCATGAACAAGATATACTCTTTAATATTAATTAGTCCCCATCCAAGCCCTTTAGTTTGTTACAGTTTTAGATTCAGACGGTCAGGACTCCCTAGTGATACAGGGATTTCATTAATCACTTCCAGAACCATGTGCAAAAATTCCATTTAGTAGAAAACCCAAGCTCAAAATAAGAAATTCAACTTTATGGGGAAAACAAAACCTTGTATGTTCATTTCATTAAGAAGAACACATCAAATAGTTTTATCACAGTGTGACTTCGCAGTTTCTGCACTCCAAATTTGCTATTTCATTTACAAACCCAGGTCTTTACTATGTTCTTCCTGAATTTAGCTATCTCTGATTTATCATGCTGTGAGTAAATAATGAAAACAGGAATTGTTTAAAGGCTACTAAATGATTAGTACACTCAGAGATAGAACCACAGTAAAGATGGTGGACAGGGCATCAGCCACTCTATTTAGTATATTTGATAGGGAGTGTGTAGTGAGAAGAAGACACTTATTCTGTTTCTAATGACCTTGAAACTTTTTAGAGCTATAGGACAAATGTAAAATTGGACCAATAAGAAAAGCATTTGGATAATATGAAAGTATCTCTATTATTAAAACAATCTAATAGTTTTATGCATTTATATTTTTAAAAAACTTGTTTTAGTTTCATTTTGAGAAAATTTTAGGAACTAAAAGTTATTTTAACAATTTTTGTCTGTGTTGGAAAAGAGAGCTTTATTATATGTCATTTTACAGTGTCCAAAATCTGAGATAATGAATGTTCTGTTTTAAAGAATGTATATCATTTTTTATTGGCTTTTATACTAATTCCCTGCTTTGGATTGTAAGGGAGTAAACAATGGTATTTCCCAGATATGCCATTCCAAATCTTGGGTGTAATCATGGGTGCAATTTTCTTTAAGATTGAGATGAGAATACTGTTGGCAGTGTGTAACTATGGTTCAGTCCTGAATCCTGGAAACTTTAAATCAGGTGCATTGTGGGCACATAAAATTTGAGTTCAAATGCTTTTAAGAAGTCATGCCATTCTGTCATTTGACACTAATTTTCAACCCAGCATGCTTTAGCGCTGACTGAAATTAGTTCCGAGTGAATTACAGCTAAGCTATTTTCTACCATCTATAAGAAATTTTTTATGTCAACTGAGTCAAGAGAGGTTTTGAAATTTCCTTTAGTATGTATTATGGTATAGGGCTCATCAATCTACACAATCAAGTGTTCTGACTGTGATGTCACTGCTTTTTTTGCTAGTATTGTTCAACCCCAATTATATTCTTATTGGTCAGAAGAAACACTACGCAATTCTCTTTCTTTCCAAGTCATAAACAAGTGTTATTTCTGTGGGAGCCCATGAAATAGATGTTGACCCATTGGAAACTGAACTAAAACCAGCAACTCATTTCCTTCACGATAACAATGAGTTGCCATTAAATATGTCTTCTATCTGCCAAATTAGAAAAAAGTGTTCTATTGGAAGGAGTGTGTACCATAATTCAACCTTTGTGCCCTTAACACGTGGTGGAGACTAGAATTTTTATGAGTTGGAGGCAGATTATTTAGGCAATGTGATTATGAAGAGATATCATTTGACCATAAGGAAAAGAAGTTTCCAGGCCTTAAATAAAATTAATCTTAAATGAGGTGTAGTTTTCATGGACTAATTTGAATATTTGAATTTTTAGTTCATTTCTTTTAGTCTTTAAAATAAAAGGATTCATGGTGGATAAAGATTTGATTTGCCCTCCACATTTCATAAAGGGTACAAATGATGTTGGTTTAGTTATTATTCACATAAAAGTAACTACACAGTGATGGAAAATATACAAAGTATGCCATCAAATTAAGGTACTGAATTCAAAATATAAGAATCAAAACAATAGTGAAATATATAGTACTACAATGCAGTAGAAAAAATTCAAGAGCAGCTTCATAGATAGCATTGCTGTGCTTCCAAGATGAAGATAATAATAACTGAATATCAAGTGAATTAAGGAAGTTCCTCAAAATGACTTTTTCTTAAGTGATATTTTTGCCATCAAAAAGCCTCATAATTTGGTGAAAAATTCAACATTTATATATGAAGATAGTCTTCCTTTAACATTTAAAATCTTCCATCACGTTAATTTACATGCTTTAAAACTATACTGATAAAGTGGTTGAAGTAAATAACTAAGTAATAAAAAGCACATCAGAGTAGTTATGACGAGACAGCCAGATGGCAGAGAATTGTAGTACTTGCTGTAATTTTATCAAAATTACTATTGTCATGGCATGTTAGTTCTCATAAGAATTTGTACAGTCACTGATCTCATACAGACAAATTAATTTCAGGTTCTCTCATGTGTAGTCACATAACAGCTATACTTGAGCACACACAAAAGAAAATTAAATAATCATAGATAAACTTGAAAAGCAGCAAATATCTTAAGTTTACTATTCCATAACGTCTTGGGATCAGTGATCATTTCTGTTACGTTAGACTCAAATTGATCTACAGTGGTACAGCCATTATGTAGTTTCTGCTATGTTTAGTCTTCATTAAATAAAGGTACTGTGTCATGTATTCTATTAGTGAAGAATTGTTACTAAGGCAGTAATGTTGTAATTCCTACATTTATGGCCTTTCTTCAAGTTTCATTCTTTTATCTCTTTTATGTCTAAAGGGATAACAGAGCTTTTCATGCTTCTCTTTAAAGATAAATACAGATATGAATTTTCAACGATTAATGAGCTTAAATGATATTTGAATTAAGAATGTTTATTGCAGGTTTCAAATGTTCTCCTTCCTTTCTTTGCCCTAAAATTATGAAAAGAACACCTGACACTTTGTGCATTATACATCTCTCTGCTGTTCGTATTCAACAAGCAATTTCAATTCTAAAGGCCTCTTCCTAAAGTCATTTAAAAAAATTTATTTTATTTTATTTTTTCCTGTTTTTTTTTTCCTTCTAAAGTTATTTATTTTTACTGTCTCATTTTATAGCCCACGTTCTTTCTAACATGCCATGTTGCACTGTGTATCAGATTTGGTGCATAATTAATACACACTAGGCCTCGGTATTCTCATGTATGACTTGGATGTTTACCTGTTGTATTTACTTCATAGATATTGGAGGTTGGGATGAGAAGTTCATTAAAGTAAGTTTTAGTTTTTATGACCTTAAAATTGAAAGGATAACACTTTCACTAGTTGTTTCAATGGTCTCAAACAACTCAATCAAGCGATATAAAATATATTACCTGGCAAAATGACAGCAGTCATAAATGTCTTAGAAAAAGTCTCATTAAATATTTTAATGCTTTATTCTTTTTCCACTAAAAAAAGTACTATATTCAACTTTATACTTTTGCCTCTAAAGAGAAGGAGTTGCTTAACTCATTGAATTTTAGTTATCCACGCTCAAGTGCTTTGTGGTCTTCAGTGTGTGTGTGTGTGTGTGTGTGTGTGTGTGTGTGTGTGTATAGCTTTTATTTCATAATAGTATTTTTATATTAATAGTAATATATGTTTTAGGAATTTCAAATGTGTAAAATTTTATTCTTGAAATACATAAACTATAGGTTTGTTTTTCTTATGGCAAAATGTTACTTATTTTACAATGATCATGGCTTTTTAAATTTTGAATTAGCACTTAATCTACTGGCTTTCTCTCAATAGATGAGATGGGAGCTTTAACATGTCTCTCTTTGGGGAGAGATTATAACAGGAGTGCCCATGGAAGCAATGCCCTATATGTGTTCTAGATAGTCTTAAATGTTACTTTTCTCTTTAAGATGCTGATCATGTTAATTCTCAAGTGCTTTAGTTGAAATTACTATAGATAACATAGTTTATACTCAGAATTATGAAGACTTTACATATGGTAAAATGCCTCTGAGTTACATACTAAGTTATAGCTTTAAAAATTAAGTGTTATACTAGGAGTTTATGACAAATGGAAGTTAATGGAAATGGAGATTATTCATTATGTAGCATTATTAATGCTAATAAAGTTTTGGAAACAAGGTATCTGACTATGGGGGCATTGCTAAGTAGATTACATTTCATTTATGAAATATTTGACAACATTTTTTTCCGAAGTGTTTTTAATAGCATGGGGACTTGCTTATGTTATAATTTTAATTGATAATAATAAAATACAAAATGCGTATACACATCATCTAAATATGTAAAAATAATCTAGAAGTTATCATTTAAAAAAAACAGAATGAGAACTTGCTGTTAAGAGTGGTTGTCTGGGAATGCTAGGGCTGTGCAGATTCTTGGTGATTTTTTACATGTTTTCCTACTATTTTATAATGAACATGTCATTTTTCTAATAATGCAGGGAAAAAAGAATAAATGGAAAAAAGGACACATAACACAAAAATTTAAAATATGGCATATAATTTCAATTCCCACCATATAATTATTTTTATTTTTGAATATTGTTATAGTACTTTTCACAATATTTAGTTTTACATAGCTTTATTCTCTAAGATTGTGAGTGTGAGTTCAAATGTAATTGCAAATGTAATCAAGTTTAGGTGAGGTCATACTTAATTAGGGTAGGCCCTTAGGACCCAGTGTGACTGGTGTCCTTATAAGAGACAAGGCAGAGACACAGACACACAGGGATGGAGGAAGAGACTCAAGTGCTGTAGCTGCATGTCAAGGAACGCCAGATACTGTCAGCAAACCACCAGAAGCTAGGAAGTGACAAGAAAGGATTCTTCCCTATAGGTTTCAGAAGGAACATCATCCAGCCGACACTTTGATTTCAGACTTCTAGCCTCTCGAACTGTGAAACAATACATTTCTGTTGTTTTAAGCCCCTCAGAAGGTGGATATGAGACTGTGCTCTAAATGAAAGGTGGAATTTGGATTGACAACTAAAGGGGGTTCCGTGGTGGGGGAACCTCATTAGCGAGGGTAAGAATAAGTATATAGGGACTGTAAGAAGATGCAAGTGATTGTCTCTGAGACTAGTGCGAGATAAATTGAGCAGATACAGTAGATCCATCTGGTGCAAGGCCTTTAATAATATCGTGAAGAATTGATCCATTTCATTCCCTCACTCATACATTCAATATTTACTAATTACTTATTGCACATCAAATTAGTAGCAGGAAGCTATTTTGGCTCCCAAACAGTTATTTAATAGGAAAGGAGACTATTGGAGAACACTTTTTATGCTTTTATGTGTATATCCTCACCACTGAATTTTTAAAAATTAGTTATTTTCAATAGATAATACATTCACATGGTTCAAAAATAAAAGTTTCAAACAGGTGTATAGTAACAAGTTTTCTGTCTACCACTGCCCCCTACCTTACCTATCAGGCCACTCCCATACCCACCAAGAAATTACTCTTATTCATTACTCGTGGATCTTTCCAGAGGTGTTCTTTTTTTTTTTAATGCATAAACACAAAGAAATATAAATATATACCTCATTCACTTTGCACAAGTGATAATATTCCAACTACTGTTTGTACCTTGCTTTATTTTTTCCACTTAATAATGTTTGAGATTTTTCTGCATCAGTATAAAAAATGTGCTCCTTCAGTTTTTCATGCGTACTTTTTCGTTATGTGAGTGTATCACAGTTTAAGTTGCTTTCATCTAGATTGTTTCTAACATTTTGCTTTTAAAATCACAAAAAGTGAAGCATATACTATTTATTGCTTATACAAAATAATATTTTAATAACAATTTCGTAAGAGAAGAAAGGTTTTTTTAACCATCAATAAATAAAATAACTACTTAAAATACTCTCCTATTTTTTGCTAATTATTTTTTGTGTATATATGGTACATACCGTGTTATTACAGTAGTACATGTATATGTTAATGAATAAATGCATATACACATTTTGGGGTGTATATAAAAATTTTAAATTATAGGACTATACAATCAAACAATTTCTTGACTAGGGTATAAAGTCCAAATTCTATGGTATGGCAATTCGTGTTTATCTCCCGCTATTTCTCCTACACTCAGGTAGATAGAACAACTCACAGAAAACTAACTTGCTAGTAGCTCCTAAATTGTATGCATATTAGAATCATTTGGGAGTCCTTTAAACTTCTCAAAACACAGGCTCCCTCAGACGGTGAAATCTGAATATCTGGGGGTGGGACACAGGCATCGCTTTATTTGAAATTCCCCAATGATTTCAATTGCTGGCAAGTCTGGGCACCACTGACATAAGCCTTGGTGTTTGGAGCCTAGGGGCCTTTACACATGCTGCCCCTCCCACTGTCCCAGTCCACTGAATGAATTCCTCTACTCTTCGTTAATGACCCAATTCAAATGCCCTTCTTTGAACCTTCTTTGATACCACCCACCCCAACCCAACCAAGTCACATAGTCAATTAATCCATTTTCAGTTTTCACGTAACATTTTATATATGATTCACCTTCTGTACTATAGTTATTTATTTATATGCAGTCTCCTCTGCATATATGATTTTATAGCTGTTACTGCATTAAACAATGCAGTAACATTGTTGAAAAACATATAATGAAAAAGATGGTAAACACAGTGACTCAGCCCAAACAGTTAATGGCAACCTTAAAATCAGAATTATTGGAAGAAAAATACATTCCTCTCATGTCATCTGAAGGAAATTTAACACTTTTTTCTGACTCCTGCTACTCTCCTTTTCACCACTGATCTGAGGAATTTAAAGGAGCCACCATTTACTGAGCACTTTGCATGTGCCACACATGCATTGTCTCCTTTAATCATTATTAGCACTCTTTAAGGGAGGCATTATTATTCCCATTTTACGACCAAAGAAACTGAGGCCTGTAGAAACTAGGTGATCAACACAAGGTCTTTCAGCTAAAAAAGTGAAGAGATGGGATTAAAATCCAACACCTCTTTCCACTGTACTTCAATTTGTTTTTCCTTCAAAAGTATCAATATCTAGATGTAATTTGCCACGGTAAAAGATGCTTAATAACAGAGGGGACTTTTTAAATGAGTATATCATTTTGACTTTTGCTTGCGTAGTAGACATTTAATAACTTAAACGGTCTTGATCAGTTAATGTTCTCAGAACTGTTTGGGCTTGCTTCTTAATTTCTACCACTAAAGTCTCCAAGCGCCCTTTACAGACTGGCTGACATCCAGTTGGCTTCACTCACCTGGAAACCCATTTGTACTCTAACTTTGACTGCAGCATTGATTAAAACTTATTACAGATAACCATTTCTCCAGAATGCTGACATCACAAAGCATATGACTAAGGATGTCTGCATCCTTCTATCCAAACTGCTTCACTCATATCCTTGGAATAACAATCCTTTCCCCAAAGGTTCTGCAATTATCTCATAATTAGGGTTCAAGTGTACATAAGTCATTTGAGAGGCAAAACCCATACATATGGCAAGAAAAATATGGCTCTTACATGCAATCAGATGGGTTTTTGCTATCAGGAAAACATCAGAGGGAGAGAAGATCAACAAGAGAAAAGGAAAATTAAGCAAGTAACAACATAAGCAGGTGGAGGAAAGAGAAGAGCAGCTGATGAGTAGGAGAAGAGGAAAAATGAAGCGTTTCAGTGATAACCCATTATTACTGAGAAACAATTTTTAATATGGCTGAAGTCTGTTGAACAGTAAGAAGGGGATTTAACTACATTATGGGAAAAAAGAGGACATTTTGGAATCTTAAATATAGCTAATACAGAATCAAGAAAGGGAAGATGTAAGATGCTTCTTAAACTTTGGGATAATGAATGAAATTTAAATCTCAGTTAAGGGTCACCTAGAGCATAGTTTGAATGTAGAATATTGGAATATTGGTGAGTAGAAGATAAATATTAATATGTCAAGCATTCTTAAAAGCAGTGCTTGTATAAAACCAAATACCACCGATTCAATTCCTTACTGTTGTGCCTGCATCTGATGACTTGGTCATGAAGGATTATAGTGAAGGCAGTGATTTTTAAACGTTATGGAATAAGAATGACTAGCATCATATCAAATCAATAAATTTAGCAGCAGGCTTTTAAGCTGGTTTTGAATAAAGTGGTACATTACTGCTGAGGAAAAATTACCCTAAACTTACTGACTGTCTTAGTCCGTTCTCGTGGTGCTGCAACAAAATACCACAGACTGGGTGGCTTATAAACAACAGAAATGTATTTCTCACGATTCTGGAGGCTGGAAGCTAAGATCAGGTGCCAGTAGGATGGAGTGAGGGCCCTCTTCCGGGTCGCATACCTCTCATTGTATTCTCACATGGTGGAAGAGGCTAGGGAGCTCTGTGGGGTCTCTTTTATAAGAGCACTAATCCCATTCATGAGGGTTCTGCCTTCATGACCTAATCACTTCCCAAAGGCCCTACCTGCTAATACCTGATGTGATCATTGGGAATCGGAATTTCAACATAGCAGCTTTGGGGAGGACTCAAACCCTCAAACCGTATCAGTGGCTCGAAACAACATTTATGATCTAACATAGTTTCTGCGGATTAGGAATCCAGGAGCAGTTTAGCTGTTTGGTTCTGTCTCAGCGTCTTTCATGAGGTTGTAGCCAAGCTGTCAGCCAGGGGTTCAGTCATCTAAAGTCTGAGTGGAACTGGAGGATCTGCTTCCAAGTTTACTCGTGTGGCTGTTGGCAGTAGACCTCATTTTCTGGCCACCTGGGCCTCTCCATGGGGCTCCTCATTATATTTCAGCTGACTTCCCCCAGGGTGAGTGACGAGAGAGAGAGAGAGAGAGAGAGAGAGAGAGAGAGAGAGAGAGAGAGATTGTTTTACCACCCTTCAGCCTGTTGAGACTGAGGTTATTTTGCTTTCAGGTGAATATTAGGAATCCTTACTCAGCAATCTTTAATGGTCCCATTTCAAGACAATATTGTTTTCAAGCCTGCTTTGCTTTAGAACCAAGTTCCTTGTAAATGGGTTATAAATGTCACTATCAGAGGTCCTGCTTAATCCCTCAGTGTCACTGAGATGAAACATTACCTTTTCTCCAGTTTCTTAGAAACTCTTTTTGTCTCACATCTGAGCTCTTTAATAATGTAGACTTCTGTTTTATTCTTCCTGTCTACATGGTACGTATATTTTAAAACAGAGTGACAACAGTCTTCATAATTTCAAGGATTATTGAATTTTAGAACTCGTTTAAAGAAAATAGAATCCAGCCTCCTTGAGTTACTCATGAGGAAGCTAAGGCCTAGAAAAGTTAAGAGACTTACCTAACACGTTGGTTATAAAGCAAGGTGTCTATCCCAGCACCATTCTACCCTCCTATGGAGTCTGTCTGTGTTGTGATCTTCAAGATGGATGGGGAGGTGAAGGTCTTGGTGGGATGGTAGGAGTAACAATGAGCACTACAGAGCAGAGAGGAGAATCACTTATAAGAAAATAGATTGTGGTTTCTAGATGTAAATATGGGAGAATAGTGTTGATCAAAGTTAAAGCTAAGTTTTTGTTTTGTTTTGTTTTTGCGTTACGTGGGCCTCTCACTGTTGTGGCCTCTCCCGTGGTGGAGCACAGGCTCCGGACGCGCAGGCTCAGCGGCCATGGCTTACGGGCCCAGCTGCTCCGCGGCATGTGGGATCTTCCCGGACCGGGGCACGAACCCGTGTCCCCTGCATCGGCAGGTGGACTCTCAACCACTGCGCCACCAGGGAAGCCCAAAGCTAAGTTTTTGAATTTAAATTATTAGAAGAATTTTAGGAGACAACAATCTTAGAAGGGTTGTTGTTTGCTCTATCATGAAGGGTTAATTTTTTTTATTTTATTATTTAGTTTTTATTTATAATCATGAAATTTTCAACTTGGAGTTTTATTACTTTATTATTGACAGCATTGTTAGAGCTAATACTTATGGAGCCCATAATATGACCCAGCCAAAGTACTGTGTTTTATAAATAATCTCATTAAATTCTTATTACCACCTTTTGAGGTAGCATTATAATTCCTTTCAGTTTAAAGATGAAGAAACTGAGGAATGGAGAGATTAAACATTTCCAGTTACACACACCGCTAGAAAGTGATAGAGCAGGAAGCTGAATTGAGGTAGTTTGATCCCAGAGCCTCTGCCCTGTTCAGTAGATTGTTGTGGACACAAGGGCTGGTGCTTGTGAGAGAAAGGGCCTGGGCGTAGGAATTTGGGAGTTATCAGCCCAGAGATGAGCCATGAGAATATATGGGTCCTATATGGGAATCTATAGAAAGGGAAGACTGGGGGCTTAGAACTAACCCTTGGAGGCAATTCACAATTAGGAGGAAAGGGAAGTATCAAACAAGTAAGCAAGCAGACAAACCAGCAGGTACTGGTTGGAGAATTAAAAAGAGATCCCGCCCTTGTGTGGTATCATCAGGCAAGCTGCATAGAGAGTTTTGAGAAGAATTGAATGATACTCTGTACCTATGGCTATAGAAACATCAAAGAGAAGGAGACTAGGGGAAAAGCTGTTGACCTGATCGAGAACGAAGACATTGGTGATGCCTGAGAGAGTTTTGAGAGTGTGGGTGGAAAAAGGTTTGTAGATGTAGGGTTGAACTGGAACACAGAAAGGTTTGGCAGTGGCACGGGTCAAGTGAAAATAAAGACTGAGCAGTCTTTCTTTTAGGAGGAGGAGCTATGTGCATATTGGACGGCAGAGAAGAAAAGGTTAAAGATATTGGCCAAGGAGGACACAAATATGGGAGGAAGGTCCCTTATCAGTAACAGGAGATAGATCAAAGTAAAAAATGCAGAGAATGGAGGGAAGAGTTAATGAGTATGAGAAGCTGGAAATGCATGGAGATGGTGAAACATGTTTCTGTAGGGGTTTATATCAAGTAGCCATGATCTCAGTGAGCTATAAGTTGTGGTCATTGGCTGAGGGTAAAGAATGAGTGGATGATCTGAAGGAGAGAAGAAAAAATCTGAAATCCTATACCATTTTCCCCATCCTGCCTTTGAGGCATTTGCCACATGCATTTTGCTCCCCTGATAGATTATAAATTCTCTGAGAATGGGGTTAGTCTTGTTCTTTTATCCTTTATTGCCTAACAAAGTGTTCTGCATATAGTGTATCTTTATACCATAGTACAGTATAGTGTAGTATAGTATAGTATATTCTTGTTAAATTGGGCTGAACTGAAATGAACTGAGTGACTAAAAAGATTGCTTAGAGCAGCAAGAGCTCCCTTGAAGTTGGACTGTGTGAATATGTGGTGTGACAGGCTGGTAGAGCTCTGTGTTTCATTGCAGCTGTGCCCCAGGATCCAGGAAAAGAACTGGGAAAGCGGAGTGGGCTAGCAAGCAACACAGAAGGTCTGGGCTCTAACGGGGTTGTGTTGTGGCTGACCATGCAATCCAGGTGGTGAGTCACCATTGCTGGGGGCGGACTAACAACAAGAAACAAGGATGGGTGCAGGTCTGATGGACCACTTGATGGAGATAAGAAAGGAGACTATCTCTAACAAAGAATTTGTCATTGTAGAGGATCAACACCGTGTTTTTAGTTTGTTGTTTGATTGACTAAATAAAGATTTTTATACAGTAAGTCCCCTACATATGAATGAGTTCCATTTCAAGAGTGTGTTTCTAAGTCCAGTTTTGTTCATAAGTCTGACAAAGTTAGCCTAGGTACCCAACTAACACAATCAGCTATAGAGTACTGTACTGTAATAGGTTTATAGTACTTTTCACACAAGTAATATATAAACAAAAAGCACAAAAAATAAAGAAAACATTTTTAATCTTACAGTACAGTACCTTGAAAAGTACAGTAGTACAGTACAACAGCTGGCACACAGGGGTTGGCATCGAGTGAACAGGCAAGAAGAGTTTCTGACTGGAGGAGGGAGAGGAGGTGAGAGATGGTAGAGCTGAAGGATCGTCAGCAATAGGAGGCGGAGGGCAACCTGCAGTTTCACTCACGCCTGACGTTGATGACACAGGTTCTGGTTCCTTGCTGGATTCAATTCTATCTACCCTCTTGAAAAAAACAATCCAGTGATGTCTGGGTAGTACCGTACCAGCTACATCACTGCTGCTTTTACACTTGCTTCTAGACATCCTGGGCTTGAAATAAAGATACTGTACTACTGTACTCTATCGGTACTGTACAGTAAAGTACACAAAAGCACAACCACTTGTAGAGAATGCACGCACATGACAATGTATGCCAGACACTTGAACTAACTCATGTGACTGGACATGCGAACGCACGTTCGCATCTTTGAAAGTTCGCAACATGAAGGTTCGTATGTAGGGGACTTACTGTATATATATACACATATAAGTGTATATGTAATAGATATAGCAAGTCAAGAAGTCAACATTTTGAATTTTTAAGTATTTTGAAGAGAATATAAAATATGCTATTTGGCACCAGGAGATATGTCAGTTCACTATATATGTTTTAATATTCTTAATTTCTGCATGATGGGTTCAGGGGGAACCGAATATCCATCCATCCATCCATCCAGATATGCTAACAGTTGTTATAAAATAGTGGCAAACATATGTTCAATTCCTACTAAAGTGTTCTTCTAATGCTTAGACATGTTATCTGTTTTAAATCTCAATGAGGTAGGTATTGTCTTCCATTTTATAGATAGGAAACTACACTCAGGCACAGAGAAAATTTTGTCCATGATTACTTTGCTATTTAGACATAACATGAGATTTGAACCTGGGAAGACTGACCTTAACTGTATTCTTGACTATTATAGCATATCATCCCCTGGCCAGGCCTTAAATACTGCATTCCAGTGAAATGTGAAGGACAACAAGTTAGTCCTTTGGTTTAAGCATTCTAGATTAGCTTCTCATATTGGAAAGAAATTTAACACTCTGTATATTGAACATAAATGGTCCGACAATTGAGAGGGATTTGTATACTATTTGACAATATAATCATTGAAGCAAACTTTGGTTCCATTTGGGCACATACACACACACACACAAACTGCGTTGTTTCCCTCAACATTTACAAGAGTGGTTCTCATATATCTCTTCATAAATAATTTAGGACAAAAATTTCTTCTGTGATAGGTAGTTGGATACCTATTTTTGAATTTTACCAGGAACTCCATCTCAGCAATTCCAAAACTTATCATCATTCCCCCAGAAACTCCTTCTCTCAATGAATAGCGTCACCAGCCACCAGTTGTCCAAGCAGAAACCTACCCATCATCCATACTATCTCCTCATTCCCAACAGAGTTAATTTCTAAGATACTGTAAACCTCTCAACTTCTTGAAAATTTCTCTTGCCTTCAAATTGGTTACCTTCCTTTCAGTTTTAACACATTTTACACACTGCTGTTCTTTCTAAAATACAAATCTTATCCTGTCCTTCCTCTGTTTAACATCCTTGACTGGTATCACACTGCTTAGCCTAGGCTGTAAAAGTCCCATGATCCGTCCTCCTTGTCTTTCCAGATATACTTTTTTTCACTCTACACTTCACTTCTCTCATTGTCTGACACATTATGCTTGTTCATCCAGGCTTTGCCTATGACATTTCCTTACACTAGAATTTTTTCTCTTTGCCCCACTAACTCTTACTTATCCTTAAGGTCTTGGCTTCGATGTCAGCCATGGTATCATTTCCTCCTGCAAGGCTGTCCTGACAACCCCATTTCATATTAGAGGTCTCCTCTACATGTGTCTCTCTCTCTCTCTCTCTCACACACACACACACACAAAGTGGACACAGTGCATAAGAAAATTAAAGGAATAATTGAAAGATTATTTAAAGCAATAGAAATTGTGACATAATTTGAGAGCCAGTTTCTTCTACTTCCCCTAAAGTGAACTGTTGATCTTCTCTGCATAAAGCTTATTCTGGTTCTTTCTGGTACCCTGAATATCTGTTTGGTGCCCCTCCCTCTTCTCCTTTGGGAATAATCATTGTTGTTGGTCTTCCATCCAACAGTTGGGCTCACAGCAGGTTGTATTTGGGTTCTTTTTTGACTTCTGAAAACAGCAGTTGGTTAAAACTCACATATTTGTTTGATTTATTGTCTCTGTAACATAACATTTAAGCACCCTCAATGAACCAAATGAAAAACAAAAATGTTAAAAACAAGTATATTAAAATAATTTAGTTATGCTTTGACAAGAATCATTCAAATTCACATTCATTAACAACTAATGAGTAAAGCATTGGCATAACTATTGAATATTTCTGTATTGAATAAAATATCATTCCCTTCCAAATGATACTATTTGGGGAGAAATTTTTATTTGTATACCATTTCTGTATCCATTAATGACTAAGAATAAGTCATTAGGTGGCCTCGTAACTTCTGCCTGTATTCTAGCATGAACTTACATTTGGGAAAGTATTTTTCCTGCTAATCTTTGCTTAATAAATTTTGGGGAAGTCTAATTTATTCTATTTCTCCTTGTGAAATAAAGGCTGCTCATGACTTTAATTTTCTATTTTGACACAACATTCAGTGAACACAGAGTACTTAAGCTGTAGTATTTAGGAACCTGGAAATTCATTAGAATCAAGAGGAATACCTACAGTATCCAAATCGATGAACTGTTGCTGATTCTTTAATATCTCCAAAGGGAAACCAAGCTTATAAAATCTTGCTAACAACCTTGCATTGAGCTGTCACCTCCAATGTACTTTTGACATACTTGCTTTTTGTTAAAGGGGAGGATGGGAAACAGAAAGTGTATCATTTCATTCACACGGACTTTGTCTAGAAGTGCGGCTGTGATATGATTTCTGTCAGAAACAATCTGCTTGATATTTCTCTGTCTTTGCTTGGGAACACAGAGTGGCCTGTCTGTTTTCTATCCCTGGGTGCTGGGATATGCTGCCTTGTCAAACAGCATTTGTCTTCACTCACTACCTGCTTGTTGAGTGGAGCTCAGCCTCGCCGCGGTGGCAGAGAAAGCCTTAGGCTGCTCAGCATCTGTCTCTTCATGTAATTAACTGCAGCCCTGGATAGGGAGCAAAACAGAGATTTTGTGCTGTGAAAGAGTAATGTGTCTAGACAGGAGTTCCTAAGCAAGGAAAAGATTTGTTAGTGTTTCTGTTCAAACAAGAGGACACAATTTTTTTGCCTCAAAATGTTTTGAAGGCAAAGTGACCATTTGCTTCTAAAGCAAACTTTGGAAAACTTACCTAATGTGCCTTAAATGCTCTTTCAGTGGCCTTCACTTGACAATTTTACCATCAAAGTAAATAATGACAATGAATTACAAACCATTGAATGAAATAACTCATGAGTCACCACTGACATAAATAAATGAATAAATAAATAAAAGATGAAGATAGGCTCTTCCTCAGAGTAGAATGCCAACTAATAAATGTTGAAGGAGTGAGTTAGTTAGAAAAATTACCCTTTTACAACAGTCATATAATAATTGATTTGAGCAAGAATCATCAATGGATTCTAATACTAACAGATGAAAGTTTGATGAAGATCGGGATATATGTAGTCTCAAATTATCTCCTCACAAATTACATATATTATATATCTCTACGTAAAGGATATATGGCAGCTTTTTGTTTTCTTTTTGTAACTTTTCTGTAAGTTTGAAACTGTATCAAAATAAACAAGTACCAAAAAAATAGTATTCGCTTGTACTCTTTTGGTTTCTTTCCCAAGTAATTGGAACATGGCTCAGGCTTGGCTCTTTTTAACACAGTATTAGGGAAAATGCATTATGCTACCCAGAAGCTTCACTCACCAGCTGCCAACAAAGCTTCATTAATGTAACATGTTCCACAATCAAAAGCTGCTCTCTCTTGGGAAAAGAGTAACATTCTGAATACTTGCCTCTCACAGAGACCCACTTAGAGACTTGCAATCCAAAAGGATTTCTACGTGAAATGTGAATATCTGCATGTGTGGCTCCCTGACATATTTTATAGTACCCTTTGACCTTTACAGAAAAGGGCCCTGAAATTTAGAAAATGAGTGCTTGCTATTCTTCCTATGTCATTCTTAATAAGCTTGCTTTCAGGAACCAGAAGGCAAAGAATCTTCCTCTTCTAAGACCTTATTGTGGAGCCATGGCAGCCCTGGTAATTGCTTAAATGAGAAAAAGAGACTAAATATTATAATAAAGGCTGCAAACAGTATTGAAGACAATTATACTAAACTCTTTCCTGGATATTTTTGGTATTCATTTAATATAGAGCGCTGTGATGCTTGAATGAATGGATTTATGATTTAACTTAAAAGTTAGAATTAAGCAATTCACTGTGTGTCTGAAGGAGTAGTCATTACTCTCAACCAGCTGATTAGGTGCCCTAACATGCTTCTTCATGCAACAATGTCCGTGGTGTTGCACTTGCAGTTGATGATGGGCGTGACCACTCCTTCACAGCCAGGACTGATAGTACCTCTTATTTGGAGCTACTGGCTTTGATGTATCTTTTCTTTCTGGTTGGTGACCAGTAGAGGTAGGTTCATTTCCCTCCCATATCAGTGTTCTTTGCAATTTCATCTAGCTCACCAACACTGTCAGATGGTCTTTGCTATGCTCCTAACATCTCCAATAATTATTTAATTTATTGACATTTGTATTTTTGGTATATATTTTACATTGAAAAAATATACTTTAACTTTTATATTTTCTTAGAACTATAAGTTCTCTCCCCTCCACCTTTTCTTTTTTTTTTTTTTTTATGATAGAAGAGGTCTGTAAGGAGTCATATTGTCTAAAAATCCTTACTTTAAGGATTAGGAAACTCTTTATCTTAAGGATTAAGGATTGGGTGCTGGAGGTCCCCAGTTGCCTGGGGATCATGCTTGTTGGTGGGGCTGGAATTTGGACCAAAGGCTTCAGGTTCTCAGGCTAGTGTTACACTCACATGTTGCCACTCTCATAACAGCCAAGAACCTGTTCAACTTCTTGGAAATTCTCAGAAAACAAAAGCATGCTGACTTTTAAGCAGCACGTCTGATGAAATTAAATTAATACGTAATGCTTTTAAAACTTTTTTTTGAAATAATTTTAGATTTACAAAAGAATTATAAAGATAGTACAGAGTTTGTATATCCCTTTCACTCAGCTTCCCCTGGTGCTCACCATGGTACATTTATCAAAACTAAGAAGTCAGCACTGGTACAATAGTATTAACTAAACTAGACTTTATTCAGGTTTCCCTAGTTTTTCCATTAATATTCTTTTTCCTATTATTGAATCCAATACAGGATACCATATTGCCTGTAGCAGTCGTATCTCCTTAGTCTCTTAAATTTCTCAATGTTTTCTTGTCTTTCATAACCTTGACCTGTCTGAATAGTGGTCAAGTATCTTGTAGCATGTTTCTCAATTAGGGCTTGTCTGAGATTTTCTTTTGATTAGACTGAAGTTACACATTTTGGGGAAAAATATCACAGAAATGATTTGCCCTTTTCATTGCTTTATATCAGGGTGTGCATGATATCACTATTACGTATTACTGGTGATATTAACCTTGATAACTTAGTTAAGATGGTGTCTGCCATATTTCTCCACTGCAAAGTTACTCTTTTTCCCTTCTCCTACTCTATTTGTCAGAAGCAAATTGTTCAGCCCCCACTCAAGGGAAAGAGAATTAAGCTGTACCTCTGGGAGGGAAGAGTATTAAAAAATTGGTAGACACAGTTAAGACACCACAATAATTAACAACTAGTTGAGGGGCAGTATCCAGAGGCTATGCAAATATCAAGTTTCTCCTAAGTTTTGCTCACTAATTTAGTATTTATCAGTGGATCTTGCCTGTTGCAATTATTACTATCGTTGTCCTAATGGGGATTTTTTATTACCCTCATTTTTTCTACAATTATTAATTGGAATTCTTTTGTAAGAAGGTTAACCCATTCTCCCCCATTTACTTATTTATTCAGCCTCTTAATTATATTCATATGGGCCCATGGATATTTATTATATTCTTTGTATAATACAGTCCAACACTTTTATTTATTTATTTTTGCTCAAATTGTTCATTTTAGGCATTGTAAGCTCTTTCGGTTTGCCTCCTGTATCCTTTTGACATATACTATACTTTTTTCCCCTTCTTTTATACTTTTTCTTACTTTCTGACAGTATGAGATGCTCCAGAATCATCTTGTGTGTCCCCTGCCTCAACCATAGTATCAGCCATTTTCATTGGAGAAAGCTATTTAGAAACCAAGGTCTGGGCACTAAGTGTGCGTATCACTATTGGGTTGCTTTTCTCCTAAGCCCTCTTAGCAGACAGATCCAGGACATGTAGGTATATATACTATCTTTGTAAACATGTGAATTTATATTCTTCCTACGTCTTCTATCTATCTATCTATATATGGTAAAATAAACATGAGTTCACGTGGGTCTGCTTGACCCTGATCCAGCACTACAGGGTTCATTCTAACATTCCCATCTTGGTTATTTGTAAGGTTATTTGAAACTTCTTTCTTTGACAGTGAGAAACCTGGTTCCTATCATGTATAATTTTCTCATTCTTTCAACTTTAACATATATGTAAGAATGTCAGAATTGCTAAATCTTACTACTATGTGAAACAAATTTAATAAATGGAGTGCAATGTTTGTGTGCATTTCTTTTTGTCCTTAGCCTTCCAAGATATAGACAAACACTTGTTTTTCACAGTCTGTTAGGTCAATTTCTTTCTTCTCCACCCCTTCAGTGAGTTTGTGTTATACATCTGTAATACAGTTAGGTTGATTTACTACAGTCTGTGTTCCACCCTGATTCCCCCCAAACCCCGGTTGGTTTTGTTTTGTAGATTTTGTTTTTTAATTTGCAGACAGTAAAAGTCACTCTTTCTGGTGTACAGTTTTATGGGTTTTTACAAATGCATAGAATCCTGTTCTCACCACCCCAGTACCATTAAGAAATATGATTTTCCTTATTTAGTTAATATGGCAAATTACGTTGACATTTTCAAATAATGAACAGGTCTTGAATTCCTATAATGAATCTCACTTGCTTATGTGCTGTTTCATCCTTTTTTTTTTTTTAATTTGCTGGATCTGATTTGATCATAATCTGTTTAGGATTCTCTGCATCTCTGTCCATGGGAAATAAGGGTCTGTAGTTTCTATTTCGGATAGATCTTCGTCTGAGTTTGGTATTGGGATAATGCTGGCCTCATAAAATGAGCTGGGAAATACTCTTTTCTGTTTCCTGGAAAAGATTTTATTGCATTCATGGTTTTATTTCTTCTTTAAATATTTGGTAGAATTCAGTATATTTGGGGAAAGTAATTTTATATAATTTCTTTACATGGAATTCCATTTCAATTTTTAAATAAATAAAGCTTGGTTAGTATTCAGAAAAGTTAAACCTACTCTGTGACTGAAAATCAAAATTAACTTAGTTGATTTAGAGTTTGTTACCAAATACGCAAACTGGTTTGAGTTCACCATGATTTTTGCATTATACTGTGGGTGAAATTCAGCACTTATTTTCTTAGAATATAATACATAAAAACAAATTTTATCTAATTTTATTTTAGATTCTTTATATCAAGACTAATATTTAATATTGACAATCAGGAACTAGTAACTTTCCCTGATATATTACACACTGTCTTACAAAATACCTCGAACCAGATGTCTAACTTTCGGGCTTTTTGGTTTTGCAGGCTTCTTTGTGGTTAAAGTTTTCAGTCTTTTCTTCAGCTTTATGTCTCTCAGTACTATCATGGCCTCCCCATGTATCTAACAGTGTACCCTATAAGGCCTGCTGAAGTTGTGACTCAGCAAGTCACCGTGGTGATGGAAGCAAGAGCCAGGCTGTAGGGGCATCAGTTGTTACTGGGTAATATTTAGGAGCAGTTTCTTTCTCAGAGCATGCTGCAGCCTGCTTTGGAGTCCTGTCTTGAATAGCTTGAGTCTGAAAAGTCAGGTTGGTATCCATCTTTGGTAGGGCTGCCTCAGTGAATCTGGGTTTAAAGGATTCTTTGGAGGTCAGATCTTCCACGCAGCTGCAGAGAGATTACACTGTGAGGAGCCTGTCTTGGTTTGTCTTCAGTCATTATTTGCTCATCATAAGGGTTTAACCATTAGCCAGACTGGTACCATTTCAGGGCCTTGTTCTCCTGAAAGTAACATTTAGGATTATAAGTTTAACATATGGATAAATTTTGAGTAAAAAAAAATAGAGCATTTCTTTTTAAATGACTTGATGTTCCTTATTTTATAGTTAACATATATTCAAATGATATCCTATAGAAATAAGCATAATTTGATTTGACTTTCACATGGCAACCTTAAGAGAGAGCATTTAAATCTTTATTTGCGTAATATTTCTTTCTTAGAAAACTTGAGGCAGGGAGCAGATCCCTTTCATCTTTGTTTTCCCAACAAAGAAACAGTAGTAGGTGCCAGGTAATGCTGGTTGAATGAATAACAAGTATGTAGATGAAGTATATGGTTTTCCATCTTGTTTTATCCTTAATTTCCATTTTCAGTAAGTTTAGTTTTTCCCAAAAAGGTTTTAAGAACCTGTTCTTCTCTTTATCTAACGCTATGTAGTACAATTTACCACCCACTTTATTTAGAAAAAAATTTACTTGTATATTTATTGGTAAAATCTTTCCTAAAGAAACCTCTTTTGGTGTCATGCATACTAGATACCTCCAGAGTATATATATATTTCAAGCCAGAGAAGACAAGGGAAATGAGGAGAAAGAAAGAAGAGATCGGGTGTGCAGGTTTGTACAACTGGTTTAGTTGGGTTTGAGTGACAGCAGATCCTAGTGATGTGGCAGGCCCTGAATGAGTATCTCATCTAAATCTTCCTAATCCAGGCATCTGACCCAGCAGCCACTGAATTTTCCTTCACATTACTTAAGAGCCTTGCTGGTTTTCACCAGTGATACTTTTCAGTCTTTAGAATTAGACGTCTAGAATTTGACATTTTGCTTATTGAGAGTGTCCACCAAGCCCAGTGGCCTTGCATGGGCTCACTTTGTCTCTGGGTTGGTTCCTTTCTGCAGCCACACTTACTCCCAGGTGTCATGCCACCCTCCTCCTTAAAGCTGCTCCCTCCTGTCTGCCCTGGAGGTCCTGGGCGCCCATTATAGCCGAGCACCTGCTGCTTCAGGCTGGCCTCCTCATGGTTTCCAGGGATGTCCCTTTGCCCTGTCTCCGCAAGCCCATCTGTCAACTGCCACACGCCCTGGCAGCACCTATTTTTATGCCAGCAATATTACAGCTTTCTCACATCAGCTTCTCTTCATAACTCTCACTTAAATGGGGCTGTATTATCCTAGGAAGCTTCCCACCCCAGAATTATTTTGAAATGGCATAATTTCAAGTCTGCTGGCCTGGAAAGTATCACAAGAATGGGAAGTTCTCACCCATGTTACTTTCTTGAACATAAGTTTGCTTCACCGCACTTGCGTGATTAGCATTAGTGAAACTATTTGTGGCATGTCTTTACTAAATAACTCTTTAAGTACAATTACACTGTGTAAATAGCTTAATACAGTTAATAAGAAGAAAGTAAACATAGAATTGTATTATAAAAACACATGTGCTTTATTATTGGTGGAGTCCAAATGTCCTCAGACCTCATTAGCCTGAGGTACAAATAAGGTCACACTGTAAATGGCTATGTTTCCTGGTAACAGCCCCACCTGCTAACTGGAGCATCTTAGCCCTTCTGGCTCTTCTTCCTTACCTCTCTCTGGTTATTCCTGAGCATCTCCACAGTGTTTCACGTATATTTATGGATAGTCCGCTTGTCTCTCATATTCTTTGGTTATAGCTTCCTTGTTAAGGACATACACCTTGCAAAGAAGGATGTTACCTGTACTACAGGTGCGTCCATGACCACATGGCTTCCAGTGCATCTCAACACTACAAATACCTCAAGATGCCAAAAAGTGCTGTGCCCCCTTTAGTCTGCACAGTGATAACACTAGGTTATGCTCCTTGGAGAGCATACATTTAAATGAGATCTCACAGGAATAAGAATGATTTTATTTTTTTCTCTATTAAAGTACCTAAGGCATCTCACACTGCGTATACATATTCGACTGCATACATAGGTTCTGCTGTAGTTGACACCCCAGCTCTAGCATGCCCTTTGTCACTAAGATTCTGAAGCAACCTTTATGGTGCCTTGTATTTTTACAACATCTCTTGAGAAAACATCTCCTCCACGTCAGCAGTTTTTTTCTTAGCAGACTTTGGGGCTGTCTGGAGTAGAGATACATCATTCTTCAGTTTTGCATTTCAAATTTCTTGGGCTCAGGCATGCATGCACACATGCACAAACACAACTGTTCACTCCCCAGCTCGCCAAACAAAGACCCAAGTCTTCCTCTGACCTCCTCTTCCCCCCATTCAAATCAACTTTTAGTAGCCTGAGAGGTTTCCAGCCCATCATTGCATAAGAGCAATCATGAATTGGTTTTATTTTGGGCGTCTCACAACACTTGCTTAAAAAATGGCTTCCTAGATAAGAACATGAGAAATATCTTGCATGTGTAATATTATATATTGTTTAAATAGGATGTTTTATCCAATACTCTATGAATACATTCTGGAATAGATTTGAGCAGAAATAATATATTTTGCCTGGTAGTGCTGTCTTAGACCCCAAAAGCACAAACATGCTTGTTTCTGATGTGTAAAGCACAGAAGAGAGCACAAACCCACTTAAATGAGCTTTAAATGCACTTATTTTGACAATTTTGATGTGAGGTTGGTGCATTTCTGTGTATTAGAGAGTGAGGATAAAGAGGACATAAGATTCTCAGGTTCATTTCCACCCCCTCTCAGGTTCATTTTTAATTTTCAAAATTCCCAAGGTCAGTGATAGGGTTCTCAGACTGAATTTGGGAGTAGAGAGAGCGGTCTGTGTTAATTTGGGTTGTCTTGGGGTTTTTTGGAATATGAGTGCTCTTGATGGAACAGTGTTTCACTCACATTAAAGTAAATATTGAAAAATAACTGCTTTCTCTGCAACACGTGACCTAGGTCTTGCCATGGTCATTTCTTTGTTCTTATATGATCTTTCAAAGCATTTGACACGTTTAACCTCATCCTTCCTACTTGTGAAACACTTTCTTGTCTTGGTCTCTCTTCCACCACACTGGACACTCCTTTTCAGTCTCTTTTGCTGCCTGCTTTTTTGTTTTTTTGTCCTAACTCTCGATATCGAGTACCCCAGGGCTTTGTCCTCTGACCTCTTCTCTTTTACCTCTATACTCCATGGATGATTTCATCTGCTCTCGAGGCTTGAAATGCCATCCGGACTCCAGTGATTCCCAAATCCATAGCTCTAGTCCCAACAACCTCTGCAGGCTCATAGATCCAATTTCATACCAGACATTTCCATTTGGCAGTGGAACCTCAAACTGAACATATCCCAATTAGAAAGGTTATTTTCCTTTCTCAAACTTGCTCCTGTTTTAGTCCTCTCCATTTATCCATGTCCTCAGGCTGAACACCTGGGCATTGCCTCACTTCTTTTTCCATCACCAGCCCCATCCCAGTACCTAATCCATCCTCAAGTTCAACTGATGAATCTGTTCCTTGATTTCCATGCCTAGATCTAGAATCTGTCCATTTATTTTGATTTCCACTAAACTCTAGTCCCGGTCACCATCATCTGTTCTATAGCAATTGACTCCTGCCTGCTGTTTCTGGTTCCATTTTTGCTCCCCTACCATCCATTCTCCATCAGCATCCAGTCTTTTATTTTTAACTGAATATTAGATAATGTTACTCTCATCCTTAACAGTCTCTATCATGTTTAGAATAAAATCCCAACTTTTTACCTTGGTTCCCCAAACCCTGCAAGTTCTGGCTCCTGCCCACCTCTATGACTGCTGTCTCCACCCCATTCTGCTCCAGCCTTCTAGCTCTCCTTCTGTTTATGGAACATACTAGGCTTTGTTCCATCTAGTGCAATCGCACCAGTTGTTCCTCTGGCCCCAATTACTCTTCCCATGAGTTTCATATGGCTCTTTCTTTGTTGTCATTCAAATCTTAGCTTTAATGTAGCCTCCTACCTTCCCTGATAACCCCACATAAATTAGTTACAGAGTCACTCCATCATGTTAACATATTTTAATTCTCTGCATAACACTTACCATTTTCACACATTTTCGTTTGTTGGTTATAAGCTCCATGATAGCAGTAAACTTGTCTGTCCAGTTCATGGCTATATCCCAAGTGCCCAGAAGAGTTCCTGGCACTGTAGACACTCAAGAAATATTTATTTGAGTGACCCATTTTCATTTATAATTTTCTCTTCACAATTATATATATTGTTTAGAGAAATATGTATGTATATATTATATGCATTTTTTTTAATACAGTAGGAGTTATTTTCAGTAGTCACCTCATAAAGAATACCATTCTTTTTGGTAGTATTTTTCAGTACAATGAGTTCTGGTTATGAGCAGAGCTGTTTATATTCTTACAGATATTTGGAGTTTCTTAGATTTGTGTTACTCTAAATGCTTAAATGGGTCAATTTTTTTCTCTTCCTGGAAAAGAAACTACTGATTGTCTGCCAAAGTTTCTTCTTCCCTCTTCTTTAATTATTAAGGGTGGGAATGGGTCTAGACCAAATACTAAATTCACTAATCTCCACTGCAGATATAGGTGGCCCCTGATATGAAAAGTGGAAGTCATTAGGTAAAATCCTTGGAAAAACTATTTAAAAGGTTTTGGCTAAAGTATTAGACAGGTACCCTTTTACTCCTACCTTTCCCTTCTTGCTGCTTGGAAAATGGCCATGATGGCTGGAGCTGCAGCAACCATTTTGTGATCATGAGGCAACTACAAGGAAAAGACATAAGAACAGTGGAGAGAAAAGAAGACAAAGTCTGGGTTTCTAATGACTGAATAACTGTCATACCAGTTGGACTTCTAATTTCTGGATTTATGCATAAGAGAAAAATAAATTTCTATCTAAAAGAAAACTTTATATATATGTGTGTGTGTGTGTATATATATATATATATATATTAGTCCACTATTATTTAAGTTTTCTGCCATATGTGGCTAACCCTAATAATAATTTATCTCCCTAAAGAAAAATATGGCATCTCTTTGAATGTTGAGTATATTGGAATATCAATTTTAGTAAATTATTTCATTAAATGATCTATTTATTAATTTTACATAAATTATTTAATTTGGGAATTTATTTCTATACATGTTGTTTTCCACGTTCTCATTTGATGGAGGCACTATGGCTTAATGAGGAGGATGTGTCTTCGGAGTCAGATGATCATGGGTTTGAAACTTAGCCTTGTCACTTACCTGACCTCTGGCAAGTTTCTTAATATTTGAGCTTCACCTTCCCCACCTCAGCTTATTAATACCTAATATAATTTTAATGAGAGTAAAGTGAAGTGAGGGAAATATTCTATCTCTTGTTTGGGGTTGTGCTTCTGCACAGGTATCTACATGTGTAAAAAGTCATTGGGCTATACATTTAAGATTTACCCATTATGTAAATTATATTTTAATTAAAAAACTGGCAGAAACAGGCATGCCATAAGTGGAAAAAAAAGAAACGCAAATACTCTAACATTTTAATATGATTATTTTATTTCTATAATAAAGAAGATAATCATTCTGGGGAGAATTTACAGGTATTTTAATTTTAAAATTCAGAAACTGAGGTGAATGCATTCTGCTGGAAGTGTTCACATATAATACAGCCTGCTGAAATTTTCACTACTAATTTCTGACTCTCCTTTTAGAGTTCTTTACCCTAATATCTATAAGATCCACAATTATTGCCAAGATGTATTGTGATTTTGTTTCCTGTGCTGAAGTTTTGAGGTTTGGGAAGCAGAATCCAGAAAAAATTGTGTTTTCATTTAAATTAGGGGGTCAGTATCCCCTTCCTTGGAATGATTACCAAGGAATGATTGTTCAGTTGGAAGGAGGGGTCATCTGATTTCTATAAAAAAGACTGTAGCCAAGGTTAAATGTGTGGGCTGTGAGACCCTTCGACCTTCACCAGGAGCTCTGGATTCCCGCTCCGCTCCTTTTAGGACCAACTTTATTTCTCCCCTAAGTTTGTGAGTTGTCATCCCTAAAGATTTTCTCCTTCTCCAGTCCCTTGTCCCATTGTCCCCAAATGTACTCAATCGACCCATGTGGAAGCGGCTCCCCCTGTCATTTGGGAGGTGCCAATTTACTTCTGTGAGAGACAGGCTGGTTTTCGCATTACACTGGCAGCCATCCTGGACTTTAAAAAAACAGCTGTGTGGTTGCCAGCTGACCTGCTTTCAACCAAGCAGCTGCTGCTTAAAGTCAGGGGTAGAGTTTGTAAATCCTTGGGGATTGAGAGCTGCTCTTCACCCACCTTTGTTTGAGAATACGAAATGTCCAGGTTACGAACTATGTGAATTTCTTCCACTTCTGATGGAACCACAGCAGAGGATGTTCTGTGCTGGTTAGTTTAAACCAAAGGTCAGACCAGACGAATGTGTGTGTGTGTATGAGGAGTTGTACGAATCTGGTTATTCTCCTATTTCTCATCAATTGCTCACCAGGCTAAAATTAGTGATTTTTTGTGAGAGAAACACCTGTCTTTTCCAGGTTATTTTTGAACTAGGACAGTGAGAGATAAACAGGAATCCTTTTTTGTGTGTGGAATTTGGTGTTGAGTGGCACATTTTTGTTGGTGAGGGAGAGAAGAGGCCAGTGACACAGTTCCATACACGTGGCCACACACATACACAGAGTGACTGTAACTATGGATTTAGATATCTTTATTTCTGTCTTCGTGAAATAAACCCTAAAAACCATGGAATAAACTCCATTTATTTTTGCTCCTTTTACCTCCTCACCTGTACGCTGCACAGTAATTTAGCTCCCCAGGACAGCTTTTAAGATTCTAATCTTGTTCCTTTGTGGCACTTTTCTCACAGCAGTAAGGAAAGGACTGGCATTCCTCCACTATTGTATATAAAGGAGAATTCGTTCTTGGAAATAAGAGCATTGTTTATGTTGAAATTCCCTTAGCTTAGCTGAACCTTCGATTATATCGCCCATTCAGATAACCAGATTTTGACCCCCTGTGGTCTGTTTCCATTCTCGGAGAATTGTCCACAATTTATTTCTGCTCTGGAGATTATTTCTGTGAGTGAGAGAAAAAGAGACATCTGGGAAGATTTTGATTACTGAGTCATATATAAAAAACTCTAAGCACACTTTTAAAAGATACCATGTGAGAAAGTATAGCTTTTGCTACAAAATAGCAAATTGAACTTAGTTACTGCTGAGGTGGCATTTGTAAGCTGTGACTGTATTTATGAATCACACTGTTAACTTGATTCCAGGTAGCATGGAAAACATCTTTATTTGTAGTTCATAAATCTGGAGAATGTTATTATTTGAAAAAATCCAATATGATTTTTATAATTTTTAATGGGACCCAAATGCAAACTAAATAATTCTATTATTTTAGTGGAAGTTTGGTGAATTTAGAAATAGATCGTATAGACCTGAAAGTGCTATGTCAGTTTTATGCAACATAATACTGATGGTATGAACCCCCATCACAAACTGAGATTTGTCTTTTAATTCTGTGACATTTTGTTTCCCCTTCATATTTAATCTATTTATTAGACACTTTCATCCAGAAGCAATAGAAAGTTGGCAAAGACATGTAATGGTCAGTATATTTTGCTTAATGGGAAATACTTCTGATTATGCATTCAGAAATTGGGAAAATATTGTTTCATATGCTGTCATTCCCATTGCTGAATATTACAAAGACCAGAGAATATTCAAAGCAAAGGCAATTTTTTATTTTGTTAAGTTCATGTTTACGGCATTGTGTACAAAATGCACATGAAAGACATTTTCTTATCTATTCCTATTATATTAGAGAAGTTCATGCCCTGCTCTTAGCATCTTTCAACACAGCTGTAGAGTAGTTTAAAGCCTATTTTTTAAATAAGTGATGCTCAATTTGTCTTTGATGATCCGGATGATTCAGGTGAGATGGGAGCACGGTCGGGCCCTTATTTGCATAAAAATTAATCACAGAAAAATGTAAATTGATAAAATTTTGCCTGGCTTTTCCCCCCTATTTGAGAACCCGTGGATGGCTCCCAGAAGCAATCATCTCAGTATGGGGCCGCGTTGGATGCTGTACAAATGATCACATTTGTGTTGAATACTCACTCATTTAAATGTCAGCACTGATGGGGCAGTAGAAAAAATCAGTAGAAAAAATGAAAAATAAATACACAGCAGCTGAAGACTATCAAATCCGTGGGCACTCTTTAGAGATATATGATCTAATGTGAAAAAATTGCAGATTAATTATCCTTTTTGCAAAATGGTAACTGTTTTAGTATCACACCCAGAAAAAAATCTGCAATTTATTTGGAATCAAACAAAAAACAGTAATATTAAATACGTCATTACATCATTGTGTTTATTAGAAGCCTGCAATTAATTCCTAAGTCTCCTTAGGTCTTTAAAGCTACATAAAATGAAACAAAAGAATGTTGCTATTAATTTTCAAACAAATGCTTATCTATCAAATCAGTCTGATTTGTGTGAAAAAGGAGGTAATATTATGAAGTTTGGTGGGTATTGTGTGTTAATTTCATGGTGCTGCTGACACTTCTGATAATATCTTCCCAGATCCTGTTAAAGTTGTAATGTTAAAATTTGAAGGTTTTTGTTCAGTGGCAACATTGAAGTCGTCATGAAGTGTATTCTTAAAAAAAGATGCTTTAAGAAAAACAACAGCAGTACTAATAATGGGGGAAATAGAAACTATTTGTGAGATTCCCCCAAACAGAAATTCTTTGGACTGCCTTTAGTGCACCATTAACATGCATGACTTTTCACGCATGTAATTTATGTGCATATTTGAATTTATATTTAGCTATTCTAAGGAAAATAATAAAACCTTAAAATTTTCTTAAATAAAAAGAGGTGTGAGTGGTGTCATTTTCACTCCAAAAGATGGGTAGAAGGCATCATCATTATTATTATTCATATTTTTACAGTTTATACAATCCATTTATCTTTGTTTCTGGGTAGCTCTCCTTGGTGCTGCTTTGGTGTTCTCAGTGTACAGTTTACCTACAGCTTTCTAGCACAGGTGGATATTAGGTTCTTTCTTATTATTCTATAACTTTAGCATAGATTTAAGTGATTGAAACGTTGAACACATCTTCATTAGCCAGGGAAGACAAAGTTAAAACATAGCTTTTCCACCTGCTGATTTAAAAACTCCCATTGAATTAATGTTACATTAACCAAAGTCGATTGTGGCAACACAAAAAAAATATTTGGAGATGGTTGAAATCTACTGTTATTACCAGAGTTGCTTTGTAGTTAGCTTAGAGAATAGCCTTTAAAATTTAAATTGACCAACACTTAGAGACCATGCCTGTTTTAGAGATTAAATATAATTTGTCATATAGTGAGAATAGCTAACACTGTGGGTCACATACCATTTATGTCATTTAACAGTAACATAGCATTTAACTCTGGAAGCCAGCCTTTCCAGAGTGCTGACCATGGGCCGGACACTGTTCTGTTCCTTTATAGATAATGATGTGTTTAATCTTTATAACAGCTCTCTGAAGTAGGTATCTTGTTATCCCAAGAGTGACAGGTCCGAGGTCACCCACCTAGTCAGAGGTGAAGCCAAGATTTAATCCCAGGGGTCTGGCATCAGACTGCTTGCTCTCAATGACATTGCTCTGCTGACAAATGCCTGGTGAGCACATCTAGGTGCCAGATCTGCTGCCAGGTGGAGTCTTGGCAAGAGAAAGTGCTTTATTTTTGTGACTTTAGAACTTTCTTTTTATAATTGAAGCTTGAATCTATTTTGATATCAAAATATGTCAAGTAACACATTTAAAAATTTTTATCTGGTTGAAAACTTTATCTTAAAAAGTTACAATTTATGTCATCATTCGACTAAAATTGGAGAACCTTTTTGGTCACTTTAAGATCATGAGACATGAACAGTCACTGTTTTTCTGAACAATATTGTTACTGTTGAGATGAATCCTTAAAGGCACTAAAAGAGATCCTTGTCCAGTTTGACAGACTTGAGTCTCTGGGAAACTTCACGTGCCCCCATTCATTTCTCTGTCCCTGGTATAGTTCATTTGTTCATGTTGAGGCATTATTTTCATTCATTTACCCATGCATGCAATTATTGATGCATCTACCCATCCATCCATCCATCCATCCATCCATCCATCCATCCATTTATTCAATCAAGCCTCCTCTTAAATTTTCAGGTTTGGGGTAAAAGCAATCCTTTTATCCCATGATAAAATAGAGACTCCCTGCCCACAGCCTACTCATCGTCTGTTCGCAGCCCCAGCTATATCTAACACTAAATGGCATCCAAAATGTATAGGTAGCCACACCAGCTCCCATGTCCAATATCTGTTCCACCCCAAGCAGTGCAGTCCCTTGGCCACCTTTCAATACTAGGAACCGCATGCCAGCAGGAGGTTTACAATCAGGATAGAGCTTGGGTGGAGGCTGCTCCAGTCCCTGAAAGCAAGTTTGGGACTGTTTGGTCAGGGAATCCTGAGGTCTCAGAAAACTGTCTGGAAGTGGAGAAGAGGCACGTGAACTCCAGCTGGACACCTCCCCTTGGTGCTATGCACTCCTCGCCCACTGAGTGAAACAGGGGAGGGAAAAAACTGTGGTCCAGGGTAGGACCACTTGTTGCCCAGGTCTACGGTTGGTACTACATTCTACAACTGTATATTCAGTGCAGACTCTGTGCTAGATGCTGATCTAGGCACTGGGGATGCACCATTAACAAAACAGACAAAATCCCCGTGAAATTTACAGTCTAGTAGAAATAGACACCATTTCTCATACACTGAATTTTATGCTGCTCGCAGTATCATACTGTGACAAACGTAGAATTGTTCACATGTGTCTTTATTAAAAGTTTCTTCTATATAATGCACTGCATTAGAAGAAAAATATAGAAAACCATTTTTCGAAAGGTTCAGAGACTATGGGAAGTCACTGTTGCTTCTTGTCTCTCAGAGAAAACTCACTTTTTCTGTGAAAGAACAGAAGGAGGGCCATCTTACATCCTGATTTTAACAGTTCACTCAACAAACACTTACTGTGTACCTCCTATATGACAGTAATCCTTGAACTGAATTGTAGAATTACCGCATAGACTAGGTTACTTTCTGAACAGTCAAGGCTCTTTATGTCTAAAGGTATGCTTTCCCATAGGGACTGTGTGATTCACTGAGACGTAGGGATCCAAGTTTACTACAAGCCCTTCCTATAACCAGCCGAGTAAGTCTTACTGGACCTCATTTCCCTCACTGAGAAATGATAGGTTAAATAAAGTAGCCCACAAATTCTTTTCAGATCCAAGAAAAGAATCATCTGGTGGCTGCTGTCATAACTTGGTTTGTAGCCTCATCACTCCAGTCTCTGCTTCCCTGGTCACGTCGTCTTCTCTTCTGTAGGGTCAGATTTCCCCCTGCCTCTCTTTTATAATGACACATGCTTACACCTACTCAGGTAATTCAGGATAATCTCCTTGTGTCAAGATCCTTCACTTAATCACATCTGCAAAGACTGTTTTTGCCTTATAGAGTAACATTCATATGTTCCAGGGATGAAGACATGGATATCTTTTTAAGTGTGTGTGTGGTACGCAGGCCTCGCACTGTTGTGTCCTCTCCCGTTGCGGAGCACAGGCTCTGGATGCGCAGGCTCAGCGGCCATGGCTCACGGGCCCAGCCGCTCCGTGGCATGTGGGATCTTCCCGGACCGGGGCACGAACCCGCATCCGCTGCATCGGCAGGCGGACTCTCAACCACTGCGTCACCAGGGAAGCCCAACATGGGTATCTTTTGAAGGGCCATTTTACAGCCTACCACAGATCGTAATGTACTGACACTTTGTTTTGCAAATCTTGCAATGGTCTTGGCCAAACAACGAAATATTTATTTGGTCATAAAGAAATTAATTGGTAATGATGAAATTTCAGGACCTAGTTTTGAGACATAATTTTGAGTAGAGGGCCATTCTATTATCTACCGAATCATATTATGCAAACGATCTCTTACTTTACTTACATGTAAGAGGAGTCTTGCGTGTTACTTATCTTCTCTCACTTCAGAGTTAAGAATTCAAGAATTTTGGTATCAATTGATGGGGAATTGAGAACCCAGATTCACTAAGTAGATTTTAAATATAGTCCAGATTAGCTCATTCATTCATTCCTTTATTAAGTGGACAGAGCATGTCCTAAGGACCAGACTCTTGCCTGAGTTTTGGGAAATCAACTTCCCATCTCTTCCATGTTGACCCCCCCTTGCCCCCACAAGAAGAATCAGTGACTTTCTGTTCAGTTCTCTGCAGTACCTTGTATAATCCCCATGAGCCCCCGTCACCTATGTCACTGGTATTTGTTTCACTGGTCCATGTTCTCACCAAACTGGGACTCCTCATGGGTAGAAACTGTCTCAGTTCCTTGGATCCCTGGCACCCAACAGCATAAATGTTGAAAATGTGTTGGATGGTCCCTTCCAAGGACCAACTTTAGGCAAAAGATCCTCACTGTTCCTTGATGAACTCTGTGGACTTCCTATTAATATTTATTATCTTTCCAGTGCTCTTATACCTCATCCCTTCTTTTCTTTAGATGACTGCTCTTGTCCTTTTCTTTTGGAACCTCTCCTTTGTTCTTTCCCTCTCAGTTGCTTGTTCGTCTTTTTTCTCATCTGTTTTCTGGGATCTTTGTTTGATGCAGAACTAAAATGTGACTCACAGTTGGCACTCCAAAGACCTTAAAATCTGTTTGGGAAAATACTCCTGAAGAGGAAATACTTACAAAAAGTTACCACTCACTTTCTCATGACTGCCAATATCTTTGGACCATTCCTGAATAGTGATACAGTGATAACTAAAGTCCATCCCATGATTCCCTGGGAACCCACACAGCACCACCTTAGATCAGGCAAGTGGGGTCTATCTTTTTAATGCCAATATTTCTGAAGAGCTATCAGTCACTGTCTCTAAGAGCATTTCTTAAAGGAGTCAGAGAAAGTGACCATTGGACAGACCAGTGGGTGAACATCAAAGAAAGGAAAAGACAGGACAGGAATTGATGAAAGCAGCAATGAGAATTAGGAAAGAGATGAGCCATCAATGGTGGCAGCAACCCATGAAAAGTTCCTCAGAGGTAAATGGCAGAGAAAGCAGTAAAAGGTTCAGAGGAAGCACAGGAAAAAGTAAAAGACTGGAGCCATGGAAATGACCAGGATTATACTAGAAAGCATGTAGGCTAAGCTGCTCTGACAGATACTCCAAAACCTTTAGGCTTATACAGAAGCTCATTTCTCTCTGCATGATGGTTTATAGATAGGAGGTGCTAGGAGCTGGTAGGCGGCTCTTATTCTTATCATGGGGTTTCTACCTAAGGGTCTAAAGTGGCTGTTTCAGCTCTTGCCATCTCAGCCAGTGGGATGGAGAAAAGCGACCAGGGGCACACATGTCCAGTTGTTTGAAAGGTGAAGTCTGTGAGTGAAGCACACCATAACCACTCACAGCTCTTTTGGCTGGAACTTTGATGCATGGCTAAACCTAAATGCAAGGAAATCGTGTCTTTAGCTGGGTAGCCATGTGCCCATATAAAAAAAATCTATTATTACTGAAAGAAGGGAGAATTGATCTGGGGGACAACTGCTTCCTCCTGATATGAATAAATAGAGGCAATCAAGAGCCTTAAATGGTGAAGCACTTTGCTTTAAGCAAAGGAGTTGGCTAGATATAACAGACTGGGAAGTGAAAAGCTATAGACATAAATCAACTCTCTTCTAGCTAGAACTCTGTGTCTTTAAAAATCATATACATTGGAGCTATTATGTAACACCAAAAGATTGTATCCTTTTTCCATATCTTGAAATGGCATCTTTCTTCTTCCCTCTCATTATCCCAAACTCTTTATTCTCCATGTATACAGAATTCATGCATCCTTTTCAAGGATTCTTCTCCCACCCCAACAGTTTCTTTCTGTAATATGGAGCTCATATTATTATCTTTCCATTAGGTCTACCTACTATAAGTCTTATTGAAAGTGCCATTTTTTTTCCCATTACATACTGTCTTGTATTGTTGTCAAAAACTTTCGAGGTATGTAATTTTTGCTTCTTCCTAAAACGCTATAATTTTCTTGAAGGCAAAAGCCCTCTCTAACTTCTTTTGCATTGTCTGTAGTGCCTAGCATAGTGCAGGGGAGAGAGAGCAGGCACTCAATAGACAGCTATTAATTTGTTTTATTTGCATAAAAATTGATACAGAAACTTCAGGTAGTGGATACCCCAAAGACCTCAGATACCAAAGCTAAGCTATCAGGCCCAGATAGGTGATTAATTAAACAGATTCAAGAACTCAAAGACCACATCGGATCCCACCATAAGCAAGTATTTGAAGGGAAAATGGTTTTTTCGTTTACAAACCGAGATTTTACTGTACTTGCAAAGAGAGCTTTGCTTTTACACAAGTATAAAACTCCCTGACTATGGGAGATAATGATAGGTTTTTAGTGCTGAATATAGATTACGTCTATGTATCCAGAATCTAAATAACCAGAAAGCTCAACCAACTAGAAAAACCAAACAAAACAGAGCAGGTCAAAGACTTTTTCAGGCTCCGGACGTGCAGGCTCAGCGGCCATGGCTCACGGGCCCAGCCGCTCCATGGCATGCGGGACCTTCCCGGACCGGGGCACGAACCCGCATCCCCTGCATCGGCAGGCGGACCCTCAACCACTGCGCCACCAGGGAAGCCCTCAAAGACTTTTTTTGAAAAAAAAAAACCGGCAAGAGATGTCAGGTGTGACTTTAGATCCATCTGTATATCCCTTTATTTTTCTAGACTAAATACATACATACTCCTGGCAATTACCATTAATGTACTATAGGTTTCCGCTGTATTTCATAATTGATGTTTTAAAAAATTGAATTGTGTTAAGTCTTAATTGATGATTTTCAATTGATAGAATATAATATACAATTATGGAAATTGTTATGAAATAAGTATTCTTTTCAGCATAATTGTTGGAACTATTTCTCATTCTTAAAAATTCCCAGTTCTGCAAGATGGAAACATGATCACTGAGTTCCCCTCTTAGCCTTTAGCTGCCATTAAAATTCATTCTCTGTTTTAAGTACTTTCCTAGTTATCAAAATAATGTGAAGAGATGGAGCAAATGGGAAT
This sequence comes from Aethalodelphis obliquidens, assembly GCF_003676395.1. Classification (NCBI taxonomy): domain Eukaryota; kingdom Metazoa; phylum Chordata; class Mammalia; order Artiodactyla; family Delphinidae; genus Aethalodelphis; species Aethalodelphis obliquidens. The sequence goes on from NW_020837958.1 coordinate 16,990,491, forward strand.
ATATAAAACAGAAGAACAAATTCCCTGTGTATTTATTAGTTTCTACAAGATATTCTAGGAAAAAAGTAGAATAATGTTTAATATGCAGAAATTACTTGATCTTTGTAAATTTTGGCTTGTAAATTAAAAACACTGCAGTCTTCAGTGCCTTGTTTCTATTAAAGTTATTTAAAATTTAAATCTTAAAATAATTATTTTCTTAAACTATTAAATTTAGCTTTAATATTCAGTCTAAATTGAAAGATTAATGTAGCCTAAAATATTGATACAATGATACTAGTAAAAGCCTAGAGACTGATAACGGATGGATTCAGATTTCTAGTTATGTATCTAATCTTTTAACCCTTATACAATGTTTAAGATGAGCTTGTATATGTAGTTCCTGATTTCAAATAATTTCTTCTCTCTCTAGAGGACTAGACTCTTAGAAACTTCAAAATAGTTCAAATCTATGGAAATGTGTTGGGCTATTATTAAATCCCATCAAAATAGGTAGTTATTCTACTATTCTTACCATTTTTGCAATCTGCCCATTTCTTTCTCCTATCCTTTTCTTTTTTCAGAGATGGGGTACCCAATGTTAGTCTTATAAACTGATTTCTATCAAGATCCATGTATGCAGCATATAACTGTTTTGTATGAATAATGTGTTTTCACTATTTCTGAGGAGCCATGCAATTTTAAATTAATTATAGATGAATTCTAAGTGGTCTAATCTTGCAGCTTAGATAAACTTAAAAACTGAAAAATGACCAGTTAAATAAATAAACAGGTCCTGGTGTAAAGCAAAGAGTTAGAGTTTCTTTGACAGTTGTAGGATGTGCATCTGGTCATTTTTACATGCATGTTTATTAGAGACTGCTGATTTAAGTTGGAATTTGCCATAGTATTTATAATTTACAGTATCAGATCCAAATTATATATTGTATCATATTTTATTGCTATGTTCATTACATTGTTGGAAACAATGTAATTGTGTCCTGATGGAATATGAAAAAAGACTATTTCTCTTCAACTGGGACACATTGAGGTTTCTTTTTATATTACTATTGATTTCCAAGAGTGCAAAATAATACTTTTCTGTCACAGTGCATACAGTCCTGCATGATGTCTCAGAGCCTGTCACAATGCTGAAGTTCTGTCAAAGGCACTAGACTCTGAAAACATTATCTAAAGTGTTTTTGTTTCCCATTCCTTTATAAGATTAATTGAATAGAGCATTCTGATTAATGACTCCATTAATCAGACTAAATTGATATGATCAATTCTGGACTTAGTTTTTGAGGGAAGAGATATCTGTCAACTGAAATGCTGAGGAATGATCCTCTAACATTTTTATCTTTTAGGTTTATGTAAATCCAGGAAGATATTTTAACTTTGGTCATACTTCTGTCCATGAAGGTAGATACTCATGAAATATCATAAATAGATTTTTACCTTTAATGGAAAGGCAGGGTTAATAAAGATACTGTTTTAAATAAACAAACTTGCCTTTGAAACTTATTTCGCTACCTTGTAGCATGTGTGTATATATGTGTGTGTTCAAGTAAGTCTTTTCAAAACATGAGATGTTTTGTTTTATATAGTGTTTCTATTATAAATGACAATTATTTAAGAACACCTTCTTTCATACTGAAGAAACGAATGGAAAATATTAAATAAAAATAAGTTCTCAGAGGGGCAAGAAAAAGCCTGCCTGAAAGCATTGCACGAATCATTGTCTCCACCTAGTGCTGACTTTCAGGAATTAAGATTCCAAAGTCCTTAATGATGCTGTAAAGTTCTAATTTATGTTATGCACGTGTACAGTCATTATAGCTGGGCCTGCTAGTGCCATTATAGTTAAGAGTCTGTCAGTTTTTCATTTATAAAACATCATATTAAGAGGTCTATTGCTTTTACATAAAAGCTCACACTGTGCTGGAACTCTGCAGTCCAATGGCCTTTGCTGTATGTGAATGTTTATTAACAGTGTTATGTTGAACTTGACCAGCTCCTTTTAAAGACACCCTGATGGGGTGAAGTTACATAGGCATCTCATTCAGAAGGATGACTCTTTTCATCAATAACCTGTCCTTTACCTTATGGTAATCGCCCTACACGCATCAGACCAGTGGACATCTAAAAACTCTATTGATGTGGCAGGCCCTGGATTTTTCATAGGCTATAGTTCCCACCCTATGGCACACAAGAGGAGACTAACAATTTTGGCTACTAATGGGAGGAAAGCAGGAGAAAGTAGTTTCATGGAAGTCAAATGAAGTCAGGTCAAATGAAGAAAGTGTTTTTAAAAGGAGGGAATGATCATGTTAGACCCTGATGTTAGTTCAGTTATGTCTTGAGAAATGACCTTTGGCTTTAGTGATGTTAAAACCCTGATGGGGCATTTTCACTGGAGTTTCTTCTGAGATCTCTAAAAAATCTAGTTGGAATTGGTTTAAGAGAAAAAAGAGAGGAGAAGAAGAGGAGATGAGTGTTTTACGGAATTTGCTGTAAGGGAACACAAAGAAATAAAGCAACAGCTGGAGGTGGACAGTGGGGTATAGAGAAAGTTCTTTTTTTTTTTTTTTTTAAGATATCAAGCTTTCAGACATTATGCAGATGGAATGACCAGAAAGGCAGGAAAATTATTAGTTCAGGGTGGGAACAAAGTCCTAGATGAGAGAGGATAAGGATCTAGCCAACAAGCAGAAGTGTTGGCCTTAGATCGGAGCACGAACAGCTCTACGGTAGCAGGAGGTCAGGTTCTAGGTTGGTAAAGAGCAAGTCTCTCCTGCCACCACCCCACAATATCCAGGCCCCAAGAACTTCCAGCAAGCTTTTGGGACACCTGGGCCCTTGTACAGAGGGTTGGATATTGCAAATGGTTCTGATGAGCCTGGGCAAGCTCAGAAAACTTTTAGGCTCAGATGACCATCACGTGTGCTAGAAAATTATGGGTGATGGGCTGCTTCTCTATTCTTATTCATTAATCAGTGATTTATTATATTAATAAATGTCCATCATTTCATTTCTAGGATGACTATTACTTAGCTATAGTGATTATTCTCTTTCCATAATGTTAAATTTTATTGGCTAATACTGATTTAGGAATTTCACATCTTTGATTTTAAGTAAGATTGTTGATTTACTTCTTAAATTACCAGTGACTGACTTTATTATGAAGCTTATCTCCCATTCATGGAATGAATTAGCTAGTTTCTATATCTTTATGGTTTAGAATGTTTTGTATAGTACGAAAATGATCTGTTCCATGTCCTGTGAACTTATATGAGCAAGAGCATACTTTCTATTTCAAATCTTTAAGGGTTTTCAAAAATTATTTCTTCAAAAGTTGTGCATTTATTAACATATACATGCATAATATACTCTTTTAATCTTCTCTATGCAAAATATTTTGTTTGATTTTTCTATTTGGCTTGTATATTTTTTAGTCTAAATTTATTTGCATGAGATTTGCTATTTTACTTTTCATTTCAAAAACATTTCTTTAAACGTTCTACTAATAGTCTAAATATTTTCTAATTCTTTATTTATATTTGAGTCTTTACTACTTTCATCTGTTTTCCATGAGATATATTTAAAATAAATTGAGTTGAATGCTTTATTAATTTCCCTTCTCTGTTTAGCTCTTAATAAATAAGCATTTAACATTATAAATTTATCTTTCAATATAATTCTAAATGTATTCTTTAAGTTTTCATGACTATTATTTTCATTGCTTGCTAAATAGGTACTGATCATGTCATTTTTTTCCCCTAGTCTGGTATAATAGTATTTTGGGAGAGAGAATGTATTTTTAAAATTGTCTTGTGGTTGAAATTGTGAAATTAAAACTTTCATTTATATCTAATTTTGTGTCATTTGTCTCAAAGTGTAACTTGTTCAATTTTTATTTTAAAACTGTATTGAAGTTTAATTTGTTAGTGTGTGGAAATATTACAATGTTTCAAGAATTATTGAGAAAGACACATTTTCTGTTAACAGACTAAAATGTCTATAAGTAAATGGTCATGCTTCCATTTACTAGTTTTAGCAGTCAAGTATTTTATGTCCTTACTTGTTACTTAAAAAAAGTTACCTACATCTGTGACTCTATTTCTGTTTTGTAAATAAGTTCATTTGTACCAGCTTTTTAGATTCCTCATATAAGCGGTACAAGGGGGTAAGCAGGGAAGGGGGGATTAATTGGGAGATTGGGACATTGACATATACACACTACTATATGTAAAAAAAATAACTAATAAGGACCTACGGTATAGCACAGGTAACTCTACTCAATACTCTGAAATGGTCTATATGGGAAAAGAATCTAAAAAAGAGTGGGTATATGTATAACCGATTCACTTTGCTGTACACCTGAAACTAACACAACATTGTAAATCAACTATACTCCAATAAAAATTTTTAAAAATTTACCAAGTAGTTCATAATCTGTTGGTGATGTAATGACGTCTCCCACAGGGATTATATATATGTTGGTTTCTCTTTAAATGTCTAAAAAGTTTTGCTTGATTTTTTTTCTGTTAGTATTGTTATTTATGTCATTGTTATTATAAATTGACTGTTATTCTACTTTGCCTTCTGCCTCAAATTCCACTGTCTATTATCCCAATTTTTAAAAATGTATTCTTTCATTAAAAATTACTTTTATTTATGTCTCTTGTACACAGTAAATTATCAGATTTGGGTTTTTAATTCAAACTGAGTTTTTGCCTACCTAATAAGAAGTACTCAATGAATATTTTAAAGTGATATTTAACCTTGCTAAATTCCTTTTTGTCTTTTATTTTGTTTTAGGTGGGCCATAAAACATGAAGGGACTGGTAAGCCAGGCCAGTGGAAACATTCCAGAGTTGAAAATCCGCTCTGGAATAAGCTTACCTACATGTGGCCAGTCCTTCCCAGTGGCCAACTTAATGAGGTTGTACTGCTTAGTATAAGACATCGTTGTTGAGCCTTATTTTAAGTCCCAGTATGTGGTCAATGTGTGTGAAAATTTCCATGAAGTTTTTGATTTGCAGTTGTTAGGTGCAAGTGATCAATTGATGCTGTTGTTCTATCAATTAATTAGAAAGATGCATTTAAGTCATCCAATATGGAATGGGTATGGAATTTATTTCTTCTTCTAGTCTGTCATATTTTGCTTTATATATTTTGAAATTTAGTTCTAGACACACACATGTTTAGAAATATTATATCACCCTGATGAATTGAAACTTTTATCATTATGTAGACTCTCTCTAGCTCTAGTAAAATTTTCAGTTATCCAATACGAATAGAAATATATCAGCTTTTTTTGTTGTTGTTATTTGCCTTATATATCTTCTTTCTATCCTTTTACGTTTTATATTTGTATACTCTTCTGTTTTAGGGGGACTCTCCAGTAATCAGCGTATAGTTAATTTTTAAAAATGGTCAGACAATCTTCATTTCTAAACCAAGGGATTTAGTCTTTTCTATCTATTGTAATGACATATATATTTGGATTATTATCTGCTTTTCTCTCTGTTTCATTTTTCACCATTCTTATATTCTTTTAGGTTAATTTTTTCTTGTATTTTTACCATTTGCTAGATTGGAAATTATATCCTCTATTTCCATTTTTTTTGTTATTACTTTGAACATTTTAGCTTGCATATGTAAATGATCAAAATCTAAAGTTAACAAATATACTTACTCTTATCTTAAATAATTGAGAACATTAGAACGCTTTAACATCAGTTGTCTGATTTGTAACTTATACACTTATTGTCATCTATTTTATTCTTATCTTAAAAAAATTTCCACAAGATATTAACATTGTTATATGTGGTTAATTTTAATTTAGATTTACTCCTAATTTTTTCTCTTTCTTCTTTTAAGTCCTTGTTATATCTCAGTCCTTCCAGCTGGGGTTACTTTCCTTTTGCCTAGTATACCCTTCTTTTAGTTTTTGGTAGCAAACAGTTTTTACTTATCTTAGATTACTTAAAAATTTATTTTTACTTTTACTAAGTGAACTTAGTCTTTTATTTTGCCCTCATTCACATAGGGTATTTTCACTTAGCAAACTGAAGATAACATCACTGACTTTGCTGTTTTTGAGGAGTCAGCTATAATTCTGAATATTCTTCTTTTGAAGGTAATCTGTCTTTTCTCCCTGACTGCTTTTAAAATCTTCTCTTTTCTTTGGGTCTCTTCAGTTTTTTTATTTTTCCTGCTCAAGGTTCTTGAATCTGTGGATTGATATCTTGCATCATTTCTGAAAAATTATCACCCATTATCTCTTCAAGTATTATCTCTCTTATCCCCTCTGTTCTTTATAGAAAACTCTGATTAGGTGTATGCTAGACCTTCTCATTTTGACCTTCTTGTCTCTTAACCTCTCTTTTATATTTTCCATTTCCTTGCCTCTTTATGATGTATTTTTGGATCATATTTTGAGACAGTTCTTTCAGATTATTAATTTTCTCTTCATCTTTATCTAATATGCTTTAAACTGCAAGTGAGGTCAGCCCATGGTATGAATTCTCAATGAAGATTATTTTTTCTTCTACACAGAGAAAATGTTTGAGTTGGTCTATTTTACTTGCAACCACTGAGAGTTATTGTCTCTGGCTTGCCTTTTCAATGAAATTTATCCTTTTGTGGTTCTTGTTTTATGAGAGGAGAGGGTCTCCTGTTAGAATTCCCACCTTGGCTGGGCCTTGAAATTTGTCTTCTGCACCCTTCCCCTCAAGACCATGGAAACAGAAGTTTGCTGGGTTTGGGAAATTTCCTCAAGATAAGATCCAGCTTCAGCACTCTGTTTACCTCTCTGGGTCTCTAGTATGTCTTGCTTTATTGCTAGGTCAGTGATATGTTCCAAAAGATTTTTTTAAAATATTTTATCCTGGGCTTCCCTGGTGGTGCAGTGGTTGAGAGTCTGCATGCTGATGCAGGGGACACAGGTTCATGCCCCGGTCTGGGAAGATCTCACATGCCGTGGAGCGGCTGGGCCCGTGAGCCATGGCCGCTGAGTCTGCACGTCTGGAAAAAAAAAAAAATATATATATATATATATACATATTTTATCCTGATTTTGTTAGTTGTTTTGTCAAATTTTCTGGTCTCAATCAAGTTTTTTCTTTCCCCTTAAATCACAATTCTCTATGTGTCCTCAGTGATTGAATCAATGAGTCTCATCACTTTAGGGGAAGGACAGATGGAGTCATTCCAGCTGAAACCAAGAATTCATTGTTTAGAGCCTCAAATATGCCCTAATATTTAGACTGTAGTGAAGCAACAGTCTAGAAATCTGAGGCTTTTTTATTTAGAGAGAGAAATGAGATCTTCAAAATACCAGAGGCTGTGGTTTGGGTAGCCTGAGCCAGTGGCTAGATGAATTATATGCCTAAAACTCAGGGTTTGCAGCATAGTGAGAGCCAACATAGAGCCAGGGGTGGAGAGGTGGCACAGAGACAAATAGGCCCAGCATAGGCCAAGAAAAAAAACTGTGAGTTGTGCTAATTGTAGGCTTTTCTTCAGAGGTTTAGGAAGGCTAAACCCTAGAGAGCAGAAAGGATAACTTACTTCTCAGCTGGAGGTGAACAGGTATCAGCAGGTTGCCCAGTATCTAAAGAGGAGAAGAGCACATCCTTAGAGATCTTTGAGGGTCAAGGACAAGTACCACATATAGACCATGAACCCTTTTTCCCAGTGGTATATGGTTTATTGAACTTTCATCTATGCCCAGAAACCACATTGAGGCAGGGGAAAGGAAGGGTATATCCTTGAAAAGAAATAACAGTTCTGGTAAGAAGTTTGAACATTTAATTTGATTCAATATGTATCCAAAAGTACAGAGCTAAAAACTAGACAAAAAGGCTTTTCCAAATTGGCAGAAATGGGGACACTTCCAATTGGAATATTAAGTTTCCCACCCGCCTGGAGGTGGACAGGGATGCCTCATAAGGAAGTGTACTTTCTTATACACGGAAAGAGAACAACTTATAATTATTGTAGACTTCACAGATATTGTGCTTACATTTTTTTCAACCTCAGTATACAAGTAAAGTAATTCAGTTAACTAATTAATTGACTTAAATGATGAATGGTAATTATATTAGGAAATCTAACTTAACCATATTCCTTTTAACATTTACCTTTTAAAACAATAACATTTTTGCTAATAGTTTAGAATTTGCCAACTAAATGATCTTAGGAATGAAGATGGATTGCCCCACAGTTCTCTAGCCATTCAAACAGAACAGTAGCTTTTAGTGAAATGGTTAAGAAGTCACTGTACTCCAACAAAACCCTGGCTTTGACCTGTAAACTCAACAGAAAGGACTAAGGCACTAAATAAACTAAAGTGAGGAAAATGGACCATGTATTTCAAAATGACTCAGCCTAAGGATCCTCTTATTTCTTGAAATGTTTGAGGAAGAGAAGAAAACACTTACCAAGCAGAGAACAGAGATAGTTCTCATTCCAATTCAATGCACTCTACTTGACTTCAAGACTGGATTCATCTTATGTGAAGGAACCGTATTTTCTTCCAGCCCCACTTCCACATAATTTTCTTTTTAAGCAAAAAGATGATTTTATCTATGTGTAATTAAGCACAATTAACTTTTTCTTGGAAAGACTTTACATATAAATAGTCTGTAATTAGGAAATGTGATATTCATATTGTGGGATTCAGAACCCTTTGATCACTATAAGCATCTATGTTAATTTTATTCCAGATTTAATCTACCAACTTTATTACTTATCTAACCACTATTTATTATATATTTAGGCAATACAGACAAAGCAAAAATGGAGACAGACATGGTCCCTACCTTCATGGAGCTTACAGTTTAAGAAGTATAGGCTGTGTGTCAAAAAGGAAGGAACCAGAAAAGGACAAAGGCAGACTCTGTGAATAAAGGACAAAGAAGGGAGAGAAAGAAGAACTCACAGAAAAAGTTTGGTGTCCCATTTCAAGGCTGTTTGCTGAGCCAGTTTATTCAGCCAGAGAGTTAGTATGAGGAAAGTTAGCTAGGCTGATCGTCTGAATGGGCCTGAAAATTAAGTCAAACTATTGAATCTAAAAAAACTATCTAAGAAACACTATCCTGAGTGAGATTCAAAATCTTCTGCTAATTCCTTGACTAGAACTTTTCAAAAGAGCATGATGACCAAGGGAAGATTTCAGGAAATACATATAATGAGAATTTTTTTTGTGGTGACTCAGAGTACATTAATACCAAACTATTTACCTCTCTCAGTGGTGGCAACTGATTTCACCTTTTTCTCCTTGTTAAATATTATTTATTCTAAAAGGCAATTGATGTTATGTTTTATGAGCAAATAAGATTTCATGTATCTTGGTACATCAGTATTTTTAAAATATGTTAAAACCTCCTAAAACCACAAGATGAATGAATGATTTTGGTTAATTCTGTGACTAACTTCACTGGAATAATTTCTAGAAACTCAGGTTCTCACCCTTATGGGAAAAGTCATAAATTGAGAAGTTGTACTTCTTAACATTTAACGGTGAAATGCAATGGATTTTCATATTCGAGGATGAAATCATTGCAAAAAGTAAATCTAAAGAGACTTAAAATTTTAGAATGAGCCACTGGATAGTGATTTTAATCTCTCTAAATTACTGAAGTAAAATATATCTATTTGGAGGGGCCCATGTTAAACAAAGCATGTTAAAAGTACATATTTTATTAATCTGTTAAGAGATGATGATAGCTAGCTGTCAGTATAAAGGGAGGAAAAGGAGATGTAGAAAGGCCCGAAAGAAAAAATTGAAGAATCTATTAATTTATTAATAATAAATAGATAAGGGAGGACCAATTTGACTAAGAAATTTAGGTCACTGGTTAAGAGCTGGACTCCCAAAAGAAGCACAAGCTGCCTCTGGTTGTGAGAGAGAGATGAAAAAGAAAAAGCAGAATTATCAATGTAAGGGAGCACCACAGCTCATCAAAGGTCTGCTGACCACGCAGCTGTGCCATGGCGTAGTGTGAACACGTAGAAAACCAAAATGAAATGAATGGGAACATTAGAATTCCAATGGAGAAAATGGAAGGAAAGGAAACAGCACTCCAGTCAGTTTAATCCATGTTTTTGTCGTCCTTCATTATCCTGACACCATATTTCTCTATTTCTATGAAAGACAATGTAAAAGTGCCTTAAACATTAGAACAAGGTTTGAGGTAGCTTGAAAGAACTGCCAGTGATAGCTCATACATTTGGAAAGTTTTGAAACCCATGATAATTTTTCATCTCTTTGGATTGAGTTTCTGTGATGTCATGGAGAAGACTCTTGGCCTTCATTCATCTAACTGGAACGCAAAGGAAGCCAACTGAAATCAGCAGTGCTGCAGTGGTGTTAAAGCCACTGTCTGCGGTGGTTACCACCTGTTATGAGACATGTTTAGTAAGTGGAAGGATCTAAAAATAACTAGGGGCTAAGATAGCACATTTCAGATAAATTCATCAGCGTTATGGCATGTTTAGGATATTGAAAAATAATCTTAGTACTGCATCTTAACTCTGTGAACTCAGACTGACTTCTCACAGACTAAGCTCAAGGGAGAATTGCCTTTCCCTTCCGTGGTTCCGAAAGAAAGAAAAGGGGGAAATATTAGCTATTTTACACAAGATGTCAATGTGACAGTCATTTTTCTTTTTAATAAATTTATTTATTTATTTTTGGCTGAGTTGGGTCTTTGTTGCCGCGCTTGGGCTTTCTCTAGTTGCAGCGAGCAGGGGCTACTCTTCATTGTGGTGCGAGGGCTTCTCATTGCTGTGGCTTTGTTGCGGAGCACGGGCTCTAGGTGTGTGGGCTTCAGTAGCTGTGGCTTGCAGGCTCTAGAGCACAGGCTCAGTAGTTGTGGTGCACAGGCCTATTTACTCCGCGGCATACGGGATCTTCCCAGACCAGGTCTCGAACCCGTGTCCCCGGCATTGGCAGGCGGATTCTTAACCACTGCACCATCAGGGAAGCCCGTGACAGTCATTTTTTAATGAGAAGACTGTTCTTCTCTTTCTCCTCCACCAATTCAACCCTTGCTACATGATAGTTTGTCTAAAACTAGTACAAATGTTGATTTGCTCTGAATTGCTTAATATTTTTGTTGTGGAAGAATTACAGGTCCGTCTTGAACTTACTTCTTGAAGAATTATACAACTCCACTCCTCCACCACCTCTCATATTAAGTAAAACCCTTATACCCTTATAGGAAAGTTTCAAATGAAAATATACAATGTTTGTCATAACCTTTGGTATTCCTTCTCAGTAACAATAGTAAGGGAAAGTGACCCCATGTTTCTCCATTCATAATAATAGACACATATCTAAATAAATACTAGCCTCTGCAATTTAAATTCCATACAGGTAAAAGGTTCTCAGTGAAGGTCAAGAATACAGTAAAACTTCATTAATTCAAATTTTGCTTATTTAGAAGTACAATAAGTTAGACTCATGGTATGCCACTATTATGAACACATTTACTAAGCAAAATATTATACAAAAATTATAAAGGAAAAAACATTAGACTGAAAAACACTCACTCATGAGAGTTTTAAACATTTATTTATATTGCTTTTCTCCTAATTAAATGAAATTAATGTTATTTACTGACTCATCTTGCAAACAAATCGGAGCATTAGATGCCATTTCAGAAGATTTAATCTTCACAACTTTCAGATATTTTTTATATTTATTTAAAACGCATTTCCTTGAACTATATGATTGTTGAGTATAATTGCAAGATTCTAATAGCTCTTCAAGGGAGTATAAATTAGTAAATTATTACTTACTGTACTAGCTTTAAAAAAATGTCCTCCCCTTCCATAAACTAAAGGCCATGTGTCTTGGTCTGTACTGGTCTAACGTGCCAGCACATCTCCCCAACCCCTGTGTATCTGTATCTTGGTCATGTCAGACGGACACTGACAGGACACTAGGACCACCTCTGCAGTGATTGCCTGAACTTTTTGCCTGCTCAATATGGCTCCCCCTTTTGGGGGGTATTGGTACCTAATCCCCTTTAGGAAATTTCCTCTATTTTTAGTTCATGTGGACTATGGCATCTTTGCTTAGGGTCCTCAGAAAGAGGAGCCTGAGGCAAATGGCTTATGTGCTACTACTTAGTTAGGGAGTACAGTCCCAGGGAGAAAGAGTAAGAGACAAGCAGAGAGGAAGAAAAGCCAATATAAGAATGTGCTATCAAGCTGTCCTCCAAGGAGCCTTTTAAACAGTATTCTTAGGAGAGTTTCTCCTGGAGAAGAAAGAGGGAAGAATTTATCCATCAGCTTCTATCTCCCTTTGGTCAAAGGTTTGCCCAAGGTTATACAACTAGAGTGGTGGGTTAAAGATTCAAATACAGGAAGTCTGGCTCTAGAGCCCTTGGCCATTCATCACATGTTCTCATAAATGTTAGTCATTGATAAGAACTAAGGAGAAAGTAGAAGCAAGGATAGTGGGCAGGGCAGGATTTGGAAATTTTCAGTTGACAAGGGATGTGGCTTCACTGAGGTGATATTTGAGTAGAGACCTGAAGATCAATAAGATCTCTAGGGAAAGAGCATTCCAGGAAATGCATAGAACTGAGATGCTGTGTTTGATGGATAATGAAGTAAATGTGGCAGCAGCAGTGTGAGTGAGAGGAGAGCAGCAGGACATAAGGCCAGAGAGAAGAGAGGGCTACAGATCATGCAGGGCCTTGGGCCATTGTAAGACCTTTGGCTCTTACTCCAGGATGGGAAGCCATTGACAGGTTAGGAGCAGAGGAGTGATATGCTCTGACTGAGTATTAATAGAATCATTAGGATAATAGAGAAAAAAGGGGCCAAGGTAGAAGCAGGAATAAGCAGTTATAAGGCTTTTGCAATTTCTAGGTGAGAGAAACTAGTGTCTTTGTCCGGGGTGGTGGGAGTGGAGGTGATGAAGTGTAATTGGGCCCTTGATATATTTTGAAAGTGGAAGCAGGTTCTGCTGATGGATTAAGTTAGAAATAAGTAACAAAATAAGTAATTAGAAAAGGCCTTATATTGAGAAATTTGAAAAAATATTTTGACTAACTCATGGGATAATGAAGAAATCCTAATGAAAATTTTAAAAGGAAATATTTAGAACCAAATAAAAATATGTGAGATGCAGCTAAAGCATACTTGAAGGAAATTTACAACTTTAAATGCTTATATTAAAAGAGAAGAGAGACTAAAATTTAATAATTAAGTATCCAACTCAAGAAGTTAGGAAAATAACAGCAGAATGCATTCAAAGAATTAGAAGGAATTATCAATAGTAAATTAGAGAAATCAATATAACATATGATAAGTATAAAACAGAAACAACAGTCAAAAAACTGTTTCTTTTAAAGTATTAATAAAATGTATATACTTGGCCAAACTGATTAATTAAAAAAAAGCAGGTAAATAATATTAGGAACAAAAGAAAGATATAAGTATAGATGCTGAGAAATTAAGAAAATAATTAAAGGATATTATAAGTAAATTTATGTTAATAAATATTATAACTTAATGTAAATAAAATGGCGAAATTCCTGGACGAAAGTAATTTAACAGAATAGAATCAAGAAGAAATGGAAAGCTTGTATAGTCCAATAATCACAGAAAAAAATAGAATCAGTAGTTAAAAATCTCCCCACAAAGAGAACACCATTACCAAATAGTTTTATTGGCAAATTCTACCAAACATATAAGAAACAAAATTTCAGAATATTACAAAAGAAGTAACACTTCCCACCTCATTTCATGAGGCTAGGATAAACTTGATACCAAACCTTGATGAGGATAGTTTAAGAAAATTACATGTTAATATCATTTATGAACATACAAGCAAAAATCCTAAAGAAAATATTAGCAAATTAAATACAGCAATCTGTAAAAAAGATAATACACTGTGACCAATTTGGATTGATCCAGGAATGCAAGATTAGCTTAAAATTTTTAAAAATTAATGTAACTAATATATAACCAATGAAAGGATAAATAATAATATGAGCACATCTCAATAAATGTAGGAAAAAGAACTTTACATAACTCAACATACATTTAAGAAAAAAAATCTTAACAAAATGGGATTGATAGGAAATTACTTAACCTGCTACAGAGTATTACAGTCCTAAACAGACTTTAAAAAAACTAATTGAGCTGTTTCTTAAATGTATATGACATGGTAAAGGGCGAACAAGAGCCAATTTCCAAAGAAGAATAATAAGGTAAGGGTACTTGCCCTGCCAAATATCAAGATTTACCAGATTTAATCAACACAGTATGGTACTGGACAGGGAGAGAGAAATGGGCAAATTGAAGAAAACAGAACACACAGAAACAGACCCACACTTAAATGGAGGTGTCATATTTTATAAAATGGTTACTGCAGGTTAATGGGAAAGTAATTGCTGCCAGGACAAAAGAAAGAGAGAGAGACAGACAGACAGACAGAGAGATGAAAGAAAGAAAGAAAGAAAGAGAAAGAAAGGAAGGAAGGAAGAAAGAAAAAGAAAGAGAAAAAAAAGAAGGAAAGGAAGGAAGGAAGAGAGGGAGAGAGGGAGGGAGAAAGGAAAGAAAGACCTTGGACCTTGCCTAACATCATCTCTGATCATCCCTTCCTTCATTTAATCTCCTTCCACAAATGTCTGTTTCTGTGAATGGCAATACCATTTACCCAGTTGTCCAAGCTACAGACCTGGGAGCCATCCTTGCCTCTTTTTACTCCCTGAACATCATGTTCTATTAATTCTCAAATCTGATACATACACTGTCCCATCCTTTTACCCCTCCTTTACCGCACTAACTCCTACTAAGACTTCCGATCTCTTACACGGCATTTCTGAGTTAGGTTCTACTCAGTGGTCCCATCACACCTTGTACCCTGTTGTTATTATACTCACGTTATTGCAATTGCCAGTTTATTTCTAGGTAAGTTTCTGAGCATCCCCTAGAAATTCCTCGACAATGAGTATCCAGTCTTGTTCATAGTTTTATTTCCAGTGTCTATCACTGTGCCTGGAATATAGGAAACAATTATTAAATATTTGGATAATGCATGAATTAATAAATAAATAAATGTGTGAATGATGGCTACAAAGTAACCAAATTCTACAACTGAAATATTTGAAATTTGTTTAAGCTTTATCATTCACTCATCTCACTCTGTTATTTGAAGTTATTTATGTTCCCCAAATAGATTTAGTTTAAGACAATATTATTTCGGGTTGTAAAACCACTTTTCATACATTCTTCCTTTCTTCACATAGATTAGAGATATTTTATACAGGAGCAAAAAACATTCCAAACTAATTCAGTTCTGTATTTCCAGAATGATGTTTCTCTGAAAGGGAATAAATCTTCCATGTCGTAACACAGCACAGGTTGTACATACATTTTAAAAATTGCTATCTTTCCTCTTCATTAAAATAAAACGTTAATTAGAATTGTCTGGAACATCTTTAGGTGCCCAATACATGTTTGATGAATGAATAAAATATTACAGGTATAAGCAAGTGTGCTTATTTTTTTATATATAGGAATGACTCTTCCTATTCACTTATTATCAATTTTCTTGTCATTTCTTTCTGAAGGAGTTTGATTGGCCAATAGAAGGGCTGCTTCTTCCAAACGGTCCTCCCATGAAGAAACCCATCTCTAAGACACTAGAGCAATATGTCCCTGTGAGACTCAGAGTTTTGCGGAATGGAGACAAGAACAAAACCAGAGCCCTTATTATAATCAGTCCAGACATCTCACCTAGGCAGAAAATGCAGTAAGAACAACTTGTTCATATTTTGCATCAAGCATACTTTCTAATTTCTACAGATTTTTGTCTTCTTGATTACAGATGTTTTTCTGGGGAAATTTTGTGTTTATTCTTTAAAAAGGGCTCCCATATTGATATTTGGAGGTAAAAATAGATACTAAAATTCATTTAGTTTCTATGTTAGGAACTTAATTTGAACACTGGTGATTTAGGCTGGCCATGAGAGAACGTGAGTTAGAAATAAGTAGTTCTGATAAAAAAAAGTTTTATGATCAATATCTATTTTGAATTAGCATTATTGTTTGGGTTTATTAATGTATTTTGAAATAAATGAGCTCATAAATTCCTTCTTAAATCTAATTTTGTAATTTCTTATTTAAGTTAGTATTTACTTTGTTATTATTTACATTATTTAAGTTATTACACACAATTATTTACATTTAGATATTTGGAATATTTAATGAACAAATATAGTTCTCAAAATATAACTTTACATAATCTATATCCTTGCCTTGGAATAACATTTTAAAAGTTTACCATCCTAGAAAAGCATCGATCTGCCCTTTAGCTTACGTTATGAGGTTGGAATAAAATCTTCCCAAACACCCAGTATTTCTGCAACATTGGAGAAAGTCACCTGCTGTATTTTCATTACATTTTATGACAAAAGGAATCATAGATCAGGGCAAAACTCTGATGTAAAGAATGAATTAAACACATTGTTTCTCATATTATTAGCTGTGATATTACCTCTTGACCTTTCTTTTGAGATGTTTAGAATATTTGAGGCTGCTGATAATAGTTTAATATTACTTTCTTCACATTGATTAAATATACTTCATACATCACTGAACAATGAGTAACATTCAGATCGGCTGTCCACTGAACTGCCTATAAAGATGATAAAGTAAAATTTTAATCTTCAAAGTAAAGTCAACCCTGAAATTGAAATCTTTGACGCATACATTTCATAATTAGCTCATTCTACTAGACATAAAATGTGAGGGTAATGCCCTTAAAGTAGTATATGACTTTTTTTTTAACATGCAAAATTAACAGGTAATTTCTATCCCTTCCTATCTTTATGTGTCTCAAAATTATATAGAGATTTAATCTGATCAATTTATGTTTTAAAATGCATGATTCAATCAGGTAATCCAAACGTAATTTGAGAGATTTGTTAATTTGGACAGCTATTCTAGTAGAGAGTATGTGAAACTCTCTGCTAAGTTCATGGAACAGTGTGTCCTGGTTAATCAAATATTCATTTTGTTCTCTACATGAATTAATTATTCCCAAATAATTAAAATACAGTGGCATACATTTGACATCAAAACTCTACTGAATATAGTTTAATTTTTCTTGGCTGATTCAGAAAATTTTCTACAGGATCATCAATAGCATTCCCCACACCTTCCCGCCAACCTTTCTGTAAGTACTGGTAACAGAAGATTTAAATAGGGAGTGTTTTGGTTAACATTACATTTGAACACTGTATCTTTCATTTAATAAAATACAAAGATTCTAAAAATACACAATTCTTTCTTACTTGAAAATTTGAATGATGTATATTGCAATTCTTTTACTGTGATCGTCATTAATTTTTTATTAAAAACATTTTTAGTTTTGGATTGATAACTGAAACAGTATCTGAGTAATATATGAATAAACATATAAATATGAACAGTATATGAATAAAACATCAAAGGCAAAATGAATGTAATCTCTGCATTTTCTTCAAAGTTGATAAATTCACATCTCAGAGTGTTCAACATTATTGGAAAAGGATTCAGATATTGAAAATTTATTTTCTTGTATAAATTTTTCATAGTATAAATGTTTGTGACGTTTAATATTTAATTGTAGTAGTATATGAAATCCTATTTTTTTAAGAAAGGCATTTTTTTTAGAGTAAATAATGATAAATTAAAACCTCACTATTTATTCACATACTTAAACAAGCTGAATGATAATTGACAATGTATACTGCCATATCAATCAAATCTTGGATCATTTTTTTCAGAAATGTTGACACTGAAAGGAAAGGGAATGTGAAAAATTATGTCACTAAATATTCCGAAACAGAAACAAACCAGACTGGATTTCACCAACTTTTGGAGAGGTAAATACTACCCTAAATGCAAAGATATATTCCATTCAAGTGCCTGAATGATTATAACACAAAATACCTATGTACCTATATAAGAAAACAATTGTTAATATAGTGATTCTGGAGTTTTTAATCTGTGAAATATGTAAGCTATAAGTACATGATACCAATGCTAATTAATATGTTTTTCCCCAAAATTTCTATGTCTGGTTGTTTCCCCTAGCTTCTGAACTACAAACTCTGTAAATGTAAATTATCCCCATTAAAAAATATATATTTCACAATTTTACAGCACTTTGGTTTGAATTTGTTTGAACTGAGGGCAGGATATTTACCTACTTTAAATCAATTTTTAAATGTCACTAATCTATACCATATTTTTATTATACATTATTATAATAAAAATTTTATTATATATTATTATAATAAAAATTATTTATAATTACATTATAATTTTTCTTTTCATCAGTATTTTCCTACCCAAACAAGATTTATTCCCATAGAATTTGATAGCTGTTCAAAAGTAGAGCACCTGGTATAAACTTTTTCACAAAATATGTCTTGCTGAATATGAGAGTGTAGTTTTATAGAATTTAAGGAAAATTATGCTATCCTTTAGTAATTTAATAATTCACTTTAGACGGTTTCGAGGATCTTTTGTTGTTGTTGATTCTTCCATCTGCAAAGCTGAAGGGAGACCTAACAGCATAACAAGACCCATTTAAAAATAATAGATATAGACCGTTTTTGTTGATATTTAAATTTGCAGGAAACATGGAGCATTGGAGAAACCAGTCCTGAGAGAACAAAGTCAGAGATAAGACTCTGCTTTTCTGGATACTCTGTAAATCCAAGCCACATGGTTATCAGTCCTAACTCTTGGTGTGAGGGTCAAAGGACTTCATGTCTAGGACTCTTGCCCCCATGTATTGGGTTGGCCAAAAAGTTTGTTTGGATTTTTCTGTAACATCTTAAGGAAAGACCCGAATGAACTTTTTTGGCCAACTCAGTAACAGAGAAATCCTGAACTGCTCACTCAGTATCTCAGCCTCAGTTTCTTCCCTGTTATTCTATGATGATGCCCTCTCAGGAGGCCATATGATGTAGTAAAAGACCCAGAGAGTTTTAGGTTTGAATTTCAGCTTTTGTACTCACTAGCTTTGTGACCTTGGGCAAGGAACTTAATCTCCAGGCTCAGTTTCCTTATCTGTAAAATGGGCTTCTCAGAAAGGGTGTGAGAATTAAACACGAGAGTAGACATGAAGTGCTTGCAGTGCGTGATCCATTTTAATAATGTGTTGCTGACTTATATGTGTCAGGTGCTTTACAGGTATTCACACGTTTAGTCTGTAAGATATCCCTATGAGATAAGTACTGTTACATCTCCCTTTTACTGATGGGGAAAATGAGGCTCAGAGAAGTTAAGTAACTTCTCCAAGGTTACACAGCCAATACATGAGAGGGCTAGAGTTTGAACCCAGGCAATTTGACCACAGAGTACACATTCCTTATTAGGCACTTAAGAGCCAGTTCTTTTCTTCTCTCTCCATTGATGTTGGCTGGCACATGAACTAGTTAGAGGAATTCAATACAGAGGAAACAGCTTATCCCGTTCTCTCCAACCCACCTACATGGGCCAGTTGAATTCAGCACTATTAAAATAGGGTTTCCACAGAACTTGTTGGAAAGTTCCTGATACGAGTCTACTATTTGTACCCTGAAAATACTGTGCAATATTAAGGGTCTGGGCTAGTAAAAGGTAACAACTTAGTAAACTACTTCCTATATATAAAATTTGAAGTTTTAGGAGTTACTGAAGACAGGGTGATTCTGTAGATGAAGTTAAGGAATATATGCCTGGTGGTAGCTACATCAAACTAAAGATGTGTTCTTCAGTGGTTGCTTATGTTTTGCCAGTGTAGCCAGTGCAAAGATAACTCTTCTAAAGCACAGTAGTGAATTTAGATCTGAATTTTAGCATCTACTGTTGGATTTGCATTTCAGAAAAGAAAAGAAGTATAAAAAAATAAAATAAATAAAAAATAAAATAAAACAGGTTTCCAAAAAAAGAAGAAAGAAAAATCCACCAGCTTCCCCTTCACTTTACTCTCCCACTTGTCCTAAAACTGGTTACTCCCATAGTCCAAAATTCTCTGAGGAAAATGTGAGTGGGATCAGATTATCATGATTGTAACTCTCCTTAGGTCATGCTTGGATTTGGGGTGAGTAGCAGGAATTGGGTTGGGTCTTTGGGCAGCATCCAGAGAGAATTAAGCCAATCTTCTGGTTGGGGCTCAATTCTCTTACAGTTCTCCCTCCCACCCGCCCCGCAATACCTCCACCCGACAATTCCTATGGATGAGAAACCCAGTCCAGTTCTCACCAGCCCATCAGCTTCCAGAGTTGTGACAGGAGAGGGAGAGACTTAATTCCCACTGGCTTATTTCCTTCTAAGACCTCTCAGAAAAATGGAGGGCCTAATTACCTGCTCAATTGCTTTTAGCCAGCTAAGGTAATAAAATTGAGAAATATTTTTCATACAGCTGAGTCTTCTTGATGAGCATAAAGTCACTTCTAACTCATTTACTATAGACAGTACATTCTAATATAAAACAGCATTCTTTAGGACACGACCCATCACTCTGTTTAGCTCTACTTCCTCTTCCCCAGAATTCCACCTCTTTACCTCTACCCTAAACTGACTATATAGATTCCAGCCTCTCCACCTCCAGCCCATCTTGCACTTTTCTGACAGTTAACTTTCTAAAAAGCAGATCTGCCAACACCATACCTCTACTATAATTCCTTCAATGACTTCCTGATACTTAACGGGATAAAGGCCAGGTTCATTAGTCTGGCATCCTAAGTGCTTTCAGTTGGTTTCCATCTTTTTTACCAGCTTCATCTGGCTGTACCTCTTGTCCACAAACTCAGCTCCAGCCATATAAAACTTCTCTAAGTCCTGACCCTACTTGGTTAACTCTGGTTTATTCATCAAGGCCCACCCCGAATGTTACTTCCTTACCTGAGGCTTCCCTGGAAGAATTCATTGTTTTTCCCCTGTGTCCTCACCTCCCTGGCCAGGTGCCTGTGACAGCACCCACTAGTTCATATCACACTTCAGTTGCTGACTGGTCTCTCCCCGCTACTAGAGAACGAGCCCTTCAGGAAACAAGGAAACTATCGTTGATCTCAATATCCACAGGGCTGGCCCAGAGCTTGTTTGAGGGGGAAAAAAATCACTGTTTAATGTTTAACCTGGCAAAAATTTCCTATTTGAAAGGGAGTTAAAGGGCTATATATAGGGATCACTTCTGGTGGAGAGAGATGAGGAACTGCTGGGTGATGGATGTAACTTTGGAGAGAGTAGAACTTCAACAGCAAAAGCTGAGGAAGGTGCTTAATGTAGAAGGGAGAACAAGAGAAAAGGCACACAAATAGGAAAGCAGGGGCATACTGAGGAGTGAAAAATAAATAATGATGTGGGTTTTTTTGTTATTTTGATTTGTTGATCATGCTTGGTACTGTGCTAAGCATGTTTCATAATCAACCCTTAATCTTCACAGCAACCTTGAAAGGTAAGAAATTTAGGCTTAGAGAGCTTAAATAATTTGCCCAGTCTTAACTTGGAGAGGGAGAATGCGACTCAAAAGGGGGCTGCTGGTTTCCAGAGCCAAGCTCTTGACTATCCCACCGTCCTGCTGAGCTAGTTGTTGTTAATGATCCAGGCCCGTGATTTCTTTTATTTCCTCTCTTCTCTGCTGGAAACTTTGCATGTGCAAGGTCAATTTTTGTGTCTCTTATTACAGGTGCACTGAAATTTTAAATTTACCTTCTGCAGCTCGGAGATTGTTCAGTGAAAAGGGGAAGGAAATCTTTGCCCTAAAAGACCTTCAAAGAGATGAACTGGTAAAGACATGAGCGTGAAACTGGAAATATTAATATATTGATACTATTAAAAGGAAAGCGTTTTTAAATATAAGACTTCACCACTTTTTTCCTGTTATTTTTTCTCAGAATTATCCTAATTCAGCAACCATCAGAAAGTAATAAGAATAGCTGATTGTTGAGCGCTTACTATGTGTCAGGCATGATTTTCAGGGCTGTATGTAATAGAACTCATTTAATGCTCATCACAACCTCTGTTATAAATGAGGGCAGAAACTGGAGAGGACCACATTATTAACCACTTGTGGTTTCTGCCCTCTTCTTTTTTTTTTTTTTTTTTTTTTTGCGGTACACGGGCCTCTCACCGTTGTGGCCTCTCCCGTTTTAGAGCACAGGCTCCAGACGCGCAGGCTCAGCAGCCGTGGCTCATGGGCCCAGCCGCTCCGCGGCATGTGGGATCCTCCCGGACCGGGGCACGAACCCGTGTCCCCTGCATTGGCAGGCGGACTCTCAACCACTGTGCCACCAGGGAAGCCCCTTAACTTTTTTTTTTTTTTTTTTTGCCCTACTCTTTTAAGGGGGTAGATTCTGTATTCTTTTCGAGGCCTTCAAAATGTAGTTATTTAATGATTTCTTACTAAATGATTATTTTACCTTTTCAGAAAAAAATAATCATATCTAGTTTTTCACACACTCTATTTGGGAGGCTGGAGAAGGCTGAGAAGTGGAAGGACTTTAGCTGCCCAGTCTTTCCCCCGACTTACGGAATTTACGGTATCAGCTTGAGAAGAAAACCTGCCTTGATTGATGCCTGAAATTCTTTGAACAGAGAACCAAGCTTGTACCAAATTATCAGAACTTGACTCAGACTCTGAATGTAAAGACCCCTTGAAAGAGTCTTAAACCCAAGTACCAGTGACTAATAGCAGAGGCAGCATGGCAGAGTGGAGACCCTCTGTTCTTGGAGTCTGGTAGACAGTGTTGTGTTTTTCTAAAATTTATTTATTTTTATTTATTTATTTTTATTTTTGGCTGCATTGGGTCTTTGTTGCTGCACTTGGGCTTTCTCTAGTTGTGGCGAGTGGGGGCTACTCTTCATTAGGGTGCACGGGCTTCTTATTGCAGTGGCTTCTCTTGTTGCGAAGCATGGGCTCCAGGCGCGCGGGCTTCAGTAGTTGTGGTTCACGGGCTCAGTAGTTGTGGCTTGTGGGCTCTAGAGCACAGGCTCAGTAGTTGTGACCCACGGGCTTAGTTGCTCCGTGGCAGGTGGACTCTTCCCGGACCAGGGCTTGAACCTGTGTCCCCTGCATTGGCAGGTGGATTCTTAACCACTGCACCACCAGGGAATTCTAATTCTATCACTGCCAAGTTTTCTGTTTGTTTGATTTTAATATTTTTGTTTTTCCTGCTGTGCTTATTCACTGTGTTATTTTAGAAAGAATTTAAGGTAGATGCATTAAAACATATGACACAAAAAGGTAAATTTAACTTAAAGATAAGTCAATGAGGTCACCAGGGCTAAGCGAGTATGTGTGAAAGGAGGATGAGATGGACCCAGGAGTGATTGTTATACGGACCAACATATTTGCTAGAAATGAATCTGTCAACTGTTCTGAGCCACCAGCATGAGGATTGAAACATGAACAGTCACATGATGAAGTATGTCCATGAGAGAAAAATAACCCTCTTGATCAGAAAGAAGATATTTTTGAGAACGTTTTCCCTGGGTCCACGTACAAGTATGTATGTAATGATCAGTCAGTGGCCTTAAAAAAAGGCAACATTGAGTTTCTTTTTCTTTTTACCGAGTCTTCCTCAATATATTACTCTACTTTTTCCTCACTTCAAAGAAATATGTATTTATTTAAGGACATTTAGGAAGTACCTATAAGCAAAATCAAGAAGAAAAAGTATGATCCATAATTTCAGCATCTAGAAATATCCACATTAACATTTTGGTGCATATACTGCAAGTTCATTTATACCAGTGGTTGTCAGAGTTTTCTGTAAAGTGTCAGATAGTTAATATTTACAGACCATATGTTATCTATTGAAACATCAGCTCTGCCATTGTAGCACGAAAACATTCACAGATAACATGCAAATGAGTGGGCATAGCTGTATTCCAATAAAACTTTATTTACAAGAACTGGCAATTGGCGAGATTTGATCCTCAGCCATAGTTTACGAACCCCCAGTTTTTTTTCAGTGTTTAACTTTTAATTTTTAAATTTTTTAACATCTTTATTGGAGTATAATTGCTTTACAATATTGTGTTAGTTTCTGCTGTATAAAAAAGTGAATCAGCTATATGTATACATATATCCCCGTATTCCCTCCCTCTTGCATCTCCCTCCCACCCTCCCTATCCCACCCCTCTAGCTGGTCACAAAGCACCAAGCTGATCTCGCCGTGTGATGCAGCTGCTTCCCACTAACTATTTCACATTTAAACCCCTGATTTATACCCACTTACCTTCCCCCATCCCCCCCTTCCTTCTTTCCTTTCTTTAAAAAATTATTTTTTCTACAACTTTTTATTTTGAAATAATTAAAGATTCATAGGAAGTTGCAAAGATAGTATGGAGAAGTGTTTTTTCAGTACAAAACCCTGTAGATCCATCAAACTTGTTGCTTTTATCAATAGTTTGTGCCTTTTATCACTGAGTATGGTGCCAGTTTGTTTAACCATTCACCTGTTGTATTCACCTGTTGTATTCACCTGTTGTAGGGTGTTTTGATTGTTTCCACTTTGGGTTATAATACTGCTGCTGTGAGCAGTTGTATCTGGGATTAGAGACTCATTTCTTTGGTAGGTGTATGTTTCATGTGGAGAACACTGGATCAATCCTGATCTGTCCATTGCTCAGCAGAAGAAGCAGATCTTCCTGAGGAACTTAGCATCAGATATTTCTAAAATTCAAACTTTCTGCAGTACACGTAAGATAGAGGGTAAGCATTGGAATTATTTACTTTATATATGTACAGCCAAAAAAAAAAAACTTGATGATATTGCTTTTTTTAAAAAAAATCCAACTTTGTTTAAACAGGTCATATTTCACCCCTGCATCTTGCTGTTTTGCTTTAGACTAATTTTTATGTTTAACAGAGTTGCATATTTTAATTCACACTGTACTTTGGATGTGCAGAGAAAACATACTTTCTTTATTTTGTCTTTAATAAATTGGGCCTTCTTTGTGAGCCCCAGCTACCCCCATCAAGGAAAACTTTAAATGTACAGTCAGGTTTAAACTTGTCCCATCCATTAATTTAAATAGTCCCTTTCGGGAAGGTTTTCAGGTTTCTCAGTTTCCAGACTCTCACTTTAGTTCTTCTGTAGGATGGAAGGAAAGAACTCGGGGTGCAGATCCTCTTGCTTTCTGAGCCCTGCTGGCTGAAGTCCATGGCTGGGTGACAGTGTTCCATTCTTTTGGCCCAGATAATGCTTTGGGTGGGTGGTACTTCCTGCCTGCCTCAGCCTCCCCTCTGCTCCCTCTGGCCCTCTGCAGCCTGGCTGTGGTTGGGCAGCCATCTCTACAAATCCTTGCTACAGAACCTCTTGACCCCTGCTTGGCAGCCCCTTCTGGAAAGCTCCCCTGCGTGGCTCTTAGTAAATGCTGGGTCCTGGCTGCACTTCCTGGAAACCAGCCCCAGGTTCATGTGGCTATGCCACAGATTGGCGTGGTGAGGACAGCTCGAGGTCACTCATCACCGCGTCCTGAACCATAGGCAATGTCCTCAGTGTCTCCTTGTCTAGCTAAGATTCCTGCAGCAAAGCCTGTAGGCAGAATCATGACACCCAGTGCTGGTTTTCTGCCTTCCTTTGTGTTCTGCCACAGATCCCCTCAGGCCCAGAAATGGTAGGTTTCCTCCAGGTCAACACTGAGATAAGCTAAATGGGAGCTAAAGGCTTTTGGAAAAGACCCTAAATCATGACAGTGTCATCTGACTTACATGGTCATTGTCTTGTGCCTGAATGTCAAAACTGTATTTGTACTTTCGCTTTCCTTTTGTAACAATGCTCATTCCTCATGGTCTACCACCTTCCCTTAAGGCTACCCCAGAATCAGGACAAAGGTCCTACATATAGAAGAGAAAAATCATTAATATAATTTAAAACATTATCTTATTGCATATCTTGAACACTGTACATTAAGCTTTGCATGTGTCTTTTAAGGCATTGGGAACTTTCACTGAGGAGTTTGGATGCCAGAGAATGACCTAGAGGCATACATCTAAATAATGGAACCCATTTGAATAGTTAGAATTTATAACTAACTTATTTTTGGAAAGACCTATTTTTTAGCACTTTTGACTGAGAATGTCTTGAGAGGAATTTACAAAAATTAAGTGAAATCCAATTTATTAAAGAGCAACTATCAATTATACTTAGAATGTATTCTCTTAGACCAAATAGCTGGAAATTTTCTGCATTTTTATTTTAACACGTGTTTTCAAAATCCTAGTGCTCTGAGGTCATAACTAATATGTCCATGCAATTTGTGCATTTCTCCTCAGCTCTTGTTTTAGAAGTCCAAAGTGACATTGTGTTGGGAGCCAAGCTTGTTGTGCGGAAACCAATTTTTGGAGAAGAGAAGCAAATTATAGAACCAGAGGAAAAGCAAGTGCAAAAAAATGCTTTAACATCGGGAAATGCTTCCAGTGAAATTCTGTAAGTAATCAGTGTGGCCAGAAAAGTTACCTGGTTCCTATTTGAACTCAGCTCATTAGCTCAGTAACACCACAGAGCCCATGCAGGGAACCCACGCCAAGTTTATGAAACTAATAGAAGTTGAAGAGCTAGTATTTAATTAGTTTCCTGGCAAAAGGATAGAGCTGGAGCTTCAGTGTTCAACAAGCACAATGATCTACTTTCAGTAATCTTGATATGATGTTGCTATTTTTAAAAGACTGTAATCTTAGAACTGGAGACATTTATTTGAGGAATTCATCATGGTTTTGTTTCCATAAACATGGACTTCAGGAACAATTATGCTTCTTCCTTAATGTAGGTTCAAGTTGAATGCATGTTAATATAAGTTATCATCCTGGATTGCTGAAATAGCTTTCTGATTGGTTTCTATCTCCATAATCTCCTCCTGCCAATTCACCTTGAAGTTTCATCTATGGACAATCTTTCTAAAACACAGTCCTCTTTATACAGTTCTTCAATGGCTACCTATTGCAGACAGAAGACAATGTTTAGTCTGGAATCCCAAGCCCTCCTGACCCTGGTCCAGGCCTGTCATTAACCCTCATTTGTACCCCCATGCCCACCTCCACTCCACACTTTTTCTTTGTGCCACATGAACTCCAAGCTCCAGCTCGGCAGCTACAAGCTATCTCTGGGCTGCGGCCTACTCCACTGATGCACTGCTGCAGGCCTCTCACCACGTATTCATTTCTCTCCAGCTGACTTGCCCCGTCCTCGGTCTGTGGAAGGATTCTTTATCATTGAAATCAATCATGACAATGACTGTACTAGCAATGTACTTATCAGTTCCCTCCCCTCTACTCCACCAACCACCACCAATTTGGGAATTCCTTGAGGGCAAAAACTCTATCACACGTGTTGTGTGAAGACCAGGATAACTGACTTTTGTCATCATGTACAGAATAAATGAAGGAATCATTGAATTAGTTTCCAAATTATAAAACCAAAAATAGCAAGTCAGTTACCATTGCAATAACTGAAAATTAATTTGTATACAAATTAATTTTCATTAATCATTGGTATACAAGCTGTTTTAAACAACTGTTTCTATCCTTAATTACAAGAATATTAACTTTTATGTTAGGAATCAAACTTC
This sequence comes from Aethalodelphis obliquidens, assembly GCF_003676395.1. Classification (NCBI taxonomy): domain Eukaryota; kingdom Metazoa; phylum Chordata; class Mammalia; order Artiodactyla; family Delphinidae; genus Aethalodelphis; species Aethalodelphis obliquidens. The sequence continues at coordinate 17,018,055 of NW_020837958.1, forward strand.
CTCATTTTGATGGGTAGTTCATCTGGTCCTACATCCTGACACTAACAAAGGCACCAGAAAGCCTTTTTCAGAAAGAGTGATTTGACCTATATTGTATCTTCCTCAATTGTTAGAGAATTGGCCACAAACTTTTCTAACATTCCCTTTTGTTCTTCTTCTAAAGAATGTATCTAGCCTCTGAGTTATTATACTGCACTTGGAAAAAAATAAATAGAAAGTAAAAAAAAAAAAAAGAAAGAGCATCTTTGAGAGCAAAGATTCTTGTTCTGATTCATAGATTTCATCAAGGCCTGAAATCTTTGAGCTAAAAGTCTTTGAGTCCACTCAAAACATAATGCAGGAGCATGGTGACTTAATAATACTGCACTTCATATTTGAAAGTTGCTAAGAGAGCAGATCTTAAAAGTCTTCATTACAAGAAAACAATTTTTGGAACTATCTGCAGGGATAGATGTTAACCAGACATATTGTGGGGATCATTTTGCAATATATACAAATATCAAATCATTATGCTATATACCCAAAGCTAATATAGTGTTATATGTCAATTATACCTCAATTAAAAAAAAAACATAATGCAGGAATCTCCTGCACATTCTAGGCAAGCTCGTTTGATCCAGCCTCTTCTTGAATACTCCTAGGAACAGGGAGATCACTATTTCACAAAGTGGCCCATTTTAATGTTGAAATAATAATTCAGAATACCTCTATCCTTCTATAACTCCATTGGTAAAGTAGACCCTACCCCACCTCACCCAGTTTCCATCACAATTTCCTGTTTTATTCCACTTGTGATATCCATTGTTTGTTTATTCATTTACTTATCTACTGTCTCTCTTCTTCCCACTAGAAGGTAAGCTCCGTGAATCCTAAGAACTTAACTGTTTTGTTCACCACTATTATCCCCAATACTTAGAACTCTGTGCCTACAATATAGTAGATGTTTAAGAAATATTAGTTAAAGGAATGAATGATTAAATAATGACTAGTTATATGAATGAATGAATGGACATGAATCAATAAAGCAAGATGTATTTTTAAATGGCTGTTCTAAAACTAACTTGACTGTCCTTCATTTGCTTGGGAGCCGAGGAGTATATGGATATCCCAAGTTAGAAAATCCCATCTGGATTTGGAGGAAGAATCTTGTTATGTCTAAGAATGACTTTTTTTTTGGTCTGTTGCCCTCAAAGAAATTGAGTTGGTAGGAAAGCTGTGCTTTTTATTTTCAACACAAGATGGCACTGTTGTTTCTTTAACTGTTAATGAGCTTTTTGTCTTCAGAAGCTGCTTGTGCTGCAGCTCTGAATAAGGCTGTTGTTACCCACCAATTTCATATCCACACGTAATACTTTTGTTACATTTGAAAAGTGTATGGTCTGCTCTGCTAACGCAGGAATTGTCCCTGGAGATTTGCGTAATTCGATATTGCTTGCAGTTACATCAAATTACCGCAAGCACCTTGGTGACCACAGCCTCCCCCAGAGAACTTTATTTACACATATGCACATTTAGAGTGCTGAAGTATGCTTGCCTGTGTATCTATCCTGCCTTCAGCAGAGCAGTCCTCAGTTGTGTCATGATCCCACGGAAGCAAGTGTACCGTAAACAGTGCCTGGGGATTTGATATATTCAGATCTGCATGGTGGTTATGTTTCCATTCACGATTTCATCTTAATAAGAGGCCACAAGGCCGACTCAGTTATTCAAACTATGACTGTTTACTCTAAGTGTTTTTGTGTATTATTCTCTATCAAAACCTGGCACGTTTCTGCTGGTGCTATTTGAGTCTCTCTAGATTTTTCTATTGAGAGGAAAAGTTATTAAGATTCCTTAACATTGTCTAATGAGTAAATTTTATGAAACCTAGTAATCTAGGCTGTCTGTTCCAGACAGAATTATGACACATTTATGGAGTAGGCAAGAGTCTCATTACACGTTTGTTATGAATTTCCAAAACTACTGAGTAGTCTTAATCTTAGTTTTGAAATATAATACATGACCCCATTTTCTTCCTGAGTAAATATAACAAAGATGAATGCTGCTTATTATGTGATTGAGGATTCATTTGCAGCTTTATATTAAAAAATCTAAATTGTGTATTAGTAGGATGTGAATTTGCAGTGTTAGGCACCATTATGGAAATATGACTTCCAGATCCACCAGCATCATTCAGGATATTATCAGACTACACCTCAGAGAAAATTCTGTGAGTATAAATCAGATTTCTTAGACTTCTGTTTCCTTCTGAACCTTGATAGAGATTCACATGCAAGAGCCCATCTCCGAATGAAGGCTTGTCACACACTCCTCAGGTATGCCTGGCAGGAAACTTCTCATAACTTTGATGAAGATGACAGTCTTCCAAAGAAAATGGAAGAAGAGCTCTTTGAAAATGTGGAACCAGAGAAGAAATACAGGTGAAAAGTTGCAAGGGATTCCTGTTAGAGATTTCTACCTGGTCTTAGATTCACTCACTTTAGGGCAAAAATATTACTGAAGATTTACATTACTGTTAGTTGCTCTTTACATCAACACACAGATTTTTGTGTTTCTTGTGTTTTTGACTGAAGTATTTACAAATACTGGTAGCAAGTACCTTCTCACTTTAGCTGTGTAATGTAATTTCTCGTTCACTGGTATCTTTTCTATTAAAAGGTAAGCTCATCCATCTTTGCCTCCTGAGAACTTAGGAGACAGAGCCTGTATATTAGTTGAATGAATGTGTAAATGAACTTATGAATAAGCATGTAAAATGCCTTGATGTCTTTAAGAAATTAGTAAAATGCAATTTCTTCCTTTTTAACTTTATTTTTTCTCTGGTCAATGTCCAGTGAAATGACAGGAATCTATAGTACTTGGTATTATTCCATAATCTTTATACATTTACTTAATGTTATAGCAGTTTACATGAATTAAACAGTTTTAGCACTTCAACACTTAGCATTAGTCCATGCACATAGTAGAGACTTAATAGACATTTACAAATTAATTGCCAATGCATTGTGATTTTTAATAAGGTTTAATAAGTCTGCTTAATGCCTTAAGAGATATTTAAGTATGAGATTCCTTTGAATTAACTTATTAGTGTATCATTATTTTGGTTTATGATATTTTATGAGTTGTTAGGGAAGATTCAAAAACTTGGAGAATGGGATTCTGTCTGCCAGGGATTCTGTAGATGGAGGATAGAAATGATCATGATTTGAACAGAACTCCTTTATTTCTCTCTGTTCTGATTCATTGCCCTGTTCCTACTCCTACCTCTTTTTCCCTTTAAATTATCTCAAGTGGATTTTTTCTTTGCTGATGAATTTCTCACGTTCTCTTGGATAAATATTTATTTCTAATATAAAATAAACTCAGAATTCTACTTTTTACATCAGCTTGACGGTGCAAAGCAAGTAACATTGCTGCTGTCCTGATGATAGTGCTTCCGCATTATAAGTGAATTTGGTTCATGGCGGGTCTCTTGCCCACAGAACTTGCTATCTCCAGCACATCAGTGCACAGGACATTTTTCTGCCACTAATGGGATTTTCTTTATCTCAGCCATTCTCCAAAACAGAGTAAACTGCAGAAGGTGTGCCACCAGCAGTTTGAATACAGAGATGGGCAAATTATAAGCTATGCTTCTCCTCAGCTAGTCTTGGGGGTGCAAGGCCCCAGCCTGCGTTCAGGCATGGAGGTTGTTTTGGTGGAGAAAAAAGCAGATGATAGTCATCAACACTGGAGGTACAAGGAAGACAGCAGGTAAACCCATTATATTTGGGCCTCAATATATCAAAGGGTGAATAGGAGCCTAAGAGATCCAGCATGGTCCCCACAGACCAGGCAGGGGTATATTTGAGGACTTTGGATTTTCTATTTAATGTGGCCAATCATATTTTTAACCTACTCAAGGAAGAGAAAGATTGTGAAGTCAAACGTAAGTGCTCAGTAGCCTACACACAACTCATCCACTACAGCTTCAGGTAAGAAACGTGAACTCTAGCCTACTAGGTTCATAGTTGGGTTTTTTTGTTTTTTTTTTTTAAAGAAGATGTTGGGGGTAGGAGTTTATTAATTAATTAATTTATTTTTTCTGTGTTGGGTCTCCGTTTCTGTGCGAGGGCTTTCTCTAGTTGTGGCAAGCGGGGGCCACTCTTCATCGCGGCGCACGGGCCTCTCACTATCGCGGCCTCTCTTGTTGCGGAGCACAGGCTCCAGACGCACAGGCTCAGTAGTGGCTCACGGGCCTAGTTGCTCTGCAGCATGTGGGATCCTCCCACACCAGGGCTCGAACCCGCGTCCCCTGCATTAGCAGGCAGATCCTCAACCACTGCGCCACCAGGGAAGCCCCAGGTTCATAGTTTTAATGGGCCGTTGAGGTCAAGAGAGAGCTAGACTCTCATCTAACTTATTTGTGTGATTTGAAAACATCATAAAATCAAGTAAGAATTCTAAAAAGTCCCATTTTAAAAAATTTGCAGTACTTTTCATTAACACAGTCTTCTGCGCCGCCCCACATGCATGCCTTCTCTCTCTCCCCTACTTCCATCATATAACCAACTGATGTGGCTTCTACTCACACAGTGAAATCGAATTGAATTCTTACCCTAATCAGATAAATCAACCCAGTGCAATGGCTGGCCTTTGTTTGGATCTAGCTTGAAGCCCACCACTGTCAAAAAGGTTAATTCTGAGACAATCAGAAGAAATTTAAAATAGTCTGGGTACCAGATGATATGAAGGAAGTCTTGTTAATTTTGTTGGGTGTCATAATGGTTTAATGGCTATGTTTAAAAAAAGTCCTGATCACTTGGATGTATATTGTAGTATTTATAGATAAAATTAAGAGAGATCTCAGCTTTGTTTTAAAATATTCTAGCAAAGCAAAAATTTTTTTAATGGGGACGGGGGAGGGGATGAAACAGGCATGGCAGAATGTTGATAAGTGTTGTGTCTGTAGCGGTTTCTTATACATTTCTCTCTGGTTTTGTGCATGCTTGAAATTTCTTTAACAAGAGAGCTGACAACTCCTTGGTTTTTAGATGGTTTGCTTCAAAGTCTACCATTAGTGTTATATGGTGGGACTCCAGGGCCCTCTTCAGTCTCTTGAAATACTACAGAAAATGTGTTTGTGTATCTGTGTAATACTTTTTTTTTTTCTTTTTCTGGGAAAGAGCTGTGAAGATGTGTGATGCAAAAGGCTTAGGGGATCGCTGCTTTGAGAGAGACTGAATAATCTTCAGCAGGCGGCAGCAGAGGGCCCAGCATGGACAGGAAAGGAGCTAGCCTTCCTCTGCTCACTGTCTGAGATTCAGAGCTGCCAGCAAGGAACACATGCAGCCTTGTTTCAGAGACAGCTGAAAAGCCAACCTGTAGACAGACCTGGTGAATGTGTTCTTTTGCCCGATTTATCCTAGCTAAGCTGACTTTGCGACAGGGGAGCTAAGAAGCAGGCTTTTGGCCCTGCAAATGGTTTGCTTTGTGGAACCAGAATTCATTCATTTAGCTGCAGAAGATTATCAAGGGCAGTGTTTTAGGTGCCGGTGCTTTAGCAAAGAGCAAAACATAAAAATTCCTGCCCACGAAGCTAGTGCTACCCCATCTCTACATTTCTGGAATTTAGAGCTACATCTTCCTGCCTTGGCTTTCTGTATTATAGTAGAGGTCCCGCTTGAGCCTAATTTGGAATTCAAGTATGGCTGAAGGGCTATAGGGTGGACACGCATGGCGAATGAGAGGAGTGACCCAAGGCACTAGACAGCCACACTTGATAAGTTTAACTCAGGAACACTTGGTCATCAGAAGAGAGAGCAAGTTCTGAGTCCCGCTCAGTGTCTGTACTGCTTTTGGTTTTCACCCTAAGTGCTGTGGGGAAATCAGAGGACAGGAAGGCTGTTTAAGTAAAAACAAAGGGAAGCTCGCCTAAAACTCTAGGCACTCCCTTACTGCTTTGGAAAATCTAACCACATGTAACACCAAAGAGGATGGTCTCTTCCGATTTCCTTCCACTTTCCAGAACGCTCTGCAATGTTGTCGTATTGAGGCCTTCCCATGTCAAGCCGTAGAAGAGAGGGACAGTTGGAGGGAGATGGTGGTATTGACTGATCGCTGGCTGGAAACTGTAGGGTCCAGAGAGAAGAGGTGGAGCCGTGAGGGGGAGGGGCAGTGGGACAGGGTTCGCTCCTGAACACATGGGTCACCGTTTAGGGACTCCCACAGACACTTGGGCAGGAGAGGTTTTGCAGAAGTCTTGATGATTAGATGCGGGCATTATTCAGAGGAACTTATGTCCCATGGCAGAAATGTCTGTATAGTGACAGTAATTCTGAGCTTTCTTCTACATTTTCCCTTGACATTTTTCTTTTTCGTGTAATTGGGTGCTGAAACCCATTTGTTCTGATAAGCTGGTGAGGCCTGGAGAACCTTGGGTTACACTACGTAGCAGAAACCTGTAGAAAATTCCATTTATGTGAACCATAGTCTTTTGATCTTCCATATTTTTCCCAGGCAGTAAATTAGCATTTATTGAGGCAACTTCCCAATCAGAATTTGTGTCAATAGAGCAGAAGCCCAGTAGCTCACTGCCAGCATGACAGGAGGTGCCAAGTTCTATTACTGTGCCTAGAGTTTTCTACCATTAGTCCTTTCATTCAGTCCTTTGGGTCTTGAATTACTTTTTCATTTTGGCCTTCTATTTAAAATAGAGAATAACTAGAAAATCTGATATCTTAAGCAATTATAAGCAAAACCTCGTAAGGGAAAGTTTGACTATGAGAACAAGGCCTAGCTGGGAGAGCACATGGTCTAGGAGAGTAGTATAAGAGCAAGGGGGCACTGGCAGGCAGTAGGAGCTTACCAAAGACACACTTACTTGGTTTCTAGCCACACAGAAAAATGGTCCAGGTCAACTTTTGAGATAAACTGGTATCTTTCTCCTATTTTCAACCCTGGCACAATCTGAATTAATCATTTGGTCTCAAAAGGGAAATATGAAAAAAATGCTCAGGGAAAAAAATCCCCTTCAACAAGTTTCAAAATTATAAAAGGGAAAATACAGTGTTGTGGAATTCAGAACTGAAAGAGATTTTGAAATTTTTCTAGTCTTAGTCACCTGATTCTAAAGCTAGGTAAACTGAGGCTCAAGAAGATGAAGTGACTTGTATGCACTCGCACTGTGGGTTAGTAGAAGAGGCTGTGCTGTCGTGCTGGGATATCTCTGGGACACAGAGTCCGTTCTCACACTGCCGTTTGGCACGTAGTGGGCTTTATGTAGAAGTCTAAAAGCTCAGGCTTCCTGCAGAATGTAAGCACTCCTGCGATGGGCAAGTGACAATTGACAGTCCAAAAAGGAGAAGAAAAGTCAACACTATCATGGCTGAGCATGGCACTGAAGCATGGGAGAAGTTGCTACATCTATTCTAGGCAGCAAAAACAGAGAAAGCTAGGCAGCTAATCTAGGCACCTCAGTAAATTGTTGCAGGAAATATACAATCATTCATTCATCTGACTACTACTGAGTGCCAGTAAAAATGCAAGATGCAAACTATGCCACATGCTGAGGCTACGGAGATGAACAATATTGAATACCAGCTCTCGTGCTGTGCACAGACTTGATAAATGCTAAAAAGGTATTTGATAAAATTGAATACCCACTTTGGATTTACACTGACACTTCGTTAACTAACACTAGAAGGAAGAAACACATTGTAAGATTAATAGTGATTGTCTTAGGAATATAAACGATGTTTCAAATTCTGTTTTAATTTTTACTATATTTTCTAGTATTTTGTAAATGCTTTACAATGAGGATATTTTGTTTTATGTTCAGAGATTTAAATTAGATATCTAGAATTTTTTGTCTTGAAAGGAAAAATACATTACTCTTATCACAGATCTCCCCCACTCCCGCTTTCTCCCCTTTCCTCCACTCCCACATCATTAAGTTTTATATTCAGGACTAGTTATATTTTCCACAGCAGGAATGCCACTGCTGGTCTGTAATATAACTATGTTGACAGACATAAAGAACTGGCTTTTTCTATGCAGACAATATCCTTGAATGTTTGGTCTATTCTTGCTTTTAAGTGATGTACGGGAAAGAACTTGAGGGTTTTAGCTCTGTACTTTGCTTTCTTTTTTTTTCAGTCAAAAATTATTACTTTAGTTCCAATATTATTATATTATTTTAGTTCCAATATAAGATAATTTAGTTCCAATATTAATATATTATTTTAGTTCCAATATAAGATAACTTAGTTATCTTATAGATAGATATATCTATATATATAGATATATCTATATAGATAGGTATCTATATAGATATAGATAATTTAGTTCCAATATTAATATATTATTTTTATAGATATAGATATAGATATATAGATATAGATATATCTATATAGATATAAGTAGTTATCTATATAGATAATTTAGTTCCAATATTAATATATTATTTTTATAGATATAGATATATCTATATCTATATAGATAGTTATCTATATAGATATAGATAATTTAGTTCCAATATTAATATATTATTTTAGTTCCAATATAAGATAACTTAAAAATATTCAATATATATCTTGGACTTTTAGGGAATACTCATTTAGAAAAGAAGAATTTGAGGGAAAGCTATAAAAAAAATCACAACAATCGATAATAGTAGCTCATACTAAGTGCCATGAGCCAGACAGTATTCCACACATTTTTTATGCATTAGCTCATATTCTCAGGCTGAAAGTCCTGTGTGGTATGCACCATTATCCTATTTTACAGATGAGGAAGCTGAGGCTGAGAGTTGTTAAGCAGGTCTTGAGATATACTCAAGATTTAAACTCAGGCATTGTGGCTCCAGCATCCATGCCCCTAATCACTCTGCCACACTGCCTCTCACAACGGCAAAACAGGTGAGGAGAGTGTCTGGGTACAATCTGGAGACAGAAAACAGGCAGTCATTTAAACAAGGGATGTTTAACATAAAGAATTATTAAGCTATGCTAAACGAGTAACTATCAGATTTTTTTTAATAAAAACCTCTATACGGTACTCTAGGGCTGAGGGGGTTGAGGACAAACTTGGGATTGGGTCCCTTCCCTAAGGCTGGAGTTCAGAGCTCATTGGAAGAAGTATGGGTGCTGTCCACTGGATGGCAGGGAAATGTGTTGGTTTGCATGGCCAGATCTGTTCTGTGGTTGCTGGGCAAGCAGGAAGTAACCCTCTGGAACGTACGTGGGTGTGCAGCTATTGCTGGGCACGTGGAGATGCAAAGGTATGGGGCTGCTGGTACAGCAGAAGGTCTGGAGCACGTGGTGTCCGTGTTGGGAGGGCCATAAGCAGTTGATCACCAGGCCAGGCCTGGGCTGTGAGGGTATTAAAGGACCACGTGCATTCTGGGCACATGGCTGGGACAGAGCATCCCTGGACACCCTCACTCCCAAACACTGACCCCAGACGGCAGCCAGAAAGAACAGGAGTGCCCCTTTCTCCTTCAGTGTTCTTCCAGCACTCTGCACTGAGGAACCTCAACATTGTGCTTATGGTTGGGAGAAATGCCCAAAGGATTTCACATCCATTAGCACAGAGTATGTATGGAGACAAGAGGCAACACACAGATAAGGGGCACAGAGGGAGCTCTAAGTTGGTCATGCTGCTTTGTAATGGGCCTAATCCTGTTTTCCCAAGGACCTTTCACCTGGTGAGTAACCCAGACCTGGTGCTGGCAGTGTCTATGACCAAGGCTGGAGATGAAGTCTGTGGCTATCCGGTTATTGCTCAGGTAAGATATGTAGAGGCTAAAGAGTAATTATAGCCCTTTATTTAGTTAAATTTAAGGAAAGCTCCACGCTTCCTTGTTGTGGAGAAAGAAAATGGCTGTCATAGAAACCTATCTTGAATGCCATTGTTAAAATATTTACAATAGTCTGCCTAGATTTCAAATTGAACATGTTCCTGTAGCTCTGAATTTAGTTTAATCCAACAGATGGTGATTGTGGGCTTGCTGCATGTCAGGAGCTATGCTAGTTACTTAAATCAAATCCAATGGCAAGCATGAGAAATTATCCCAATAGCATTCATAGCGTCTCAGTGGTGGGTGCAGTCAGGTGAATGGCTGTTAGATGCGTGCATTTTAACTTCAGTGATTTGGAGACATAAGCAAGTCCCCTCTCACCTTGCAACGGGTGGGAAAGACCGTGGTCAGAGGAGTCTTTCTGGAGGGTGTGAGCTCTTCAATGCTAATTCTACTGAGACTCATTTGAAATATACTTTCAACATACTTTTGCAAATGCTTATAGCAGCCAAACAATTTTTGGAGACTCCAGAGAAGGCTGGCTTCATTTGAATTTTGGGTAAAGACCTATGGGGTTGGTTTTTTCTTTCCCACTTTTGTCTGTTATCCTTACTTACCAAAGACACTCCTAGACGGGTATATATTTTTCCTTGTTAGGAGGAGAAAAAGTTTAGGAGTGTCCCTGCTCTGCATTTACTTTCTGTATCCTCCACAGTATTTGCCATCTTTGTGTTGAACAGAATATACTGTCTCCAAATAACATTTGTTTTATTCCATATTTTAATAACAATGAGGCAACTTGTTTTGCAGGTCCTGAATCCAAAATTGGGATATAGCAATCTGGACAAATACCAAAGCTTAATTAAGCCTTCTATCCTGATGATAAATATGGACTAAAATTTTATTCTAGGAGACACAGTATATATAACATCAAATTTTTCCCTGTCAGGTGCCTCTTTGGCATGGACCACAGTGAGATAAAACCTTATGCAGATGCAAATTTTGTACCTTAATCTGTTACATAAAATTATAGATATGGATGTTTTCCCCTAAGGTTCCCATTTTATAAGAAATGAGTTTGATCCCAAAGTTATTTGTATTACCTTTCAAGAATTTTTTCTTTGCTTGGTGTTTCGTTTTTATTTCTTGAAGCAATCAGTTTGTGAGAATATATTAAAGTTCATGTAAAATAATAAAAATGAGACATGTTAAGTTAATGTTACTAAACCCCCTCCCTGTTCCTTGAAATATAATCTTTGTTTTCCATACCTCTGAGGGATGCTCTGTTGTTTGACTTATTAAATCAATTCCTGAGATCATTTATTTTCCTCTTCACTATCAATCTCTCCCTGGTAAAGTAGGTGTTATTCATTATAAAGTTCCTTGAGGTGTCATGATATGTTTAGTTGGAACTAATCTAGTGGTTTAAATTCCTTGAAATTGAAACTACTCATTTTTTTAACTTATGCTCAAACCAAGTTTTATAATTACAATAAAGATGCTGTTTCTAATATATAAAATGGAGTGTACTCACATTTTTGAAAAAAACCTTCTTGATAACCAGTGAAATGTAAATTAAAATATCAACAAGGTACTATTTTTCATTCATTAAATTGATGATGCTTTGGCAAGAATGTGAGGAAAAGAGGCAATTTCGTATAATATTGGTAGAATGGTAAACTAGAATAACCTTTCTAGAAAGCATTTGATATGATAAAGCTTTATATTATACATCACAATTTTTTTAATGATCCTGTTCCGGTTTTTTTTGAATTTTACTTTATTTTTTTTATACAGCAGGTCCTTATTAGTCATCAATTTTATCCACATCAGTGTACACATGTCAACCCAAATTGCCCAATTCATCACACCACCACCACCACCCCCACACTGCTTTCCCCCCTTGGTGTCCATACATTTGTTCTCTACATCTGTGTCTCTTATTTCTGCCCTGCAAACTGGTTCATCTGTACCATTTTTCTAGGTTCCACATATATGCATTAATATACGATATTTGTTTTTCTCTTTCTGAATTACTTCACTCTGTATGACAGTCGCTAGATCCATCCACATCTCAACAAATGACCCAACTTTGTTCCTTTTTATGGCTGAGTAATATTCCATTGTATATATGTACCACATCAGCTTTATCCATTCGTCTGTCGATGGGCATTTAGGTTGCTTCCATGACCTGGCTATTGTAAATAGTGCTGCAATGAACATTGGGGTGCATGTGTCTTTTTGAATTATGGTTTTCTCTGGGTATATGCCCAGTAGTGGGATTGCTGGATCACATGGTAATTCTATTGTTAGTTTTTTAAGGAACCTCCATACTGTTCTCCATAGTGGCTGTATCAATTTACATTCCCACCAACAGTGCAAGAGGGTTCCCTTTTCTCCACACCCTCTCCAGCATTTTTTGTTTGTAGATTTTCTCATGATGCCCATTCTCACTGGTGTGAGGTGATGCCTCATTGTAGTTTTGATTTGCATTTCTCTGATAATTAGGGATGTTGAGCAGCTTTTCATGTGCTTCTTGGCCATCTGTGTGTCTTCTTTGGAGAAATGTCTATTTAGGTCTTCTGCCCATTTTTGGACTGGGTTGTTTTTTTCTCCCAATCTGAGGGTTGTCTTTTCGTCTTGTTTTTGGTTTCCTTTGCTGTGCAAAAGCTTTTAAGTTTTATTAGGTCCATTTGTTTATTTTTATTTTTACTTCCATTACTCTAGGAGGTGGATCAAAAAAGATCTTGCTGTGATTTCTCTCAAAGAATGTTCTTCCTATGTTTTAGCCAAAGAATGCTTTGGCTACTCGAGGTCTTTTGTGTCTCTATACAAATTTTAAGATGATTTGTTCTAGTTCCGTAAAAAATGCCATTGGTAATTTGATGGGGATTGCATTGAATCTGTAGATTGCTTTGGGTAGTATAGTCATTTTCACAATATTGATTCTTCCAATCCAAGAGCATGGTATATCTCTCCATCTGTTGGTATCATCTTTAATTTCTTTCATCAGTGTCTTATAGTTTTCTGCATACAGGTCTTTTGTCTCCCTAGGTAGGTTTATTCCTAGGTATTTTATTCTTTTTGTTGCAGTGGTAAATGGGAGTGTTTGCTTAATCTCTCTTTCAGATTTTTCATCATTAGTGTATAGGAATGAAAGAGATTCCTGTGCATTAATTTTGTATCCTGCAACTTTACCAAGATCATTGATTAGCTCTAGTAGTTTTCTGGTGGCATCTTTAGGGTTCTCTATGTATAGTATCATGTCATCTGCAAAGAGTGACAATTTTACTTCTTCTTTTCCAATTAATATTCCTTTTATAAATTTATTTATTTAGTTATTTTTCGCTGTGTTGGGTCTTCGTTGCTGCACACGGGTTTTCTCTAGTTGCGGCAAGCATGGGGTACTCTTGATTGCGGTGCGCGGGCTTCTCATTGCAGTGGCTTCTCTTGTTGCAGAGCACAGGCTCTAGGCATGCGGACTTCAGTAGTTATGGCGCACGGGCTTCAGTAGTTGTGGCACACAGGCCTAGTTGCTCCGTGGCATGTGGGATCTTCCCGGACCAGGGCTCGAACCCGGGTCCTCTGCATTGGCAGGCAGGTTCTTAACCACTGTGCCACCAGGGAAGTCCTGTATTCCTTTTATTTCTTTTTCTTATCTGATTGCCGTGGCTAGGGCTTCCAAAACCGTGTTGAATAATAGTGGTGTGAGTGGACATGCTTATCTTGTTCCTGATCTTAGAGGAAATGCTTTCAGTTTTTCATCATTGAGAATGATGTTTGCTGTGGGTTTGTCATATATGGCCTTTATTATGTTGATGTAGTTTCCCTCTATGCCCACTTTCTGGAGAGTTTTTTTCATAAATGGGTGTTGAATTTTGTCAAAAGCTTTTTCTGCATCTATTGAGATGATCATATGGTTTTTATTCTTCAATTCGTTAATATGGTTTATCACATTGATTGATTCGCATATATTGAAGAATACTTGCATCCCTGGGATAAATCCCACTTGATCATGGTGTATGATCCTTTTAATGTGTTGTTGGATTCTGTTTGCTAGTATTTTGTTGAGGATTTTTGCATCTATATTCATCAGTGATACTGGTCTGTGGTTTTCTTTTTTTGTGACATCTTTGTCTGGTTTTGGTATCAGGGTGATGGTGGCCTCATAGAATGTGTTTGGGAGTGTTCCTTCCTCTGCAATTTTTTGGAAGAGTTTGAGAAGGATACGTGTTAGCTCTTCTCTAAATGTTTGATAGAATTCATCTGTGAAGCCGTCTGGTCCTGGAGTTTTGTTTGTTGGAAGATTTTTAATCACAGTTTCAATTTCATTACTTGTGATTGGTCTGTTCATATTTTCTATTTCTTCCTCATTCAGTCTTAGAAGCTTATATCTTTCTAAGAATTTGTCCATTTCTTCCAGGTTGTCCATTTATTGGCAAAGAGTTGCTTGTAGTAGTCTCTTAGGATGCTTTGTATTTCTGCGGTGTCTGTTGTAACTTCTTTTTCATTTCTAATTTTATTGATTTGAGTCCTCTCCCTCTTTTCCTTGATGAGTCTGGCTAATGGTTCCTCAATTTTGTTTATCTTCTCAAAGAACCAGCTATTAGTGTTATTGATCATTGCTATTGTTTTCTTTGTTTCTATTTCATTTATTTCTGCTCTGTCTTTATGATTTCTTTCCTTGTGCTAACTTTGGGTTTTGTTTGTTCTTCTTTCTCTAGCTCCTTTAGATGTAAGGTTAGATTGTTTATTTGAGATTTTTCTTATTTCTTGAGGTAGGCTTGTATAGCTATAAACTTCCCTCTTAGAACTGCTTTTGCTGCATCCCATAGGTTTTGGATCATCATGTTTTCATTGTCATTTTTCTCTAGGTATTTTTTGATTTCCTCTTTGATTTCTTCAGTGATCTCTTGGTTATTTAGTAATGTAGTGTTTAGCCTCCATGTGTTTGTGTTTTTTACATTTTTTTTCCTTATAATTCATTTCTAATCTCATAGCATTGTGGTCAGAAAAGATGCTTGATAGGATTTCAATTTTCTTAAATTTACTGTGGCTTGATTTGTGACCCAAGATGTGATCTTTCCTGGAGAATGTTCTGTGCACACTTGAGAAGAAAGTGTAATCTGCTGTTTTTGGATGGAATGTCCTATAAATATCAGTTAAATCTATCTGGTCTATTGTGTCATTTAAAGCTTCTGTTTCCTTATTTATCTTCATTTTGGATGATCTGTCCAGTGGTGTAAGTGAGGTGTTAAAGTCCCCCAATATTACTGTGTTACTGTCGATTTCCTCTTTTATAGCTGTTAGCAGTTGCCTTATGTATTGAGGTGCTCCTATGTTGGGTGCATATATTTTTAAAATTGTTATATCTTCTTGGATTGATACCTTGATCATTATGTAGTGTCATTCCTTGTCTCTTGTAACACTCTTTATTTTAAAGTCTATTTTATTTGATTTGAGTATTGCTACTCCAGCTTTCTTTTGATTTCCGTTTGCATGGAATATCTTTTTCCATCCCCTCACTTTAGGTCTGAAGTGGGTCTCTTGTAGACAGCATATAGATGGGTCTTGTTTTTGTATCCATACAGCAAGCCTGTGTCTTTTGGTTGGAGCATTTAATACATTCACGTAAAAGATAACTATTGATATGTATGTTCCTATGACCATTTTCTTAATTATTTTTGGTTTATTTTTGTAGGTCCTTTTCTTCTCTTGTGTTTCCCACTTAGAGAAGTTCCTTTAGCATTTGTTGTAGGGCTGGTTTGGTGGTGCTGAATTCTCTAGCTTTTGCTTGTCTGTAAAGCTTTTGATTTCTCCATCGAATCTGAATGAGATAATTGCCAGGTAGAGTAATCTTGGTTGTACGTTCTTCCCTTTCATCACTTTAAGTATATCATGCCACTCCCTACTGGCTTGTAAAGTTTCTGCTGAGAAATCAGCTGTTAACCTTATGGGAGTTCCCTTGTATGTTATTTGTCATTTTTCCCTTGCTGCTTTCAATAATTTTTCTTTGTCTTTAATTTTTTGCCAGTTTGATTACTATGTATCTCGGCATGTTTCTCTTTGGGTTTATCCTGTATGGGACTCTCTGTGCTTCCTGGACTTGGGTGGCTATTTCCTTTCCCATGTTAGGGAAGTTTTCAACTATAATCTCTTCAGATATTTTCTCGGGTCCTTTCTCTCTCTGTTCTCCTTCTGGGACCCCTATAATGCGAATGTTGTTGTGTTTAATGTTGTCCCAGAGGTCTCTTTGGCTGTCTTCATTTCTTTTCATTCTTTTTTCTTTATTCTGTTCCACAGCAGTGAATTCCACCATTCTGTCTTCCAGGTCACTTATCCGTTCTTCTGCCTCAGTTATTCTGCTTTTGATCCCTTCTAGTATAGTTTTCATTTCAGTTATTGTATTGTTCATCTCTGTTTGTTCTTTAATTCTTCTAGGTCTTTGTTAAACATTTCTTGCATTTTCTTGATCTTTGCCTCCATTGTTTTTCCGAGGTCCTGAATCATCTTCACTATCATTATTCTGAGTTCTTTCTCTGGAAGGTTGCCTATCTCCACTTCATTTAGTTGTTTTTCTGGGGTTTTATCTTGTTCCTTCATCTGGTACATAGCCCTCTGCCTTTTCATCTTATCCATCTTTCTGTGAATGTGGTTTTCATTCCACAGGCTGCAGGATTGTAGTTCCTCTTGCTCCTGCTGTCTGCCCTCTGGTGGATGAGGCTATCTAAGAGGCTTGTGCAAGTTTCCTGATGGGAGGGCGATCCTGTTCCTTTATTAGCAATTCTACTTGAGTTTGTTCTCAAGAAGTTATGGATTTATACAAACATTTATTTTATGATTGTTGATTGCCCTTTTGCTTATACTAAGGAAAACCTGAGAAACAATCTACATGTTTAACTATTGGATATTGGTAAATTAAAATAACCTAAGATCAAATAGTATATATCCTTTAAAAAAAAAAAAAAGCAAAACTAACACCATTACCAAATTGTGTGCATTTTGTGATTACATTTTTGTAAATCCAAGAATTCATATATATATGTATAATCATCAAATATCAATAGTAGTTATCACTACATAGTAGAGTTTTGAGTAATTATCTGTACTTTCTGACTTTATGCAATGAAAACTAGGACTGCTATAAACAAATCATAACCTCTCCTATTTGACTCCATATTTTGTCACATTTTTTTCAGAAATACAAACCACATAACAATGGGACTTCTAATCAAAAGTGGAATTACATGACAAATATGAAAGCTTTTATGGCCTTTCATAGCACTACACTGGATAAGGAAGTCACAGCAGCAAATTATGCTGGTATTTGTACATCCTCTGTGATTAAAGAGAAACACATTGATCAACCAGTAAGTGATTCCTTCCTTCTGAGAACAAAAAAGAGGGGTGGGGGAATGGATAAGTCTAATAAAGCAAGAAACTTTTTTCCAGAAAACCTGAAGTTCACACAAATTAAACACTGACTTGTGAGTGAAATCACTTAGACTCTGTGATTCTGGTTAGGAAAGAATGAAGGAATATTGATATTACCCTCTTCTTATATTGTTCTGATGGCTCCCTATCACCATCACCATCTCTGGCTCATCATCAGCTCACCAGAACAGGCATGAAGCAGGATAATCACACATACGTCACTCCCACAGGTGTGCTGGCCACACTCGATGTCACTCCACTCCAGAAAGCATATTAAAATGCCAATGATTGTAAGTTGCTTTATATTACATTATACCAAGCATAGGGCTAAGTATGATATACTCTAATTTTAAAAGAAATAAGTTCTCAAGTTTGGTCCTTTAATTTTTATTAGTAAGGAATTATTTGCACCATACTTTACAGATACCCGAGATATTTGTGGGTCAGTGGATCAAGGCACCTTGCTATTGTTGATAACCGTTGGCCTACAGAAAACTGAAATCTCATAATGTATGCACATTACAAGACTGCCCAAGACCCTCTTTACTGTTCCCCTCAGTCGTCTCTAAACCACTGCTGCTTCTTCACTCGTCATTCCCTGGCTCTACTGAATAAGAGATGTCAAATGTACCATACCATTCTGCCTGTCTCTGGTTTCAACTATGCTCTCCCCGACTTTTTCTCCTTTGTCTGTGATCTCATACCTGTTAGACAATATGCTGCCAAAGACTGCTGAAGTCATCTTAAAAAGAATCGAGTCAACTTGAAAAGGCTCCAAAGATGAGACAATTTAAGCATCAATATGACTATTGAATGCAGTGGATTGACATACATTAGATATGTTTAAATCCATATGTTCATAGAGATATTAAACAACAGCAACAACAACAGCTCAATTTGTCACAATTAGATGATGCTAAGGAACAAATTTGCTACTTTGAAAACCAGTAAATAAAGAATCAAGCATTAATTTTTCCCTTCCTTTATGAACCGTACCTCAAGATAACAAGACAGTTGACAAGAAGAAACTTCACTTCGTAGAAATACCCCAGCTAATACATGAGTAAAGTATGAGGAAATCAGAATATCATTATACTGTGAACTTTCATAAATTAATGGATCTAGGCAATGATCATCAGTAGCTACTAACATAACAAAAAGAGACAAAAGAGTTGCTCCTTGATAGAAATACACTGTACCATTTATGATGGGGTCTTGCCCCCCCAAATCTAACTGGAGAAAATGTACAATGAATAATTACAACAAAAGAAAACAGAAAAAGAAATAAGGAATGTGAAGATTCGGAGAGACTTAGAGGTATTTAAACTAATTATAAGGTATTGGCCTTATTGTGATTCTCTTTCAAATAAATTGTAAGGGAGTGAGAGAATTGTAGAAATTTGAATACTGACTGAATATTTGATTATATTAGGGTATTATTAATTTTAGGTATGATGTTATAGTTATGATAAAAGAGTTCTTATTTGAAATTTGGGAAGGATAAAATTTCCCAATTTTCAACAATATTTCTTCTAAAAGATTATAACTTTCCTTTCCTACTAGTTAAATGATAACCTATCTGATAGAAATTAATATGGTTAATCTGAAGAGTACAATAATATATCAATTCTAAGATTCACAAATTTAAAAAAATGCTTATCTCTCTTGGACCTGGGAAAACCAACTCTCTACACAAAGGCTCTAAATCAGTAATTAATTCTTAACCTTTTCAGAGATGCAGACCTCGTTGAGAGTCTCGTGAAAATTATGGATATTCTTTCCCCCCAAAATGCACATGTGTACACAGCACTTTTTGTATAAAATTTTAGGGAGTTTGTAGACTCCCCTTGAAATCCAATTTGGACATAGGGTAAGAACTTCTTCTCTAGGCCACATTTGCTTGGCAAGCTTAGAAAAGAAAACTAATACGAAATAACCATTATATGCTAGAAAGCTACTGTATGTTAGATACTGATGCAGTATTAGTTATTTTTACATAGATTATCTTATAATAAATAATATAACATAAATAATAAATATAAACAGTATCAATAATTCATTAAATTAAGATTGATGAAGCAACTGAATAATTTATTCACAGTCACATTAGCTATTATATATACAGTAAGCGTCATTGTTGATCAAACAAACTCCATGTTATAGACCATATTTCTATAAGGTCAAATGAACAGAGCAAGTTAGTCATTTCAATAAATCAAGGAAATTTTATAGAGGAAAATAATCAGTCAAACCAATTGCTTGGTATTCTGTGTATAGAGCCAGCAGCTGACTTGCTGAACTTTTAAACTCTGTTTGCATTCTGTAGACATAGCCTAACCTAGGGAGCTACCCCAGTGTATTGCATTTTCCTTACCAGCAGCAGTTTAAATGTTGTGTTAAGGGTGAATGAATTAACCAAAAATTCAGTTTGCATTGTACACGTGTACCATTGCCAAAATAAAACAATTTGGGAACCATCAAAATAGTAGCACCACAGTCATAGGGATTGATGTCTTAATGAATGAAAATACATTTTCTAGATACTTTCATAGGCTTCTTTTTTTTTTTTTTTTTTTTGGTGGTACGCAGGCCTCTCACTGTTGTGGCCTCTCCCATTGCGGAGCACAGGCTCCGGACGCACAGGCTCAGCTGCCATGGCTCACGGGCCCAGCCGCTCCACGGCATGTGGGATCTTCCCAGACCGGAACACGAACCCGTGTCCCCTGCATCGGCAGACAGACTCTCAACCACTGCGCCACCAGGGAAGCCCTCAATAGGCTTCTTTAGTGTAATAAGAAATACCATTGGCACACGATTCATCATGAAGTCCGTGTTTTTCTGTACAAATTATTCTGTATGTAGTATTCATTCAATTCCATCTGAGAGGAGATGTTTTAATTTTCTGTCTCCCAGTAATTTTTAGGAAAATGGAAATCAGATGTGCATATAGAGAAATCCATAGTGGAACTTAAGAATTACATCTTCAAAAGTATCATCTAAATGTTGGCTTTGAATTGAGGTAGCTTTAAGTATTTAAATGGAATAGTTGAAGAAATATGACAAAGGCAAAAAAACAAGAACTTGGAATCAGAAGTCACAGCTTTGTACTTCAGCTCTGCCACATACTACTTGGATATCCTTGGATTAAAAACTTCCCTCTCTTAGTTTTTGTTTTCTCATCTGTAAATTGAGAATGATGATATTAACTCTGGCTGTACTTAACTTTTAGCCTTGTGAGGAACAAAGCAAATCAGAGTCTATATACAAGTGCTTTAAAATGTTCATGCATATTCAAGAGTACAGAGACTAGTTCAGTGAATTCTCATATACCTATCATCCAAATTCAACTATTATCAAGGTTTGGCAATATTTACAAATCCTAGACATGATACAATTTCACCTCAAACTTAAGCATGCACCTGTAAAAATTTGACCATTTTCTTACATTACCATTATGCCATTATCACCTAATAAAATTAACAGTAATTTTTGGCCATCTACTACCCTGTTCATAATAAAATTTCCCAGGTTTCCTAAAAAATTCTTCTTATGGTTGGTTGGTTTGAGTCAGGATTCAAACAAGGTCCCTATGTGACACTGGTCGCAGAATCCATCCTATAGAATGCCTCTTGTTTGGATTTTTCTGTTTGCTTCCTATGGCATCCTTTAACCTGTTTCTCTGGCTCCCATAATGCCTATAAAAGAAATTTAGCACTGGAGTTTAATTATATTTATGTTCAGCATTTTTTGGACAAGAATCTTCATAGGTTTTACTGTGTATTTCATATTTATCACTTATGCAGGGATACAGTGTGGATTTTCCATGGGCTCAGGTGATTACAACCTAATCTCACATCAAAAAACAATTCCCAATGATTTTTCATTTAGTGTTGCCTTTTTTGTGATCTTTGCCTAAATCAATAATTTCATTAGAAGTTTCAAAAGGGTCAATTTTTAAAAGTTCTATTATGTTCCCTGACATATATTTGCTGAACTTTTAGTGTAAGGAAGAACTTTACCTCTTCAACTAGGTATTTGACTGCCCAGAAATATGGTTTGTAAAGGATGGTAGGATAAATGCTTAAATTGTTCTATCCAAATTATCTATTGTAGTAGAGCAAATCACCTGAAAATTTAGTGACTTAAGCCAACAACCATCTTTATGCTCTGAGTCAACAATTTGGGCTAGGCTGAACTGGGCAGTTCTGCTGGTCTTGCCCAGGGTCACTAATGTGGCTGTAGTTATCTGGTGGCACACCAGTAGTTTGGTGGTGCTATGGTGTCTGAATGGTCAAATCACATGTCTGGTGGGGGCGTTAGTTCTCCTCAAGGCTTCTTAAGTAGGCTAGCTCAAGTGAGCTCACATTATGGTCTCTGGCTTCCAAATGCAGCCAAAAAAGAACAAGCTGAAATGTGCAAGCACTTCTTATGCATCTGCTTGCATCACATTTGCTAATGCTACATTGGCCACAGCAAGTCACATGGTCTTGCCCAGATTCAAGGAAAGGAGGAAAGGAGCAAGAAACTCTTATTTCTTGATTGGAGGAGCAGCAAAATGACATTTCAAAAGGGCATGCAAACAAGAATGGGATGGTTTTACTATGGCCATCTTTGCAAATAATCTGCCACAATTTCTAATGGCCAGTTTCAGAGTTGTAAATTGGTACCAGTTTACTTCTAATGGACTCCAGTAAGTAGTGGTTTTGTTTTTGTTTGTTTGTTGGCTTTTTTGTTGCTTTTTTTACTTATATTTTTAACATGATTATGAACTCACGGGACTTTACCTATTCAAACACATTTGAAGTGTTTTGGTTATAATTTTATTTTACTCCCAAATTGTCCCACTTTGGGCCAGTGGAATGTCCTTCATGTTGGCGCCTGTGTCTTTTTTGACATAATGCCTTTACTTTTGAATGGATTCTTTTTTTCTGGGCACGCAAGAGATCCTTGCTTCTCTTGTGTATTTCTTGCCCCAAATCTGGAATTGGCCATTCCTCCAAGAAACTCTGATTCTGGATACAAGTTATACTCATTGATGTTGAATTGTCATTGCCTCTAGGCTTTTTCAGTCAACAACATTTGGAAATATTTTGCTCTATAATATAATAGTTATAATATAATTATAATATAATTATATTATATTATATTATATAATAATTAATAATTAGCAAAATAATGCATTCATGTTGAGATTTCAAATTTAGCATTTGGGGATCATAAAAGTGCTTTATTTGTATGGTAAAATATTCTACAAAAGTGCTATCATAATTTAGATGCAACCAAATAAAAGCATCTTTACCTCCATTTTCAGGGATACTATTATCTCTCACCCAGTGGAAAGAAAAAAACAATGCTCTGTTTGGCATGTGGGCAATCCATGAGAGCAGAGAAGAGACTGAAACAGTTGCTTCCAGGGCTGCCATTCCTCTGTGCCTCAGGCTCCGAGACCCAGAAGCCCTTCTCACAAGGACCTTTCAAGGTCATCGATGTGGCCAGAGTATGTAATGATCTGAGCTCTGCTAACACATGTGTGACATCAGTTTGGAAACTTTGATACATTCATTACTTGCCTTGCACTCAAGTTCATCTCCACTCATCCCATTCATCTTTCGTTGAGGCACCTTTACCATTCCACCTGCATTGATTTCCTTTTCCCCACTGTAACTTAAAGTACATTATCTGTTAATAGTTCGATATACTCTTTGAAGTTAATTGGGCTCTTCTGCAGCTTTAATCGTCTCCTGACACCTTGCACTACTCCCTGTGTTGCTTTTAGATGAGGAAGTAACTGCAAATCTTTACTCAGTGGAGTAGCTTTTTGCCTATATCCACAGGGTAAACTCCTTTTTTCCTAGTATTTTCAGGGCTAATTTGATCTGTTGTTGTTAATGACTCTTCATGTTGGGTGCCTGAATTCATGCATTCATGTCTAATACTATTTTTTTTAATAGCTCATGGAGAAAATAATCTCTGCTGCTTTCCTGTGATCTTAATTTAAAATGGCACCATTTAAAAAATCCTTTCCTTCAAGTTTAGAAGTGAGAAGAGCTAAGAGGAACTTACACAACTGTATAAAAAGGAGCAATTCCTTAGGGGTGGGAACCTTCCACCTGGTGTGCTCTTCAGGGCTTGCCGGTCTTATACCCAGGTCACTGTCCTCTCTCCCCTAAACCTGATACACATTGCAGAAGAGCAGGGTCGTAACGGTTGCAATAAACATCAACTGAAACAATCACTGAAGGAAAAGGGGAGTCAGTCCTCTGGGAAAGCCTGCAGGCATTTGGCTTTGCTTTGGTGACAGTAGGGTTGTGTTAAGGAGGTGGGGGTGAGCTGATCGGAAAGAATCCCCAGTGTTACAGCATCTTGGACACAACTTCTCCCTCAGGGCAGCTTCCTGAGTAGCCATGAAAAGGAAAAGGTGAAGTGTGGCGTTCACCACCCTCATTACCATGTGGTTAAGGCTTCACTCATTCCCTTCCTCATTCATCAATGTCTGGCACCATAGGATGGCATCATCCTAAAGTCAAAGAATAAGAGAATATCTTTACTACTAGCGTCCGTTACTTCAACCCCAGGCTCTCTCTGGCCCTGGCATCCTTCTTCCCCATCTCCTGTCCAGGGGAAGGCAAAGTAGAAAGCAGGAGGAGGCCAGAAACACAAGCCAGAGGCCCAAAGTCACCTAGAGACTCAGTGACAGGGCTGGGAAGAGAACTGAGGAGTTCGGACCCAATGTCCTTCCCACTACAGCACCTAATACTTTTAGCATATGAAGTGAACATTTCAAACTGTAGATGCCACACCCATGTGCACACACAAATCAAGGGGCTGAAGTATAACAAAATAATAAAACTAAAAGAAAAAAGTTTGAGTTCATCTATGTTGTTGTTCTTTTAAAAAAAAATCAGGCTGATTTATCTTCTTATGAGGCTGAAAACACTTTAAGTTATTATGAAGAACGTCTGTTATCTTTACGGATGAAGACCTGCACGCAAGTTGTATCTCATAGTGGCATGGCAGTTACTCACCAGAAGGCAGTGAAAATAATTGCGTACAAAAATGGAGATGGATATCGAAATGGGAAGTTAATTGTGGCTGGAACATTCCCCATGGTGAGTGGCTATCACTTAAATGCTTCTCGAATCATCAGAGGTAATGATAATGGTGATTTCTCTGACAAGAAAAAAAGCAGTGAGATTGAGTGACAAATATGCCTGGCCAGTTTTACCAATTTAAGCTGCTGAGATCAAGATCTCTGTTTTCTTAAAGATGTTATTTTTGATGGTATTTCTTCGGATATAGACTTAGAAAAATGAGAAACAGAAAGCCTTTTTTGCCTTCCTTCCCCTTCCAGCTTCAAGTTGTATGTCAGCTCAGTATCCTAAGGGATGCCACCTCCTTTATCATCTGGAGAATCGGAGCACTAATTTGTTGATAGGGGGTTTCATTTCATTTTCAAATTGGAGAGGCAGGAGTTGTGCTAGGAGGGAACATGTGATTTCTGTCTTAGAGGCTGCTCCCCACAGCCATGGGAAGGGAGGAGAGTCCCCAGGACCCAAACCCAGCCTTGTCCTTCCATTGCATGATGGTTGTCTTGTGTCTGTACATTCTGGCCAATACCTTTAACAACATATTTTACAAGCAATGTTAAATATGATATGGAGTTACCCTGGAGACTTCCTTGCAAATACACACACACATAATCATTCACTCACCCCTCTGAGTACGAACAGATTTTTTATTAAGATATTGTTGTTCAATGGACTAAGCAAAGGACAAAAGTTAGCAACTCCAGAATTCACCCTGGGACCCTGGCTTTTGTGGTCTTGGGCAAAAATATTAACCTTTCAGCCTGATTTCCCATCTGCCAAATGGAAGTAATAATGTGTCAGTTCTTGGTTTGAAAGTCAAGTATTCATTTATTTTAAAGCAGTTCATCTGAAGTGTTAGAATAATTTTATTCATTCTTAAGCACACAATTGAAAGTGGATTTCTAGGTTTACACTTCTTAGGAAATAAATACTCTGATGATAAAATGTATTAACATACAATAGCTGCTGTGTTAAATTTTTGGAGCTAAGAATTTTCACAGATGGATTGGACTAATTTGTGAGATTATGTAGGACAATCCAATATCAAAAATCATCTCTAATCAAAGATCAAGTTGGTAGCTGTTGCTTTCTGTTTTCTCAAATTAAAGGATTTTCTCAGAGTTCTAAATTAACACGCTCATCATGATTATTCTCAGTTCTACCACCATTTCTTCTCAGTTCCTTATAGTCTGTGTTTTTTAGCTGCTTGCAGAATGCACGGAACAACTTGGTCTTGCCAGAGCAGCCTCCAAAGTATATACCAAAGATGGAACCACAATCCTTTCCTTGTGGGATTTGGTTTTATGGGCTCTTGATAAATCTTTTATCCAGAGAGACTCTGAGGGACAAAAGGAAGAGGCAGCCCCTGTTGGAACAAAAGAGACACCTGTTAAAAGTATGGAAGGTTGGTTACATTCTACAGGATTTAGCTGATTCTACTTATGTTTGATCTTATGAAAGTTAAATGTAATTCTTTCATTCAGTCACCCCTTCGAGAGTTAAAAAAAATCACAGGAAGCTACTCATATGAAATTCTCATAATGTTTTTACCTTGCAGAATAATAAGAAAAAAAATTTTTAATGTAAATTTGATTTCGGCCCCAAAACAATAAACAAATTGCCTAGAATTTATAAAACATGTTTGACAGTTTAGCTACTTTATGCAACATGAGCAGGTTCTGTTCTTAAATTCAGAACCAAAACCAACTGGAGACCGCTTAAGAAAGTGGGACTAGATCAATGCAAATCTCTTCCTACTATTAGAAGAGAAGGTGTCCTCTCTACACCTCCTGTCCTCCAACTCCCCTCCCCCGTCTCCACTGCTCCTATGAACTCCCAGAAGCTACAGCAAATGCACCCCTATCACAGCTCCTAGCACATTGTGTTATAATTATCTGTCTACATCTTTGTGCGTTTCATTAGACTAGGTACAACTTGAAGGCAGGGCCTGTGCCCCCAACAACAATTTGGTAAATGAAAAAGAGTCTTGCTAGCAGTGATTCGGCAGTTGTCTCAGGTTTCCATTGTTGTGTTGAGAGGCATGGTTTAGAGGTTAAGAATGTGGATTTTGGAGCTGAAAATACCAGGGTTCAGCTCCTACCTGTCACTTGTTAGATGAATGATCGTGGGTACTCTCTGTACCTCAGTTCCCTCATTTGTAAAATGAGGACACTAACAGTCACATGAATATATACTAGTTCAGTCTTCATAAATATGAATGTGTATTCATAAGAATATATATGCATATGAATATATATCACTTAGATTCATGCCTGGTTGATACTTAGCAATTTAATAATATTAGTTATCATTATTGTGTGTAGGATTAAGGAGGAAAAACCCACTCCTTCCTGTGTGTCTCTCCTTCATTCTCATACTAGTATCCCATTCCCAATGCTTCTGACACCAGACCTGTGGGGTTTTTTCCCACACCAACTCCCACACCATCTAGCTGGATGTCCTACAATTTAACTCAATTCTGACACTACCTACCTGGAGATAAGGTCAGATCCCACAGGTTAAGGGCCCAGTCTCACAACACTGCTTCCCACTCACCCCATTTCAGAGGTCCAGACCTGTGCTTCTGACTGAGTGGCTATAAATTGGCTCCCTCCTCAGGTTCAATTAATTTGCTAGAGCAGCTCACAGAACTCAAGAAAACTGTTTACTTACTGTTTACCCATTTATTATAAAAGGATATGGTAAAGGATACAGATGAAAATCCAGATGAAAGAGAAGCATAGGGTAAGGTACGTGGGAAAGGGCATGAAGATTCTGTGTTTCCTCTGACATTCCACTCTCCCAGCATCTCCATGTGTTCACCAAACCAGCTTTCTGAACCGTGTACTTTTGGGATTTTTATGGGGACTTCATCATGTAGGCATGATTGATCATCAACTCCATTTCTAGTCCCTCTCTGGAGAATGGGGAGTAGGGTTGAAAATTCCAAGTTTCTGATCATGGCTTGGACTTTCTGGTGACCAGCCCCCATCCAGGAGCCCACCAAGATTCATCTCATTAGAACAAAAGACACTGCTAGCACCCAGGAAATTCCAAAGAATTTAGGAGCTCTGTGTCAGGAACTGGGGGCAGAGACCAATATTTTTTTCTATTATTTTATAATGATATTATTTGTTTGGTTTTCTAATGAGTTTTAAAAAATAATTATGTGAATATTTAATGCCTAGCTGATCACTAAAGCATATAGTTCTGCCTTTATTTGGCATGTGGAATATCTGATCTCCACGTTCTGGAAGATTTAAAATTTCAAACATTCTTCTTTCAAATTCTTATTTAAAACCTGCTTGGAGGTAATGTTATTCATGCAGGTCTACCAAGAGGGTATGGCCATCCCTTCCCCTCATATTCTAAAGGTTATCCTTGAATCAGGCAGGGGCATTAGCTGGCTGTCCCCTTTACTGAATCATGACTTGGAGTTATGACATCGGTTTGCATTGAGGAAATTAAAAGAAACAGGCTTCAATCTAAAACTCAGTGTCGTGCTTACTATAAAGGCGGTGGTTAAAGGCACTGGCTCTGGAAGCAGATGGCCTTGATTCTAATTCTGGCTCTGCCCCCGCCTGGCTATGTGACTAAATCTCAGTTACGTACAAAAGAGGAGTGGACCTACCTCAGAGTATCATTTTGAGAATTATATGCGATAATGTATATAGAGGTCTTAGTAAAATGCCCAGCACATAGTAAGTTCTCAATATGTATTAATTATATATTAGGATACTGTTTGCTGTATCACAAATAACCCCTTTATGAAGACCCTGAAATAAATTTCTCTAAGATCTCAGGACCAGGAGAGTTGTATCTTGAGGAATTTATCTCTCTCTGTCAGCCATGTGTATCTTGAAATGGTGTTTTCCTCTTTGCTGTAGCCACAAGGATTCTCAGTGCCCAAATAGTGCTTTATCTCCAGCAAATAAAAACAGTGTGGTATTCATGTCTAGTATCATAATGATGATAAATATATTATCTAGCATTTTTTGGATGCTTGCACAATTAACTAGACCAAATATTATTCTAAACACTTTCCTTTTTATAATCATCCCAACAGCAGAATGAGATAGATACTATTAATCATTTAATTGATGAGTTCTCTGAAGCACCTTATCTCTGGCTTTGGTCTATTCCTATACTCCTTTCTCCCCTTCCTTGCTTTTTTTTCTCTTTATTTTATCCCTTTTCAGAGTAGATATTTTGGTAAGCTACCTCATATTTTTTTCATAACTAGATAAAGTGTAAGAAAGGAATTAAAATATGTATTTACGATAAGATTTGTTTAAATTATTTAGTTGCATATGAAGTTTCTGATCAAATTTATGTATTTGCGTCTGGTTTGGGCATTAACCTGTTTAAATCAAGTCATTAATGAAGAATAAAATATTTTGAATAAACAAGTGAATTCAGCAAGCAAATTTATTCATTATTCATTGAACAATAGTATATGTGTCATTTGTTTCCCAGGAACAACAAGAATGAAAGTGAAAACCAAATTATTTCCAAAGTCTGTGACATCTGATAGTTTGGATGATATAGATAAGTCTTTGCTCACCCTCATCCTCAGAAATCCTATTGCCATCTGGGTATCTTGCGGTGAACCATTTCTAAGTCCGAATGGTAAGTGTTTTGTTTTTGCTTTCTTTCAAGCAAGTGCATAAAGAGAGAGAGAAATAAATTTTTTGTCACCATAAGAAAATCAGTTAAATGTGTATAATGTCAACATAATAACATCACATTTATGCAAAGAACGGGAGGTTCATCAATTAACATGGGCACAAGGATAGCTATACTCCTATATTTGCACAATTGCCTGTTTTTTTCTTACTGGGATGGAGTATTCTGCATGGAAAGTGTCTAATTTCATTGATAAAGAGATCCTTGGTCTATAAGACTGAGAATAATGATATACATTAGAAAATAACAAATGAGTTTAATTCACACTGAAGACGACCTGTCTGCACATTTTCATTTTTAAGAATTGCACCCTTTAGGCAGTAGGTGGATGTTTAAAAAAATGGATGGTTCCAAGGAAGACTTTCATCACCTCCAAATAGTTTGTGGAAATAGAAAATGAAATATGGCTATTACATATGGTAAATCTATATAATAAAACAGCACTGTTCTTCTTTTTTCCCCCTCCATTCCATAAAGAAATGCCTTAAGCCCTGTCATCTTTCAAATGAAGTTTCTTTTAATGACCCTTACCTTTTAATTACTTGTTTCTAATTGAATTTGTTTCTTGGAGCAGAAAGTTCTTTATAAATTATTGGCTTGCATGATAAATTACTGTTGATAAGAAGAATGCAAGATAAAATATCATGTAGTTTTTTAATTCTAGCTTTGAAGAAAGCAGAAAAAATAAAAAAAAAGAACTGGCTAAAAAAGGACAAAATTTTGGCTGATCTAGACACTATGAAACACAAACTGAGACAGTTAAAAGGTCAGTATGAACTAAATCAAGTATCACCATGTTTAATTCTAAACCTTTAATTCTTAACCTTAATTTGCTGGTAGTTTTTTTTTTGACCTTTAGATACCTGATGTTTAACTGAATATTATATATTGTGTTACAAAAGTCACTTGAGCAAGTCTAAAACCTATTAATATATCTTTTCAGTACTGATTTTGTATTTGTAAATTTTATATTAAAATGATATCACACGATTTATATATACATTTTTAAAATTTGGAGGATGTGTGGATCATATAACCACCCTATTGGTTTTGAAACAATTCCTGAAATGACATTTTATGGACTTTGGAATTAGTCATTAAACAAAACTTTCTGTTATTTCTTAGGTATTGCTTGGGAAGAAGTTTTGTTAAATAATCTGAGTGAGGAAGTACTAAATTCTTCAAAGATTAGTGTCTTTATCACAGAAGGGAGGTTATCTCGTTATGCGGCATAAGATATGTTATTCATAGACAAAGTGATTGACTGACAATATTTGTCCTCTTCTTCCATTCTCTTTGTCACAGAATCTTAAGTTCCTGATCTTATATTATTCCCAGCACTTCAGACACCAAATGATTCTTTGGGGAATAAGTATGTTATGGACTTTAGTCTGGGAAGGAATACATTTCAGGCTCTGTAACTGCCATAGCAGGATTTCAGCTCCTGAGTATCTGTACCGTCTGGTGTCAGAAACATGTGAATCTTACTTCAATAAATAAGACAATTAGTCCTAAGTGCACTAGACAGCACTCTGGGTTGAAATGGCTGTTTTTTCAGTTTTTACCAAAAGAATTATTGGGTCTAACTGAAAAGCATCTATTACTATTGCTAACCTCTACTACTCCAACTACTTGACACTTGCACTTGAATGTCCCATAGGCATGTCCAAAACTGAAGTTAACACGTCACCATATAGTGACCATACCACCATTTCATTTCATATCTTACCACACCAATGCCTCCTTCCTTTCTTCTGTGGGCATTACCACAACCAGGTGTTCCATCTCAAGGAGCTGGGAGTCATCCTTGGCATCTCCCACTCTCGCTATCTCTAAGCAAATATCAGTAAGTCTTGTTGCTTTGAATCTGTTTTTCAAATGAATTCTAAGGATCTTGATTCCTACTGTCATTATCCAAGTTCAAGCTATCGTCATCTATTCTTTGGGTTACTGGGTCAGCTTTCTGTTCAGTTCCCTCTGCCTCAAACTTTTCTCTCTCCTGTTCTCTTGGATTGCTTCTCATTATTTACTTTTCAGCTTACTCGTTATTTCTCCTAAAAGTCTTCACTAACATTCTAAGTCAGGAACAGTGTGGTTTGTCATAGCCTTAACTTCCCCCAATAGCCCTTATCACTTTATTATACATACCTGATCATATGACTGTCTCTCCTATGTTACATTATAAATTCTATACCCTTCTAATTTGTTCTCTGAATAGTTGTAGAATTATTTAATTAAAGAATAAATGGGATTTCAACCATCCACTCCAATGAGCTTTCTAAGCTCTATTTCTTTATCAAATTAAATCAATAGAAAGTAACATATTAAAAATAGCACCCGAGGGCTTCCCTGGTGGCGCAGTGGTTGAGAGTCCGCCTGCCGATGCAGGAGACAAGGGTTTGTGCCCCGGTCCGGGAGGATCCCACATGCCGCGGAGACGGCTGGGCCCGTGAGCCATGGCCGCTGAGCCTGCGAGTCCGGAGCCTGTGCCCTGCAACGGGAGAGGCCACAACAGTGAGAGGCTTGCGTACGGGGTAGGGGGGGAACCAAAAAAAAAAAAAAAAATTCTTTAAAAAAAAAAAAAATAGCACCCGGCAGAGCTGCTTTTACTGAATTCTGATTTTATATCACGTCTTTAGCTTTTATTATAATTAAGTATTAAAAAGGTATTTAAAGTTCAGTTGGCATCATCCACAATATCACTGTAGAAAACAGTCTTTTTCGTCAGATGGTGTCCATTATGGAGAAATCCATTAATGCAGTTTCTCTTAAAATTTAGTACTAAGATAAATCTTGTCTCTACTGCTAAACTGTTATGTTTTCTGCTATTAAATGTAAATTCATTGCTAAGTTATAAAATACCTACTGTGAGGATGGTCTTTTCTAGTTGCTGGGATTAGAAGGAGAAATAATAGCAAGTTTAAATTCAGTAAACTGCAGTCCCTGTTGGATTGTGAGCTTCTGTTTTTTTCCTTTTTTAAAAATTCAATCATTTTATCATTTTTTTAACATCTTTATTGGAGTATAATTGCTTTACAATGGTGTGTTAGTTCCTGCTGTATAACAAAGTGAATCAGCTACACGTATATATGTATCCCCATATCCCCTCCCTCTTGTGTCTCCCTCCCACCCTCCCTATCCCACCCCTCTAGGTGGTCACAAAGCACCGAGCTGATCTCCCTGTGCTATGCAGCTGCTTCCCACTAGCTATCTATTTTACGTTTGGTAATGTGTATATGTCCATGCCACTCTCTCACTTCGTCCCAGCTTACCCTTCCCCCTCCCCGTGTCCTCAAGTCCATTCTCTACGTCTGCGTCTTTATTCCTGTCCTGCCCCTAAGTTCTTCAGAACCTTTTTTTTAAGATTCCATATATATGTTTTAGCATACGGTATTTGTTTTTCTCTTTCTCATTTACTTCACTCTGTATGACAGACTCTAGGTCCATCCACTCACTACAGATAACTCATTTTCGTTTCTTTTTATGGCTGGGTAATATTCCATTGTATATATGTGCCACATCTTCTTTATCCATTCATCTGTCTATGGACACTTAGGTTGCTTCCATGTCCTGGCTATTGTAAATAGTGCTGCAATGAACATTGTAGTACATGACTCTTTTTGAATTATGGTTTTCTCAGGGTATATGCCAAGTAGTGGGATTACTGGGTTGTATGGTAATTCTCTTTTTAGTTTTTCTAAGGAACCTCCATACTGTTCTCCATAGTGGCTGTATCAATTTACATTCCCACCAACAGTGCAAGAGGGTTCCCTTTTCTCCACACCCTCTCCAGCATTTATTATTTGTAGATTTCTGATGATGGCCATTCTGACTGGTGTTAGGTGATACCTCATGGTAGCTTTGATTTGCATTTCTCTAATGATTAGTGATGTTGAGCATCCTTTCATGTGTTTGTTGGCAATCTGTATATCTTCTTTGGAGAAATGTCTATTTAGGTCTTCTACCCATTTTTGGATTGGGTTGTTTGTTTTTTTGATATTGAGCTGCATCAGCTGCTTGTAAATTTTGCAGATTAATCCTTTGTCAGTTGCTTCATTTGAAAATATTTTCTCCCATTCTGAGGGTGGTCTTTTCATCTTGTTTATGGTTTCCTTTGCTGTGCAAAAGCTTTGAAGTTTCATTAGGTCCCATTTGTTTATTTTTGTTTTTATTTCCATTTCTTTAGGACGTGGGTCAAAAAGGATCTTGCTGTGATTTATGTCATAGAGTGATCTTCCTATGTTTTCCTCTAAGAGACCTATAGTGTCTGGTCTTACATTTAGGTCTTTAATCCATTTTGAGTTTATTTTTGTGTATGGTGTTAGGAGTGTTCTAATTTCATTCTTTTACATGTAGCTGTCCAGTTTTCCCAGCACCACTTATTGAAGAGGCTGTCTTTTCTCCATTGTATATTCTTGCCTCCTTTATCAAACATAAGGTGACCATATGTGTGTGGGTTTATCTCTGGGCTTTCTATCCTGTTCCATTGATATATGTATTTCTGGTTTTGTGCCAGTACCATACTGTCTTGATTACTGTAGCTTTGTAGTATAGTCTGAACTCAGGGAGCCTGATTCCTCCAGCTCCATTTTTCTTCCTCAAGATTGCTTTGGCTATTCGGGGTATTTTGTGTCTCCCAACAAATTTTAAGATTTTTTTGTTCTAGTTTGTGAAAAATGCCATTGGTAGTTTGATAAGGATTGTATTGAATCTGTAGACTACTTTGAGTAGTATAGTCATTTTCACAATGTTGATTCTTCCAATCCAAGAACATGGTATATCTCTCCATCTGTTGGTATCATCTTTAATTTCTTTCATCAGTGAGTTATAGTTTTCTGCATACAGGCCTTTTGTCTCCTTAGGTAGGTTTATTCCTAGGTATTTTATTCTTTTTGTTGCAATGCTAAATGGGAGTGTTTCCTTAATTTCTCTTTCAGAGTTTTCATCATCAGTGTATAGGAATGCAAGAGATTTCTATGCATTAATTTTGTATCCTGCTACTTTATCAAATTCATTGATTAGCTCTAGTAGTTTTCTGGTAGCATCTTTAGGATTCTCTATGTATAGTCACGTCATCTGCAAACACTGACACTTTTACTTCTTTTCTAATTTGGATTCCTTTTATTTCTTTTTCTTCTCTGATTGGTATCGCTAAAACTTACAAAACTATGTTAAATAATAGTGGTAAGAGTGGGCAACCTTGTCTTGTTCCTGATCTTGTTCCAGTGGAAATGGTTTCAGTTTTTCACCATTGAGAATGATGTTTGCTGTGGGTTTGTCATATATAGCCTTTATTATGTTGAGGTTAAGTTCCTTCTATGTCTGCTTTCTGGAGGGTTTTTATCATGGGTGTTGAATTTTGTCAAAAGCTTTTTCTGCATCTATTGACATTATCATATGGTTTTTATCGTTCAATTTGTTAATATGCTGTATCACATTGATTGATTTGAATATACTGAAGAAGCCTTGCATTCCTGGGGTAAACTCCACTTGATCGTGGTGTATGATCCTTTTCATGTGCTGTTGGATTCTGTTTGCTAGTGTTATGTTGAGGATTTTTGCATCTATGTTCATCAGTGATATTGGCCTGTAGTTTTCTTTTTTTTGTGACATCTTTGTCTGGTTTTGGTATCGGGTGATGGCGGCCTCGTAGAATGAGTTTGGGAGTGTTCCTCCCCCTGCTATATTTTGGAAGAGTTTGAGAAGGATAGGTGTTAGTTCTTTTGTAAATGGTTGATAGAATTTGCCTGTGAATCCATCTGGTCCTGGGCTTTTGTTTGTTGGAAGACTTTTATTCACACTTTCAATTTCAGTGCTTGTGATTGGTCTGTTTATATTTTCTATTTCTTCCTGGTTCAGGCTCAGAAGGTTGTGCTCTTCTAAGAATTTTTCCATTTCTTCTAGCTTGTCCATATTATTGGCATATAGTTGCTTGTAGTAGTCTTTCATGATCCTTTGTATTTCTGCAGTGTCAGTTGTTACTTCTCCTTTTTCATTTCTAATTCTGTTGATTTGAGTCTTTTTCCTTGTTTTCTTGATGAGTCTGGCTAATGGTTTATCAATTTTGTTTATCTTCTCAAAGAACCAGCTTTTAGTTTTATTGATCTTTGCTATTGTTTCCTTCATTTCTTTTTCATTTATTTCTGATCTGATATTTATGATTTTTCCTTCTGCTAACTTTTGGGTTTTTTTGTTCTTCTTCTCTGACTGCTTTAGGTGTAAGGTTAGGTTGTCTGTTTGAGTTTTTCTTGTTTCTTGAGGTAGGATTGTATTGCTATAAACTTCCCTCTTAGAACTGCTTTTGCTGCATCCCATAGGTTTTGGGTCATTGTGGTTTCATTGTCATTTGTTTCTAAATATTTTTTGACTTCCTCTTTGATTTCATCAGTGATCTCATGGTTATTTAGTAATGTATTGTTTGGCCTCCATGTGTTTGTAATTTTTACAGTTTTTTTTCCCTGTAATTGATATCTAGTCTCATAGTGTTGTGTTGTGAAAGGATACTTGATATGATTTCAATTTTCTTAACTTTACCAAGGCTTGATTTGTTAACCAAGATATGATCTATCCTGGAGAATGTTCCATGAGCAGTTGAGAAGAAAGTGTATTCTGTTGTTTTGGATGGAATGTCCAATAAATATCAATTAAGTCCATCTTGTTTAATGTGTCATTTAAAGCCTGTGTTTCCTTATTTATTTTCATTTTGTATGATCTGTCCACTGGTGAAAGTGGGGTGTTAAAGTCCCCTATTATTATTGTGTTACTGTTGATTTCCCCTTTTATGGCTGTTAGCATTTGCTTTATGTATTGAGGTGCTCCTATGTTGGGTGCATAAATATTTACAATTGTTATATCTTCTTCTTGGTTTGATCCCTTGATCATTATGTAGTGTCCTTCTTTGTGTCTTGTAATTGTCTTTATCTTAAAGTCTATTTTGTCTAATATGAGAATTGCTACTCCAGATTTCTTCTGATTTCCATTTGCATGGAATACCTTTTTTCATCCCCACTTTCAGTCTGTATGTGTCCCTAGGTCTGAAATGAGTCTCTTATAGACAGTATATATATAGGTCTTGTTTTTGTATCCATTCAGCCAATCTATGTCTTTTGGTTGGAACATTTAATCCATTTATATTTAAGGTAATTATCGATATGTATGTTCCTATTACCATTTTATGAATTAATTTGGGTTTGTTATTGTAGGTCTTTTCCTTCTCTTGTGTTTCCTGCCTAGAGAAGTTCCTTTAGCATTTGTTGTAAAGCTGGTTTGGTGGTGCTGAGCTCTCTTAGCTTTTGCTTGTCTGTAAAGGTTTTAATTTCTCCACTGAATCTGAATGAGGTCCTTGCTGGGTAGAGTAATCTTGGTTGTAGGTTTTTCCCTTTCATCACTTTAAATATATCCTGCCACTCCCTTCCGGCTTGCAGAGTTTCTGCTAAAAGATCAGCTGTTAACTTTATGGGGATTCCCTTGTGTATTATTTGTTGCTTTTCCCTTGCTGTTGTTAATATTTTTTCTTTGTATTTAATTTTTGATAGTTTGATTAATATGTGTCTTGGGTGTTTTTCCTTGGCTTTATCCTGTATGGGACTCTCTGCACTTCCTGGACCTGACTGACACTTTCCTTTCCCATAGTAGGGAAGTTTTCAACTATAATCTCTTCAAGTATTTTCTCAGTCCCTTTCTTTTTCTCTTCTTCTTCTGGAACCCCTACAATTCAAATGTTGGTGCATTTAATGTTGTCCCAGAAGTCTCTGAGACTGTCCTTTCTTTTCACTCTTTTTTCTTTATTCTGCTCAATGATAGTTATTTCCACTATTTTATCTTCCAGGTTACTTATCCATTCTTCTGCCTCAGTTATTCTGCTATTGATTCCTTCTAGAGAATTTTTAATTTCATTTATTGTGTTGTTCATCATTGTTTGTTTGCTCTTTAGTTCTTCTAGGTCCTTGTTAAACATTTCTTATATCTTCTCCATTCTATTTCTAAGATTTGGGATCATCTTTACTATCATTACTCTGAATTCTTTTTCAGGTAGACTGCCTATTTCCTCTTCATTTGTTTAGTCTGGTGGGGTTTTACTTTGCTTTTTCATCTGCTGCATATTTCTCTGTCTTGTCATTTTGCTTAACCTATGGTGTTTGGGGTCTCCTTTTCGCAGGCTGCAGGTTCATAGTTCCCATTGTTTTTGGTGTCTGCCCCCATGGCTAAGTTTGGTTCAGTGGGTGTGTAAGCTTCCTGGTAGAGGGGACTGTTGCCTGTGTTCTGGTGGATGAGGATGGATCTTGTCTTTCTGGTGGGCAGGACCACGTCTGGTGGTGTGTTTTGGGGTGTCTGTGAACTTACTATGATTTTAGGTAGCCTCTCTGCCAGTGGTTGGGGTTGTGTTCCTGTCTTGCTAGTTGATTGCCATGGGGTGTCCAGCACTGTAGCTTGCTGGTCATTGAGTGGAGCTGGGTCTTAGCGTTGAGCCGGAGATCTCTGGGAGAGCTCCCAGCGATGGATATTACGTGGGGCCGGGAGGTCTCTGGTGGTCCAATGTCCTGAACTTGGCTCTCCCACCTCAGAGGCTCAGGCCTGACACCTGGCCAGTGCACCAAGACCCTGTCATCCACATGGCTGAATGATGGGCAAGTCAGAAAGGAATCAGGTTTCCGGCCCTTGGATTGTGGCCGACTCAGGATTGGGGCTCCACAGGTCTGCCTCTGGATTGTGAGCTTCTTGAGCATTGGATGAAAGAGGAGGTTTGGGAGGTATGAACAGTGACCAAATCAATTATATCGTATTATTATAAGGATTGGTAAGTACAGCAAATTTTTATTGAGCATATACTGTGTACAAAGTACTATGGTAAGCTGATTTTACATTTCATTTGTAAGCATGATCATTGCTAATATTAATGAAATTGTAGTAATAACCTTGTGGGGTTTTTATGATT
Source organism: Aethalodelphis obliquidens (assembly GCF_003676395.1). Lineage (NCBI taxonomy): Eukaryota > Metazoa > Chordata > Mammalia > Artiodactyla > Delphinidae > Aethalodelphis > Aethalodelphis obliquidens. The sequence continues at coordinate 17,055,976 of NW_020837958.1, forward strand.
AAGTTACAAATGCCAGATATTTACTACATGCTTAGTACAGAATGAATATTCACTAAACATTAGAACAGGGATTCCTGAGAAGGCAGTCCATTTTCTCAGTTGGGATCTTAAAAACAGATAAACAAAACTGAAGGATGGCAGATCAGGCCAAAGTATCACCTTTGTTACATATAAAGGCAATGCTGGAACATTTTATTTAGTGTGAGAGCTAAATGGATCTGCTAACTGAAACCCCAAATGAGCTGGACTAATCCTTTTGGGCACATATGGTGCTGAACCAGGATGGGCCCTCCCAACAAAGGAGAGGTATGAGGAGAGCTGTCCAGCTGAGATTTATATTCTGAAAGAACAGCAAAGTACCCACGTTCTCTAGCTTTCCCCATTAATAGTTAGATATTATCTTCCCCCCTCCCCCACCAATCACATGTGAAATAAAACAGAATATATGGAAAATGTAATAAGAAAATAAAAAGTAATTTATTCAATACATTTTTGTTTTGTTTCTATTTGTTATTCTTACCTACATAAAGGATAGTTTATTATGAAAATCTTTTGTGATGATATTATGTCCCTTTATAAATGTTAGAGTGCAAATGCTTTCATTTTCTTAAGACCATTAGAAACAAGTTGACAAAAAACAATAATGCATGTGTTTTTTGCTCTTTCTTATATTCAAATCCTGGCTCTTAACAGTGTAAATGATAAACTAGTGGAGAACTGTCTTTAGTTGAGCAAAATTTTAGTGTTCAAAATGCGTTATAAATAAAATATTTATTGAGATGTTATCCATAAGAATTTATGCAGATAAATTAATGTTGTCTGTACATTATGAATAGAGTCAGCTGAAAACTATATTTGGCATAAATTTCTGTTATGTATTTTTCTGGTGCCACTGTGCTCTTCTCCAAAACATGTTGCCTAATGGCATTGTCACTGTAACTCATTGGCTGTTAATTCAATTATGTTTTCTCCATAACCATAAATTGCATATGAATGCTTATTAGGTACATAGAGTTCTGATTTCCCTGAAAAGTCATTTCTGCCACCTATTTTTATTGCTGGATCTATTTACACAAACTTGAGCTGTAAGAGCACAAATGTATTATCCTCTACAAAAACTGAGTTATTTTCAAAATGTTTTGTTCATAGTCACGGTATGAAAACCTGCACATTATAAGTCTCCTGGCAACAAAATTAGGACTTAACGTCATTTCAGTATTTCTATTATTTTATCCACCTAAGTGTGACTTTCTCAAAAACGCCTTTTCTGACACTTCAGACTAGGTCAGCAACCTGTTTTACATGCTTTTACACACCCTGTACTTCCATGGTGCAACACAGTTACAATCAGTTATTGGTGTAATCATTTCCTTGACATTTGCCTTCCTTGCCAAAGTGTAAGCCTTTGAGGCAAGGACTTAGTCTCAAACGTGTTTTGTATGTGCACCATCCAGCACAATGCCTGACTCATACCTGATGTTCAACATAGGTTTCTAGAAGGAACATCCAAGAGAAAGCATTATTTGTACTTAAGAAGTTTCGAGATCAGTCTGAGACTCAGTGCTCAGTATATCTTCAACCCAGAAAAAGAAAACAGTTTAATAAGTGTGACCTTTAAACCTCTTCTATAATGATTTAAAGTGGTCTAGCTGAAAGAATGCATAAATTCAAATCACCGCACTTATTAATGTATGCCTGTGATTCTTTAGAATACACCATTCCGATAAATATTTTCTCTTACCACAGCTTCTTAAGAGCCCAGAGGACACAGCAGAGGTGTCAGAAACTAATCGTGTTCGCAGGGTATTATTAGATAGAAAAAAAAAAAAAGGCCTCCTGTCTCTTGGGTTAATATTATTTTAGAAATACTTAATCCCCAGGCTGCTAAACTAATTGTGGGGGAAAGGCTTATTATTAGTGAAGAGAACAAAACATATGTTCCATGACTGGAAGAGATGATGGGCTATATAGGTCATGGATTCTATTTGACTAAATTACCGCTGAACCATATCGTGGATGAGAGGTTGGGGCCAGTGTGGAAGTCAGCGTGTTATCTTTCTTTTCCATCTGTACACTGAGTATGCATATACTGGCTATTTAAAGCCTCAAGCTCCCGTATGAAGAGACATTGTTAGATCTTATTACCTTAGGCATCTTTGCTTTTATGATATATTTAGTATTTTACCCTCTGCTCCCAAGTGAAATGATTTATGCATAGAAAGCCAAACCAATTTATTTGAAATCTGAAAGCCTATCATCAGAAACATTTCCAGAGACTTCTTTCCCCAGGGCGGCGGGTAGCAGCATGTCAGCCAGCCACCATGGTTCCCAACAAAAGCCCTGTGCAGCCGGTGGTAGTGGAAGGAGGCTGGACTAAGCAGACTCAAGAGGAAATTAAACTCATGGACCTTATAAGACATACAGAGGTATGATCTTTAGGACTCCAGACATTAAAGACTCAGGCTCTTTTATAAGCTTTTAAAAGTACAGTATTGAATTTTTAAATTATGCTATTAATATATTCTCGGCATCTGGTCAGTAATGACCACATAAGCATATGCCAAGCGTTGAGTTGGCATTTGGAGAGTAACTATCTAAGCCACAGCCAGCTCATATGAAAGTCTGTTTTGTTTGAATGGAGACCAGAAATTATGACCTTAGCAAAGAAGAGAAAAAGGCCCAGTGGATATGTACAAAGGTAATTATAATAAATGTAGTCAAGTTGAGCCTTATGGCTTCATTGCTCATCACTCCTAAGGGTATGTCTCAATATGTAAAAAGAGGAAGGAGCAAAATACTAATTTCAATGGAGACATTCAGAAGTGAGGAATTCAAAAAGCAGTTTCAATCCAATTGATTAATCAGACAGGATTGCCAGACATAAAAAAGACGAGAAGAGAAAGGTCAGCTGTTGAGAGAGGATTGGGGATAGAGAGACCTGGGAAAACTTTTTGCTTTGTGAAGTTTTTCATCAAAATGATGTGTTCTTATTTAATAGGGTTTCTCAAATCATGAAATGTGTTCAATCTAAATCTTAGGCGTGTGCCCAAGTCAAGGTTACTAGAAAAAAGAAATTGACATCGCTAGAAATATGACTTCTTGCCAAGCTAAGAAGGATAAATCACTGACCAGGGAATGAATGCAAAGCATTGAACTAGGACATGCTTGAAGTAGGATGAAAAGCTGCCTGGCAGGGATCTGGCAGAATATAAAGGTGGCTGCTGTATTTTAAAAGACAGAGAGTAAAGATTTAAACAATAGTCATGTACATTCCCTTAAGCATGTCTTGGTTAAAGGAAATGATGCTGTGACTCTAATCAAAAACTCATTTGTTAGATGCAGAGAAATCACTCAGTAGGAGAAACACCATACAAAAATCCAAAAACATATCTCTATTTATTTCTCCAAATTATAAATGAAAGTTAAGTGCTTTGCCAAAATAAGTGCCTTATTATTATTACTCTAATGATTATTATTGCTTACAGTGATGCATTGAAGCAAGGGGAATTTACAGAAGAGTCAGTGATAGGAGAGGGTAATGTAATTCCTAAATCTTTTTTCCGTATGATGTACAATTATAAGATATTTCTTTCAGCATATTCTACACGCACATGCACACACACACACACACACACAGACACATGCACAGACACACACGCATACACACTAAACAGACAATTCTCCAACCACGGCATTCTCTGGGCTTTTCTTAACAGGCACAGCTTTCTGAAGTCCAAGAACTGCAATCCAAGGGAAATTCTCCAACTGCACCTAAATGTATATCATTCGAGAGGAGCAGCTTGTATAAGCAACCCGATGCAAAACGAGCGTGGATTTACCTAAATGGAGGCAGACCTGAAGATGGCACTTATGCCCGGGGCAGAACTATTTCAGAGGTAAACCTAGTGTGAAAGGAGAGTGTTTTATAGGCCTGTTTTCAAATTCCAGCGCTGACATTTATAGATTGTTAGGTCAGGCAAATTATTTTACCTCTCTAAATCTCATTTTCTCATCTCTAAAATGGGAGTAATACTTTCCTCACAGGGTGGAGTCCAATGCTGTCTGACATAATGTGTGCATCAGAATATGACACTTGGCCAGCAGAGAACAATGACAATTAAACTCATTGCACCCAAGTTTAGAGTAAATCTAAACTTTAAGATAATTTAAAATAGTTTTCCTGTTCCATTTTAAACCTAGTTCACAAAAGAGTGATTATTCACTGGATATGTTCCCCGTGGGGAAAACAACAGTATTCACTAGAGGAAATCTATCATATTCTTGTCACACAGATTCTTGGAACTATGGCAAACTTTCCACTTTCCAGAATTAAAACATTGACTAAAGAAAAGATGAGTAACAGTTCATTTATTGTTTGCAATATCAATGATACAATTCTAAAAGTTGACATTTTGTCTTAGTCTTTAAATGAAAACTTTAGGTACCTAATAAATGGATTTTGGTAGAATTTTTAAAAGTCTTATTTGTTGCAGTGATATCTTATAATAGTTGTTGGGCTTTATTATTTGTGAAATGTTTTTATAATTTTTTCTGGGACAAGAGGAAGTCATATAAAGGTGACATGTTGGTGGGAGATGGAAGGAAAGGCAAGACAGTGCAGCAGGCAGGCCTGGAGGAGTTCATGGAGGCTCATGGGGGCACCTAGAGTGGCAGGGGCACCTCAGAGGAGTTGTGTCCCTGAAGGTTGGTGATTTCAAAGTGTGATGGAGACCACTTCTCTTTGACAAGGACTTTGGATAAGAACTGTGAAAGCAATTGCATCTCAGAAGTTGACAGCCGATTTGCTGTATTTGAGAAAGAAGAGAGAAAAATGCAGACAATAAATTCAAAACTAGGAATACAAGTAAAGGAACTTCATACACATGGGGAAGAAAAAGGAAAGTGATTTTTTAAAATGAGTGAAACTTTTTCAGGAGAGAACACCCTAGAACAGTTTCTATAACAAACCTGAAATGTTTCTTCCTTGCTGGTTTCTTTGAAAATCACAGAGTTTGTATTGCAGATGTTAAGTCTTAAGATGCACATAACCATTGCAACTAGAACTGATACATTAGTGAGGGAATATGAAATGATTAATAAATAAAAAGTAGAGCAGGGACGAGGATTAAAGATAGCCTGTCAGGCTCAGGATAGCAAAAACTTACCATAACTTTTACAAAAATTACATATACCTGGTGAAAGAATGACTTTTTGATTTATGTGACTCTCATGTAGCATATAAAAGCCATGCCATACATATTATTCCATGATCATATAATTTTTTATGAACTTTGTACATAAAGGGCACTGTGCTAGATGCTGTAAAGTATTATCCTAATTTATGTGTGTGAAAAGGGTTTGAAAACTTTATAGTGCAGTATAATTGACAGGTTAACCTATAGCAATAGGAGGAATAAAATGACGCATGATCTATGTTCTCATTAAATGCATACTTCCAACTGGCAAAACATTTGAAAATATATCAAGCTTTACTTAGGTTTATAGAGAAATGGGCACTCTCATGTCGATGGAAGTAAAACTTTTTGGAGGACCGTGTGGCTATACAAATCATAAGAAAATGCACTTCTAGAACCTTATCCCAAGGATATTTTCATGAATTTATGCGAAGTTTGTTTGGTAAGAATAATTATCATGGGGCTATTTATAACATATATAGATTAGAAGTAAACACTTATCAATAGGGAGTTGGTTAAATGAATTATAGTGTATAGGATGGAATATTACCATAATTAAAATCAACTTTAGAAAGAATGTCAATAAAGATGTTCAAGATATACTAAATGAAAGAAGCATACTATAAAGCACGTAGAGTTAGATTCTATATACATGCATGCACAAACCTAAAAGAAAAAGACTGGAAGGATTTTATTTTTGGAAGTGTTTATTGGATGGTCTTATTACTGGTGGCCTAATAAAAGTGGTATTTCTTTATTATGTGTTTTTCTTTGTGTTCCATATTTGGTTATGATGAACACAGATTGTAAGAAAAATTTGCTGAGGGAGCTGACCTTCCTCTTAGAGAAATACTAACAGCATGTGATGAAGGTCAGGTCAGTAGTACATACAGGAAGTTCAGTAGTTCAGAGGAGGGAACACTGGGCCCACCTGGGGTGAAGGAGAAAGGCTCCCCAGAGGACGCAACCAGGAGCTCTGATGGAACTTGAGAAATGGGTAAGATTCAACATTTAGGCAGAAAAAAGCATTAACAAGCATGAGGGGCATCACACACAGAGGTATGGGTGTTAGAATTCATAAACATACGAGTAGATGGTACCTGGACTGAGAATTAGGGAGAGATACAGACAACTGGAGAGACTGTTCAAAAGCATATAGGGTAGGCTTCCCTGGTGGCACAGTGGTTGCGAGTCCGCCTGCTGATGCAGGGGACACGGGTTCGTGCCCCGGTCCGGGAAGATCCCACATGCCGTGGAGCTGCTGGGCCCGTGAGCCATGGCCACTGGGCCTGCGCGTCCAGAGCCTGTGCTCCGCAACAGGAGAGGCCACAGCGGTGAGAGGGCCGTGTACCGCAAAAAAAAAAAAAAAAAAAAAAAAAGCATATAGGGTGGACACCACATACTCTCTGTATAGTCTACTTGGGCTGCTATAACAAAATACCACAGACTGGGTGGCTCAGACAACAGAAATTTATTGCTCACACTTCTGGAGGCTGGAAAGTCCAAGATCAAGATGCCAGCAGGGTTGGCTTCTGATGTGGACTCTTTTTCTGAGTGGCAGGTGGCTGACTTCTCACCACTGTGTCCTCTCAGAGCCTTTCCTCTGAGCACATGTGGAGAGAGAGCTCTAGTGTCTTTTCAGCCTATGAGTCTGGGGAAGGACACAGTTCAGTCCATTACACTACCCCAGACTAGAGTGCATGAACCACTAGTTTGTCTCTGAATAAGGTCATGGCATAGTAAAACCAATGTTTTGGGGAGACTAATGTGGCCTGTGTGTAGAAAGCTACTTAGGCAATGTCTAGAAAGTTTTCTGCATATTATTTCTTCTTTTGCTTTATTTAAAAAATGTTCTTTCTAATCTCTTTCTTTCCCTTTTTCCTTTTTCTGTTTTGATTTTGATTTTAGGGATCTGAATGAGATTCTTTGTCATCAGTTAGAAATGTATCCTTTCAGGCTCTCAGGCTGTAAAGAAAAGTTCAGGAGAATGGACTGTGTGTGTGAAACAAACAACAGGAAGAGTAGGGTTCAGATTTTACTAGGGGAATCTGGCTAACAACACCAATTCCAGAGAAGCTCAGAGTTTCAATGGCTGGTACTTTTACCAGAAGAATGAGGAACAGAACGCATTTCAAGGTGCTTCACTCTACTTTCTGTAATGAAACCCCCAGAAGGTATTTGAATCCCATCTAATGCAGGCTTTCCCTCAACTTCGTTCACTGCTGTGGCTATTCTGGGTGATTGAACCACATTCTTCCTACCCAGTCTTTGAACATGGCTGGAGCAAACTCTCATCTCCAACTGGTGTAGGCTCATCTGTCATCAGTGCACCAAGGTGACACCCTCTCTAGGGTTAGTGGCTCTTTCTTCAGGGCCATCATCTTTCTCTGATTTATGACTATCAGGGCCCCTCCTTCTATGGTCCTAAAGCATCTGTCTCCTCTCATCCCAGCAACCTCTCTCTGATTCTACAGAATCTCAAAAGCAATGTGTTCTCTCACAGCCAAGCACAGTTCTGAATGCGTGAGTGGAAGCTGAAAGAATGAGAAACAGATTTTTTTGATTTGGAGAGGCAAGTACCTCATGTCCTCAGGGAATATGAAATAGTTCTGTGATGCCCACGTGAGCCACTCTGAGAGGACCTGGCCCATGAAAGCTCACAAAAGGGATTGTGGGTGAAGAATTATGTATAGAACATTGTTCTTTTATTATGAATTTTTGTTATTGCAAAAATTACAAACATTTAATTTATATTACCCACTTTAAAGAAGGTACTTGAGTAAATTTGGATATATTTGAAAAACTGAGAATTAAGAATGTCATTAAAGGTCATAAGCTAACTAGATATTTTAGAACCTAATTGTACTGAAAATGCCTTTTGTTTTCAAATTTACTTTTAAAAGATTTTTGTAAACTCATTAACTGAGTCTCATGTAAATAGATCTTTGTGAACACCGAGTGAAATAGCTACAGATTTAAGTCATATTTTGTACTTGGTATATGCCGTTATTAAATTATATTTATTTTTCTGATTATAAACAGAACACAATCTCTATAGACGAGTGACATTTTAGTGGTAAAGTAGGGGAAAGTATAAGAATTATCCTTATGTAGGATCTTTTCAAACTACAGAAATTTCTCCCAGAGACATATCCACACAATTCTAGGACAGCTCCCCACTGCTCCCAGTCCAAATAGAAACTCAGTTAATCATACTCTCTGGCTGCCTTGGAGCAGAAAAATATATAACTGCTATGGGCTGAATTGTGTGTCTCCACCTCCCACCCCCCGATTTCTTATGTTAAAGCCCTAACCCCCAATGTGATTGTATTTGGGGATAGAGCTTTTAGGAGGCAATTAAGGTTAAATGACCTTAAGGGTGGGGCCCTAACCTGATAACATTTGTGGGTTTATAAGAAGAGAAAAAGAGCGATCTCTCTCTCTTCTCCCATCATATGAGGAAGGCAGCTAGCTGTCTGTAAGCCAGGAGGAGCTCTCACCAGAAACCAAATCAAACCACAGCTTGATCTTGACTTGCCAGCCTCCAGAGCGGTGAGAAATAAATTTCCTTTGTTTAAGCCACTCAGTCAATGGTATTTGTTTTGGCAGCCCAAGCAGACTAAGATAGTGACTATTGTTATGGAAAATTTAGAAAAACTGCAAAACCATATGAAGCATACGAATCTATTGTAATCACTATGAATTTTTTGATTATTTGAATAACATTTGTTCTGTTTTCTAATTATAAAACAACATACAGCCAGTGCATTAATATTAGAAAAAGGAAAAGCACCAAGAAGGAAATGAAAATTCTATCACCCACAAATAACCACAGTTATTAAAATTTTAGTAGATATATTCCTATGGTTTCTACATGGTTATTTATATATTTGTTTGCCATTGTGATCATAGTAGATCACATGGTATATATATAATTTTGCAACCTGTGTTATTTGCCTAACAAACTGTTGTGACTTTTTGCCCACATAATTTAATATTCTTTAACAAAACATTATTTTCAATGGCATCATCATCTTCTATCAACTGGATGGATTATTACTTACTCATCCAGTTTTCTATTGTTTGCCATTTAGATTGTTTTTAATTTTTTGCTATCATAAAGCATGCTCCAGTGAACATATCTATATATAAATCTTTATTTAATTTTCTGATTATTTCCCCCAGATAAATTCCTAGAAGAATTGCTAGGTCAAATTATGTAAATGCGCTTGAAAATTTTGATAGCTATCGCCAGCTTGTTTTCTAGGACGATTTCAGGAGTCAATGCTCCCACAAGTGGTGAATGAGAGTTCCCACTTACCTGCTGTTTACATGAGTTATCAACAATGCTAATTGCCATCACTTAGAAACATGTATTTGCAGGTTGACAGGAGAGAATGTTATACCCATGCTTTAATTTATATGTCTTTAATTATTTGTAAAAGTGATTTTGACTTGCTTTGTTTTACCATTTATTAGTAATCTGTGAATTCCTGACAAATTCTTTGCTATTTTTCTGCTGGAAGTATTTTTCACACTGATATGAATCTTCTTTTTTTAAAGTAACAAGCCTACTATGTGTAACTTTGTCAGATTTATTGTAACAATGATCCAATTTGCCATTGTGTCTAGGAGATTTTTTAAGGTACAGAAATTAATATATTTTAAAAGTTTGTTCTTTGCTTTTCATGTTCCAATAGTATTTTACTATCCTTATGTCATATAAAGATTCATCTTAAGATTTTTATAATTGTGTCTTTCCCGTTTACTTTTTAAACTGTGTGAAACTTCGTTCTGGTGTAAAATTTGAGTGAAGCTATTTTGTCTGTTTTATTTATTGGCTTAAAATTATTATCTCAGCCCTACTTGCTGAATAATCTTTTTTGTTCTCCCCATTGAGCTGGAATACAAACTTTATAATATACTAAATTCTTATTAACTTCTGCTTTTAGGCTATCTAATACTTTTAGAATACTATAGCTTTTTAATATATTTTAATATCTGATAGAAGTTGCCTAATGTTGTACTTTGTTTTCAGACTTTACTTGATTATCCTTGCCTGTTGATTTTTATAGATGAAGTTTGGAATTACATTTCAACACCCTAAAATCATCCTACAGGAGTTTTGACTGTAGTTATGTTAGGCTATTAATTACTTTCATAAGAATTGACACCTTTTACAATATTCAATCTTTGCAGCCAGATTGAATTCTTTGGCATTGTTTTATATACATATACATCTTTTTTTTGTCCTTCAGTAAAATTTTATAATTTTTTATAAGGAAGGGCCTCACATTTTAAAATAATTGACATTCTGAGTTGGTTTGATGTTGGGATGAATTTACCCCCACTGTATTTTTTTAAATACTTTTTTTTGGTGAACAACATAAAACTACTGATGTTTTATCATTTATTTTGTGCTTGGCCACTTTACTAAGCATTCTTTTTGTTATTAATTTCTCATTCAATTTACATAAATTTTCTAAGAATGAAATCATATAAAGTTCACATGGTGATGATTTTGCCTACTCCTTTAGAAGAACTGTTTCTCTTATTCTGATTTTTTGTTTTATTGCATTGATTATAATCATAAAAGTAAATATTCCTAACGATGGAAAAAAAGAAGAAACAGCATCTTTTTCCCCCATGAATAGCTAGAAAGTTTGAATGCTTTGGTTTCTCTTTTCCTTGCCCATGTCCCTTTTTGGTGATGTCTTACATTTTTCCTTTATTTTTTCTCTATGGAGACTTACCTTAAAATTTTAAATTCATTTATTTTCTGACCATTTTTATAACAGCTGTATCATGTTCTAGTGGTCTTACTGCTTAATATTAGTCACTTTATATTATGACTTTTCCATGGTGATGGAATTTCATTCATTTTTTAATAATCCGAAATGTATCTGAGTGATATATTTTCTGAGTTTTTGTACACATAAGGATATCTTTTGTTTCCTGTAACCTAAGTAATAATTTAGCTGGATACTGAGTTCTTATACTGAAACCTTTTCCCCTAAAAACTTCAGAGATTTTCTTTCTTTTCTTTTTTTTTTTTGGTATTCATTGTTGCAGAAAACAGGTCTAAACATAACTGCATTTTCCCCCCATGTCTGAAAGTCATACTTTTTGCCCAGTTATATTTAAATACTAGTCATTTTTTTCATTAACTGTGCCTTATCCTAGGTTAGCCTATTTGATCTGAAGACATGGGTCTTTGAAACACGAACGTTTTCTTCTGTGTTTTGAATAATTGCTTAAGTTTAATTTATTCTGGATTCTTCTCCAGTAACACCAATAATGTATAGGTTTAATATCTGATGTCTTGACATTCCAAATGTTTTACATTTTTCTCATAAATTTTGTCTTATCCTTTCTCTGTATCCTATGAGATTTTCTCAACTTAGCCCTCCCTAATACTGATTTGATTTTCTACAAAATTGAGTCTGCTTTTTCCTGCTTTTAAGACGGAGTGTAATTCTGCTCTTGAGTCTTTTATTTCCTTACCTCTCATTCGGCTGTCTATTCATCCCAATTTAAACCTCTGTTTCTTCTTTTACCAGCTGTGTGACCTTGGTTATGATATTAATGTCTTTGTTCTCCATTTTTCTCATCAACAAAAGGGGGATAATAATTGTTTCCACAGAAAAAATATTAGATTGTCCTTAGAAACTTTTAGAAAAGTTTCTAGCCCACAGGAATGTGCTAGTAAATTTTAACTGCTATTGTTGTTACCATCGTCATTATCACCATCATTATCTCTGCCTGCATCTCAGCAATGCTCCTTTCCTTTGAGCTGTTGTCATCTCATTTCTGTGTGTGTGTGGGAGTGTGTGTGTGTGTGTTTATGGAAGTCATATTTTACCAAATTTGGGGGGAGCACAATATAGGTACTCTCCAAAATGTATTTGTGCTCTAAATCTTTTTGTTAAATCTTCACCTTGTGTACAGATACCATTTTTATGTCGTAGAATATTTTCATAAGCCTCATATAGTTGCTGATGTTAATTTTTTCTATTTATATCTCCTCCTTCAAGGAGAGATCTCTTGACAGAAGACATTAGTTCTCCTTTGTTCTCCTAAATTTTGACTTGGGAGCTGTTAGGATCCACCCCTAGATCCTGAATCAGAATCAAATGGCTGCTGACTGGCTGTCATTTAGCAAGAGGTGTAGGACTGCATTTAAGTCCATTCTCCCACTGCTCTTCTCTAACTATCCCACTCTACAGATGGGAATGTATTCTGGGATAATTTCCATTACTGTTCAATTCAGTGCATTCATCTCTTGCTCACAATAGTGAGTGAAAACTTCACTCTCTGAATTGCATTATCTCACCACTTCTTTCATGTCTTCCTTCATATTACTGATTCATTTTCCAAATGCAAGATGCCATTACTTGCCCAGCTCTGCCCACTGCCACCCTGCATTGCTGTGAGTTGTAGCTCCTAATTCGATATATAAAAAGAAGTACTGCAGTCGCAGAAGTCACAGAAGTGACTGCAGTGACCATGAGAGAGATTCTTGGGGTGATGGGGATGTTCTAAAATTGTATTGTGGGATGGTTGCACAACTTTATCAGTTTACTACAAATCATTGATTGTTTCGTACTTGAAATTAATGAATTTTATGGCATGTAAATTAAACCTCAATAAAGCTGTTAAAAAATTTTTTTTAAAGTATAGAAGGTGAGTTGGAACACATGTGGACCTGGCTCCTTCATTTTGGGAGAGCAGGTGTTTGACCTGCATGATAGGTAAAAGCCATACAGGCAGGTGTGCGGAAACCTCTTACTTTCCTCCTGCTTGCTTGCATTGTTTTGTCTTAAAGTCTTATTCAGACTAATAGAACCACCCTTAGGGGTCTGGTGACAGGTTAGCCAATCTGTTTAGTACTCTTGACACTTCGTATCTGTACATGTGTTTTTATGAATATTTCAAGGAAAATTGAGAGAAATTGAATTAGGCCCCTAAACATAGTTTTTAAATTTACCAATTGAAAAGAAAAAGACTTTTGATCATAGAATCATAGAGTCAAAGAGGTGTTAGACCAAAAATTTGATTTTATAGTGAAAGAGACTCTTTCATAGGGAAGTTGCCTGACTTGTCTGAGTCATACAGAGGCCAGAGCCAGGTCAGTGCTTTTGTCCTTCTAGCTTCTTGCTCATTGAAAAAAAAAATGAGCTATTCTAACAAGTCTAGATTCTTCAAGCCAAGGTCTTTCATATTTAGTCATTTCTTAAACAGCAAGAGGCCTCTTCTACATAGAAAAATAGAGACCTACAAGGACAAATCCACTGACAAGCACTGAAGTTCCTTACCGTTTAACACATTAGGGAACATTTGTAAGCCCTTCTTCTCATCTCCTTCTATACCTCTTCCTTTTTTTTGTTTAACTTTTATTGGAGTTTAGTTGATTTACAAGTTGTGTTACTTTCTGCTATACAGCAAAGTGAATCAGTTATACATATGCATATATCCACTCTTTCTTTAGATTCTTTTCCATATAGGTCATTACAGAGTATTGAGTAGAGTTCCCTGTGCTATACAGTGTACCTCTTTCTAACAATTACAAGTAAAATGAATATTTATATCATGATAATAGTTCTCTTAAAGGAGTTGATTCTTTAATATGTAATTATGGTGTGACATTCCACATCCCAGTATGTGTGTCCCTTTGTGTTTCAGCTGCTGAGTGACTGCTCCTCTCGTCTCAAACTGGCCCACCCAGCCAGAACACTGTACACCCCTGACGGAGAGCCAATTCACTCGTGGGACAACATAGAGCAAGACATGGTCATCTGTGTGTCCACAGGGCATGGCTTTAGAACCCAAAGAGGTATGGGTGACGTTTTCTTTTCCATCAAGTGTTTGAAGAATTAAAGCATTCACTTGTTTCTTCAAAGAGCTTGTTTACTGAATTTTACATCCCATCATGATGATTTTTAATAATTATCCTCCTCCACACTTTTCTACTCCATGTTACTAAAGTTAAATTCAAGTATTTATTTGTTGGAACCTCACTTTTGACACTGTTTGCTCTAAAGAATTCAAGTTCTGTTAGTCTTGAATTTTATCCAAGGGGCTTTATTTGTAGAAATTCTAAAGGGCCTCCTTTGAAGGTATTCATTCTTTAGCACGAACCCTGAGGAAAGTGAGGCTTCCTTGACTTCCCACTCTGCAAGTTATTTAAAACTTAATGTTTCATTAATAGCAAATATACAGTTTACAGATTTTTTTCTTTAGTAATAAGTAAATATATGCTTGTTTTATTATCTTGTCTATCCTTTGATTATTTTCTTTGATAAACGTTAGAAATGGAAAAGAACATACGTTTGTTATTAAACTAACTCTTGTCCTTTATCTTATTTATCCTGAGGAATTTAAAACCCTTTTCTGGAGTAGGTATACATTAGCAATGACATAATTTTCAGGATATTCTGAAGAACACTGATATCATTTTAAAGGAAATTAAAAGATTCAGAAGTGAATTACCTGGGGTCCTTAAAATAACTAATGCTAGATTATCTCTTTTAAAAGTCACCATAGGATTATTATTACTATGTTGTATATAAGGTATATAAGCCAAAAACTTTTTAAAAAGTTGCAATCATATCTTTACACTTAGCCCAGAAAGGATAAAAGTATAGGAACGGAAACTAAAAAGTAGGAAGACAAGGATTTACTGGGATGCCTAGCACTGTTCTGAGGATGCCACACATATTCCCCCAGCACCATCTTACATCAAGGAAGAGGTGCCAATCTTTGTATTCTTTGTATTCTGTTGTCCCATCATTCACCAGTACCCCTCACTCCAGCTCTTGGTGATCCTCACTATGTGATTACTTAGAAGAACACACCAATGATGGGGTTCCTATCATGAATAAGTATTAGTTGACAGCTTTCTGTGTTCCTAAAGTACATAGCCTATTAAAGAGATATAAGCCAGGGTTCCTTCGCTGAAAGAGTTTTCGATCTAATTGAGTATATGAACACACTTGAAGTAATTGAATAGTAAGCAAATAAGTGGCGCAGTAGAAGGTACTTGCCCAGTCCCTTCATTATTTATGCTTAATCTTTCGTACTCTTGGGATGACTTTCTGTTACCTGGACCCCACCCTCCTGGCCTCACTGTATTCATTAGGCCTTTCTGATAAATAAAGCTAAGTATGCTTCAGGCAACCTAGCCAAAAGGGTATCCAAAACACGAAGAGATATGTAGGCTGCCTTCCCAGAAGCACGCTTGTTACCAAGAAAAACTGCAAAGAGAAAAGAGAAAACTAGAAACGCACATATTACTCTCCTTACCATTTTCCTCCTTGTTAGCTCTGTGGACCTTTGACAAGGCTATGTAGACAAACATTCATTTCTGCGTCTTCAGTTCTTTAACCACATGAATTACTATGACGTGAAAGAGTTGTTTCTTCTCCTCTGAAAATGGGTCCCCATATTACCTTAATGGTGAAAGTGTTGGTGGTTTCCCCAGTTGTCTCAGTTCTTTTCGGTGGGTGAAAATCTGATTGATAGCAGAGAGTCTAATTTAGTTGCTCTTTAGAAAGTTCTTTTATTGTATGAACTGTCATTTTATTATTTTTCCTGAAATAATTGAGAAATAATCATTTAGTAGAAATCTAAATACTCAGAATGCTTTAAAACAAGAGAGAAATGCTACTAGCATTTATATATATTATATATACATATATATATAACATATCTATACTTGTGAAAGGACATTTAATTAATCATTCTACTCATAATTTTTCTGTGACCTACTGGCTTAACTATGTAGTAGAAAATAAGGCAGCCTGGGAATTTCAAAACTAAACACCTTATAAAAACTTATTTTATGTGCTATAATGTAAAAACATTTAGCATGTGAAAGTTAGCCATCAAAGAATCACACTGGGTCTTTGAAAAATGGATTTGTTTTGGCAAAACAAATCAGATGCTGTTAGAATAGTTTCTTTCACACAAACCCCCAACAAAATCAAAAGGGTGCTTTATGCTGTTTGTCATCAAATCTGAACACTGTTCTCAATGCTGTGTTTACCATCTTTTCAGTGGGTTCAGTTTTTAGACCACTCCTAGGTTAGCTTCCAATTCAGGCTTTATAAAAAGCTTGGAAGGAAGCCCTCTCTAGCAACTGCCATTCTGTAGAAATCCAAAGGATGTTAACACATATCTGATGTGATAAGCAAGTCAAGTGTGTAATGAGAGAGGCCGACGTGGGAGTCGAGGATTTCTGAAGGATCTTCAAGATTTTCATCATCCTGAACTTTTAATTATTTTCTATAAATACATTGACTTGTCTCTCAAAATAATATTTTTTTTAACAGAGTTAAAGCAACTGGTGGAGGTCAGAGCAAATTATGCCCGAATCCGAAGGCAGCAGGGCCCTCAGGCCACAGACGCTGTGTTGTCACCATCCACAAAGCTTCAATCTCTGGTACCTCTACACAGTGAATTCCTGTCAGACCCATCATAGTTGGTGCTGTGTTTCGCTGGGGTAGCCTGTGCGGACATACTCATATGCTTGCCAGGATGTTATATGATGATTAGTCATTGTTTTCATAATTCCATGCAGTCTCTTTTAAAAGTTATACCCTCTACCTTTTACACAGGGTGGCATTTGGTGCCTCAAATCTGTCTTAGAAAGACAACAGAACTAGACAAAGCAATGTCAGTAAAATAACTATCTTAGGTGTATTTTCTTCCAGGAAAAGAAAAAGGAAAATACTAGCTATTATTGAAAAATAATTTAGTGGGGTCAAGTAGTGTATATTATTATATATACTTTTAAAATTATATAATATATATATTTATATAATATATATAATTTGATAATAAATAGACTGACAATTTGAGTGTACATATATAGTTATATACTTAAATTTAGTGGGGTCAAGTAGTATATATGTTCTATATATAAATAACTTTGTATTATTTACTTTATATCTATATGAGTTATATATACATATATAATTTGACAATAAAAAAGACTCTTTGACTACCTAATACTAAATTTGACCCAAACTGACAGTTTTCTGGCTCAGCCACTATATTTTTCAAACTTCCATGTTAAAATCCTACATTTACTAAATGGAATGCCTGGTGGCCACCAAACACCACATGAATTGATCTTTCCTCCTCCCACTTTCCTTCAGTTTGGCTTGTGGTTACAGCACAGGACTCCTGATGGGGCACAGCTAGATGTTGTTCACAAGAGTGAAGCTGGATAATTCCTGACATAAGCTCAGTAACCAAAAGTCGTAGACTGTGTCCTCAATACAGAAACTTAGGGAAAGGATATATGCACTACTTGTAAGAAAAGTTATGTAAGGATTTTTCTTAAGGGGCCAAGGGAGATCCTTAGCAATCTTAAGTATCAATCTTACAGGGAAAGAAGAACTTACCTTTTAATTTCTTTCTGTGATGAAGAAAGAATTTTTTTTTTTTTTAATAACAGTGACAAATCAGAGTTTGGCTTCTGGTTCTGGTGAAAATTTTCCAGAGAAATGCTCTTCTCTCTCTGTCTCTGAGAGCCATTCACACCTCTGTCTGAATATAAATTGCAGCCTGGCTAGGTGTGTACAGAATGGCTCAGCTGGGCTCACTCTTCCATCCACCACTTTAATGTGATGTAGGAAGGCAGTAGATCATTTCTACTGAAGGGGGCTCTTGGTAATCGCTGCAAAAGGCCTAGTATTTACTCCCAGTCTGCAAATCAGTAAGGCCGCATGAATAAATTCCTGCTGCTTCCCACACCACTAAAAGCAGAGACCATTGAGGCAAAATTTCACATTACATACACAACAATTTGCCCTTTCGCAGACATCTTCTCTATGTGTTGTGCACTGTTAGAGATGTGAAGTCATTCCACAACACCTTTGTGATACGTATGAGAGAAAAATTGCACATGTCCCCACCTTGCTTTTCCTTTTGTTTTACGAGAAGTGTTAAGGAACATGCCCCGGTCAGAAAGTGGGCCAGTAAGATTCTTACCTGTTGGGCCTCTTCTTACAATAACTGGATTACAATCCCCAGAGACACGGAACTTGTTATTTCTTTTCAAAATTCCTTGAAAACAAAGGCATTTCTCTAGGTGCAAAAGTACCTATCATTCTGCTGCCAAAGAAAAGTTGATTTGCTATGAAAATGGCATAATTTCACCATAGATCAAATGTGCAGATTCTTGTGAAGTCTTCACTGTTGCGTGTGAACACGCCTGAAGTGAAAATTGGTAATATCACACAACATTGTATCAAGCACCAGGAGACGTAAGGCAAAACTCTTAACTGAACTTTTCTATTACTAGTAAATGGGATTTTAGATGTAATATAACAGTCATCAACACATCACATTTTACCAGCAAGGCAGCGGCACTTACTTTGTCGACGACGGCTTGCTGGGGATATCTTGGCGGTTCATAGCCACTTTTAACTTAAGACTAAGAACAGCCCTGCTCTTTCCTTATTATTGACCTTCCTCTGTGGTTGGCTGGAAGGTGGACTGGGGAGCAGTTACTCCACCTTCAGCAAGGACTATAGGATAAGACTGTTGGCAATTCTGTTCAGCCCTCCAAGGATTTTCATAAACCCAGTAATTTCCTTTGGGGATATGTTTATCAAATTTGAATCAGCCTCATATATATAAGTCACATTTCAATATTTTTCTATCAACTGGAAATCATTTATTATTAAATACTAAAGCAACCATCCTCAAGTCCATGGCCTTCTCCAGAAATTTATTTCCTGCTGGTTCACAAACACCCTTAAGTTGATCCAGATGTTAATCAACAGTGTACCAGCATTTGTGATTGTCCTCAGGAGAAAGGAGTTTCTGGATGTTTCTGCCCCACCTCTAGCTTCTGTTGCCTGATTAAGTGTTGGGATGAAGTTGCATGTTTCTAAGCAAACTGACAAACTGTCAAACTGTCTGAAAGTTTGACAAGCATTTTGAGATTATGACAGCATTTATACATAAGAAGCACTTTATCTGGGTGCTTATGTCAGGTTTATAAAACAGGACACATTAGAAATGATTCAAAATCCAAATGCAGCTTTGTGGCGTGATAACCCTGAATTTCCATTTTGTTCTTAATTGTTCATAATGACTAAATACTTTTTTCTGGATCAAGAAAACAAAGCAACAAACAAGCCAGCAAATAATAACAGAAAGGTAGAGATAAATTTGTTCTCTTTTGCAAGAGAATCACTTAGAAGTTGTGGCCACTGGCTGTTGCAGCATTTGTGAGCCAACCTTTACTAATAGCCCAGGTGCGCTGCTGAGCGTTGTTGAGATCTGTGATTCACCAAGACAGCAGTGCTTTTTCTGACATCATTTGGAAGGGAGCGATCAGAATCCACAGGGCTGTGTTATTCTAGATTGTCATAAAATGAGATGCAAACGTCCTCAGGTAAATGGAATTTGGACCCAGTGGTGATCCTCAGTTGCTTTTATTAAATCAGTTACCTCCTGCCTCTGAAAAGATCTCAACCCCTCCTAAGGCTAGATTAAGCAGAAAGAAAGAGCAGCAGCTTTTTGTTCTTCACACAATAAGCTAGAATTCTAAGTAAAAGGCATGGTTTGGGGCTGCTTGGCCATAAGCAAATGCAAAGCAGGATCAACAAAGACCACTCAGGCGAGCGCTGATGAAAGTAAATGGACCAACCCGAGTAACGGCAGACATTCAGTGGGTGCCTGCCGCCAGCTGTAGCATTTCCTCATTCTGCAAGTCTGTAATATGAAACTGCTATCGGTAGGCTGCCACCCTGTGCCATATGTGCAAATAGAAATATATGAGGGGAGAGGAAGTGCTTATGCCCATGGTGCAACTGGGTTGGGGGAGGGAGGAAGAAGGAGACAGGAAATTATATTTATATGGCAAGTACAGTGGTGATTCTGAATTGGATGTGCTATCATTCGTTGTCTGCTGTATTCCTATGCTGGTTTAGGGGTAGATAGAGCGTTCAGTCAACTGCTGGATCCATTAGGTCCTAACTTATCATTTCTAGAAGTTTTGAACTTGGGGTTTTAACTCCAGGTGCGGTTGCCCAAGAACGTCAGTTCTGGCAGACCAGCTAAGACAGTTGTGGGGGTGAATGTCTAGATGCCACCACCAGCAGCTCCCCTTAAATGGCCCTGCAAACTGTGCTGGACAGGAACGGAGGAGAGGAGGGCACCTCCACAACTGCTAGGGTTAGTGCCCCCAAAGCACAAGATTTGATTGTCTTCATTTCCACCACCCTCTTTCCTTTTCCTTCTGTTCTTCTCTCTCCTTGCCTTTTGGTCGTAGCTCCTCTGTCTTCCTTGCTTTTTGTCTTCGAAGGGCCTTTAAGTTCTGTCTTTCATTTTAAAAGCTGTCCTCCCTGGAGCAGTCTGCGGATCGGCAAGGGATGATTTCCTAATATGATTCTTAAAGTTTCCTGTGCACAGGAGTCACCGGGGAGCTTGATAAAATACCGAGTCCCAGGCCTAATGGCAGAGATTCTTCTTCTGTACACCTGAGGTGGGGCAGGGAGTGTGCAGGAACAGGCCCCAGCCACGGAGGCTGGTAGCTGACCACACGCTGGGGAACTCAGCTGAGGTTCTGTTCCTGTGAGCTGGGTGTGGCTCAAGCGCTAACTACCAGTTCTAAGAGCACTGTGGTCCCTTTTACCTTTGTGTTAAGGGCTACGAAAGCAGCGAAGCACTTGCTGCCTATCTGAGGGCTTGAGTCTAAATGTCCTCATGTTTTCTCCTCACTAGTTCCTTGAGAAAGAATGGAAATGTTCTTGAGTAGGGACTGACTACCCAGAGGTTGTAACCAGGACACTGGAAGCAAAACTAGGAAGTTTGAGGTGCTGAAGCTTCCCATGTTAATTAAGCTGCCTTCAGTGCTGATAAAATCTTGCTATTTTAAAGGTCACAGGAATAATGTCAGGGCCATGGTACATACATCAAGGAGCAGAGTCATTTTGAGGGGGAGGAAATAGCCAGCTTCCTGGAGTTATCTTTTTTTTTTTTTTTTTTTTGCGGTACGCAGGGCTCTCACTGTTGCGGCCTCTCCGGTAGCGGAGCACAGGCTCCAGACGCACAGGCTCAGCGGCCATGGCTCACGGGCCCAGCCGCTCCGTGGCATGTGGGATCTTCCCGGACCGGGACACGAACCTGCGTCCCTTGCATCGGCAGGCGGACTCTCAACCACTGCGCCACCAGGGAAGCCCCCTGGAGTTTTCTTATGCATTTTTGTATGTACCAAGAGAGAGGGGGTTTTGGAACAGGGACAGGGGTCTTTTTTGTAAAGTAACCCTTTCTCCAGTGAAGGAGCTGCTTGCTAGGGGGAAGGCTGAGCCTCTCTGTTCCACGTAGGCTCTAAGTCTAGTTAATACAGAAGCCTGAGCCACCCGCATCCCTGGCAGGCGCATCTAAGAGTGTGAAATTCCACAGGATATTATTTCGGTTCACTAACAAGTGCTCTCAGAAAAATTAATTTTCAAGGTAGTTCTCTCGTCCCATAAATGAAATCCATATAGGTTGGGAGACAGCCACGTTCCTTAGAAGACAGAAACTGTAAAGAAAATTAGCTTTTCAAAGAACTAATCCTATGTATGCATCTCCAGGTACTTACTGTTCTGGGCACTGGGCATGCAAAGTTGAATGCAGTAGATGAGTGGCTACTTGGAGAGTACAGAGGCCGGAATGTTGGGGTAACGGGCATGAAGTAAGGTGGGAGAGGTGGCCGCCAGCCAGACTGGAGGGCCTTGTAGGTCATGCTGAAGCGTCTAGGTTTTTCTTTTTAATTTTTTTTTTTTTTTTGCGGTACGTGGGCCTCTCACTGTTGTGGCGTCTCCCGTTGCGGAGCACAGGCTCTGGACGCGCAGGCTCCGCGGCACGTGGAATCTTCCCGGACAGGGGCACGAACCCGTGTCCCCTGCATCGGCAGGCGGATTCTCAACCACTGCGCCACCAGGGAAGCCCTGGGTTTTTCTTTTTTAAGTGGAGTGAGAAGTGGTTAAAGGGAACTAATATGAAAGCTGGACTAGACATCGTATATTAAGCTTGTTCAGGCTTCAAGTTACAGAGATACACTCAACTTACCTCCGGAGGTGGAGGTTTGTTAGGAGGGTTAACAAAGAAGGGGGAAAGCAAAGGAGAGCCCAGCACACAGGCTTCACCGTGGTCTCTGTTCCAGACACACAAATGATCACCCAGTAGTCTGCCCTTCCTGCTCTTGACTTCCCTGTTTCTCTGTGCTTCTTGCTTCTGTGAATTTCCTGCTTTCTCATGAGCTCTCCTGCTTTAGGCTAAAATGCTGACTTGCCTTCTCATGGCTTCTGCTGCTTCATGGCTTCTGTTTGCTGCCTTCCCTTTGTATTTCTTTTGGCTCTAGGGCCACTCCACCATCTGAATTACTTTCTTTGTGTCTTCTGATGGAAGACTGAATGGCCGCAGGCCAGCCAATAGCTGCCTTTTACTCATCCCTTTACATTAGGATGTCAGGGATCACATGATACAAAGTACAGCTTGCCTGTGTAGGCAACGTTGGTGTGGGTTGTTCCTTCCTTAGGAAGCTGTGGATCTGACTGGCATTAGGGGCTCCATGGCATTTTCAGTATAAACCCATAATTCTGCTGTTGTTATGATTATTTTCTCCCTTCACCACTGAGGGATGACATTAGCAATGGAATCAGCTAGCCTATCTCTAGTCCTCTTCGGTCAGTAAGAGGCTTGTCCTTGGGTGTATCCTCCAAACTCACTTTAATGGAGTAACCTTGGTGGTCCTTGCTATACGACCAGCATGACCTTGAGGATGCAATCTGTTACAATATCAGGACTTTGGTTACAATATCAGGATGGATACCAGTTGGACTCTTAAGTTACACTTCCGAATACAAGTAAGTCTGTTTGAGGAAGTGGATCTTGCAGAGACATCCTGGCAAAACTGAAGACACTCTGGCATCCAGGGAATTTTTCCAAATCAATTCAGAATGTCAAACACTTTTTATCAGACTTTCCCTTGCCTCTTGTTTAATGCAGTCATTTTGATAGGCTGAATTCCATTGTGGATTTTGATTTTTGTTACCATCTCTCTCTCTCCCGGCACTCTGCGAGGCCAGCCTGCCTACCAACTTTCCCAATGTTGAAACGTGTGTTCTACTCTTTGGACTTGACCATCATCAACTGTGTTTGAACTTTCAATCCTTGTTATGTTCCAGGACACCCAAGGAGTAGTATTCTCTGTTACATAAAGTCCAGTTCCCATGAAAAAGTTGATGTGGGCCACAACGATGTATTGAAATAAAGCTGTTTAGTGTTTAAGAGGCTTCCTAGGGAGGAGTTCTCAACAGCGGTGGGGGCAAAGTGCAGCAACAGCACAAGACAGCATGAGGAGCACTCTGCACCCCTATCCTCCGGCTCATTCAGGAAATGACAACAAAAGCCACGTTGGGGCTTCCCTGGTGGTGCAGTGGTTGAGAGTCCGCCTGCCGATGCAGGGGACACAGGTTCGTGCCCCAGTCCGGGAAGATCCCACATGCCGCGGAGCGGCTGGGCCCGTGAGCCATGGCCGCTGAGCCTGCACGTCCAGAGCCTGTGCTCCGCAACGGGGGGGGCCACAGCAGAGGGGGGCCCGGCCCCCGCACAAAAAAAAAAAAAAAAAAAGCCACTTTTCATTTCAGCAGCTTACAACAGTAATTATGGAAAAAAATGCGATTTATTTGTGGGATTTTTAAGTACTTCAAAGGTGTTTATTTACACTGTCTTACTTCAGGCCACTGTCATTGCTCCCGCGGATAATACTGACGATTTTCTAACTAGTCATGGTGCACCCGCAGCCTCACTCCTCTCCAATTCTTTATCCAAGTAGTAGCCAGAATGATCTTTCTAGAATGAAAATCAAATCGTGTTACTCTCTTGCTTAAAAACCTTCAGTGGCCCCTGACTGTAATCTAAATGAAGGACACACTCCTCCCCGTGGTACCCCACACCCTTGGGAAGACTGTGCTCCCCTCGCCCTGCAGTCTCGGTTTTCTCACCCCTTTGCTCCCAGAGATCTGCACTCCACTTGTCCTAAAAGTTCCCTAAATTCCCCCAAATCGTGTGTTCTCTCGAACTTCCTTACCTTTGCACATTCTCCTCCTACAGCTTTCTGGGGGATTGTCCCTGACCCCTCCCCAAACCAACTCTGTTGGGAACTGCCTTCCATATGCTTCCCCCACTGCCCCCTTTGCTTATCTTAACTGTAGAACTTACCACTGTTGACATATTCTTTCTCCCACTGATCTGTAAACTCCTTGAAAGTAAGGCCAGGCTTTTTCACACCTGTATTTCCAGTGCCTGAATATTCCTTACTGTGTAGTAGGCATTAATGGATATTTGTTGAATGAATGTAAGTTTTGGAGTAACTAGTTGGCTAAAAAAGGTACCTGCTTTTTAATATAAGCATTGAATCAGAGTTTGATTTTCTTGTAGAACTTTCTTCTCCTCACATGCACTGTTATGGACTGAATATGTGTCCCCAGCAAATTTGTATGTTGAAACCCTGTGCCCCAATGTGATGGTATTAGGAGGTGGGGTCTTTGGGGGGTGATTAGAAATAGATGAGATCCTAAGGATGGAGCCCTCAGGAATGGAATTAGTGCCCTTATAAGAGTCATGAGAGAGCTTCCTTCTTTCCTCTGCTCTCTGCCGTGGGAGGATACAATGAGAAGTCAGCAGTCTGCAGCACAGAAGATGGCTCTTACCAGAACTGGACCACAGTGGCACTCTGATCTCAGACTTCCAAGATGCAGACCTGTGACAAATAAATTTCTGTTGTTTATAAGCCTATGGTACTTTGCTACAGCAATCTGAGTGAAGACACACATTGTCACATCAACCCATAGAATATCACATAACCACCTTATAAAACGAGTCTTGTACTTGATGAGACAGTATAGACTGATTATGTTTCCTTTATCAGAAGGCAAACCAAAGCAATGTTGATTATGATCCCTTCTTTGCCCATAGTAACTTTCAAAACACTCCTAAGGCTTGATAGAGTGGAAAACACTGTTCTCCCATCAGTGCCCAGATGGACCCTTAACTGGTTGCCTGACTGCTGCAGGCAGCCTGGCTTGGAAGAGAAGACGTGTCACCCCCTTGCACAAGTGTGATAATTTGTGGCTGAGAAGGGAGAGCCTGCTCTCTGAACCACATGCCCCCTGGTGCAGGCAGGCTAAGGAAAGATGAATGGCATTATAAGACAGACATCTGAATGTTTCGTATTAAATTAGTCCCACAGAGCGCCCAGAATTCTCATTCCATAAATCACAAAGTAAACTCACTCCCAGGTTAGACTGTTGTGACTTTGGCCTGTGGTGTCATAGATAATCTGAGAATAATTAAACATTTGTCTGAAATAGTAATAATTTTCAACATATTTACTCAGTGGCAGAGAGGTGACCCAGACTGATCTCTGTTGCCAGAAACAGCATGTAAATGGGAGTCAGCCAATTCAGGAGATTTCCAAACAAGAGTCACTGCTCTTCGGCCCCTCTGCCTGCTCTGAAACTGCCATGAGCTCCTCCAGGAGCCGTGAGGTGCTGGGGGCTAAGATGAGCAAGCATCACCCCCGCCAGAGAGCAGGTGTGAAAGAGCACTCACTGATGCCCCCACCCCTTTTACTGAATATATGGCAGTCCCAGCACCATTTTGAAGTCCACTTTCACCTTAACTTGGTCTAAGCATCATAGAGCTAGGAAGGACCCTAATTTCACTAAAGCCGCATTGCTCTTCAGGTCAAGGTTTATTCTGAGAATATTTTACATATCTTTGGATCTATTTTGGTTCTTCCATTTCTGGGCTGACTTTGTGACTACTGGGGGCACAATAAAATTGGAAGAACATTAGCCTGTGGTTCATAAGACCATTTAACTAGATGTCAACTGGCTGAGGACCCATCTGAGCTGCCGCTTCCTCTTCTTAAAAATAAGGAATGTAGACTCTTCCATCTCTAAAGTCCCACCCAACTTTAAAGGTCTGATTCTGATTCAGTAGCGAGATGCAATTGGGCAACAAGAGTTGTGACAGCCAGAATTCCGGGAGCCTATCCTTCTGCTTGGTAGAGCCTTTCTATAGGTGTTTACTAGGACCTGCGTGCAGATCGTCTTCAGCCTCAGAATTCCAATCCAAATTTCACCAGAGTGACAGAGGGAGGCCAGGACACAGCTTAGGGATGGCCAAGGACTGGAAGTGTTTCCTCCTATGGAAAGATCTCTGGACTTGGTGTCAAAGGCCTAAGTGGTGTCTTGCCTTCTGCACTGTTGGGCAAGTCCATTGGTATAAGGATCAAATAAGATCAATTATAAACATGGACCGAGAAGGGCACTAACGCTGTCAGAGTGTGTACACACGCCAGGCACCCTGTTGGACTTTTACACTGTTGTTGTCTGTTTCATTCCATACTCTTGACCACCCTTGGAAATAGATGGGTTTTTCCTACTTCTCCTTTTACTTTTTAAAAATGGAGGGGGCTTCCCTGGTGGCACAGTGGTTGAAAATCTGCCTGCAGATGCAGGGGACAGGGGTTCGAGCCCTGGTCTGGGAAGATCCCACATGCCGCGGCGCAACTAGGCCCGTGAGCCACAACTACTGAGCCTGCGCGTCTGGAGCCTGTGCTCTGCAACAAGAGAGGCCACGATAGTGAGAGGCCCGTGCACCACGATGAAGAGTGGCCCCCGCTTGCCGCAACTGGAGAAAGCCCTCGCACAGAAACGAAGACCCAACACAGCCAAAAATAAATAAATAATAAATTTTAAAAAAAGAAATGGGGAAGTTGAGTTTCTGAGAAGTGAAACATCTTGCCAACGCCATCAGCTGATAAGTGGCAGAGCTGATATTTGTACCCAGATCTGTCTAACCTCAAAGCCTGTAGAAATTTCAGGTATGGTTATCGGCAATTCTAAAACTGAATGGGATGCCTTCATTGGAGGATGCCTTCAAGGAATAATTTTATGGTTTACTCACTGCCTGCTTGGAAAATTTCTCTGATGACAGCTGAGTTAGGCAAAGTGAGCTACATTTGGATGCCCAGCCCAAGGTGGTAGGTGGGAGAGCACCGCCACATGCGTCAGAGAGGAGCCTCACTGGCTCATCAGGACATAGCAAGCAACTAGGGGGTCTCACTTCTCTACCCGAATGGCGGTATTCATCCATGTATTAGTTGTTAGGCCTAGTACCATAGGCTGGGTGGCTTAAACAACCGAAATTTATTTTCTCACAGTTCTGGAGGCAGAATTCCAAGATCAAAATGCCAGGAGGACAGGTTCCTTCTAAAGGGTGTGAGGGAAGAATTTGTCCCATGCCTCTGCCCTAGCTTCTGGTGGTTTGTAGACAATCTAGCATTCCTTGTTTTGTTGAATCATCACCCCAATCTCTGCCTCATCTTCATGGGGGACATTCTCCCCATGTACCTGTCTGTGTCCAAATTTTCTAGTCATTTTGGATTAGGGGACAACCCACTCTAGTATGACCTCATCTTAACTAATTACATCTGCAACGACCCTATTTCCAAATAAGAGCACATTCTAAGATGCTGGGGGTTAGGACTTTGACATGTGAATTTTTGTTGGGGGGAACACAGTTCAACCCATAACAATCAGTAATGAAAGTCTGAACCCTCACCCACACAAGCACTTCATCTGAGCACAAGTGCTCTACCATTAAAGATCGCAGCATTCTCTCGTGATGGCATGTCTCTCTCCCTTTTATGTCTTTCTTGTTTCTTACCAACACTGAAGTCTGATATTAATGGAAAAACCATGAATAAAAAAACTATTATCCTATGAGGTAAAGTGACTGCACTCAACTGTCAAAGGAAGACTTATCGATCAATTTCAGTTAAACCTTGCTTGTCTGACACTTTGCAGCTAAGGAATGTGTTTTTATTGCCTGGACAGATAGTTCAGATTTCCGGTCAGTCTTAGTAAAGACCCCTTTTATAACACTGATAAAATTTTATCACAGAGCTATGAAAACAAAATTAGATTTCATAACTCACATCAGGCCTTGAAGGAGATGCCTTTATAAATTTTACAAACCTTATCAAGTTTTAATGCACCTATTCTGATAAACATTTTTAAAATAGCAACTTCTACTGAACTTCATATGTATGTATGTATGTGTATAAGAAACTGTATATATGTGTGTGTATGATATATTTATTTCCCCTCTCTCTCTTTCTCTTTCTCTCTCTCTCTCCCATACAGGAAAGAAAACTTTCTTCACCTACTTGGAAACATGACTGTGACAGAAAGTCCAATTTAGATTGCTGAAGACTGAACTTAGGAAAATACGAAAGAAATCTGTGTAGATTATTTAAAACTTTAGTCCTAGAATTTGTCCTTCAAAATAACTGGAGTTTTCATGGGCAGATTTTGAAGAATTAGCAACACTGATAGATTATCTGTAAATTCATAATAAGACATATTACAATCAAGGGCAGCGTTAGCCACAGGGATTTTGTATTCTAGTGAAAACCTACATACATTCTCTATTTTTCCATTCTATAGCATGACCTGTTGGGAAAAAAATTGCATAGGTATTGAGCACATGTTCTGTCTCCCCAGCTAGATAGTAATTGCTTAGAGGGCAGAGACCCTTATTTTTATTTACTCGGGACATTATCACTCAGTGATAATGCCCAGCAGTCCCACTGCCAGAGCAGCGTGACGGGAAGACAAGGTTCAGCCGTCTTCCACTGTCGTGCTAAACCAGAAACCAAAATTACAGCAGTTCAATTGGAATAGAGGGTCTGCTTTATAGAATTTTATTTCAGTCAGCTGTTCAGGAACTACCGTCCTCAGAGTCAAATTAAATCGAGTTGTAGCTGGATAGTCCTTTCTGCTTTTCAGAGGCAAGAAACACTTCTCAAAATTGGGCAAATGGAGTCAATGTCATGGTGTAAACTCGGCATCACACATTCTTAAAATCTATCAATGATGATTGTATATTTTGTTCTCAAATGCCGAGTCTGAAGAAACATCCAAAAATTATGTGAAATTACTTATGAATGTATTGACAACACTCAAAGCCTCAATAGACTATTGTAAAGGAATTCTCATACTGTTTTGTTTCATATACTCCTTTGAAAATCTTCTGAAAAGCCATAAACTTACAAAATGACATACAAAAAATATTTTTCTCATACCATTTCATGGGGTTCACAGGCCTACCTGAAAAACATTAGTGAACTTCCAGACAAAGAACTCTTGATATAAGAGAAGATACTTCTGATTTCCATAATCTTTAAGGTTTGGGAGGACATAGGAGCCATACCTCTCAAAGGAAGATTTCAAAATGTCAGCGGATGCAGATTCTGACTTCCACTGTGGTAACGTTATCTACAAAAACAATAAACCATCATCATCTTTGAGTGTGATTTTTGCATCTGTGGATCTTAAGTGGGAAGAGATAAGGAAATAAAAACTTCTTCATAGAGTGTTGTTAATTTTGGGCATTCCTTGGAGAAAACACTTATTACCTGGAAGAAAAAAGCTAATTAAGTCGACATCTCTTACAATCACAAAGCCATTTTTACTTGCTACTCTTTCAGACAGAAGGGAATACTTGCTGTTTCCCTTTTGTCTGTCAGGAGAATAATAGGGAACACTGACAACCCTGGTAGTTGGGAGCTGAAACTCAGCAGAAGAGAGGCCGCAGGTGTCCAGAACCTGCCCGGAATTCACTGCTACCTGGCCACAGAGAAACAGAATATCTTGAGAACACCCAGCTCTCTCCAGTGCTGTTCTGGTCGTGCACTTACCTTTTTTATAAGATGGTGACATTTCCAAACGTTTAGATACTTGAATTATTTTATTCCAAGTCATGTTTCAACTCTACTTCACTTAATTTAGTCAAAGTGTTCTGTGCAGTCAGTCAGAAACGATGTTAAAATGCTGTTTAACTCCCTTTAAGGTTTTGTTTAGAAACCTCCTTAAAACTGTTAAATCTTTATATGAAAATATATTGGATTATGATTTAACTTTACTGTCCTTGGCTGGAGTTCTCAGATTAGAAAAGGACACTGGACCTGGAGCCGAAGATGCCCTGCAGAGCTGCTCTGTCTGCTCTCTGCTTTGTTCCCAGAGCCCAGCACAGAGCCTGCAACACAGGAGGTGCTCATTAAATCTTTGTTAAATATCAAATGAGCACCTGAGTTTCAACTCTACCTGTGCTTCTTACTACCATGGGACATATCTATTTTCTCATCTGTGAAATGAGAATAATAACATTTCCTTCTACCCTCTAAAAGTTGTTTTTAGCGTCCAATGAGATAAAGCATGGAAAAGCATTTTTCCTTTTGACCTGAAGAAAGGAATAGTCTTCAAAATTAGGCATACATCTCATACAGATATAAAAGAAGTAAACACCATTGTATTATTGTAGGGGAAAGAAAGAGATCACAGACTAATAATCCAAAATAGTATAATTTTTATTTTATAGAATTTTAATGCTGAAACGAAGAAGGGGACTGCTCTGTCGCCAGAAGTGAAGGACCACCACACCCCAGGATTTAAGGCATCAAAATTATGGGCTTTCTTTCATTTATGGGTACAACCTAAGACATCTCAGAGCTGCCCTGTGGCCAGTAGGGGAAGGATTATGTGACACTCATGTAAGTTAGGAGAAGGGAACTTCTGATCCTCAATAGGGGAGGTGGGGGGCAAATGCTGTAGTTGAAAGTTAGCAAAATTTATTTTAAAGGGGTATCGATGACATATATTTATAGGATTCTGGTTTACTCAAGTATCTGAGCAGCAAGGAATACCCTAAACTCAGGAAATTGGCATTGTTTATTCACATAACATATATTTATGGAATTCCTGTGATATGCTAGCACTGCTCTGGGGGCTGGGCTACAGTGCTGAACAGGGCAGAGTCTTCTTTCTCGTGGACCCTACTGGCCTAGTGAAAGCACACAGCCAATAAAAAAAAAAGGAAGCAGGGCTTCCCTGGGGGCGCAGTCGCTGAGAGTCCGCCTGCCAATGCAGGGGACACGGGTTCGTGCCCCGGTCCAGGAAGATCCCACATGCCGCGGAGCGGCTGGGCCCGTGAGCCATGGCCGCTGGGCCTGCGCGTCCAGAGCCTGTGCTCTGCAACGGGAAAGGCCACAACAGTGTGAGGCCCGCGTACCGCAAGAAAAAAAAAGAAAAAGGAAGCAAATTAAGAGGTAAGAAAACAACCAATGATAAACGCTATGAAGGAATGAACATTGGATAAAGGGATAGAAAGTTATAAAAATATCATTATAAAAATTTTATGACTTTTTTTTTTTTTTGCGCTACACGGGCCTCTCACTGTTGTGGCCTCTCCCGTTGCAGAACACAGGCTCTGGACGCGCAGGCTCAGCTGCCATGGCTCATGGGCCCAGCCGCTCCGGGGCATGTGGGATCTTCCTGGACCAGGGCACGAACCCGTGTCCCCTGCATCAGCAGGCGGACTCTCAACCGCTGCGCCGCCAGGGAAGCCCGAGAAGTATTAATTTTTTGAGCACCTATTATGTGCTAAGTACTTCTTTGATCAAGTTCAGTTTGGCATCAAGTGATAACCCTCCTCTGTGTCGAGAATAAAAAGTGCACAGAGGAGAAAGGAAAGGAAGAGGTGAATACAAAGTATACTCTACTTGTTCCTTTGATTGAACTCAGGAGAAACAACATTTTTTTTGCTACCACTCTCTGAGCTGCTGGAATCCCTCTGACTGCTCTCTGTTTGAACTTGGGCAAATATAAAACTTACATTTTCTCTGTTCCCAGAGCCTTCAGAATCCCAAAGCATTTGGTTTAGATTAAATCCGTTGACCGAGGCATTATAATTCAGCTTCAACACAGATGATCCCATCACCCGTCGCCTTATCTAACCTAACTGCTTATTACAGTAACAGAGTACACTAGTCTGGGGGGCAGGGGCAGGGCCGGTGGCGGGGGAGAAGGTCACGCAGGTTTAGCTGCCACATGTACACAGCAGGGTGGTGTCCTTTTAGAATCGAGAGGAGTAGATTCATAAAATCCAATCAGGAGCATGTGTGTGCATTTATATAGGCTTTTTTTTTTTTTTGCCTGAATCTAAATTATAGAGGTTTTAATAGCTCCAGTAATTAGACAAGTATGCAGTCAACCCCATTATGTTCCTGTGTAATATCACACTCCTCAGGGCCCACCTTCCCTGCTTGCTGGGCTCCCTGCATGGGCCCCCTGCCCCTATTTTCTACCATAGGGAAGCAGTTTTCTTTTCAAAGAGCTCACTGTTCACATTGTTTTTGTTCCTTCAATCTGGAGGTTGGATTTGCTTTCTCAGCGGTTTCCCCATTGCATTGCCCAGTGGGTAAGAAAAGGACAGAGTGGGGCCTGGTCACGGTCGCTGGTTTGCATTCCTCACCGCGCCCAGCACACGTGTGAGGCTGCATGGTGGGTGCTATCACGGTCGACGAGGCACTTAGCACGATGACTGGCACAGCCTAGACCCTTCACAATTGCTTACAGCTAACTCTGCTTCAAAACCTCTTCCTGGCTCAGTTATTGACCTTAAAGAAAGCAGAACAAAAATGCCCAGACTCACTATCTTAAATCAGGATTTCTTTCATAGAAAACTGCTTTTCTAGCTTCCTGATTGCCTCTTATTATTTTTTTTCTCTTGTGTTCTGTAACTTTCTATTATCCACAGTAATATTTCACTTCATCAGCATAGATAATCTCCCTGCAGGTGCCAAGAGCTGTATCTTGATATATATTGGATATCTTGGATGTTTCTTATTGCTGTTTCCTCTAGAACTACAAAAAAAAAATCTTTCAGTTATTTAAAATTAAAGACAGGATGTGCTGTATTACTAAAATAATGCAGTTTATCTAATCAAGAGATTGACTTTTTCCATATGCATACACATATTTTCCTCGGGGCTGTCAGAAAGCAGTTTTCATCACCATTTGTTTTGGGGTTGTTGTTTTTTTTTTCCGTGAAGATATTTC
This sequence comes from Aethalodelphis obliquidens, assembly GCF_003676395.1. NCBI lineage: Eukaryota > Metazoa > Chordata > Mammalia > Artiodactyla > Delphinidae > Aethalodelphis > Aethalodelphis obliquidens. Next base: position 17,089,148 of record NW_020837958.1, read on the forward strand.
CAAAGAAAGACGTCTGGAGGTTTAGCATCCTGAGGTCGCCTTTTCCTATCCAGTCCCCACCAAGCAAGGAAGGAAGGAAGGGAGGGAGAGAGGGAGGGAGGAAGGACGAAGGGAAGGAAGAAAGAAAGAAAGGAGGGAGGGAGGGAGGGAGGAAGGAAGGAAGGAAGGAAGGAAGGAAGGAAGGAAGGAAGGAAGGAAGGAAGGAAGGAAGGAAGGAAAAAAGAAAAATTCTAATTAAATTCTTTTCTTCACAAGGATCTGAAAATTATCACCTGAAAGCGATTCTAGAAGTCTATGATGTTGGCCTCCAGGCTGCTTAGAAAAGGAAAAAAAAAATAGCGAAAAATCAAAATCCTGTAATTGACTTCATTGTAATTGGCAAACTGGTACTCTCTTTTCTCTCCTGAGTATCAGACAGACAGAGACAGTGGTGTGGGCAGCGGTAGGAGGCCTGAAAGTCAGCGATGTTTTCTGAGACTATCTAAAATCTTTTCTACAGAGACAGATAAAAGGATAATGAGCTGGGGTATTTTTAAAGGATTCCCACAATTTGCAACTCAAATAAATCTAGTTTTAAAGTACGTGTGTTTTTAGGCTGTAATGACTGAAAATGTTAAACTAAATATTTTGCTTAAACAAGTAAAGACGAAGGGGGTAAATGAGCAAATTAAAATGCATGAGAGCTGCCACAGCAGCTTCCTCTAGAAGAGAATGGCTAATTCAGCCGCAACATATTCTTGTCACTCCTCTGGAGAAAGGCTGCCCCAGGAGGAGCCCAACCGTTCAGCACTTTGCTTCTGGTCAGGATTGATTCCAGATGTGGGAGGTAAATGCTAGCAAGGGTTTGGATAATGGAGTGGAAATGAAAAATCCCGCAGGCCATTTGAGTGTTGATGACAGATGAGGTAGGTATTTTCAGGTAACTAATGAACTTGCTGGGAGCTTGAAGAGCGCTCAGTCCAGTGGGTATTTAACAGGCAGGAAAGACCCAGCTGAGATAGCTGGGCTGCCCCCACGCACCAAGAATGGGGGAGCGTGGACTCCTGACCGGAACATGTAGAAAGCAAAAGCTGAAATGTAAATGAGCTGAATGTAAGTCTTTTCCTAAAGCTAGTTCATAATTTGTAAATACATGGTTTTTTTTCCAACTTCCTATTATTTGATTTATTGTGACTATTTCACTATATGAGGAAATAATGAATGTGTTCACTATATATGTCAGTAAGGGGAAATAAGAGGCAGAATATTAGAGTGATTATAAGCACAGGTCTTGAAGGGACCTGGACTTGGGTTTAAATATTGACTCTGCCACTTCTTAACTCGATATTGAGTAAATTATTCGAAGCCACAGTTTCCTTATCTTTAAAATGAGTATAATATTGGTATTTATTTTAAAAGAGTTGTGGTGAGAATTAAATGAGGCGATGTATATAACACCCTTAACCTAACACTCAATCAATGCTCAATCAATGTAAAGTTAACATGATAATTATTGTTATTCTAGGAATGGAGTTTGGACTAGTAGGCGATACGTAATTCCAGCACGGAAAGAGTTTAATCTTTAGCAGTGGGGATTTTGACTCGCAAGACTTTCCTATTATTAGTAGTTGCCTGCTATTTTCAACTTTAATATCGGTATTTTAGTCAGTGTTCTTGGCTGCAAGCTACAGAAATTTACTATTGACAACATAAGCAACCAGGATATCACTGGAAGGTTAACGGGAGGCTTACAGGATGGAAGGATGCCAGCCTTGGAAACAGACAGGAAGCCCAAGAGGCAGAAAGCAGGAAGCAGAGCAGGGGACACAGAAACCCTCCGGCATCCGGGACAGCCAGGCATGTGAATGACTTCCTGTCATTCCCCAGGTCACTAAGTCTCAAGAGGGGAGATGGTACTTGTTTGGCTAAGCTCAGTTTACATGCCCAATCCCTGGCTAGGCAAGGGGGGCGGGAAAAAGAAAATCTGTCGAAGATCCGGCCCTGAAATTATACTCCTACCCCAATCACGGACACAGGGGGAATTAGGATTATAAGAAAGGAAAATGTACTCTGGCAGCTAAAACCCATAAACGTCCATCATTACTGATCTAACTGTCTGCAATACATTCCACAGAACTCTCACTGTAAGCCGTGTGCTCTTGGGTATAATGATCGTGTTGCTGGAGTCGCATTCCTAGGTTCTCAGGGCTGAAGAAGACTTGAAGGCAACTGCCAGTTTGCCTTGAGTGAAAGGACCAGAAGGTTAGAGCTCAGATGGCTGCGCACAGTGGTGCAGGTTGTCCACTGCACAGGAGTGCCCAGCTGAGAAGGCAAGTGGGGCTGAAATTCATCTTCATTCCTCTCATCACACATCTGCCCAGAGGAAGAGGCTCCTTCTTGTAATTTTCATGAAGACACTGCCATCTCGCTGACCCCGGCAACTGTGGTGTTGCATCAGCCTAGAGCAGATACCATTTTCTATTTGGGACCAAGGTGTTTTAGGGGCTAGCGGCGGCTGTCGCTAAATGCCACACCACCCAGGGATGGCTGCCTTCCTCCATCTCTTGCCTCTATCACTTCTTTCCTCCATCTCTTGCCTCTATCACTTCTTTCTCATTTTTTTCTTCTTCTTATCCTAGAATGAGAGAATCTCAGGATTGAATGAGATCTGGACAATTTCCTAAGCCAGCTATTATCCAGTGCTTGAAATGCAGCCCTCTCTCCCTCCCCCACCACACAGTATCTATGACAACTAGTCATTCCGATTTAAGCACCTCCATGGACAGGAAATTTACCACCTTCCCAGACAGCCCATTCTAAGAATTCTTCCTTATCTACCTGAAATACATATGCTTCTGACTTCTAGTCACTCTGATTAATTCTATGTCTGGGGCTACAAGAAACAAACCTAACCCTTCTTCCCATATGAGAGGCCTTTCAGTAGTTAAAGTCTAAAGTGATGCTTTTCCAGCATAACTTTCTCATGTAGACTTTGGGCAACAGAATTTCATGATATAGCTAGTCAAAAGCTCTTTGAATTCTCTCTCATTTTTCACTGTAGCCCTCTTACAATGCGTCATCTAGAATTGAATGCAGTAGCCAAGCATCGTCCAAATAAAGCCCATGATAGCACTAAGTATTAATGATCATAAGTCATAATAATAATAACTAGCTGAGCTAAATTTACATTCACCATATACCAGGCACCGTGATGGGCACTTTACTTACGATACTTAATTTAATCCATACAACTCTTTCAGAGATTCTGTTATTATCCCCTTTTACAGATGAGGAAACTGAGGTTCTGAGAAGTTAAGTCGCTCACCCCAAATTCCCACCACTAGTAAGTGGTAGTAATGAGATTCAAATCTGGGTGTCCCTGAGAACAGAGCTCACACACTATCCACTTCACTGTACTTCTCTTAATATCACTGAAACTCCGTTAGCTTTTTTTCCATTCTTCCTGACCTGTTCTCACCAAGATTTCACCAACCTTTAACAACCTGTCTGCTGACCTGCAGAGCTAGGGCTCTCATTACTGGTACATTTTGCTTGCATGATACATCTTTAATAGAGATTGTACTGCTGGATCCTAGGACTGAAAGTATATCAAAAGTAGGGGAAGGTTGTCGGAGAGGAGGAAGTATCTTGCCTACACTCTCATTAACTCTTTTTTACTCTTTTAAGCCTCAGATTGCTCTTTAGATTTTGATTTCTTGGGAGTTTTGATGTTGTTTTCCATACAGTGGTTTGGGGAGCCAAAGGGGAGTTGAAAGCAATTACTGCTTCCACCAAGGTGATAGAAAAGCAAGACAGACATTCAGCTCAGCCCCTTCACTTCTCCCCCTTCACTCACGTAATCCTGGGGAATGATCTGAATTAAGGTATGCACTGAATTTTCAGTTTGGTGGACATTGGTCTTTTCCATTGTCCCAAGCCCTTTTAACTGCTTGATGCCCGGTCCTTATGGAAGTGGTTTGAGCACTCCATGAAAGGTGAACAACTTACAGCCAACCCCAGGTGAGTACGAAGAATTCTCCCAAAGCCCGTGGTAGCAAATGGTAAGATTGATCTTAAGTCAAAGGAAAGATCAAACTGCTTCAACAAGCTTCCTGCTGTAGATGCTACAATTCTCCAAAGACTCCTGGAATTCTGGAAAGTCGTTGAGCTCATGTCATCTTAGCAGGCTAAAGGCTCTTTGGCCTTTAGTAACAGACCTATCAATTCCCTTAGGATGACACCAAAGAAAACATGGGTGAAAGAGTGACATAATGCTGTAAATTAAGCGCCAAAATCCAGAATGTTCTGAAGTAGTAACTCTCTGCTTCCTCTTCAGTTTTGCTCATTATTCTCAGTCCTTATCTTTGTGCTCAGCACATAGTAGATAGTCAATAAACGTTCTTTGAACATCAGCCCTCACTGAATAGAGATGCATTAAAGATGCCTAATCCTGTAAGAAGTTGTGAATCGTTATATATCTTTAAATTTGTTCTCTACTTCAAATTCTGAAGCCTGGTTTTTCTATTTGCTCCAAATCTTAATCACCTTAGATAAAACAGGCTACTTTTATTTTGCATCAACTTCTCTTCCCACTACCACTAATGATAACTCAAAACCAATCCCTTTGATGCAGATATTTTCTGATACTCTCCTTTTAAATCTTCCTTGGTAGAATGTTTAAAGGGAATTCCAAATTTGGTCCCTTTCAAGCTGAACCTATGCTGAATATATGATGTTACATTTTAAACTTTAGAGCTTTCACTAGCTAAGAAGATTTGTCACTCGGACCTCAAATTTTAGGAAGAAAATGCTAGCTGCAATTCATACAGGATTAGTTTTACTTTTTGTATGTAATACAGTCCACTAGGTGGCATCTCAACACACAGAAAGCTGGATCTATGCATTGGAGGTGAATCCACTCTACTGTTCTACAAATACATTTTAAATTGCACTGAGCTTTATGGTTGTAATATCATTGAAACACTCAGCGTTTGTGAACTGGAAGATACCGCGGTGAAGGAACTATGTTTCTGTATTAGATAGATGTTCTGGTAGAATCCAGCTGCTCTTTCTGATGGAGCACTCTTCTGAAATTGCATCCAAGGATGGAAAAGTTGGTATGGAGGTACTATCAGGTAACTCCAGTTGCTGTGATGTGTGATTAAAAGCTATATACACCAGCAGAAAATGTGACACAAAAGGCAGTTAAATAAGCAATTAACAGGCTACCTGTTGTCATTTAGGCCAGATTTAGAAAGACAATAAGGCCCTCTTCCAACATTCAGCATTTCTGAACTCAGGAAACATCCCTTTGGAGGAGGAAGAGAATGCTTCTGGTACAATCCCTCCTCAGGTGGTGACCCTTCTATGGATGTGACCCTCCAAGAGGTGACCTTTATCCTACCTGGATAACTAGCCTGGATAACATTTTAAAGACCTTCTGCCATCTTTCAAACTTAACAAAAGTATCTTTAATTTAATAGTCATATGTTTTCTGAAGTAATATTTCATTTTCATCTAAAAAATTTCAGTTCTTCAAAAAATTTACTGGAAGATCCTAGAATTTGTGAAGTCTTCCTTGGCTTCCTAGACCTGGGTAAGTTACCCCCACGTGTTCCCATTGCACCCTATATCTGCCATCATTGCCCCTGTTACACAGGACTACAACCGTCTGTTTTTTAATACTTGTCTCCCCCTGTAGACTGTAAGCTCAGTGAGGACAGAGGACCTGACTGTATTGCTCACTACTGTGTCCCCGGGGGTGCATAACAGTGCCTGGTACTCACAAAATATTTGCTGAATAAACAAATGAAATTCTAGGCAAGAATAAAAGAATGCATTGACTTCTAAACTAAAAGCCTTGAAATGTTTTCAAGGGCCACTCTATAAGACACAGTTCAGAGTTATTCCTTCTTTCCCTGTTCTCAAACCGATTCCAATCTCTATTATGATGATGATTCAGGCCTTTTGCTTTAAATCATTATGAGGAGCAAATGGCATCCGAGGGCTGCCATCCAGAAATAACTCTTGGCTGTTCAAGAAAATCGAATGCATTCAATTAAATTAACATTCACTGACCACCAGTAGATATGAAAAACCAAATTTTACATGAAATATTTGGTATTCTACCCTCACCAAGGTGTCCCCGTTAAAATCTCTGCTCATGTTTCTTTAATTAGATAGAGATGTATATACATGAAACAATACACTGTAAAACAAAACAGTATACATTGCACAACAAAACTTTGTCATAATTTTTGTCACAAAAGACAACCTTGCAAGCAGGACTAGAGCTTGTGGCTGTTTCCGGCAAGGAAATTTTACGAATGAGTCTTTGTAGCAGAGGTCACGAGCTTAGGCTCTGGTGCTGTACCAACTGAGTTGGAATTCTACCTCCACCAGTTCCTGTCTTGAGACCGTCAATATTTTACTTAACATCTCATGAAGCTATATTTTAAAGATGTCATCTATCTTACAGGGTTTTGGGGAGGATTAAATTAAATGATGTATATAAACTCTTAGTATAGTGGCTGGCCCAGAGCAAAAGATCAATAAACATTACCTATTAGTATAATCATTATTATTGTTGTTATTATTATTAATATGAATGGCTTTTCTTAGAAGTCCTTTGTAGTCAGTGACAGCCAAAATGAATATTCCATAGATTCCCTCATACATCTTTAGGTTCTGTCCATTAGATTGTGACATTGTGGCTGTAAATAATTATAAATGAGCCCCAGGCGTAACTTAACATCATGTATTTAAATCAAGAGCCAAAGAATGATGATCCACCCCCCTTTTTTTCTTTTGGACTAGGTTTTCCTCTCTATAATTTCCAAGATTAGGTGTCTAGCCACTGCTTCCTCCCCCCCATCTATTCATCATTTAATATGCATTTATAACGGAGTACTAGGTATTGTTCATCCATGGATTCTACCTCAGAAAGTTTACAGTTTAGAAGGAAAGATGAAAGAAGCACGTACACAGAACTGTAAGTAGACTTAGAAAGTGATGAGGGTCAGAAGGGATAGATATCGCACAGCGGAATGCAGAGGAAGTATAGGATCACAGCTATTTTGGCACTCACACTATGTCCGTATAGATAGAGTGTCGCTAGTGAGGATACAAGAAAAGTGAAAGTCACCATTCTTGTGCTTAAGGAATCTGGAAACTTGGAGAGAGGCAAAACTAAAGCCATGAATGAGTTTGGGCTGTATCCCAGCATCAGCACCGTGCCTGGCCCTCAGCAGACCTCCAGCTGAAGATCCGGAAGGATATCTGTAAACACACACACACACACACACACACACACACACACACGTACCTCCATGCGTGGATAAAAATCCTTTGAACGAAGAAAGTGAAAATAGCTCATACTGCCTTATGGCTGAGAGCTGGAAAGACTTATAAAGGCAGGCACAGGATGCTTTTATTGGTCCCTGTAACACTTGACTTCTATATTGGTTTGCTAGGGCTGCCATAACAAAGTACCACACAGTGGGCTGCTTAAACAACAGAAATTTGTCTCACAGATCTAGATGCCAGAAGTCCCAAATCAAGTTCCTTCTGAGGGCTATGAAGGAAGGATCTGTTCCAGGTCTCTCTGCTTGGCTTGTGGATGGCCATCTTCTCCCTATGTCTTCAGATCATCTTTCTTCTATGTGTGTATCCAAATATCACCTTCTTACAAGGACATCAGTCATATTGGATTAAGGCTCATCCTAATGACCTCATTTTAACTTGGTTACCTCTGTAAAGACCCTAGCTCCAAATAAGGTCAGATTCTGAGGTACTGGGGGTTAGAACTGCCACATATCTTTTTTGAGGGGGACATAATTAAACCATGAAAGTTTTCAAGAACTAAAAATGGTGTTTACCAATCAGGTTACCAAACTCGTTGCTGAAAGTGATACCCAATTATCAATATCAGTTAAGTTCAAATCAGCACATATCAAGTGCCTGGCATGATCAGAACATAAATAGTAGATGCTGAGGTAATGCACAGATGTTATGGAAATATGGACATGATCTCTTTCTGCCCAACCCTAGGATAGACCATCAGAGTCGAGTGGGAGAGAAGAGACGAGAAGAGCACAAATAGCCGCGCCAGAAGGATTTTTTTTTTTTAACATCTCTATTGGAGTATAATTGCTTTTCAATGGTGTGTTAGTTTCTGCTTTATAACAAAGTGAATCAGTTATACATATACATATATCCCCATATCTCCTCCCTCTTGCGTCTCCCTCCCACCCTCCCTATCCCACCCCTCTAGGTGGACACAAAGCACGGAGCTGGTCTCCCTGTGCTATCGCGCCACAAGATTTGATGTGGCGAGCTCCACAGGAGTAGTGTAGTCACGGAGCTATGGACGTACATCAAGGACGTGGAGACAGTGACACCCCAGCCAAACCCTGAAGGACTTGTAAGATATTGAAAGGCAGTGTTGGAAGGGAGAGCGGTTCAAGAGAAGGGTGAACTTGAGCAGAGATGTACGGTACGGAGATTCATTCATCCAGGTGAATGATCTGGGGTGTAGTGGGGTTAGAGAAGTACTTTCCAAACTTTGTAAAACTTCTGAATCCTTCTTGAAGTGAGACTCTATGGAGACCCACAAAATGTTAAAAGCAGAGCTGCCCTGGTCTAAGATTCTGGCGGCTCTAGAGATTCACAGAGCGGAGTTGAAACCCCAGAGCTGGCGACTAGAGCAGTAGGAAGTCAGCCTGGGAAGGCAAGGTGTGGCCAGCTTTGGACACTCAAGCGTGGCCATGAGCCTGGGGATAATCAGGAGGCATTGGGAGGATTCCAAGCAGAGAAGTGACTAGACCAGACTCCTCTGGTGATGATACAGCAGACAGGCCAGAACAGGGAGAAATAACTTTGTCTTGAAACAGTATACGTTTATAGAACTTTAACAAGAGAATTATGTATCGTTATTATCCAAAGAACTATAAAAAGTGACCAAATCCTTTGCCTCTGTTCTTCTAAGACTCTTTGTGCAGCCTTAGCTGCTGAAAAACCACTCCAAGCTGCAGCAGAGAGAAGAGGACAGATTTTATATTTCGAGAAACCGAGATTGATAGCAATGTGGTTGGAAGCATGGGATTTGGACTCTCCCAAGCCTGTGTTTGAATTCCAGCTTCTACCAAAATTCCTTAAGCCTAAGTGTGAATTTTCTCATCTGCAAAATAGACACAACTATATCAACCTCATATGGTTACTGCGAGCATTAAATGAAGTCATATATTTAAAATATTGAGCACAATGCTTGGCAATTGTTGCTTTCGCAATGTGATTATTCCCCAAGACAAATTAACCAACCACATTAAAGGGGGGCAGGGTACCGAGTACACCCAGCAGAGTCATTCATATTGATGTGATTGCTGGGTTTCCCTGATATGGACACATCCTTCCCTGGAGCAGAGTATCTGCTAGCCAAAACTCATTACAGGGGCCCTGTCCACATTTCTCCATTTCCACTTCCATCCTCTTTTAGTAGAGGCCACTCAAGCTTCTCCCACATGCTCATCTGCATAGCTCATTTAGAGAATTGAGCCTGTAAAAGGATTCCTAGGCAACAAAAGAGAGAAATTACTTTGTCCACACTATCAAGATGCCTGCTTTGTGGATACTATCAAGACAGATTGCGCAGCAAATTGGTGAAGGCCTCACAGAGTGTCAGAACGTATGTACAGTAATTGAAAAGTATTGCTTACATACTTTTAGTATCCGGGCAGTCTCCCAGCAGACAATGGCATCAAGGGATAAAATGCACCATAAAGGATGGATTCCAGCTGCATCCAGGACAAATGTCATGCATGTGCCCTGAGGAGTGTAGGAAGGGCATCAACTACACTAATGGCTTCCAAGGGAGCTGATATTCCTATTTTCCATGAGGCAGAGACAAGAAAGGAACTTTGTCAGAAACACCCTCTGTGCTCACAACTGGCACAGTGTTTTAAGCTTCCTCAGATGCCTACCTAGAGATACATGGCCGCTGTCATTCTGGTATTTCCTGAGGGTGTCCAGGGTTTCCATCTAGCTTTCCTGCTAACCTGTAGTCCCCACCTCCAAGGTTTGAATCACCAATTTCCCCCAATGTCTCCCACCTGGCTGCTGGCTGCACCGTGTTTCCACAACCACCAAAGGGATGGTGAACTTACTTTTCAGAAGGCTGAGAGCTTTGTTTTGCCTTGTGAATTTGTTCATTTTGTGTCTTAGTTTGGGCTTGTATGGATGGGCTTTGATTGGATTTGAGATTTGAGATTGAGTTCCTGTGAACTCCATTGGGAGCCAGAAAAAGAATGGAGTGACAGAGGGACGGCTGATCTTTGACCCCAGCCTGTTGATGGCTGTTGTCATCACTGTTGGTGGTTGCTCTGAACAAGACTGCATTGTCTCTCCGTCTATTGTGGACTTGCCTTCATAGTCAGTCTTTGCGGGATGCCCCCTTTAATCAGGGAATGTGTCCTTCCACCTAGGGCAAAGGGGGGATGAGGAAGGTAGAGCAGGCAAGTGTGGCAATACTCCAGAGAGTGAGGACTTGAGAAGGAAACATTAGGGGGGAATGATAATGTTAATAAGAGTTTAAAGTTAATATTTATTGAATAGTTACTGTATATTATCCCTTTGAATTGGTTGTTTCATTTACTCCTCTCAAGAACACTGTAAAGTAAGTACTCTCCTGATTTTCAGATTTAAAAAATCTGAGGTTTCATCTTTATTTATGTATTTATTTTTTACATAGGCAATTAGCCAGGTAGATCTATGATGCTATGATTTGATCCCAGGCAATGTATCCAGAGTCTGAGAATATAAGTACTGCTTGGTGTTTCTTCCATGAATTAGGATAAAAGTTGAAATCCAAAGTGGCTTTAGGAGCTTTGCTAACCCCTGTGGAATCAAGAAGCTGACTGCAACTATGTGAGAAGTTTCTTAGGTTTTTTTTCCTGAATATTTCCAAATATTCACCATTTTTCAAGGCTCTGGTCAGAGCCCACTTCTCTACAACTGCTTCCATGAAAGATTCTCTGAACCTCCATACTCCTTTCTATAGTAATCACTTCACCCAAATTAGCTTAGGAACTCCTCATAGCAAAGCCATTGCTATTTTTTCTGTTTTATAGATTAAAAATGGAGCTTAGATAGGGTTCGCCTAAGATCATATTTCTTGCAAGTAACTGAGTTTGGATTTGAAACCAGAAGACCTGACTCATAGTCAGTGTGCTTTCTCTCTGTGTTATATTGTCTCCTCTCAATGGAAAGTTATATGATATACTTTATCAATCAATCAAGTACCTATATTTTTTGTTTTTCTCTCTAGAACCAGGAGGTATTATTCTTGCTCTCAAAGAACTTACAATCTACTTGGCAACAACTTTTGTTTAAGTCTTCTTTGTGTAAATAAATCATCAACACACTTGGAATTTGGGAGAAATTGCAGAATGGAATATAATAGCTACTGATGGTTTTGGGGGAAATACTCTGTCATCACCTGCTCTCTTATACTAGATTTCTTGTCTCCCCAGTTCATTATTCTGTTGTTGTTGTTGTTTTCTTTAGATTCTTTGATTCGCATTGCTATAGAAGATCAAAGCAAAGGAAACCACCTCATGCTGAAAGTGAGGAAACTCATAGTTTTCTTGATTAGTGCCTAGGGCAGTATTTTGTTTGCTTTAAATCAAATCAAGTCTGATTTCCAGATCCTACCATGCTAGAGTAGTGAAAAATTTGGGCTTGGTATTTACCGGGCTCCTTTTCCTTCTCAAAGTAATATCCTATTATATATGGGAGGCCTCCTGGTTGGGAAAATGGGAGGAGAATGGGAAGAGAAGTGTTTGAAGGACTTCTGACTCTTATACAAATCCAACAGAAACCCTGTAGGATAATACCCCCAGGATGTGAACTTGAAAAATAAAAGTAAAATAAAAATAATAATTAATAAAGAGATATTGTAGGAGTATATACATTTCTGGATCTTGGCTCTGGGTAGAAGTGGGAGAAATGTCTCTCCTAAGGATTTATAACCATAAACCCACACTCTACCAGATTTGGGCCTGAAAAACCACAAGGTGAAATGTAGTTTAAAAGGTCTTAGATAACAGTACCCTCAGGGGTCTGGCAGAAACAATGGAGATACTGTTTGGAAGACTAGACTTTAAAGAATTCAAAAGAATTACCATAGATAAATTGTTCTAAGGAATGTGTGTCAATGATGAAAAATGACTAAATATATGAGTGAATAAGCCACCATGATTGAAAGTCAATAGAAACGACAAACTGTAGAATCTGACCTACGAAGACTACAGATGTTGGAGTTATCTGACATATCTGACATAGACTATAACATGATATTATTTAATACGTTTAAAAATAAAAACAGTATTGGAATTTTGAGTGATGCAAAATTTGAAAATTGTGAAAGATAAATGCCTATTGGAGTTCCACAGTTGCTAACAGAGATGGGGAGAGACAGTTTTCTAAAATTTATGAAAGATACCAATCATCAGATTCAGAAAGTCCAATGGACTTTGTAGTGAAACTGTAGAATAACAAAGACAAAGTGAAAACCTTAAAGCTATCCAGAAAGAAAAGACAGCTTAAGTACAAAGACACAACAATTAGAATGACAACATCTTCTTTAAAGCAACAGTAGACACCAGAAGACAGAGAAATAATATCTTCAACATGCTGAAAGAAAATCATTGTCCCTCTAAAATTATATAACCTGCAAAGCTACATTTCAAGAATGAGGGTTGTGTACAGATATTTTCAGATAAACAAAAAGATATGTATGCTACCAACAGATGGTCTCTTACTAAAAGAGGTCCTGAAGGACTTTGTTCTGAGAGAATAAAAATAATCTCAGAAGGAAGGTCTGTGGTGTCAGAAGTAATTGGTAGCAAAGAAAATATAAGCATATGAGAAAATCTAAAGAGACTTTGATGTATAAAGTAATGATAATGTTTAATCCATTGGACTAAAAAAATATAATGAGAAGCCTGCACAGTAGTATTTAAATCAAAAAGGAGATGAATGGAGTTAGCGATTTAAGCTCTCTCAAAATGATTCAAGGAAGGGTAAAAATATCAATTATCTTTAAACAAAATTTTATGTTCAAATTTACAGAAGAGTTGTAAGGGCGCTACAAATAACATTTTCACCTGAGTAAGTAGCAGGCCAGATACCCCACTAACCCTGAATTAAGTGTGTGATTCGTACGAACGAGAACATGCTCCTACATAGCCACAATTACCCATCAGAATCAGTAAAGTAATATCTAATCCTCAAATCTATTCAGATCATGCCAACTGTCCTAATATCCTTCATAGTGAAAGTATTCTGTTCAGAATCATGGGTTGCCTTTAGTGGTTATGTCGCTTTAGTCTAATTCAATCATTTTCCCCCTTGACTTTCATGACCTTGACACTTAAAAATTACAGACAATTTATTTTAAAGAATATCCCTCATTTGGAATTGTCTGATGGTTCCTCATGATCCGATTTAAGTTAATGCATCTTTGGCAGAAATAGCGTAGAAGGATGCTGTGCTCTCTCTGCACTCTGTCCTGTGGCTGTCCTTTTCTGGAGATGCTAAATCTGATCACTGGATTAAAGTGATATCTGCCAAGCTTTTCCACAGTAAGTGTTTGTTTCCCTTGGTGGTTAATAAGTACCTGATGGAAGGTGTAATAAAATTATTAAATAACCCATTCCTCATCAAATTTTCAATGTAATCATTTATTTATTTATGTCCTATGGACCCATGCTTTCTTATTTTATTAAATGGCTGATAATCCGTGATTTTTATTATTTATTTTGTTGCTCAAATTATCCTCAATTTTATCAATGAGAAACCCTTGAAGCCGACTTCTGTGTTGTTTTGAAATATCCCTAGCATTCCTGAACACTTCCTTACTTTATGGCACAAAAAGACATTCCAGGTTCATCTTGTTCTTTTTCTGCAGCCCCTACAAGAAGATCTTCCACCCTCCCCCCCCCCCCCCCCCCCCCCCCCCCCCCGGCTCAGGCTCTGACACCTTATGCAGAGCCCCCATCCTGGCGGGAAGCCCTCTTTAACAGCTAGGATTTTGACACCCCGGCAGGCTGCCTTCCCACATAAATGAATACCCTCTTTACCCCCCACCACCTCTGCCCCCTACATGGATACCTCTTTTCCCTGCTTAGGTCTCCTTCTGGAGGGTATAGCCAACCCACCCACTCAAGCTCCAATAGCCCTCGACAAACTTCCTTTCCGTGGGGTTACCCTACTCATTCTGAGCAGGCTGTAACACTTGTTCCAGGAACCCCTCCTACAGGACACCCTCCCCCCACATAGGCTGTCACAGCACATGGGGCCACCCCTGCACACCCATGGAGATGCTGCCTTTATCCCCTTGAGCTCTTCCACCTCCACCCCAGTGGAACACCTACCTTGTTAGGGCTACCTTATACATTTAGAACCAAATTGCTTGAGAAGGGAAGGGAAAGGAAAGGCAGGAAAAGAGAGGAAGCAGGAAGTGAAGAGGAGAGAAGAGGAGGGAAAATGGAAAAAGAAGTGGAAAAGGAAGAATTTTATTTTTAAATTTGTTAAACATTCGAGGGTAATCCCTAAAAGGATAGAAATATAATATTTAACATCGAAACTAGCAGAAAGGGGAAAAAAATGGAATAAGGGAAGGGAGGAAACACCAGTTCAATGTAAGAAAAGGCAAGAAAGGAACAAAACAAATAAGAAACAAACTTAAAAAAATGGTGGGTGGGGGGACAAATAGAAAGTGCTAAGTTGGTAGAATTTAATCTAAATGTATTAATGATCAAAATCAATAAAAAAGAACTAAACTTTCCAGTTAAAAGATATAAATGATCAGATCGGACTCAAAAACAGAATCCACCTGCTCAGTTCACAGGAGCCAGACCTAGAAGGTTGGGATGAAGTTTGAAAAGGTCCCAAGCTGTTTCCCTCAGACTCATGGCCTCACTCTGCTGCTCTGGGGAAGCAAGAGATATCGGGTCCAAGCGGGTAAGGAGAGCTCTTCTCAGGATGGGTGCCCTGCATAATGTGTCGGAGCCAGAGCAGGCTGAGGAAGATCTCCCTGGAGGGCAGCAGGGAAAGAACAAGATGAGCCTGGAATATCTTTTGTGTCATAAAGCAAGGCAGTGCTCAAAGAACACTCGGAGCATGTCAAGAAGACACAGAAGCCAGTGTAAAGGTGCTCCCACTGGTCAAATCAAAGTGATACTGATGCCCAGTAACTGCTTTCCCAAGGCTGGCTGGTTTCTGTCTGTGTTTGGTCAACGACAAGCTGAGTTTGGACTGACAGTGAGAGTCATTGGCCAGGGGCTTCTTCCCTACTCTCTCCTTAAGACAGCCTCCAGCACTGGGGGAGCTCTCCTCTGCTGCTACAGCACCGTCTTGGTCACTGCGGTTCCACTTCTGCTCAGTGGCCATGAACTCTGGGCTCTGATATCACTGTATCCCCCCTTGGCTTCCCCACCCCATGTGTGGTAGCAGTTTTTTGTTGTTGCTAATCTCCAAGTTGTCTCATCATCTCTGTTGGGTTTTTCAGATTTTCTACTATGTGTATAACCCATTTCCTGAACTAAATTCCCTCTGTTTAGATATTTAAGAAGGTTTCTGTTTTCCTAATCAAACGCTGACTGATACTCCAGGCAAATACTGGCAAAAAGAAAGATGGTGTCATTATATTAACATTATACAGAATAGCCTTTAAGGCAAAAAGCAACAGTAAGATGGGAATATAACATAATTCTAAATTGTATGCACCTAATAACCTATCAGATGTATGTAGTAAATATCAACAAAACGGAAAAGAGAAATGGACAAATCACCATCAGACTAGGAGATATTTAGCACATCTCTCTCAGTAATTGATAGCTCACGCGGTCAAGGAATAAAATATGGAAGATTTGTACAATACAATTAAGAAATTTGATCTAGCAGACAGTATGGAACACCACACCAATAACTAGAGAACACACATTTTATTCCCAAGCACACATGGGGCCCAGATTACATTTTAGGCCATAACGGAGGGCTTAGCAAATTTCAAAGAGTATCATACAGACCACATTCCTAACAATAACACAATACACTAGAAATAAATAACAAACAGATAACTAAAATAATCTTATGCATTGGGGGAATGTACATGGGCAAAAGAAATTACAATAGGAATTAAAAAATACTTATAACTGAAAAATAATGGAAAAGTAAAATAGTACATAGAGGGAAATTTAATACCTTATAAATGTCTATATAAGAAAAGAAGGAAGGCTGAAAATTAAAACCTTTGAATTAGAACAGGAAAAAACCCAAGAAAGTGGAGGGAAAATGTTAAAAAATAAGAGCAGATATTAAAAATAAAGGAAAAGATTGACAAATTCAATTACATTAAAATTAAGAAATTCTGTTCATCAAAACATACCATACAGGGCTTCCCTGGTGGCGCAGTGGTTGAGAGTCCGCCTGCCGATGCAGGGGACACGGGTTCGTGCCCCGGTCCGGGAAGATCCCACATGCCGCGGAGAGGCTGGGCCTGTGAGCCATGGCCACTGAGCCTGCACATCCGGAGCCTGTGCTCCGCAACGGGAGAGGCCACAGCAGTGAGAGGCCTGCGTACCGCAAAAAAAAAAAAAAAAAAAAAAAAAAAAAAACATACAGTGAAAAAACAAACACATGCTGGAAATGGCATTTGTAGCAGGTATTAGCCACAGAAGACTAGTATTCAGAACATAAAGAATCCCTCCCAACCATTAAGACAAACTACTCAACTAAAAATAGGCAAAAGAAATAAACTTTTTACAGATGAGGAACTTGCATTTGCATAAACGTATGAAAAGAGGCTCCATTTTATTAATAGTCAACTAATGGTGAATTAAATCCACACTAAATTGCCATATGGCATCCAGAAGAATGGGAAACTTTTAACATATGACAGAAGGATGAGGATGTAGAGCGATGGGAACTCACACACAGCTGCTGGCAGTGTACAAGGAGACAATTATTTTGGTGAATAACTTGGCGTTGCTTAATAAACGTGGACATGCAAGTACCATACAACGAATCAATTCATTTTCTAGGCTTTTCCTAAATTTTCCTAAACAACTGTTGTTCTTTAATAGGCTTTACTTTTGAGAGTAGTTTGAGGTTCACAACAAAACTGAGTGGAAGGTGTAAAGGTCCCATATGCTCTTTGCCCACATACAGACACACGCACAACCTCCCCTGCTATCAACATCCTGCAACATTTGTTTCAATCCATGAACCTACATTAACACATCATTATCACCCAAAGTCCATTGCTTACAGTAGGGCTCACTTTTGGTGTACATCCTCTGGGTTTGGACCCATGTACAATGTCCTGTATCCACCACTGTAGCATTACATGGAATATTTTCTCTGCCCTAAAATTCCCCTGTGCTCTGCCTAATTATCCATCCCTCCCCTAGCAACCACTGATCTTTCTACTGTTTCCATAGTTTTGCTTTTTCCAAAATGCCATATAGGTTGAATCATATAGAATATAACTTTTTCTAGATTGACTTATTTCACTTAGTAATATGCATTTAAGTTTCTCCATGTCTTTTCATGGCATAATATCCTTTCAGTCTTGAATAATATTCCACTGATGTATCACAGTTTATTTATCTATTCACCTACTGAAGCATATCTTGGTTGCTTCCAAGTTTGGGCAATTATGAATAAGGTTGATATAAACATCTGTGGGCTGGTTTGTTTGGACATAAGTTTTCAACTTATTTGGATAAATACCAAGCGATTGGTGATTGCTGGGGGGTATGGTAAGAGTACCTTTAGTTTTGTAATAAACTGCCAAACTGTCTTTCAAGATGACCACACCATTTTGCATTTCCACAAGCAACATAGCAGAGGACCTGTTGTTCCACATCCCCCCCAGCCTTTGGTGTTACCAGTGTTCTGGATTTTGGCCATTCTAATAGGTGTGTAGTAGTATCTCGTTGTTGTTGTTGTTTTGCGGTACGCGGGCCTCTCACTGCTGTGGCCTCTCCCGTTGCGGAGCACAAGCTCCGGATGCGCAGGCTCAGCGGCCATGGCTCACGGGCCCAGCCGCTCCGTGGCATGTGGGGTCTTCCCGGACCGGGGCGCGAACCCGCGTCCCCTGCATCGGCAGGCGGACTCTCAACCACTGCGCCACCAGGGAAGCCCTCTCATTGTTGTTTTGATTTGCGGTTCCCTGCTGACATGATGTGGAGCATCATTTCATATGCTTATGAAATGCTATCTGTGTATCTTCTTTGGTGAGAAGTCTTTGGCCCATTTTTTATTTAGGTTGTTGGTTTTCTTCTTGTTGAGTTTTAAGAGTTCTTGTACATTTGGAATACTCATCCTTTACCTTATTGCATTAGCTAGTACTTCCAGTATGTAGTTGAAAAGCGGTGGTGAGAAGAGAGATCCTTGCTTTGTTTTTTCTGATCTTAGTGGGAAATCTTCAAGTTTCTCATCATTAAGAAAATTTTAGCGGTAGGTTTTTTATAGATGTTCTTTATGGCTACAAAAATTGAGGCAGTTCCCCCTCTATTTCTAGTTTGCTGAAAGTATTTTTCATGAATGCATGTGGGGTTTTGTCAAATGCTTTTTCTTTATCTATTGATATGATCATGTGATTTTTTTCTTCTTTAGTCTGTTGATGTCATGAATTGCATTAATTGATTTTCTAATGTTCAACCAGTCTTACATAGCTGGGGTAAATCACACTTGGCTGTGGTGCCTGATTCTTTTACACATTGTTGGATCTGACTTTTTAATTTTGTTGAGAATTACCAAATGCTGGTAGTGCTGGCCTCATAGAATAAGTTAGGAAGTATTCCCCCTGCTTCTATCTTCTGGAAGAGATTATAGATAATTGGTATAATTTCTTCCTTGAATGTTTGGTATAATTCATCAGTGAACACATCTGGGCCTGGTGTCTTCTGTTTTGAAAGATTATTAATAATTGATTCAATTTATTTAATAGATATAGGCCTATTCAGATTGTCTATTTCATCTTGTGTGAGTTTTAGCAGATTGTGTCTTTTAAGGAATCGGGCCATTTCATCTAGGTTATCAAATTTGTGGGCACAACACTTAATTTTTAAAAATGGAAACAACCCATATATATCCATCAACATTAAAATAGATAAATTGTGGTCTAATCATCTAATGTAATACTAACAGCAATGAAAATATATGACTCACAGACTGTTTCTCAATGTTTTTTCATTATCACACCCCTAAGAAGTGTTTTTAGACTTTTTTTCCTAATAGCCCCATAACATTTTAATACCACAGACAAACTATATTTATATACTCTATGTATATATTTGCTTTATACATTAAAAGAGTAAGAGTTTTCTGTACTCCAAGAACCAATTTTCACCCCATTAAGAATGCAAGATTCATTCATCAAACTTGATGAATCCTAAAAACATATATAATTCTCCTTATATTAGTTTCAGAACAGGCAATGCTCAACAATATGTTGTTTAAGGATATATACATATGTGATAAAATTAGAAAGAAAAGCAAAGTTAGGACAAATATAAAATTTCTTTAGTAATTACCTCTGCAGTGTAAGTTGGCAGAGGGATGGGTGAGTCATGAAAGAAGTTCTAAGTTATCAGCAATATTCTCTTTCTTAAGCTGTTTGGTTAGTACATATGTGTTTTTTAAGTTATTATTAAAAATGTACATATATGCTACATGCATTCTTTTGTTATCAAATAATTGCAACACAATGTGATAAGTGTAACCACAGAGGTAGATTTACGTAAGTGACACAAAATTCAGAGACATTTCAGAGAGAAAAGGATATGAGGGGACACAGGAGATTACCAGGTAGAAGCAGAGAGGGGCATTTTATTCAGAGGGTTCAGACACATAAAATACCAATAGCTTGAGCTTTGGAAGAATTATATGACATTCAATATGCTTCGGGACACCGAGCGTGGGGGAAAAGTGAGCTATTGATTCTTGATAAATGCAAAAGGATTAAAACGACACAAACAGAAACATCATTTCTATAAGTTTCTTCATGGTAAATTCGATCTCATGCCTAAAGCAGAAGAAAGTGGTCTGAACTTTTCTTTTAAATGAAACTACCGCCCCGCCTTAGAGTTTAGAGTTCTAATCCTTGGCTAAACAAGCTGAGAGCTCTGCACTGCCATTTGTATCCACTCAGCCTTCCTCCCATTTGGCCTGCAAAATTGTTCTTTCTCAAAGTTCAAGATTTTTAATCCCTCTGGGCAAGGCTTCACTAATTAAAGCCCAAACAACCTTAAAAGCAAATGAGCATTTGGGGCCACTGGGCACCATTCCATGGATCTGGATCCATTGTTTTTGTTTCTTAATACTCAAAAAGACTTCTTTGTTAATTCTGAGCTTCCAGAAGTGCCTTTTTCTCACTTTGAGTACCTTGCCTCCCTTCTGCCTGGAGTTTAGCCCCTCACAATCAGTTTAACAAAATACCACCTAAAAGAAGCTCGTCTTTTTTGAGGTCACATGATATGATTCTCTGTAAATACTCCCTACATATGCCAGTCACTCAGGACAGTCGCCCCTTGTAGTTGCTTCACGTGTATAATTTCCAAGAAAGAAAATGTGGATGCAAAGTGTATGCTAAGTGCAAAAGCAATGCACTCCTGATAAAAGAAAAAGGCATTTGGAAAGTAATTCTTGATGCTCGGCGTGGGGATATTACAAGGAAGTCATCATTCATGGGTGAGCGTTCTTTCCCCTCCACTTTCCACTGTCATATCTGAGAAAAAAAAAAAAAAAGCAGAAGCAGGAGAGAAAAAAGGACACTTTTTCTATGCTGGTAACCTTGATAAGGGGTCATCAGTAAAATATAAGCTTTTGACACTTGCTCGGTGGATTATTAGCAAAAAAAAAGGGAAGAATGTTAGAGATGACACATCCTGGGATCGCCTGATCTCTTTAAGGATTAAATGCTTTGCATTTTGATCGTGCCTGTCTCCTCTTCCCCTGTGACAAGCCTCAACTATTTTACCTTTGATGGATAGCATTTTCATTCCAAGATTTTTTTCCATTGTAAGTTAAATCGTTTCTTAAAGGTAATTGCAATGCCTCATGCTTAGCAAATCAATAAGGAAAAGAAGTGTCCATCATGCAGATCTTCCTTTCCTTAAGAGCGTAAGTAGTATGTTTTGCACAAATTAACAAAGTTCAAAACAATGTAATAGTTTTGTCTCTCTTTTCCCCCATGACCAGATAAAATCAAAGCCTCCCTAATGATTGCTCCACCATTTTCTGCTTTTAGATCTCGGTATTAGTTGTGTCTTTGAAAGCAATTGCTAGGCCTCTGCTTAACAACATGATCTCTTCCCCTCCGCATTAAGAACTTCCTCTAAACTAAGTCTCCTCTGATGTGTAGGAGGTGTCTGTGGTGTTAGTACCTTCTCCTCACACTTGGGGAAGCAGTTATCACTACTTGAGTGCGCTACCTGGATATATTAATGACCCATCAGCACAGGGCAAGTCGTCAAGGACAAGGTTTACATCTGAACTCACTTAGAATGATGAACTTTAGTCACTTGCATATTTTGAGTCTTGAAAATGACTCTTTGGGTCTCACCCAAAGATGAATGAGCCCAAGCTGGGTCACTTTGTTTTAATGTTTTTATTAAAATGGTTCAAGCCCCCACCTCACAGATCAGTGGAAAACCAGTGAGAAGTGACCCACTTCCTGATCCTCCCAATGTCCCTGGAGATTCTCAGGGGGGGTTACATGTCTCTTATCCACTTTTACTCTTGCTGTCTCCTTGCTTTGTAATCCTCATTTCACAAGTATCTCCTCTCCTGCTGTTGGGCTCTTCTTTCAGGATAATATAGAGGTTAAGATCATAGACTCTGGAGTCACTTGTAGCTGGGTAGCTTTGGGCAATCCACTTATCCATTCTGCCTCAGTTTTCCCATCTGTAAAAATGGGCCAATAGAACACCTCCTCAGAAGTTCTTGTTGGCATTAAATGAGCAGAAAGCACTTGTAAGTGTTAGTTATTACTCTCCCTGCTCCTTACCTACCCAAAGGGACACAGCCCATTGCCCTCTGCTTCCCTGAAGCAGCTTTTGCAAGTGCAAGTGTTTGATTCAAGTCTCAGCAGTCACAGAGGTGAATGTGTTTCTGGTCTGATTTTCCAGGGATTGCAGGTCCCCCACCTGTCCTGCTGAGAGCAAGCTCACTGGCTGTCTCCTCAGTCTTCCCATCTCTGGCCAGTGGGCTTGAGCTCCTCTTCTTCTGTGTCCTCCTCTCTCCTTCCTCCTCCTTCCTTCTTCCTGGCCCCTAATTCCCTCTACTCAGGCTCCTCTGGACCCTCCAAACCTTCCCACTATTTTGCAGAACGGTTCAGCATCACTCTTTGCCTGGGTGCATCCTTCAAGTCAATCCTCAGAAGCTTCAGCATTTAGACCCTAAGACTTCCCAGCATTTTCCTAAATAAAGAGCCCTTTCAAGAAAGGAAGCATGCCACATCCTTAGGAGCAGAAGCAACTGCCAGTAGTTGTGATTTTTAAAAGCCACTTTTTCTCTCCATCATACTACTAATAAACATATCAATAATAACGGATGAAGGTGGCCAAAGGTACAAACTTCCAGTTATAAGACAAATAAGTTCTGGGGATATAATGTACAGCATGGAGACCATAATTAAGAACATCATTTTATATATTTGAAAATTACTAAGAGTGTAGCAGATCTTAAAAGTTCTCTTTACAAGAAAAAAAATTGTATTGTAACTGTGAGGTGATGGATGTTAACTAAACTTACTGTGGTAACAATTTTCTAATATATACACATATCAAATCATTTTGCAAAGATAAATTAATACAATGTGTCACTTATATCTCAATAAAACTAGGAAAAAGGGTGAAAAATAATTGATATCTATAAATGTGTTTTGCAAACATCACAACTGCTTCACATCTATTTTTATCATGGTCCAGGGAAATATTACTTACACTTTCTGTGTCTCAGTCTTCTCACCTGAAAAAATGAAGAAAATAATAGCAACTACCCCACTGGATTATTGTGAGAATGAAATAATGTAAATAATACAAGTACAGCCATTAAAACAGTGCCTGGCATTGAGTAAGTGCTAAGTTAATGTGTATCCTTATTAGCTCCGTTTCCTCAGGTAATGAAATGGTAGCTGCTTGCTGTTGGATCTCCTGCTCATGATTACGGAGGGAAAGGCTGGGTTTTATCCTAGTCTGCCTGTTTCAGATCTCATCTTCTGCTTCCCTTGAATCAAGGTCTAGACCCAATATTAGGCATTAAACCCACGTGTGCAGTTTCTGAGCTGAGGGATCTGAGTGGAGGATTCAACTAATTTTGAAAAATAAATTAGACATGACCATTTAAACATTTGGAAATTTTACATACAACTCTAGACAGAGGACTTCTCTTTAAAATTTTCAAGTAGTTAGCCCACATTTAGGGATGGAAACTGTCAGTAAAAGCTAAGTAACTGCTGCTTTTCTGGAATATGGCCTCCCTCTCTCCATAGTAAATCCAGTCTCCACCATGCTTTGCTTTGTTATTTTACCAGCTTGGACCGTGCCGACATTGAATTTGTACTCCATGCCCTTACCGTGGCTGACCTAAGTATACATCCTACGCTTACATGAGTTAAACTGAATAATTAACAAATCTTCCCTTTACATGATTCAGTGGAAACTTCAGGAGATCTTATTGAGCCGACTCTGTGTGCCACAATTAAAAATGCGCCAAATTCCTTCCGTACCAGCATCTTTAACAGCTGCTCCAGACTCGCCTTGGTCCTTGCCCTGGCCACTGCCAAGTAAACCGAATTGAAGGACCCTCCACCATCACTCAGGTCATTTCCTTTGATGGCTCTGAGGAGGTTCTGAAACTTCTCTAAATATATCCACGACACAGGTTTGGACACAGTTAAGGAGTCTGTGGTCATACTCATGACAGGTCTGCTTAAGACATTTTCCAGAACACGTTTCCTTGACTCACTGCAGCAGGACGCTAACCAGCCTCCCCACCGCCAATTCCCACGGCTTCAATTCATCCTGGATTCAACTGACAGAATAATCTGCCTCAAACATCAATCTTATTACAACCTCACCTGCCCAAGACCCTACAGAGCCTCCCTACTGCTGCCTGCATCCAATCCCCCCCACTTCAGCCTAGCATTCAAGGCCCTCGTCAATTATGCTGTCCCTGGTGGAACACGGCCAGCCTTATCTCACATTTCTCCTTGACATGTCCCCTCTGCTCCAGATAAACCAGTCTGCAAGTCGTTTGTACTTCTGGCCTCCATTCCTGTTTCACCTGCCAGACACCATCCCTGAATTTCCCCTCAGTCTAATCACACTTTTTATTTTCTGTGTTCCCTTATCATATACATATTGAATAAGGATTTTGTTCCTGAAATTAGCTCCGTTTTCATGCTTTACCCATGAAAACATATCCCTGCTTTGTGTCATTTTCATGTTTTATTTTCAGAGAAATTCTATACTAACACACACCATTCCCCACTCTTGTGCTCATAACAGACATTACTAGTCAATCAGGGCACATTTTCCCACTGAGTTGTTTACAGCTTCTGTATCTTTCTCCAAATTAAGCTCCCATTTACCACCACATGTCAACTGGAGTTGGATATGACATGCAACCTGTCTGCTGTCCCTATTCCAGATAGGAACACCTTCGCACTTCTAGATGGTGGAAATGGAAAGGCTCAGCAAGAGGACGGGGCAAAGAAGAAAGCCTCTCTATGTGGGACAAGTAGGTCACAGTCAGTAGAATCATTGTCCTCAAGATGGGTGGCTGCCTCCCACCAGTACATCTCAAAGGCTTCACAGACTCTCCTCACAGTGACCAAATGGCTGTAGCAGATCTGGTCCCTTCTATGTTTTGTTAGCTTCCAGTTTAATGGCAAAGAGCAATAGTGTTGTTTTCCCACAAGCCAGAGAAATTTCATTGCATTTCATCTGCTCTGAGTCACATGGTCATCCTTGATCCAACCCATTTTGTGTGTTTTTTGGGGGAGGGAGTGATATGAAATGACATCATTGGTCGGGTCTGAGTCTCATGCTCCACCCTAAAAACTGGCATAATCGTGCAAAGGAAAGCTGAGAGTGCCAGAAGACTTAAAGGGTGCTGAGTGTTAATTATCTAAGAAGTGATGTATTCAGATCCCACGTAAGAGACATCAGTCTAAGTTCTAGGGATACAGCAGTGAACAAAATGAAATTTCACCAGGAGCTTATTCTCACCTCTGTTAAGGTGACACTTGAAAGTGAGGAAGAGGGCTTCCCTGGTGGCGCAGTGGTTGAGAGTCCGCCTGCTGATGCAGGGGACACGGGTTCGTGCCCCGGTCCAGGAAGATCCCACATGCCGCGGAGTGGCTGGGCCCGTGAGCCATGGCCGCTGAGCCTGCGCGTCCGGAGCCTGTTGCTCCACAACGGGAGAGGCCACAACAGTGAGAGGCCCGCGTACTGAAAAAAAAAAAAAAGAAAAGAAAACGAGGGAGAAAACTAGACACAGACACCCGTCCGAAGAGCATTCCACACAGAGGGAACAGGTAGAGCGGATTCGCTGAGGCGGGAGCATACACAGAGAGTCTGAGGACCATCTAGGAAAGCAATATGGCTGGAACAAAGGGTGCAAGGTGAAGAGAGGTAGATGATGAGGTTAGAAGCTAAATGGTGGGAAAGGGGTGCCTCTGGGGGGACTTTAAGGCCATTGTGAAATCTTTGGTTTTTACTGTGAGTGAGATGGGAAGCCATTGGAGGGTGTTGAGCAGATGGTGTTATAACCTAATTTATATCTTAAAAGAATCCTTTTCATTTCTCTGTGCAACCAGGGTAGGGGTGGAAGGGGTAAAGTGGGAGCAGGGTGACCAGCTAGGAACCTACTGCAATTTTTAGGCAGAAAACTGTGGTAGCTTGTGCCAGGATGGTAGTGATATAAATGGTAAGAATAAAAAGTTGAACCTGGGAAACATTTTGAAGGCAGGATAGATGATATAGGCTGACAGATCGGATGTGGGGATGTGGAAAGAGAGGACGCAGGGATGATGCCAAGGTTTGTGGCCTGAGCAAAGGATGGGACGATGCTTCCATAGGGAAGACTGAGGGAAGAGTAAGGCTTAGGATGGAGTGGATTTGTATATTTTGGATGTTAATAGATATCAAGTCAATCACTGATATACAAGACTTAGGTTAAAGAGAGACGTATGGGATGGAGATTTAAGCTTGGGAGTGTCAGCATCAGGATGGTATTTAAAGCCATGAGAAGAAATATGAAAACCAAGGAGGTTGTATAGACAGATGAGAGAACACAGCCCAGCCTGAGCCCTGTAGCCCTCCACAGCAAGAACTGCAGCAAAAAAAATCTCCATCAGTAGTGTCTCTGAGTGCTAACAGCTCCCCTTCCCAGGACTGCACAGTTAGAATCCTTTTTACCATTAGTTTGACTTTTTGCTGAACTCCAATTTTCCTATTTGAATAAGACTTTTCTATACCATTTTAAACATTGTGAATGTTTTCCATGCTTAGCCCCCTAAATATTGACACATCAGGAAGGTCAGCCTAAATTGAACTGCCAAAGCAAATGCTGAGATAGCCAAGAACAGAACTCTGGTTTATCTTGGAAGGCAGGACCACCAGGCCTTGGCTTTCAAGGCCAGACCGACTTGCACAAAAGCAAAGAAGGCTATTGACACAGGATGGACGATGCCATAGCCAGGTCCTACCACTGCCTGGGCCCTTGGATGGGGCATGAGAAGGTCAATTGGGCCAGGGGTCCTATACTGGGGCCTCCAGGAATATGGGTCAGCATCCTGGTGACTGGTGCCCAGGAGAGCAAAGAGGTTCCTCCATCCTCATTGGCCAGTCTGATTAATCTGGCGCCTAATCAGTCCCCTTTGAAGAGGAGGAGAAGGGATAAAAGAGCAGCACACCTGTTTTCACTTGACTCCAATCCTGAAATAATTCTGTGGCTCCTACAAGATTTGAAACAAATTAAATTTGAAAGGGCAGAGAGGGCAGCTTTGAATGGTTGGCTCTGTCAAGAAATGTGGGTTTTCACTCCAGGAAATGGTTTAACTGGGAGATTGCATCCCCCAGCCATGGTGGCTGTGTTGGCTGTTAGTAGAGGACCATGACTTGGGCTTTTTGTGGCGGGTACCTTTGCTCTATTATCCCTGGCATCGAGCTTTTGCTTTTGACATTGATAATGTCAGAGAAAGGGTATAATAATAATGACATGAAAGACGGTGTCAAGAAGGGAAAGCATTCTACACTGTTTAGGGAATCTGTGTATTAAGTAAAGACCCATTCTGTCATACAGGGTGACAGTGACAGACACTGTTCAGCCTAACACAGGGAAGGTTATTGTTGAGCAGGACCCCTAGAATTATTTGGTTCATCCTTTCTTTTAACAGATGAAGACACTGATGCCTGAAGGAGCTACTGCTATAGGCAAAGCTGGGATATCTAAAGTAGCAGTTCCAGGCTGGAGCTCCACCTATACTTATTTTTCAAGTGGTCCCCAGGATAAATGATGGGAAGTATTGTCAGCAGAGTCCCAGACCTGCCTCGATAAGCACCTGTACCTTATTCACTAGAACCTGTTGTACCTTGTTCAGGAGGCTGGGAATGAGGAGGCAGGAGTGGAACAGGTGGAAATTCTTCCTCTGGACCAGAGGCAATGATGAGAAAGAGAAGACCTTTCTCCCAGCTTCTGGATGGTCCATTCCTTCTTCTACTGCTCATCCTTTTACCCACATACACTTTTCTGAGCATTCCCCAGGTGCCAGGCAGTGGGCTGCGGAGATGGAAACCGACAAGTGGGCCTCTCTCATACTCACAGGTCTGTCACTTTGATCTTTGTTATAGACACAGCCAGATGTGACCAGCCTGGCAACCTGCCTTCTTGTTCTGTGGCCAAAAAGAGGTTGGACAGGGCTTCCCTGGTGGCGCAGTGGTTGAGAGTCCGCCTGCCGATGCAGGGGACACGGGTTCGTGCCCCGGTCCGGGTAGATCCCACGTGCCGCAGAGCGGCTGGGCCCGTGAGCCATGGGCTGGGCCTGCGCGTCCGGAGCCTGTGCTCCGCATCGAGAGAGGCCACAACAGTGAGAGGCCCGCGTACTGCAAAAAAAAAAAAAAAAGGTAGGACAGAAAAGTTGAGAGATATGAGGTCACTGCCTTTTATGGTCTCCGTCATTAATACCTCTGGCAGCAGGCAGAATTTTCCTGCCTGGGACCTAGGGCAGTTGATTAAGCACTGCTGCTAGCCCAGGGTCTGATCCTGGCTGATGTTAGTCTCCCTTCATCCCCTCCACAGAAAGGGAAGCTAAAAGACTCGATTGCGAGGCCCTTTGACCTTTGCTTCGGGATCCTCGCAGACTGAGCATTTCAATCAGGCCAAAGCACAGAGCCCTCTCTAATGAGGATTTGTCAAGACCTTCTGTTTGATGAGGGGTGGATTCTTGTCGCTGTGTCAATTTTCCTTCTCACTGATGTTCCCGTGGCCTTTGATAGCACAGATCACACACACATAGGTGTGTCTTTCATGCTCCGGAGCCTCGTGGGCAGGGGTCTGCCACACCATCATTAATATGCACCTCAGTGAAGCTGGTCGGGAAAGTGAGAGAAATAAAGGAGCCGAGGTTCCCTTTTATGTGAGCTCAGGAAACTCACCGGACACGTGTTAAAATGGAGCTAGTTCTCCAGAGAAAAAAAGACCCATAGAGCAAATTATGGTCCCTCGTGTCAGTGGCATTTCAAAATTAGAACTATTCTCCTTAGACATCGCTCAGTCCTATACTCTCTCTTCTCATCAGTCATTGTATTGGTGAGAGTTTTTTGGTTGTGAACAATAGATGTCAATTCTGGAAAACTTAAGTGGAAAAAGAATTTGTTTGGAGGCCAGAATTTAGCTTTAGAAATAGGACAGAAACCAGTGGGCTCTAGGTACAGGCAGAACTAACCATTTAGCCAGCTACACTAAGCACTACTTCTGAAATAAATGTCCTCTACTGATTTTCTCATCCTTCTCCCATCCTTGAATTTTCATGCAAGGAGAGAGAGGCCCAAGGGCCCAGTTCGGGTGACGCGGTTACGCTTTGGTAGCGAGGGCTCGTATGTACGATGGATGGGAGAGGTAATTCTTCAGAGGATACCAGAGATGCCATTCACTAGAAGGACTGGTTGCCCGACAGCCCTGTACGTCCACATCTGTGCTAGCGTCAGCATCCCTACTCATTCTATTTCCTTCTTAAGTCTCTACCTTTTTGTCTAGCCCCACTGCCTCTGTTGTGTAAGGTCTACCTCAATAGGGCAGCTATAAGGAGCACAAGAAACAGCACAAGAAGTTGCTTAGCATAATGTCTAGCATTTGCCTGAAGGATATTATTAACTGCTTCTGAGTTGGGGTTTTTTTTTTACAACTATATATTTTTTATGCAATAATAATTTTATTTATGCTTTTTTAAGGAGCCAGGATTTAATCCATGATTATAAATATCAGCTTGAACACAGAGTATATTTTTTTAATAAATGAAAGATTCTTTAAATTCTATTGTGCTATAGAATTTTCAAAAGTTATATATATATATATATTTTTTAATTCTTATTGGAGTATAGTTGATTTAAAAAGTTGTTAGTTTCTGCCGTACAGCAAAGTGAAACAGTGATTATACATATATCCACTCTTTTTTAGATTCTTTTCCCACATAGGCCATTACAGAGAATTGAGAAGAGCTCCCTGTGCTATACAGCGCTTTTGAATTTGAATAGACTCTCTAAGCGATCTCTTCCTCTTATCTCCCCCCATCCCCAATCTATCCTTCACAGCCCTGCCACAATGAAATTCCTGAAATGCAAATCGAATCACGTCATGCGTCTCCTCAAAATCCCCTGATGGCTCCCATCGCCTGAAGAATAGTCTCAAATTATTAGCCTGACATAAGGCTGCATATTTACTCCTTTATTCTGTAGTATCCTGGTAAATGTTTAATGACCAGTGCTCTGGGGGTGGAGGGGCAGGAAATGTATGCATACATATACATACATCATTTCTTATAAATTTTACCAATATAACAGATACATAGCATACGCTTTACAATGAATAATAAGAGGAAACTGCTCAGAGGTGTGAATACCAAGAGGTGAAGATCAGGTGGGACTATCTTGGAATCTGGTGACCACAGCCTTTAATGAATCAAAGCTCCCTTCATTTTTCTCATCTTTGGAACACTGTAGGAGAAGGTGAGCTCTTTCAAGTTGCTTCAGACTTGGCCTTCGTAAATTAAAGTTCCTGGTATGAATGACTCTTAGAAACCTTGGTGCTATAACATAAAAATACTGGTTGCTAGAAATTCAGATATGAAAGAGCAGTTTTCAGAAGATGCAGCTGAAACTTTCTCCTTGGAGTCTAGAAACACACACACTGTCACAATTCCTTTGTTGCCTGTCAGGTTTTCACAATGGAAACATTCTTCCTGAGATGAAGTGAAATTAATCTTTGCTGGGTAATCTTACAGCTTTCATAATCTAATATACATATATACTTACAACAAGTGCACATTCCACAAGGTAAGTATAGCTCAAGGGGTCCAGTTTTCTCTTGGGAAAGTTGGCGGAACTGTCATCATTTTCTTCTTCTACCCTGTGGGTATTTCCACCTGGTGCAAACTCCTTTGTTCCCAGTCATGACAACGCTTGGACACCATGTCTGATCTCATTAACTTAGAAAAGGCTCAGGTTGGAATCTTTGAGCATTTCTCTGGCCTTCTCCCTTTACTCATCAGACTATTATTTTCTTGCTTTCTTGAATCTATACAGAGCTGGGGGCGATGTATGATTTAGATTAATTGACATGCATGAATAGGGCAGCTCTGTAGGCTCTGGAAAGCTGCCCCATCCCTAACTATACCTCAAGTCCTGCTCATCTTCTCTCCCCTCCTATGGGGTCAGTCATGAATCTCAGGCAAGAAAGTTCAAGACCATCAACATTTAAAGCAAAACATTGAGTTGGACTGTAGGCTCTGGGCATGCATTTTCATTTTATGTTACTATTTTATCTTGCTGCTGAAGACTCGATCTGAGATTTTCTTACAACCTTTGTTTGGTAAGCCTCACTCTTCTTTGGGTATCACCATCACTTTATTTTAATAAGCATTTACTAAGCACCCACTGTGTGTCAGCAGGTGTGAAAGGCATTGAAGACATGGAGTCATGGTCTAGTGGGATAGATATCTAAGTAGTAGGTGCTAAGCCTGTGATAAGCGCCAAAGAAGTGGAAGGCTAATAGGAGACGTCACCAAGGAGACAATAAATGAGTTGAACCTTTAAAGAGAAGAGTATTTCACGAAAATGAGAAAGTGATTGACAGGATCCCCACCACCTCCAGCCTGTCCAAAAACATAGAGATAGGGACCCCAGGGGAATTGGGGGGCAAAGGTAAGAAGTGAGGCTACTTTTGCTGTCAAGCAGGAGAGGGTTTTCAGCACCCTTTTGGCTGAGTCTCCCTACCTCCATCCTTCTACTCCACAGGAAGCCACGGAATTACGCCAGAACAGAATTTAAGAACAACTGCTATGCACAGTGGGAAGTTTTGGAGGTTTTTATGTAGGAAAGTGAAATTACCGTGTGTGTGTGTGTGTGTGTGTGTGTGTGAGAGAGAGAGAGAGAGAGAGAGAGAGAGACAGAGAGAGAGACAGAGAGAGAGACAGAGACAGAGAGACAGAGACAGAGAGGGGGAGGAGGAGTAACTGGCATTAGCATGGGGATAGCTGTGAAAGTGAAACCAGTTAGAATGCAGTAATACAGAATATATTAATATACACTACATAATATATAAATGAGATTTATTACAGGATTTGGCTCACATGGAGGTTGAGAAGTCTCAAGATGTACCATTTGCAAGCTCTAGAAGCAGGAAAGTGAATGGTGTAATTTAGTCCAAGTCCAAAAACCTGAGAGCTAAGGATGCCAGTGTCTGAGAGCAGAAGATGTGTGTCCCAGGCAAGCAGAGAGAGAATTTCCCTTCCTCTGCCTTTTTGCTCTGTTCTGGGCCTCAATGGACCAGATGGTGTCACCCACCTTGGTGAAGGAGATCTTCTATACTCAGTCTACAAATGTAAATGCTGATCTCTTCCAGAAACAGCCGCACAGACACACCCAGAAATGTTTTGCCAGGTAGCTGGGCATCCCTTAGCCCAGTCAAATGCACACAAAAATTTAACCTTCACGCAGGCTGTTGTGCTAGCCCAGGCAAGACTCATGGGGGCCTTGGCAGTGGAAATCAGAGTCTCTCTTCAGAATCTTATCTGCGTCCCCAGCTGAACCTGGGACCCCCTCATAACCTCTCCTTAATGTCGCTGCCCAGACCTGCTTTAAGACTGCAGGTGACAAGGGACCCAGGACCTGCTGTCGGCTTGCTCCACCTTTGTTTTGTTTTGTTTTGTTGCGGTACGCGGGCCTCTCACTGCTGTGGCCTCTCCCGTTGCAGAGCAACAGGCTCCAGACGCGCAGGCTCAGCGGCCATGGCTCACGGGCTCAGCCGCTCCGCGGCATGTGGGATCTTCCCGAACCGGGATATGAACCCGTGTCCCCTGCATCGGCAGGTGGACTCTCAACCACTGAGCCACCAGGGAAGCCCGGCTTGCTCCACCTTTGGATTTTACTTCTATTAAGATAACTATGGCTTGGGGCAGCTTCCATCTGTTGTTTTTCTCACTGCTTGGGCTGAGGAACAAATGTAAACACTCTTTCAGTGGCAGCCTTTGCACGTTTTCCTGTTTTCTCAACTCAACATTTGTGCGGTTGCCAGCGTATGTCAGGCTCTGTGCTGTGTAGTAGGTTTGCAAAATGAATAAGCCCTTATCCTTGAAGAAAGAACTGCCTTTTGGGGGGATATAGGAGGTCAGGCTCATAGTAACATCGTACTGCATACCCATGAACACACTGAGTTAGGAGCAATAAATTCAGCCCGATTTTGGTGGGCGTTGGGAGGTAGGAGAAGCTGAAGGGAGATTGCATTTACTCGTTACTGAGTAAATGAGTGGAATTTAGTTTTACGAACAGAAGGGAGAGAATGGAGAAGAAGGTAAAGAGAGCAAGGCATTGGGGGAAAGAGAAGGTATGAGTGTGCACAGGGAGGTGGGAAAGTCCATGTGCAGCCCCATGGCCCCTTCCTTCCACCCTCAGTCTGTGACACAGCTGATGAAATATCAGTTCAGTGTGCCCTGCAGAGCCAGGCTGCTGGGACTCATAACCTGGCAGTTCCACATATCAGGCTATTCAGTCTTGAGAAGGTTACCTAAACTTTCTCTGGCTTAGTTTCCTCATCCGTAAAATGAGGATATTATTATTGACTTTGCAAGGTTGTTGTACAAATTAAGCAAGTTAATCCATGTAGAGCAATTAAAACAGTGCCTGCCGCAAAGTGAGGGCTCTGTAAAGGTTCTCCTGGAACCTGGCATGTTTTGAACATGCAACAGTCATGAACAGCAGGGTAAACATTCTACTGAATTTAAGAAACAGTTCCTTAAAGGGGGGTGCTGATTGGATACTGAAGGGAAGAGAGGAAGAACTGAAATTCACCCTGGTGACCATCCCCACCCTAGAAGGGTTATGACTTTGGTGCAACATGGTGTCCGTTTGTGGTAGACCGAGAGGTCAGCTCAGCCTAGATGAGCTGTCCCATCATCCTGGGTTCCTAGGGCCTTTCCCAAAGGTGCCTTTGGACGGGCTCCAGAGCAAGTTGTTCCTCTTATGGCAGCTGGACTTCCTGGCACAGGGAGTGTGGATTCCAGGAGAAGCAACGGAGAACTGGAGCCTCTGGGACTGGCATGTCTTTGAAGTTAAAACCTCTGGGCATCTGTGCACTTAGGCGGAGGCCAGAGGCCACTGGGCTGAGCAAGGTCAATGCTATCTCAAGCATGGGGACAGCATGCCCTTCTGGCCCAGGGGCAAGCCTGGCCTGGATCACTTAGGCATGAAACTCAGGAATCAAGCAAGGTCAAAATGATTTTCACTGTGATATGGGAGAGTGAGCCCTGAAGTTGGGACCAGGAGCCCCTGGCAAATGTGACCTGAACTAGTCATTTCAACTGTCTGAGTCTGGGTCTCCCTCTCCTTACCTGTAAAGTAGCTATAACGGTTAACCCAGCCCCATCCCCAATGTGCTGTCTATCCCAGAGTGGCGATAGGGATCGAATGAGATAACGGGATTGAAAGTCCTCGTGAAAATGGGAGGCCACGCAGCACCTGAATGTGCTCTTGCCCCCCCAGATTTACCCCAGTAACTCCTTTCTACCATGTCATCACCTGTTAATCTCCATACATTTTTATGTTCTTTCTTCCTTTCTCCCTTCTTTCCTTCCTTCCCTCCTTTCCTTCAGTCTTTTGACTCTCAAGTTAGTTATTGCGTCTTTAGAGAAGACTTCTCTGTCCCTAAGGTTGAACTGGATGCTGTTTCCAGGTCCTTCTACATAAAGCCCCCTGTATTCTCATTATCATAATACTTTTTACACTCTTTTGGAATTGCCTTTTAATTCACAGTCTTAGTGACAAGTTTATCTTAGTTCCTCAAGGGTGGGATTATATCATAATTCCTGTAGTAATCCCAGAATAAGAACAGTCTAAGGATGCATATTTGAATGAATGAATGAATGAGTGAATGACTAAATTGCTATGCAGATGTAAATAGTTTATCATAATATTGTTCAACTGACATTTAGAGTTTGACTCCCTTGTTCCAGATTCTGTATTAAGGGCTGGGGATATAAGGATGGACAGACAAAAATCTTTCTTCCCCTTCCCACTCACAGTCAAATAGGAAAGTCTGAGGTATAAGTGAAGAGTTACCACAGAGTGCAGCTCAGTGGACTACAAGAGAAGTACAGACCAGAGGCCGTGAGCCTTCAGAACGTACTGTGAGACATGCATGATGTAAAGCTATGACTTGTTGGCACTGCCTTACGACATGTGATACCAAAAACATCATAAAATGATTTTAAGCAGCTGAGACAATGTTAGGTGTGTCAAGATGAAAATGCCTCCTGCCCAACCTTCCCAACCTTCCTCTCCTCCCATAAAAGTTTTCCTCTTCCCGTTCCTCCTTCTAAAATAGACTCCAGGAAAAATGATGACATTGATCTACTTTAGAAAGAATGCCAAGGTTCCAGCATCCTTCCAAAGACATGTTTTCAATTATGAAAATCTTCTAGATCAATCTTGCTTTCTCCATGACTCGAGTGAGTTTCTTTACCCAATTTTTCTGTGGAGTTGGAATGAACAGACTCTGTATTGAGAGCCAGGGAACCTATTCTCTAAGCCAAATTATAATTAGCTCTGTGACCTTCCACAAGTCACTTAATATCCCAAGAAGATTTTTCATATTCAAGCAAGGTTTTTGATTCTAAGTGTGGTTATAAGATAGTGTGAGGCCTACAGTCATCTTTAAGTTCTCATTTCCTAATCATCACCATTCCCCTTCCACAGATACCCTATAAAAATCTTGTTAATTTTTCATTTACAATGTTTTCTGCAGTCATTGCTTTTTCTCTATCTCCAACTTTAGTTTAAGATTTTACAAGTATCAATCCATCATTTTGAGGATCCTCTCAGTAGGCCCTCGGTTAAGGGAAAGAAATGAAGATTCAGAGTCCAAAGCAACGTACAAAAGATTGCCCTTGAAGAAGTGTAGGTGTGTAGGATTGATCTGAGAGCAAAGAGCATCTGAGGTCGGCACAATTGGCAAAAATTGCCTTCTCTCTGAATCTCCGGAGAGCCCAAATTCAGACAAGTCTTAGTCTAACCCTGGCCCAGAGGGGTAATATATTGAAAGAAAGAAAGTGAAGAAGAGAGGAAAGGAAAGACCAAAGCAGGGAAAGAAACTTGCAAGTATTCCCAGGTAACGGTTTCATACTCCTTGATTCAATTAAGACCTCACAGCCTCCTAGGAGAGGTGGATTTTATTTGTTTGTTTGTTTGTTTATTTTTACAGAGACATCAATGGTTTAATGGGTGGGGGATCTTACACTACTGAAGCAAGGTCCTGGAGATACACTCCACCATGTGCTGTGCACAGCAGGAGGACATGGTGGCAGTCTTCACTCCCTGGGGGAAGGGGAGGTTGCCAGTTATAGGGAAATTGACCTCAAGTTGGCTTAGTTACCAGGGAAACCAGCAGAGGCAAGCCCCTCACCACCCCTTTGATAAGAACAATCATTAGCTGGGGCTTGGGGCAAGTAAGCAGGAAGGTCAGTCCTGTGAGTAGGGCCCTGGTCGGGCACAGGATGTACCAAGAGCAAGAGAACAGCCATCTTGAGTGGCCTGACCACACGCTCCACCTCTACGTACCCT
Source organism: Aethalodelphis obliquidens (assembly GCF_003676395.1). Taxonomy (NCBI): domain Eukaryota; kingdom Metazoa; phylum Chordata; class Mammalia; order Artiodactyla; family Delphinidae; genus Aethalodelphis; species Aethalodelphis obliquidens. The sequence goes on from NW_020837958.1 coordinate 17,125,528, forward strand.
GCATGACCCTCCCAATCTTGGTCCACCCCTCTTCCTCAATACCCCTGGGGTCAGGTATGCAGGGGGCACTGCAACCAGATACCACAAACACTCAGAGCCACCCCCAAGGGGAGGGGTGGGCCTCGGCTCTAAAAGAAACATTCTGGTGGCCTAGCCAGGAGTCAGCAGCCACAGTACAGGTCTGCCACCCCATGTTATGTTGGGTGCCATTGGGGGTGGACCCCTTACGTCTTTCCAAACAAAAAATAGTCCCACTGGTTAGACTTGTGTGTCCAGAAGCCAGCCTATTCCATTCCACACAGCACAGCACAGAGGCGCTCACATATAGTAACGTTTACCGACCGGGGTCCTTCTGACGTGGAGACGTGGACTAGTATCTTCTTTATGTACTTGGCCCACGGCCATAGAGCTCTTGAGTGACAGGCAAGAATTCAGGGCTTTAAGCTCAGGGTTCCTTGTGACAGGTAGATGAGTGGCATGACAAACACTAGAAACTCTTCTCCACGTTCTGGCATCGTGGGAATTTTTCCAACCTGCTTTCAGGAGGGTGTCGAACCTTTGTTGGCTCACACTGACATAGTCCCATCTTTCTTTTTCTCCTTTTTAAAAAGATAGGTCTGTGATCCTGGCATGGGTAGAAAGGTTGTATATTTCTGAGTCATTAAATCAGGTGTTCATCCTACAGACTTTTGTTTTTCATCAGACCTCTTGCCTCTGATGTACCAGATTTAACCTTATACTAATTTGGGCTTCATTCCCTTAGGCCAGACAGGTACATCTGGTGAATTCTACCTGCATTTTCAGATTGGAGCTAAATTAGGCATTGAAATATGGCCACATACATAAGAGCACCTGCATTTAGTCATCTTCCCGTTTTCAAATGCTAGCCTAAAGGCTTGGCTCTTATCTATATTTAAAACCGACATTGTTAAATGCATAAGCACATCTGAATTATTTATATTGAGTTTTATACAGTCTCCAGCTGCAACCATATATTTCAATATCTTTAAATTCTGCGTTGCCATCTGGACCAGATTGCTGCTAGATCAAATCAGGTAAACGTTACCTTTCCACTACCTCTGATTTATATCAACCATTCATTTCCAAAAACACAGCCCTGTTAAAGCCCATCTCCCTTCAGAAAGCTGTTGAAATTAGCTCAGTTTTGAGGATTAGATATTTGTTCTTTGCAGCTTCAGCTTTCAAAAGGCTATTTGGATAGAGAGAAAAGCAACGTGGAACCAGCAGAGCTAGAAGCACTAGATTTCATTGATTACTGGGCAAATCTTCTGAGCCTGACTTCATCCAATTACTCAAGACATTTCTGTAATCAAGTTATTGTGAGCCAGTTTATAGACCACAGAAATAGAATATGCAGGTTTGAAAGTGTTAGGGTGTTCCCTATAATTTAATCTGGCATCTCTCTGAGAGGGAGGAGAGTTTTAGCCAAATGCTTACAAGATGGATGGAGAGACTGAACTTTCAGAATTGTATTTTTGTAGTTTACCTTACACTGATACTTCTTTTCCTGGAGATAAAAAGTAGGGTTTGATACCAAACAAATTAGGGTCAATCACTTTCCACTTTTCCTAATAAGAGTCCAGGTCTGAGATGCTTTTTATTGGTGAAAACAGTAATGGCCTATAAGTTTGTCAATAAACAAAATCAATCCACCTATACCTCAAGTAAAGCATCAGAGTGTTTTATATAGAAAGAAAGAGAGAGGAAGGAAGGGAGGGAAGGAGGGAGGGAGGTCAAGTACAAAATACACTAAAACATCAAGGTAATAGTTAGGAGCCTGGATGATACGCTCACATTACCTATATTTATATACAGTCACCTACAGATATTACCTTTCTCTTTCTTAACTCATATAATTCCAAGTCTGAACTCATTTAGCAAGTCTAATGACTAGAACATGAAATATTTTCCAAATGGCTCCACTGAATGGATCTGTAGTCCATCAGCATACAGTTGGAATGATGTCATAAATGGTTGCATTTTAATCCTTCCTGTATTTTCTAAATGGGAATGGGGAGGGGGGAAGCTGGGAGAAAGTGGCTGTCATATGATATTCTTAGCCTGAATAACTGAATACGAATCCTAAATGTAAGGACGGGAGAACCTGTTTTTTCTCAGTATGACCTAATGCTAATTTTTCTTGCACACACACAAAAGGAATATGCCACTCTTTAATGCTAAATTACCATTGGTTGTAAATGTGCCATTTGAAGGAAGCCATAAGTCATTATTATTGACCTATTATGATTCATTCTGCTTTACCCCGAATTAAATAAGAACGTGCTCTTTAGGATAATACACTTTTAGTTCGAGTGTTCTTTTGTTCTCGTGCCTGCTGCATTTTCCAATCACACAGCTTTGGGGGCAGACACTTGACTTGCAGAGCAGGCACCTCATCATAATCACCAGTTGTCCTTCATTTCTGTCCCAAGCACAGGAGAGGGTTTTTAATCTCTGACTTAATGGCTTCTCATTGCACTGTATGAAATTAAAACTTTCATCCAGACTAGAAGGAAATCTGAGTCTCCAAGCACGTTAGTTTTGTGTGTAGTGCAGAGTCAAGAAGGAAAAGCCAAGGAGAGAAACTCATTCAGTTAAATGGAAAGGGGATAAATTCAGAGAATTTAGGAGAAATCATTCTTGAAGAATAAATAAAAATTAGACTTTTTAAATGAAAGAAAAAACAAAAACACACTGTAAATCTTTTGAGAAAACAATAACGCTTACACCAGGAGAGAGAAAAATATAAATTGGAAAGTAGGAAAGTAGAGAAAGGGACTTAATTAAAGAAAACTTTATTAAAAATATTCAGGAGTGGTAGTTATCTCTGGGTGTGGGTAACACAGATGGTTTTATTTTTACTTTCTTATCTGTATTGTCTGATGTGTCTGCACTTAATATGTGTTTCTAGTTTAATAAAGCATATATATTTAAAAGAGAGCCCTACTGTTTTTAAAAGGGCATGTTCTGGTGAGGCACATCCAACACGCTAATTTCTCATGCATTTCTGACAATGTAGAATGTACCGAACGGAAGTTCAGTGTCTACTCACAGGAAGAAGCCATTGGCAACCTAAACTTGTCATTGAGACAGCATTTCTGAGACGTGCTCCAAACATACAGGGAAGCGGTATCAATGGTGCTGTGTGTCCAAAGCCAAAAATTCTCTGTTCCAAGGCCAGAATGAGAAGTGCAAAATATTTAAGTGGTAAAAGGAAAAACAGCAAAACCGAGCAGCAACACATAGAAAGAACTAAGTGTTGTGGTTACAGGGCTTGATGGTGATATTTCTTTGAAAACAAAAGTTGGGGGAGGGAGTGGAAGCAGCCATTCCAGAAGCATAAAGTATTATTCATAAATGAAGAGCAAACCCTCAAACTACGTTCAGAGAAAATGGACAGTATGTTGCCCCTCCCAAGACCTTAAATCGAGTATTACCAAGGAGAAGGAAATGTTTCTAGAAGAGAGAAACAGAGGGTAAATAAAGGGCAGACCAGAAAAATTATTGTTAGTATAAAAGTGTACGTGTTCCAATTAGTAATAAATATCGTAGTAATAAAAATAGCCTTTAACATGAAGAAGGAAGGCTAGCTGTTAATTAAGGAAATTGAGAGGCTTATTGGACATCTAAAATATCAGGAAGGAGGATAATGAAAGCATAATTGCAGATAAAAATTATAAGTGTCAAAAATGACTGAAGAGCTCTGAAGTTGCAAATGAAATGGAAATATCAAAGCCATGGAGGTAACATATTACTTATGTCTTAATTGCTGTAGGTAAAAAGCAAAGGGGAGAGTGATGACAGCAGAGTACAGGAAGCTGGGGGTCAGACCCATTTTTGAGAGGCGCTCTCAAGAGGGCAGAGCTCAGAATGACAGCCCTGGACAGGATGACAAACTATTTATTCAAAGGTATTCATTCTCAGGACAGTCCATTTTAAAAAAACTGGGACAGTCTGGATGTTATCATTTTTTTGTCTCTCCCAGAGGCTTTTAGGTTGAACCATATGAAATTGCTTGTATGCTACGGTTACTGAATTGGCTGTTTCGAATGGTTCATTTAATAGAATGTTCAGGGTAACCACTGCTTCAAGTTAAGATCAATTGTTTGTAGAGTATTTCTTGGAATCCCTTATGCAAAACATAATTTTGGAAGTAAAGAAAAATAAATCATTTATAGCCCAAAGCTAAATCTTTCTTTAGCACGTGTTCATTTCTCTGTCAACTCCTGAGGGAGGTTCCCTGTTTTTCCTATTGTATGTCCCAGGTCCACAGACACACAAAAAATGTTTGTCCCTGAGTGATAATTATGAATAAGACCCCAAATAAAGCTTTTGCTGAGTTGTGAGGTGAACTATTTCTTTAAATGAAAACAAAATGTGAGCTTTTGGAGCAGAACCTGCCTTGTGTCCCGACACCTTTCTGGATGGCAATCACGTGCAATGTTAATAGCCTTTCCATGGCATTCTCCCCACATTGGAAGTTCCTTAACAATAAATAAAATAAACCACCAATACTGAACATCATTAAATGAGTCTAATTCTGCTTGATGGATATTAACAAATATTTACATTAAGGGGAACATTTCAACATCCCTCAAGGGGTTATTCTAGAGACTAACAAGACAAGACAGTTATTTTCAGCAACAGTTAAATAATTGGTATTTGATAGAGTTGTCTGATTCACTGATAATTAAAATTATAAATGGGTCTTGTTTTGGCCTGAGTGATTATGTTCATGCTCTGGTGAATCTGCCCTTTAAGTACTGGGGCATGTAATTAGACCCCTCTCTGACCTTTGAATATCATGGTGACCACATCTAGGCTGTAACATGCATAGCCTAGATAAGTGCTTAGAACCAGATGGTGTTTTCAGACAGACTTAACACAGGCTCCTATTACTATGCCTTGGCTCACCATAGACTACAGAGAAAATGACCTGGGAATGTCACATCTCCGACATATTATGCTCCTGTAACAGAACTTACTTTTATTCCCTGAAAAAGTTATTGATACATACATGACTCAAAATACATTTTCTAAAATTTTCCCATTTCTTCCTTCCTTAATTGTTTTTGTACTGTGTCCTGCGTAATAAATTTTAATATTAAGGTACTGTTGTGTGTGTGTGTGTTTAGTATCAGTAAGTCACTGTCTGGATTCCTCTAGGTACTAGTAGTTTAACCGCATGAAATTACCTACATTCAACTTGCATTTGTATTGCCCACAAACCCACGCTGGATCCCCTGTATGTGTCTAGATTTAGAATCACAGCATTGTAGGACTTCATACCTGGTTACAAGGGTATATCTATTCCAATCCTTTCATTTTACAGATGAAGAAATCAAAGTACACAGAGCTTAGAGGTTAAATGACTTGCTGAAGGACACCCCGCTGCTGAGTGGGGATCAGAACTTAAATTTGTCTCTTGGCTTCACCTTTGTAACTTCTTTTTTTTTTTTTTCTGAAGATGACCCATAGATGATAAGAGTGCTCTCCACAAAGTAACATAAACTGAATAGTTCCTTCTACTCTGTTTCCTTAATTTGATTTCAGTACAATATTCTCTGAAGCCCTGCATTCCGCATTTTTTTCTCAGAGATGTCACACAAGGTTATTTAGTGGTAAGACTCAGAATTATCTTAAGCTCCAAAATTTTAAATATGAGAGGGCTTTAGGGGACTTCCCTGGTGGTCCAGTGGTTAAGACTCCACGCTTCCAATGCAGGGGGCACAGGTTCGATCCCTATTTGGGCAACTAAGTTCCCACATGCCGCGCGTGCAGCCAAAGCAAAGAAAAGAAAAAGGGTGAGAGAGGGTTTTAGGGCATTAAAGCAATTTGGTAGGAAGATGGGGGTTGGGTGAGGATGAGGAAGGGGATCCGTCTCATTTCTGACCAGAACAGTTTCACTCTTATCACCTTTAAAGATACATTGATGTTCCACATTAGATTAATTTTGGGAAAAAATGTTTAGAAATCACTAAGCCTCATCAAACTCTACAGGCTTCTAGGATAACATATGAGAAAAGGTTTACCTAAATCCAGGGTCTAACTAGAATAGTAACTCATGCTGTATACTCAGTGAGTGTTCTCTGGGCCCGAAACAAGCAGATAGGAGACTAAGTGCCCATCAGCTTTTCCCCCAGTTTTCACTAACTCTAAGCGTATTCTGCTTTGCAGCCACTCCTTAAAAGAGACACTGAGCTTTGCTGCATTTAATTTGTAGAATTCTTATAACTGATCAGCATCGAACATTTTTTTTAAACAAATAAAAACTACTTTTGTACCAAGTAGAATTTGAAACTTGGGCAGCTTTCTTTACTGCTAAGTGTTCACGCATTCAAAAAGCTTCACCCATTCTCCTGGAAAGCATCTCTGGGTAGCTTTTAAATAATCAGACTGTCGATGAACTCAGCAGATCAAAAGCCAGCAATGCCAATGAGCAGAAATTCTTATTTTCACCAAGTCTTGGAATGCAGGAGCCAAACTGGTATATTCATGGATGTGACACTCTATGAGCAATGTATTATCAACTCAGAGAGCGAGTTCCTTCTGGTTTCTAACAGGAAATAGCAAGGTCTGTACCCACTGGAAAAGTGACTGAGGGGGAAAATATATGTCAAGGGTAGGAGATGGGAATTCGATGATATAAAATGACCTCGGTGGACAATTCTGAAAGAAAAGGATACATCCTACCTCCCACCTGACACTTGCCAATGGCCTAGCCGGTTCCAGTGCTACCTCTGTGTGACTAAGCACCTCTGATTAATGCAATTTGTTTTCTTGACATTATAACAGCTAAATTATGAAAGTGATGAAATGATAGTACAGCAATATTTGAGGCATTAATTAAAATCTTGATGAGGGTGAGTTCTCTGTCACTGAAACAGTCCAAAATGAAAATCATATTTTAAATACTATAATCATGGAGTCACCAAGAGAAAATCTCAAACGACTGAGGTTATTTCAAGATGATTTAATTTAAGCAGCAAAAATTAAGTTATCTGGGTGGGTGGGCATTATATTTCTTTTTTTTCAGCTCAAGTAGTACTACAAATGTCACCTGAAGCAAAAAGAAAAGAAAAGAAAAGAAAAGAACAACCTAAAAAAAAAAACCTCAATAGAAAGGCAAAAACTAAAAAAAACAAGTACCATTTATGAAATATTTAATTATATCCCAGGCCTTTCTAGTCTCTTGGCATGCATTAACTCATTTACTTCCCACAAAACATCCTGAGATAGATACTTTATCATTAGCTCATATTACAGGTAAGGAAACAGAGACAAAGGTAGAGCAACTTGCCCAAGGTTACACAAATAGCAAGTGAGGGAGTGGAACTTGAAAGCTGACTCATCACGCTCTAGACCAGCATTGCCCAACAGAACTTTCCCCAACGATGAAAAGTTTCGTACTACATTATCTAATACTGTGGCTACTAGCCACATGTAGCTATGTGAAATGTGGCTAGTGCCACGTTTATCATTAATTTAATTTTACTTCAATTAATTTACATTTAAGTTGCCACCTTTAGAGAGTGGCTACCGTATCAGACAGCACAGCTGTGGGGAATGTGTGCTTGATCTTTGTGCTTTGCTCCAAAACTACTTCGGTTGATCTTCTACGGCATTTTTTCCTTTCCGAATGAGAAGGGTCAGCCCTCAGAGCTATACTATATATATATATATACACATATCTCCTACTGGTTCTGTTTTTCTGGAGAGCCCTGAATACACACCCTCTCCACAAAATTTTAATACCACAGATGATCTGTATATCTTTTTGTGCCCTGTGTTTATATCTGTGTTTTATACATAAAACGACTAAGGTCCCTGTCCCCTAGTCAATTTCAACTTTGCTCCCTTGTGTACAGCATCACCCCGCAAGGAGAACCCATGCGCTAGAGCTGTGCTGTCCAGTACAAGGAGAGCCAGTAACCACCTGTGGCTGCTGAGCACTTGAAATGTGACTAGTCTGAATTGAAGTATTATGTGTAGAATGCGTGCTAAAGTTTGAAGACTTAGTATGGAAAAGAATGCAAAATATCTCATTAATATTTTTTATATTAACTACGTGTTGAAATGATAGCATTTTGGATGTATTAGGTTAAATAAAATACAGTACTAAAATTAATTTCACTTCTTTTTGCTTTCCTAAATGTGGCTACTAGAAAATTTACAGTTACATTTGTGTCTTGCATTCTATTTTTACTGGACAGCATTGCTCTTGGGTGAGCTCCTCACACTTGGCCCCTTCTGAGATACATGATCCTTCTTTCTATTCACTGGTCAACAGTGGAGATTATTTCTAATGCTTTTTATGTGTGTTTGAGCTACTTTATTCTACAGAATTTACTTCCTGGCTTTCAAAATATCTGCACTACCGTAATGTAATAAAGAGAATCAGATTATTATGTCCCTCTCAATGGAAACTATAATTTCTACTTAAGTGACTGACTCTTGACTCTCAGCAAATAAACTTTCCTGATATTTTTCAAAATCCCACGATAAAAAATAGTTGAAAAATCTTAGTGAACCAAGCCTAGACAATTATTTAACTTAGGCAATCGCGTTGTCTATCCTGCTAAGGGAAACGCATTCAAAACCCTTTTTGTGCAACAGTTGCCAAATTTCACTTCAAATCAACCTCATTTTGAGACTTTAAATTGTTGCCACGTCTCCTTCATACATTCCTTCCTCTCAGTTTCTCTTGTTTACCACCAGACCTGAGCACGTGAAACACAAAGAGAGCAGTGAATTCTTTGAACACCGTTGATAACTCCCCACCAAGCCAAAGGGTTTAGAATCAGACAGATTTATGTGCCTATAATTCTCTAAGCCTCAGTTTCCTCACCTGAAAAAATGCAGAGAATAATAATTCCTGTCTTAAGATGATTGTCATAGGAACTGGATGACAGAATGCGAATAAAAGTGTTTAGCAAAATGCTAATACTGTGTGTTATCTATTATTAGTATTATGACCATGATTTATTTCCTTAGTATTGAACCTCTGTAAAGGAGAAAAACCATCATCAGCAACACTCTGCAGAATGTTCTGGAGCGAATTATGCATTTGGGAAATGGATTGGGGGTGAGGGTAAGATAGGAAAAATTTCCTTTTCTGTATAGCTCAAAACTACATTCATTCACTATAAATACTCTGTACCCATTATACTAGCTTTGTATTGTTAAGTAACATATTACCACAAACTTAGGACCTTAAAACAATATGTATTTGTAGGTTATACAAATAAACTACAGCACAGGTCAGGAGTCCAGCACAGCATGACTGGGTCCTCAGCCTAGTCTCACGGGCTGAAATCAGTGTGGAGCCCAGAATGGGCTGTTATTTGGAAGCTCTGAGGAAAAATCCACTTCCAAGCTTTTTCAGTTGTTGGCAGAATTCTGTTCCTTGAGGTTGTAGAACTGAGGTAGGTCCCTGTTTCCCTGCTGTTTGTCAGCTGAGGTCCACTGTCAGCTGTTAGAGCTGCCTACATTCCTCCACATGACCCATCTTCAAGTCTGCAAAGACATGTCAAATCTTTCTTGTGCACAGATTCTCTGACTTCCCAGTTTCTGAACTCTAGATCCAGATTTAAAGGGCTTGTATGATTAGGTCAGGCCACCTCTCTGTATCTTGATGTCAACTGATTGGAGAATTTAATTACATCTGCAAAATCCTTTCACAGCAATACTTAGATTAGTGTTTGATTGAATAACTGAGAGGAGCTCTGTACATACCAGAGGCCAAGAATTTTGGGGACCATCTTAGAATGCTGGCTACCACCCCCAGCATCTTCTCTCATTTAGCAATGTAACTAACGTAACTCAGATATGAGAACTGTGGTCTGTTAATTCCCAGTTTCTATTGAGATGAGGGACACTTCTAAAAAGCACCAGCATCTTTCAGGGATGTTCAGAGATATCTTCCAGTTCATATACAATGCTCTAAAAGAGGTTGGGTGATTCTTCTCATGCAGATTGCTCCTCAGCCTGAAGCCGTAGTCTTCAAGGAATACAAATTATTTGATATGAATTTGTTTTCTTAGTGGAGGGCTGGAAATCTTCTTTCTTTCAAAAAATGAAGTTAAAAAAATAAATTTTATTAGAGTACTTTACCTCGTATAAACATAAAGCATATCTTAAAAATGCAGATGGGCTGATAGAAGAAAGAAAAATAATCTATAGTCCCAAAACACAAATCTAGCCCTTTAAACATTTTGTCGTATTTTCTTCCAATCTTTTTATCACGTAATAAAACTAATTTTTATACTTCCTCTGATACCTAATATTCACTTTTATTTTTTGCTTTTTTTCCATTTGACATTTAACATGGGCAATTCCTTATGTTATTATGTTATTTCATAATCCCTTTAATTGCTAAATAATATCCCCTATACGGATGTAACTGTAACTTACATATCTTTTTACCTGCTATAGATGTTTAGTTGCAATTTTCTAATACCATAAGTACTATTTTGATAAAGAGCTTTTTGCGTAAGACTTCTTCTGTTTTTAGTATTACTTTTTAAAGAATTATCTACAGAATGGAATTTCTTAGAAAAGGTTGAAGATTTCATTTTAATCCTAACTTTGTACACTTTCTGGAATGTTCGTAAAAGTATTTCCCTTTGGTCTTTGAAAAGTCACCTCATTCTCCAATGTTGAAATTGAACTGGGGATAAGGAATTGATTAGTTACAACCATTGACTACTCGTTGACTCTCTTTGCACCAGCAAAACAAGGTTGAGCGTTCTCATGGGAGTTGTGAGGGAAAGAAAGATGGGACAAAGACTCCATCATTGATGGTTGAAAAGATATTTCAAGAATAGTGAAAACTGGGCTAATCCTTTGATTGTCAACCACAATAAAAAGAAGCTAGCTTTAAACAAGGAGACCTCACATATTCAACACCACAGTCTCCTTCAAGTGACCTTACCAGTCACATGCTCTGGTACCTAGACAGTTATGTGGGCCATGAAATATGATAGCTCAATATCATTTTTGTGTAACTGCAGCTTAAAAACATTTTTATGTCATAAGCTGACCATGAAGAGATCATTTTAGCTCACCTACATCAAAGAGATCTCCTTTATGTCTTGGCTATGCCTTGGCAGGCAAAGGCCATGACCTTCGGCCACGTTTGCCTCTGTTCTGTTTTTCAATTTGGGCTCTGCGTGGTACAACCTGCAGCTGTTCTTTTGAAAGATTTATGTACGTGTTGCCTCTTCCCCTACATCCACCTCGTGGATGGGAATCAGACCCAAGGGTAGACGTTAACCAACATGGTGTAATGAAAATAGCATGACCTATTAGAAACAGCTAGACAGTATTTCAAATGGCTCTTCTCCCAGATACTAGCTATAGGACCAGGGGCAAGTAATTTATTTAATTTTTTTATGAGCCTTTGCTTTCTCAGCTGCAAAAACGAAATGGTGATGTATAATTACACGTTGTAATTATATTGAGATGATGTTTGTAATAAACTGTTCAAGTCTTTACTATTCCAAAATGATGATGCCTCTTGGTCCCCACTTTAGGACTTCTGTCTCGGTACCTTCAACCTCCACCCCTATGCCAATTGACCATCTCTGAATCATTTCTGGGAGTCCAGGTGCATCCCCTGTCTACCTAGGGACAAATTGGTCTATGGGTTTATGATTTGGCTTTCTAGGTCTTTTATTCATTTGCTCAACAAATATTTACTAAGGTCTTACCATATGCCAGGCACTGAGAATCAAAGAACAAGACAAATACGGTCCCTGCTTTCGCAAAGATGACATCCTAGTGAGAGGGAAGGTGAGAAAACAAGATAAGTATGTTCATATCAAGCAGTGATGAGTACTACCCAGGAATATAAAACAGGGTTAGGTTAGAAGACTTAGAAGGGGGAAGTGGGGGCGCCTAAGGCTTCTCTGGGGAGCAATGAGAATGTCTGCAGGCCACATAAGTCATTTGCTTCACAACTGCTTCTGCTGGTGCTTTCTTGGGGGGAATGCCTATGATCTGTGCCTGGAGGGAATTGGCCGTGCTGTGGAAGGAGTGGATTTCTATCATCCAAACTCTGTTTCCTGCTCAGCCTTCCCACCTCTGCTTAACTGCGTCACTTGATTCCCAAAACACAAAGTCTCCCAGTCCTTCATGGAACCAGAACCTCTAGGTTCTCGCCCTCCACCTTCTACTCCAAGGTGTTGAAGCATTCATCTGGACTCATTCCTTCTTCTACCCCTTTTGCCTCAGACTCCTTCCATTCTCCAAAGACAACTCCTTCCTCCTTAGGTCAAAATTAAAGCTCTCCTTGTCAATTCATGCCTCTGGCTGCTTTGACACAGGGAACATTGTGCCCACCACCCAGGCACTCCCCAGGAGGAAGTACAGCCTCAGGATAAGACCCCAAGATAAGAGTGAGAGTAACTGGGTTTGATACTGGCTTTCCCACTTGCTAGCTTTGTGACTAGCCTCTGCCTCAGTGTCCTTACCTGTTAAAGGAACTAGAAGAAAAGCTCTACCCCGTGGGCTCCTGGTGAGGGTGAAACCAAGTTATATAGATGAAGTGCTTCCAGCTGTGACTGACAAATAATACATGGTGGTGAGTATTATCACATGAAGGTAAAAGACTTTCAAGTGTGGCTTCATCTCAAGGATTCAACATGGATCCTAACTGATTTGAAAAAAAGTAGAAACAAAAGATGATAGGAATCACAATTTGATGGTTGAAGTCTGGGGAGAGAGAGGGAGGTCTTATGTGGAGTAAAATGCTACAGTGACCAGGCCTCATTAAAGTAGGAGAACTTCTCAAGTCTTAACAATTTGTGAAGACAAGGAAAACAGTCAATGAAAGGCCTGTTGAAAATAAGAAAGCCTGCCTCTGAGTAAATTGCAGATACATTTTTGGTTGGGGGGCAGTTGGAAGAGTTTCCCTTAAGAAATGTTATTTGATTTACTCCCAGTTGAAAGCCCCTTGGAAAAAGAGAAAAAGACCTAGGGACCTTCTGGGGTAGTCAGCTATGTTGTAGTATGTCAGTGACTTTATCCCAGTCTATAATGAAACTCATTTGCTCGTTGCCCAGCCAAGCTAGCAGCCCTGTGCTTTGTGATTTAATTGCTCTCTTTGTTCACTGTTTAAAGCCAGCTTTGCAGGTATACACACAGGACGTATATTATGCCTTAAATGATGGCCAGGTCGGGGGTAATGCCTCACCTCAGTGGACTGGGCACCAAAGGGTATCGGGTCATCTCCAGAGCTCCCTGTGTGCAGAAACCAACCTTTGGAAATTGCTCCCATTGGGTCCCCTCAGTAACCAGACTGCCCTGAAGCAGTGTTCAAACTGTGAAACCCATAAAGTGAAATTTATTATGCTTTGCTGTATTTTAATAGAGTTGGAGGGTTCAGATAAAATTTACTGGATAAATGTAAAATGCTGTTGATAGGAAAATGAACTGTTTTCACAGGCACTCTCACTGAGTGGTTTTGATCACTGTACTGAATCCAGACCTTGCTAGAAGGCTTTCCTCCTGTTTCAGCATAATTGAGAGCAGGTAAATATAACAACTCCAGCTTTGCAGCCCTGTGGCCAAGGCTGACAGGTGTGATCTGACCTGCCACTCAAGGGGCTTGACCAACTCTGCTCCTGTTAACACTTACGGTCAGAGAGGAAACATTCTACCATTCTTCTGTTCTGAAGAGGGGTCGCAGATGGTGATGAGAAGCCCTGCATGCTGATGAGGCTGCCTCTGGGAAATGAAGATGGCATGGGGATGGGGTGGGAAGGGGAGTTGTGAGGTCATCCTAGAGCTTAAAAGGGCATTTAATTGGACAGGATTTTTAAATTCTCCTGGGCTGTTGCTCTCATGATCAGAATTCATTAAAGCTCAAGAAAAGTACTGTGGGGAGTTAATAAAACCCATATTTCTCCCCAGATCTTGCCCTACTTTATCCTCTTCAAAATCTAACAGAAAGACTGGGAGAAAGGAAGGAAGGGAGGGAGGGAAGAAGGAAATGAAGAAAGGAATAAAGAAAGAAAGAAGGAATGGTAGAAAGAGGAAAGAGAGAAAGAGGGTAAAAAGAAAAGAAAAATCCTCCTTTAGGAAGAAGTCTCCCGGGTTTGAATTTCTTCCGTGGTATGTATTTCTTTAACACATGTGTTGAACAGTAAACATTCCTCATTTGAGATGGGTATACATGTGTGCGTTTCTCCTGCACTAAAGCAGTGTTTCCCCAAGTGTAGAATGCTCGCTAGTGATGTACACAGTGTGTTAGGTGAGACGGGGAGGAATTTATTTTAGTATTTATGATTTATTTTAATGCAGATTAGAAAAATACTGGTTTTCCATTTACAGCAGTGACAGAAAATCTATTAAAAATATTTAGTAAAAATAATCTGTACAAAGAAAAAGTAATAATGATACGTAACATAATGTAAAACTTATTAAGTGTGTCTGGAATGTTTGAAGTTTGTGACACTGTAGACATTACATTAAAGACCTGTAGACATCTGGGAGGAAGAAAATTATATTATCTTTACCTCGTCTTTCACTTTTTGTGTCCATTTCCTCCCCCCCGCCTCTGTGGAATAGTGCTGTGTGTTCTCCACCCCTTTTTATTTCTCTCTTGGGTCCTCAGGAAGACAAGTCCTTGCCCTCTCTCCCCACGGCAAAGCCCTGTGACTAATCCTGGTCACTGAAATGTAGCAAGAGGAGAAGTTTGCCCCTAAGACATGGTCCTCCATGCGCCTTCTCTGTTCATTGGAAAGCTGGTCACAGAGGGCGCAGCCTAGGACTTCAGGAGTTTATACTATTCCTGGGTAAAATCGGCACATGAACGCCAAATGATACTACAGGACAGTTTGAAATACGTGCCCCAAGGAGGTAAAGCAGGAATGTCAAGGGATTGCAGAGGCCAAAGGGAAGTATAATAAAAGCAAAGATAACAGCAATATTTATGGAATGCTTGTTATATGCCAAGAGTTGAGCTAAGTACTCCACTTGCATTATCCTCTATAATCCTCACCACAGACCAATAAAGAAAGAAACTAAAATTTAAGAGTTAAATCCACCTGCTTAGGGTCTCTTTGCTCTTGTCAGAGCCAGAATTTAAATACAGAAATCTTGAAGTGGAGATCAACTTGACTAGTATATGCAGTCTGATTAGGTTTAGGGAAGGGAAAAAGTATAGGAAGTAGAGAGAGAAATCCAAGATGACACCACGGTGTTCAGCCAGCTCACCAGGCAGAAGGTGATCACCTTAACCGCAACACAGACCACTTCATGTCCCGGTGAAAACAAATATTTCCATTTTTATAGTGCTGAGTTTATGATGCTGATGGGTCTCTGGTTGAAAATGGGACTTGGAAATTCAAGTTTAGTCTGCTCAGAAATAAAGATTTAGGAGTCATTGGCGCTCGGGTGGTAAATGAAACCAGAAAATAGGTCAAAATCATTTAGGGAGAGAGCATAGAGTAACACTATAAGAGCACCAATGACGATGCTTGAGACCACCTTTTGTTTTAAAGAGGTGGAAAAACAAAAAGAAAGAAACACAAAGAAACTATAAAAGAATTATGAGGGTTACTATTTAGATTGGGTGTAATTCAATGCAATAGATATCCATTTAGCACCTATTAAACCTCAGGCACTACACTAGGTTCAATGGATAATTCTGTTACAAGATTCCTAAACACTTCTCCTTCTATCCAGGAAGAGCATCCTTCCTCCTATACCTATGATGGTTAAAGACTAGAAAGAGAGGAAAGTATGCACAGTCCATTTCAAAGACGGTTCTACCTCCAGCTGCCCTTTGAGACGATATACACAGGAGACCACTTTGATCAAATGGATTAAATGAGTTTAAACAAGTAACTAGGCAAATCAGTAAACAACTTTTCCCACAAAAACTGCCCTAGTTTTTATTCTTTTTTCTTTCTTTCCTAGATTAGTTAAATCGATTGCTCTGGCTGAAATGCCTCCAATCCTACCCTTTTCATCGCACCCAAACCTAGGCTAGACTTGCTTTATCCACTGAAACTAACCGGGAGAGCACTTGTTTTCATGGATCTGAAGGCTCGTAGAACTCTATTAGAGTTAGAAGGGACCTTAAGGGTCATTGTGTCTCAAACTACCTATTTTTACAGATGAGGAAAAGTGAATCAGGGGAGAGCTGGAGTGATTGATGTACTCTGATAGCTGATGAGTAAACCAAGCCTGGAATCCCAGGCTCCTGCTTTCAGATTCAACCCTTTCTCTCCCATAGCATGTTTCTCTCCCTAACACTTGTCCACAGCTGCTCAGCTAGTTACTCAGTCTCCCACAAAAAATATTCCTAAGTATTTTCCTTCTACAAATTCTGGTTGCCTACTTCAAAAAATACAATAGCTGACTAATTATTTGGTCAGGTTAAGTCCTTTAATTTGAAGCCATATCATGAAACAAAAATTGGACCCAGTCTGTTCCCAGAAAAGCTAGTATCTTACAAATAACATATTATCTTTTTTTAAACATTAGAATTTTTTTCAGGATTCATATGTTGGGGGTTTACGGGTCGAAGGATAGATAGAAGAGAAAGCATCACAGAAGATCAATACTTTTTTCATCTTACAACCCTTGAAGCAGGGATGTTGTATCCTTTTTCTTATTTACCCACAGTAATTACTTCAGCAAAGGACATGATTTGTATTGATGCAGTAATAACTCATGAACATATATTATTAGAGGATGAAAGCTACATTGAATCAAGTGGTGTTGAATTAAAGGGAAAACGGTTAAAGAAATTCACACTTGGGCTGGAAGATTATATGTCAAGCTCTAGCCTAAAGTGAATTTTTATAGCTAAGTTATAAACCCTTGGAAATACTGAGACACTTAACTGCGGTTGGCATCTTTACGATTAGATCAAGAGAAGTACCATCTTTTGAAACTACTAGATTTGCTCCAGCAGCGATCGCAGTTTGGGGCACTTCCAAGGAAATGAGGGAGAAAAACTGTGATGAAAGAGAAGCTCCATGCATTTCAGACCAGCCAGTGAATAAAGGAAAAAAATGAGCCTAGGACCAAAACTAAAGAAGTAGAGGTGGTACGGTGGGGATAGGAAACCAAGGGGATGGCAGGTGAGGAACAGAGTAAGAGGGAAATATGTGACAGGAGAAGAGATTAAGAAAAAGAGGAGAGTGAAGCAATAGAAGTGAAAATATAAAAAGGGAGAGCAATTGGGACCATTTGAACATCAAAGTAATAGCAGATTAGAACCTATTAAATACTATTGAATAAGATAAGAATCCATGAGTCAGTACTGATACAAATTAATAAATACAATAATAGGGGAGAAGTAAAAGCTCTTCCTTATGATAGAATGCCAACTAATCAACGTGGAATGAATGATGAAATTAGAGAAATCACCGTTTGGTAACCATCATAGTAGTAACTGATTCAGCTAAGAATCATCAATGCACTGGCTAAAAATACTGGGTAAAAGTTTGATGAGAAACAGCATGTTTACATATTCTCAAAGTGAATTGTGATATTGTGATTTATAATAAGAAACATAAATTTGGTCTTAGACCCATTTCTGGCACAGAGCTCCTAAAACTCTTGGAATTTCCCAAGTGTTGAGAGGGGCAAATATATCTCTTGTTATGTTAGTGAAGTGACTTTTGGACCTCATGTAAGGATAGGGGATGGTTGCCAGGGGAGCAAACCTGGAATAGAAGGTTGGAACTTTCAGTACCATCCCCTGATTTCAGGGGAGGGAAAAGGGCTTGGAGGGTGAATCAATCACCAATGGCCAATGATTTAATTGTCATGCTTATGTAATGAAGCCACCATAAAACTCCAAAAAGGAGAGGGTACAGAGAGCTTCCAGGTTGGTGAACCAGAAAGCTTCCACGTGCCACCATGCCTGGCCCCAAACTGCACGAGGTCAGCAGCTCCTTTGCTCAGGACCTTACCCTATGTATCTCTTCATCTGTTTTTTTGTGGTTTTTCTTGGCAGTACACGGGCCTCTCACTGTTGTGGTCTCTCCCGTTGCGGAGCACAGGCTCCAGACGCGCAGGCCCAGCGGCCATGGCTCACGGGCCCAGCCTCTCCACAGCATGTGAGATCTTCCCGGACCGGGGCACAAACCTGTGTTCCCTGCATCGGCAGGCGGACTCTCAACCACTGCGCCACCAGGGAAGCCCTTCATCTGACTGTTGATTCATGAGTAAACTGGTTTCCTGAGTTCTGTGAGCTGCTCTAGCAAATTAATTCAATCCAAGAAAGCGGTCATGGGAACCTCTGACATTTAGCCATTTGATCAGAAGCACAGGTAACAACCTGGAACTTGTTATTGAAGATGGGTGGTCTTGTAGGACTGAGCCCACAACCTGTGGAATCAAATGCTCTCTATGGGCAAATGGTGTCAGAATTGTGTTGAATTGTACCACATCCAGCCGATGTCAGAGAGTTGCTGAATGGTGTGGGGTTAAATGAGGTCATAAGGGTGGGGCCTTAATCCAGTAGGACTGGTTTCCTTATAGGAAGAGGAAGAGACCCCAGCAGTGTGCATGCACGAGGAAAGGCCATGTGAGGACACAGTGAGGAGGGGCCATCTATGAGCCAGGAAGACATTCTCAGCAGAAATCAAGCCTGATGACACCTTGAACTTTAACTTCCAGCCTCCAGTACTGTGAGTAAATAATTTTTTGTTATTCAGGCCACAAGCCTATGGTATTCTGTTATGGCAGCCTGCACACACTAACACAGAATACATATTTTAAACAAAATTAAGATTATACTGTATATACCATTTTATATCCTTCCTTTTAAATGATTGGAATTTTGCCAAAGTTTTCAATATTCTTTGAAAATCTGATTGTTGAAATAGGTATATAATATTTCACCATATTGATACACCCTGGATTATTTAAATAATCTTCCATTGGATATTTAAGGTAGTTCCAATTATAAAAAATACTGCAATAGGTATTATTGTAAATTAATATTGGCCTGTACTTCTAGTGTTTTATTTATAATATCTTCTTACAGGTAAGGACATTTTAAAATTTTGATATAACTTGTAAAATTGCTTTCCAAAATTATTGTACCAAATTTAACTTCCACACGCATTATTTCATAATTCCTATTTCACTGCACATTTTCCTCCCTCAAATATCTTTTAAACAATATTTACCATTTTGATAGGTGAGATATCTTATTTTGGTTTCAATGTGAATTTAATTCATTTCTAGTGGAAGAAAGACCTTTTTATCTGTGTATTGACCATTTGATTCCTTCTTTTGTAAATTGTCAGTATCCTTTTAACATCTTGCTAGTTGGTTGATTTTTATATTTTTATTGATTTTTAAGCACTCTTTACATGTTCTAGATAATAACTTATTTCTCTCATTTGTTATAAAACTTTATTTTAAATGTTATTTTAATATACTTTTATAATTATTTACTCCTACCTTTATCCAATTAAAACCACAAGTATATGTTTCCTTATAACCAAAGGGGCTGTATTTCTCTCTGTTCCTTTGATCAATTCTAATGTCCACAAAAGGTCTTCTATGTACTGCAAAACCTTGTTATAACTTGGTTCATTATCACCAAGATTTTAAGGTAAGGTGGGTCAAAACATGTTTCCTGAACCAAGCTTTGTTCAGTAAAAAATTGATGTTACAGAGTTAACCTCTAACCTAGTCCTAATTCTGTTCTCCAACTCCAACATCATATAGAAATACTGCAATGGTTTGAAGTGTTGAATCACACACCCAGAATTTTCAATTACTGTGAGAGGGACTCAGCCCAGCACTTTCAAAGCTTGACATCAAATAGCCACCTTATTTGAAAAGTGCTTTTTAAATCTCTGACATAGCACATTCGCAGTCGTTGGCCAAGATAAATAATTATATTTATTTTCTAACTGCTGTGGGGACTTTGTCTTTTATTTTAATAAGGAATTGTGAATCTGTGCCAAACATATTTTGTGTTTCTGAATCATCCAGCTGTGATACAAAAATAATATATTAACTTTATTGGATAAAATGATGAAAACTGGGCCAACCTTTTTTTTTTTTTAAACCCCACATTTGTTTATTTATTTATTCTTGGCTGTGTTGGGTCTTCGTTTCTGTGCGAGGGCTTTCTCTAGTTGTGGCAAGTGGGGGCCACTCTTCATCGCAGTGCGCAGGCCTCTCACTATCGCGGCTTCTCTTGTTGCGGAGCACAGGCTCCAGACGCGCAGGCTCAGTAGTCGTGGCTCACGGGCCTAGTTGCTCCGTGGCATGTGGGATCTTCCCAGACCAGGGCTCGAACCCGTCCATGTCCCCTGCATTAGCAGGCAGATTCTCAACCACTGCACCACCAGGGAAGCCTGAAAACTGGGCCAATCTTAAAGAGGTATGTAGTAATTTTATATAATGATGTGCCAAGCTTTGTATCATGATTTAAAATCCTAAGGATTCTGTATGTTTTACATGCTTTTCACACATTTAAAAAATTATAGCTAGGCTTTTTTTCCTGCTCTGTTTGTGATTGGACAGACATAATCACATTTGAAAGGAATGTTGTTTACGCAAACTACGTCACAGAGAAGAGTTAAAAAAAATAAAGGGGGCAGGGGTGCATTACTTGGGTATATTTTAAAGTAACTAAGTTTAGGAATTAGAAGATGTGTGTACATATTCAGCAGATGCCATTAGCCTTGGGTGGGTTACTTTACATCTCTCTCTTCAATTTTTATTCATGGAGTTGGGAATAATAGTTGTTTTATCTATCTTAGAAGTTCAGTGGATAATAAAATTCTTGTGAAAGCACTAATAGGGCTTACAATTTATGGCATCTATGAGAGCAGAATATGTCCTGCAAATAGAATTTGTTTGGTTTGCAAGGTGTTCAAAAAAATAGACCGAATCTGAGTACTCTTAGATAGGACACACCCACTAACCATCCTCAACTCTTCTCATTATGGTCTTATACCCACCCAGCTTTACTCATATTACATTTTGGCCTCTGCAAACATTTACGTGTGGGACCACATTGTTATTCCAGGTGCTATGTACAGACCATCTGTATACAGATGCTCGTTTAAAAAAGCAGTGACCTAGGTCTTAACTCGGACCTACTGAATCAGAATCTCTGGAGGCTGGGGCCTGGGAATTGGTGCTTTTAATAAGAACCTCTGGACAAATGTGAGAGCCTGTTATTTTCATCTTTAAAAGAGCAGCCATGACGTGTGCACAGAGTCTTCAGGGAAATTAAAAACATTCACTTTCACAACCACAGGCAGAATGACCTAGAAGAGTCTAACCTAGACTCTTGTTTAATTGTATGCTTTTCATGAATAACATTAAATATAAATAGGAATAGGCAGGGGAAAGTGATTCCATCTTCCTCAGTTTCCTCCCCTGTAACATGAGGGGTTGGATCTTTAAGATTGCCCCTGCTCCAATGTTTATGACTCAATGAGCAATTTCCTTTCTGAATTTTAAGAGGTGGTGCACTCCAGACTCATGATCAATGTGTGGGTATGCTGACAAACTGTTCGAGTTTAAACACTGCACTTAGATGCAGTGTTTAAAAATACTGATTCTTGCCCTCTGTGGTGGACATCTGTTGTTTTGCCTTCCTAGCATCCCTTCTTCCTTCTTGTGGTGAAAGAATCCCAGTTGGACTTTGGGGACCCATCAATCAAGGTGGGACTGTTCATTAAGGTCCCGTGAACCAAGCTTGGCCAATCAGATGGTCTCTTCCTGAAACTGACATCTTAGATGAAGTAACTCTAGGGCAGAAAGTAGACAAAGCTCATCCACCTAGAAAGAAGCACCATGAAGAGATCGTCCACAGCTCCTGTTACAAAGACCCAGATCTATGGACCACCGCAGATCTTTTCAGCTAATGCTTTTTCTTTTCACTCGAGTTAACCAGTGACAGCTTCTGCTACCAAAGAAATTTAGTTCATTCTCCTGCAAAAGTGTTGACCTCTTCTCTTCCAGCATTTGCACAGCAGCATCAGGGAGGCTCTGGTCAGAGAAGAGGCTAAAAAGCTCACCTGCAAATGAATTTTACTCTCTTAGCTGATGCCTGGATTTAGCCTGGCTTTATAATTCTTGTTCAGCTCCCCTGATGCAGTCTGACAGTTTGAGGACTACTGTTTCTCCACGATAAGAAAGCGTTTGCCTTAGGGAGGAGGGAGAAGATTGAATGGAAGTAGTTTATATTCACTTGAACCACAATTATTTTGCTGACACAGGGCAAGGTATTAACAGGGTTTCGCTGTTGGGGAATTAAAGGCCATTTGGCCTATCCCTTATTCAGACGTTTCTCATTTTTAATATTGTGGTGTAAATGCAGTAACACGTGGTTAAGAAAAAAATGAAAATACGCACCCTGACCTATATGGATATTAAAATCCCCAGGTGATTGTAGTGCTTGGGGAATATCCCCATTTAAAAGGCTTCCACATTCAGGCTCCCAGCCATCCTTTATACTTAATCTCCCTTGGTCCTCTCACACCCTCTTTCTGGGCCCATCTATTACATCCTATAGCGTCTGATTCTCATCCTTAGCTATGCATTCGAATCCCTTGGAGAGTTTTTCAGAATATTGAGTTCTCAGCCCAACCACAAAGATGTTGCTTTAATGGATATGGGGCATGGACTGGGTATCAAGATTTATGACCCTCCCCCAAGTGATTCAGATGTACAGTCAAGTGTCAAAGTCCATGTTTTAGGGCAGCTATAAGAAAATGTGACCCAGTGGGTATGGCCAAAGCCAGCACCTATTTTGTAAATAAAATTTCACTGGAGCCCAGTCATGCTCATTTGTTTGCATGTTGCCTACTGGTACTTCTTGTTACCATAGCAGTTAAATAGTTGTGACAGAGACCTCATTGTTTGCAAAGCCTGAAACATTTAGGTTTTGTTTTCCAATCTCTGCTCTGGAGCAGTGGTTCTCCAACTTGCACACGCACCAGAATCACCTTGTAGGCTTGGGAAAACATCTTTCTGGGCACCACCTTCACGGAGCTTCTGATTCAGTATGTCTGGGGTGGGGAGGGCCCTGAGAATTTGCATTGCTAACAAATTTTCAAATGGAGCTGATCCTGTTGGTCCGAGGTCACGCTTTGAGAATCACTACCCTAGAGCAATGCTTCTCAAACCTTCATTGCCTACAAATCACTGCAGTTCTTGTTCAAATGAAGATTCTGATTCAGTCAGTCTGGAGGAGTCCTGAGTTTCTGCATTTCTAACAAGCTCCTAGGTGATTCTGATGCTACCGTCCATGGACCACCCTTTCCATAGCAAAACATTAAACACTTTTGATTTTCCACCTCTATACCTGTGTTCACAGTGTTCTCTCTGCTTGAAGTGTCCGATTTAACCATTTTCAAGCTTTCTCTTCCATGACGAGGTGTCCTGAGGGTTTCTGTTTGTTTGCTTTTCCTTAGAACTCTATCGGTGCCTTTCATATGGTACTTTTCACTTTTTCACCTTGTATTGCAATTACTCATATTCTATCTATTCCACTAAACAGAAATCACCTTGACAAGCATTTTAGATATGACAAGAAAATATATTAGAACTGTGTAAATGAAAATATAAATTGGTGCAGCACTATGGAAAACAGTATGGAGTTTCCTCAAAAAATTAAAAATGGAACTACCATATGATCCAGCAATTCTACTTCTTGGTATTTAACCGAAGGAAACGAAGGCGCTAACTCAAAAGGATTTCTGCACCTCCATGTTCACTGCAGCCTTATTCACAATAGCCAAAGGATGGAAGCAACCTAAATGTCCACTGATAGATTAATGGATGAAGAAAATGTGGTACTTACGTATAACGGAATATTATTCAGCCAGAAAAGACTGAAATCCTGCCATTTGTTGCAACATAGATGGACCTTGAGGGCATTATGCTAAGTGAAATAAGTTAGAGAAAACAAATACCGTGTGAGCTTACTGACATGTGTAATCTAAAAAACGAGCAGACTAACTCATAGATACAGAGGACAGACTGCTGGTTATTGGAGGCAGGTGGGGGGCGTTGGATGAAATGGGTGAAGGTGGTAAAAAAAAAAAAAAGGAAATGTTTAAAGATGAGAATCACAGGTAATTTGACTGGTAGTGTTGTCATGTTTTTTTCTCCTCCCCATTTCAAGCTTTTGGTAAAATCTTGAGGCCCCCTTTCCCCAAGGGAAGTGGCTGCTTGCTGGGAAGCTGAAGCCGCTTACAGTCAAGAACACGTTCTGCCTCACATAAAAGGCTGAATTCGTGGAGGAGCCAATGTTAAGTGTCCCAGGGAGAATGGGAGAGAAGAGTGCCTTTGAAGAACGTGAAAAGGTAAAGACCGAGCTTTTCTCTCCCAACCTGCAGAGGGAGGCTGCAGTGACCCATACCCTCTGCCTGGCGGCACCCGGAATGGTAACAAAGGCTCAGAGAGAAGCTGCTGGATTTTGTTCCTGGAGACGCCGGGCACTGAGGTTCTGAGGTCTGGAAAAATCTTCCCGTCTCCTGGGTGCTACAGAAGTAGTTACATGGCTTCAAGGAACAATGGGGGTGTTGTCCATGCCGATCCAGGTGGTGTGGGGTGACTGTGTCCTTCCCCTGCGTTCCAGGCACCACAGAAGCCTCTCAGATTCTTTTAAAATCCAAAGGGCCCATCTGATTTCCTGCCAATCAGAGGTAAGAGGATTGGGGATCAAATTCGCGTTGATCTAAAGAAACTGCACAGGTATGATATATTTTTTTGTAAACCTAAGTTTGTGGAATATGAGCCACAGGCGTGCGCTATTACGTAAAGAAATAATTAGAAAACTAGCAAAAATTTATCTATGTGCATGTTCGTCATGCAGTCAGTTATTTGAAATGTTATGAAAGGATTGTGATACCACCATAAAGTAAACTACTATTAAATACCATGTGCACAACATTTTTTGATGACATGAAAAGTTATTCTTAATATTTTGTTTAGGGCAAAACCCTCAAAATAGCATAAACCATCTGATCTCAACTTTGTTTAAAAATAGTACATGTTTATGGGCTTGAAAAATAAAATAAAATCTTAATAATGGTTAATTCTGGGGAGTAAGATTAAGTGATTTTTCTTTTCATTTTTGTGGCTTTCTGAATTTTCCAAATTTTTGACAGTAAAAATGCACATGTTTTTCTAACATCAGGAAATGTTTAAATGTTATTTTTGAAAATCACTTTGAGTCTTAAAATTCAAAAACCTCTCACTTTAGGTGAATACTCAAATCCCCATGGCATAGTTTAGGCTAAATCTCAATTTACCTGACGTTTCGCTTTTCTTTCCTAAGTCCTTAGCTAACAAGCTTTTAAAAACTACACTTTTGTGACTGACTCAAATTTTTCACCAACTGCTGCAGCTTCGTGTCTGCTCTCCCTCACATTAGTAACTCCTGTCTCTAGACGATCATCCACATGGCTGTTGCGTGAGCTTCTGAAAGTGTAGGGCACTCAGGACTGAGAAGTTCAAGTCTGGGTTCAAATCTCAGTTCTACACTGTCTGGCTGTGTCTTCACTAAACTTCAACTTCCTCATCTGTAAGATGGGGTGATAGCAGTACCTATCTCCAGGGTTGTTATAGGAATTACTACTCTATGAAACACTTAGCACAGCTATGTTACTTCCACTGTCTTAGCTTTAAATGACTCCTTAGGCCTGTCTCTCTCTTTTTTTTTTTTTCTTGTGTAAAACATTGCTTAACCTTGAATCAGGGAAATGCAAATTAAAAACAGAATGAGATAACCTTAAACACCCAGCAGATTGGTAAATATGTATTTTTAAAAATCTGACGATTCAACATGTTGAAAAGGACATGGAGCAATAAAAACTCTAATAAATTCCTAGTTGTTGTAAATTGATACAACTACTTTGGAAAACAGGTTGGCATCATCTTATATCAAAGATATGCAGCCTGATTTGCCATCAATTCTACTTCTAATTATATGTTCTAGAGAAAAGTGTGTACCTGTGAATCAGATAAATATTGAGAATGTTTATAGCAGCACCATTTTGATGAAATTGTATCCCCCCCACCCCATTTCATATGTTGAAGCCTTGACCTTCAATGTGACTATATTTGGAGATAAAATGGGAGATAATTAAGATTAAACGAGGTCACAAATGTGGGGCTTAATCCCGTAGGGCTGGTGCCCTTATAAAAAGAGGAAGAGACACTAGAACTGTCTCTTTCCAGGCTCAAAGGAAAGGCTATAGGTTAAATTAGTCAGGGTTCTCCAGAGAAACAGAACCAAAAGGAGACATGTATATGACTATTTTTTAGAAAGGCAAGAAAATTAATTACCATAAAAGACAGGATAGTTATTTATCTCTAGAGAGGCAGAAAGGGTATTGTGTTAAAGAAGGAAGACACAGGGGTCTTCTGGGTTGCTGGCATATCCTATGTATTGACTTTGGAAGTACTTATACACAAGTTCATTTTATAATCATTTATTATACTGACATTTATGATTTATGCACATTCTGTATGAGTTTTATATTTCATATTTAAAACATTTAAAATGCATTTAGGGGAAGGCTGGGAATACGGCACCCTGAATGTGTCCCAGCTGTTTGCTAATCTCAGTTCCTATCTAACAGCTATCCTCCTCTCCCAAGTCCATCTAGCAGGCAAGGCCTGTAGGGTCGGAGTGTGGCTTTGGGCTCTGTAGATACAGACAGAGGATGTTGGAACCAGACTTTTTCTTCCAGCCGTGGGCAGAGCCTGGAACTGTGGAGAAGTCTGGAGCAAAAACCAGCACATCCATAATCCTGGAGAGAACATAGCTGTTAGAAATCTATGGCAATCCAAGAGGAAGAGTAGGGTCATCCCCCAAAGTATTCCAGGGAGAGTTTCCCTTTCCTCTTCTCTGGGAGCTTCAACTGGGTACTGATACCTGCCAGATGGTACTTGACTAGCCACACAGGCAGAGACATCTTTGTGATTCACCACCCACAGAAATGAGCACCCCCATGAGCTCAGCCTGAGCCCTCTGAATAGGCAAAGAAAAACTATAATTTCTGTAAAGCGTCCTAATGTCCAGAGAGAGGAAGAACACTCAGAACACCCAGAAAACGTGGTCCTTAGCTAAATAGAGCTGTTAAATAGAAAGCAGTTACTAAAATAATACAACTAAAATAATGCAAGCACTTAGAAGATTCCATTTCAGCCTGAAAAGAAACCGTGGACCTAGAAATCATGATTCTTGAACTAAAAATTTAATTTATAAATGGAATGAGAGAATTAATTGGTATTCCAGCATATCAAGTGGAATATGTATCCTGAAACATTGCAAAACTGCAAATGAAAGCAATTGTGAGGAAAAAGATCAAAGACTTGGAACACGCTGAGCATAAATAATAGAAGATGTAGAAGGAGAAAATAAAACACAAGAGAGGCATAGATTTAAAGTACCCATGCTAAAGAAAGCTTGAGTCTGATGCGTAGAAGTCCTCACTGAGTTCCAAGTATTATTTGAGAAGAAATAACAACTATTTGCAAAGGAAAACAACTACTCGGGCATTGGGATAACATCTATAGATGATTGAGAGAGAAGGATTTACAATCATTCAACCACTAGGGGGTTGCGAATATGTTCATGTACAAGAAAGAGTTCAGAAAATTTAGTGCCCATATGCCCCTTTTGAGGAAATGACTTTCATCAAAACATAAATAAATGAGTCAGAACAGAGAACTCAAGATAGGATAAGACAAAGAGGAGGAAAAACAATAAACCTTGCAAAATATGCAGCCAAAATTTGAGAGCATAGATATATGAGCAATACAAGGATTCTTAAAATATAAGAGCTATAGTTCAAGAGAAGACATAATAATGGATTGGAACTAAAAGTTTTGAACTATCTTAGCAAAACCTGAGTTGTCAAGGTGGTAGAAATGGGAAAGAATAAGAGACAGCAGACAAACTGTGAGAAAATAGATCTTCTTGAGTTGGGATGGAGGTTGGGAGAGGAGTGTTAGTGTCTTGGTTTCCTGTAATAATAGAGAAGTATTAACAGAAAAGTATAAGTTTCAGGAAAGGGAAATTCACCACTAATGAAATGGAAAATGCATTAGCCATACTAAGTCAATGGATGCAGGTAAGGTACAGTGGTTGGAATAGTTTGCTTGATCAAATCTCAAAAAAAAGGGCACATGGATTTGGTCAATCACCAGCTGATTTTGTTTCTATCTTTACAATGGTGGAAATACAAAGAACAATAAAATTTTAAAAACTATATGGAGGCAAAAAATTAATTAATTGACAATTAATAGAAAAATATGTACCATAAACTTTGCATTTTAGAATTGAGCAAAAATTTTGGCTCTGAACTTTCTAACTTTCCCTTTTTGGCACTAATTTTCCCAAATATTTTCTTTTTTGACAGTCCATGTAGTTTTGTAAATTGCCTTAAATAAGTTTTATAACAAGATATAGTATACATTTTGAAAAGTCTTTGATAATAAGATGTAATAAACTTTTTTAAAAAAAAAGAGCCTACATACAAAAATATTTTAGAGAACAATATGACAAAAAACACACAAAAAAATGAAAAGAAGCTTGAGAGTAAAGGAATGGGCAAAGAGATAATAGTCAAAGGCAAACAATAAGAAAAAAAGAGTGACTAGTAAAATCAGATAATGAATTTAGTTTAAAAATGCTAGGCAGAATAAGATATACCTGTCATAAGCCTTCATGCATCAAAATGCATAGCAGGCTTCCCTGGTGGTGCAGTGGTTGAGAGTCTGCCTGCCGATGCAGGGGATGCGGGTTCGTGCCCCGGTCCGGGAGGATCCCACATGCCGCGGAGCGGCTGGGCTGTGAGCCATGGCTGCTGAGCCTGTGGGTCCAGAGCCTGTGCTCCGCAATGGGAGAGGCCACAACAGTGAGAGGGCCGCGTACCACAAGAAAAAAAAAAAAAAAAAGCATAGCAACTGAATATAAAGCAAAAATGCACAGAAAAGCAAGTAAAATTTAATTAAAACACAAATATAGTGGTACCCTTTAATTTGTCTATTTCAGAATTAGACAATTATGTTAGACCAAAAGTAAGGACATACAAAAAGGAGCTGAATAATACAATCTTATAACTTTTAAATGGAAAAATACATTGTGTATGTATATCCATAGAATGTTTATAAGAATTAATTACATTCTTGGCTAAAGAAACTGTATAGGGCAATGCTTCATGATTAAAACATAATAAAGTTGGGAATAAGTAATTTTTTAAATAGATTGAAAGAATAATTAGTAAAAGACCTTGGATCAAAAAAGAAATCAAATCTGAAATTACAGATGGTCTGGGAGGGAGTGCAAGTGAAAATATTTCATCAAAAATGAAAGGATCAGGCTTCCCTGGTGGCGCAGTGGTTGAGAATCTGCCTGCTAATGCAGGGGACACGGGTTCGAGCTCTGGTCTGGGAAGGTCCCACATGCCGTGGAGCAACTGGGCCCGTGAACCACAACTACTGAGCCTGCACGTCTGGAGCCTGTGCTCCGCAACAAGAGAGGCCACGATAGTGAGAGACCCACGCACCACGATGAAGAGTGGCCCTCACTTGCCACAACTGGAGAAAGCCCTCGCACAGAAATCAAGACCCAACACAGCCAAAAATAAATAAACAAATTAATAATAATTTAAAAATAAAAAAAATGAAAGGATCATAATAAAGTTTGTATTTAGAGGAAAATGTATGGCTTTCAATGTCTTTATCATTAAAGAAGAAAGACTAAAAAGGGAAAAAGGAGAGAAAAGGACCTGAATACTTAACAAAGAAGTTTTAAACTCATTATTAGAAAAAATGAAGCAACAAAATCCATTAAAAAACAGTAATTGAAGATTAATAAAGACAAAAGCTAAAATTGATTAAGGGAAGACAAAAACAAAGAATATAGATATTCAAAAGCTGATTCTTTGATAAGATCTATTTAAAAAAAAAAAAAGCCAGAAAGCCCAATTAGAAAAAAAGAAAGCAAACATATACAAGATTAGAAATGAGATGGAAGACACAATCGTAGATGCAAAAGAAATCAAGAGAATGCTCAGAAAGGCGCTTGCAATCCTGGCAACAAACCAGAGGGAAGGGGTGATTTCTTTGTAAAATGTAAGTCTTTAGCCCAATGCTTTACATATGAGTTTAATAATGTCATCTATCATTATTACTGTTACTAGCACATCCCATTCAAATATTTCTATCAGTTCATTATAAGATAAAGGTCAAACTTGCCTCTCTGAGAAAAATCTCCAGAAACTATCAAAGATAAGCATCATTCTCATTATTAACAAACATTTATGAAACACACATCATGTCTAAGACCTTTGACCTTTCAGTGAAATATGAGCGATGACCTCTACCTGCCAAGAACTTAAAATCTTTTAGGAGCTGATGTGTACACATGAGTAACTATTTCAGACTCTGGGGAAGAAGAGGCAAATAGGCAGCTGAGATAATATTCAATATCTGTTATGGGAGAATGGGGTGGGGATAGATCCCTTTTGGTAGGTTGATGGCAGAAGGACTTCATGCAGGTGGGATTCAAGTTGAACCCTGAAGGGTCACCAGATAAAAATAGATTTCTAAGAGGAAAAGGGAGTGGAGGTGGGAGAGAAAATGAGAAAGTCAAAGTCTGTAAACTGGCCAGTTTGGTCAGAAGAAGGGAGTATATTTCATAGGAAGCCAAGAGGTGAGGAAGATAAGGGTATGTCAGAGCAGATGATGGAGAGCTCTGAATTCAAATCTACAGTCTGGAATTTCTCCCATTGGCAGTACATTAGTTCTTTGGAGAGTCTCGAGCAGGTCATGACATAATAAACAGCAGTTGAGGGGAAGGCTCTATTGGCAGCAATATGCTTGGTGGACTTGGAGGGGAGTAGACTTGGCCAGGACAGCCCACGACACCCTGGTGAAATCCAGAAATGTCATCAGTCCCATTCTGCAGATGGAAAAACACAAAATGACTGATTCTTTTTTTTTTTTTTTTTTCGCTACGCGGGCCTCTCACTGTTGTGGCCTCTCCCGTTGTGGAGCACAGGCTCCGGACGTGCAGGTTCAGCGGCCATGGCTCACGGGCCCAGCCGCTCCGCGGCACGTGGGATCTTCCCAGACCGGGGCACGAACCCGCGTCCCCTGCGTCGGCAGGCGGACTCTCAACCACTGCGCCACCAGGGAAGCCCAAAATGACTGATTCTTAACCCAACAGAATAAGAAGCTGCGTAGGGCAATAAAAAAGATGCCTGCAGCAAGACTAGTGTTGCATCTCCTTAGCTGCACGGCTGCACTTTGCCAGCTCTGCACTGTCTTACCTTTGATGTTAGAGCAACTCTCCTAATTTGGGGTAATACTTCTCAGCTCCTCCAGAGATGGCAGCCTGGGAGAGAGAACCTCTTTGTCATTGCCAGATACACATTAATTTATACACCACGAAGGGTGCAAATTTTCCAAAGGAGTTTAGCTTGGGGTTTGATCCTCCACAAAGTGTAGAGTTCTCTCCCCCATCCACACCCCTCCTCTATGGTCTGTATCTTCTCCAGGAACACAGAGAGTTAACCTTTGCAATCAGATTTGCTCTATGCAACATGAAGTGTCACCCAGGAAAGCAGGGTACAGGCGTCTGTGAAATGTATGAAAAGAAGTCCAGGAATTCAGTTAATTAACCACATCAGTTTCTTAACGTGATCAATTTTAATTAAACTGAATTTTAATAGAGATCTGTGTAGTCTGTAGAGACCAATTGCTAATTCTACAAAGCATGTGCTGCTTTTCAGTTCAGATTTGCTCCCATCTAATTAATATGGATAGAGCATTAAGCCTTTTTGGACTCTGGTGGTTTTCATTTCATGACTATTAATGATTTTAATGAACTGGACTAATTCAGTAGTTTTCATCCCAGTGTTTCAGGGCTTTGTTCATCACAAATTTCAGGTTTATAATTGGTTTCCAGGTCTTAACAGTGGTCATTGATCAGCTTCAGCAGTTCCTTTTACAACTTGGAAGGCGCTGGAGACTCAGTTAACCTCTTGTGGCCCGGAGCTGAGACGAACAGTGCAGCACTTCAGAACAGAAGCCTGGGAATTAACTACCAAGCTAACATAGCTACAGGGGCAGGGGAGGACTTAAAATTCATATGGCAATGTTATCACAGGACAGAACAGGAAAGGTCACCCCAGCAATACGGAGGATTTAAATTAAAAAAAAAAAAAAAAAAGACTGGTGATGAGCTTTCTTTTTCAGCTTTAATTTTCCTTACTCCAAGTGAGAAATACATTATGAAATGAGCCTTCTTATTTCGGCAAACCAGACTTTCTAAACACCCATTGGCCCCTGCCAACCCCTAGCAGGCCTCTTTATCAATTCTCAAACAGCTAGGACTGAGGAATAGGGAAATGGAGAACTGTAAACAGCTGATGAAAAACAGAAACAGGGAGTCTGGGCTGAGGGGAGACATAGCTCGTGAAAACTAACACAGATAAAGAAATGAAAACATTGATGAACACGTACCGTGCCTTCTCTGGATCCAACTTCACCATCCGAGCATTACTCATGGTCCTCGATTGCCCTGAAAACAAACAATAGTATTTCAGCCCCCCATTTAAAACAAAAAATCAAAAATTTTAAAATATTCCAGGGCTTCCCTGGTGGCGCAGTGGTTGAGAGTCTGCCTGCCGATGCAGGGGACACGGGTTCGTGCCCCGGTCTGGGAAGATCCCACATGCCGTGGAGCGGCTGGGCCCCGTGAGCCATGGCCACTGAGCCTGCGTGTCCGGAGCCTGTGCTCCGCAACGGGAGAGGCCACACAGTGAGAGGCCCGCGTACCGCAAAAAAAAAAAAAAAATCCATATCCAGTGTGACCGTTAGATCTCTTCACTGCTATTCCTTCTGAAAAATGACAGGCAGGATGGACATAGAAAAGAATCCAGGTCATACCACCTATATAAAGTGAGGTAGAAGAAGGCAAATTCTCTGATATGGGCAACTGTGTCTTTAATTATCCAAGAAAGATCAATATAAACATTCAAACCCTAGTCCCAGCTTTCAGAAAAGTAGTTCATAATCACTGCAACCTATCGGAAAGCTTGTTTTTGTAGGCCTACCTAGAAAATTTCCTCCTAGCTCCTTACCTATGTTCTGAAGAACATACCAATCTTTGCAGAAGCGCAGGCTGGAAATTCTCAAATGTTGCAGGGACTTGTTTCTGAAGTCCTTCTGCCACAGGCTGAGGTAATTTGGATTCCAAATCCAGTTGGAATCTCTTCAGCAATTTGATTTGTAAAAAGATATTTCTCATCCAGTAAGGTTCTTAACAAGACAGTGATTTTTATATATCATCTCCGATCCAAAGAACAACTGAAACTGAGGTCATCAGTGATACAGCAGTTAAAATGACCCAAGAGAAAAAAATTTATACAATTGATAAATTTGATTTATTTTATATTTTACTCACTCCTGTTTCATCAGTGGTACCTGGTTTCTTTGATAACATTGGCTGATAGATCATGTCTCTGATCAGTTAAATTCATTTTCCTCATATAGGCTAATATGTTTAAACAAGTTGTCAGTCATAATAAAGTTGTTTCCACATCTTTAATTCCTGTTCATCTCTAAATCCTTTTCAGTCTTGCTTCTGTGCCACAGAGCTGCTGAAATGCTCTGTAATCTATAAAATGGTGATAATAATGGCTTTCTTGTAGGGTCATTGTGTAGATTAGCACACTTAGCAAGGTGCCTTAATAAATTACGGCTGTTATTACCGCTCAAGTCACCAATGACCTTCTGATAGACAAATGGCTTAAGTCCTCATCTGCTGAGCTGTCTGAAGCATTTGACACCATCCACCACACTGCCTGAAACTCTTCCAAGAAACCATTCGTTCATAGTTCGTTCTTTCAGCAATTATATATGGAACATCTCTTATGCATTGGGTAGTGTTCTAGGCTCTGGGGGTCCCATGCTGAGCTTTGTCCTCTTGGAGTTTTTATGTTTTTCTATTGGGGACAATAGACATATATGAATAAAAAATAATAGCTAACATTTATTGAGCCATTAAAATTCACCAGACAACATTCTAAGCTTCTTGCACATTTTAATTCATTTAACTCATTTAACTCATAGGACATGGGTATTCTCATTATCCTCATTTTACAGAGGAAGACACCAAGTCATGGAGAAGTTAAGTGTCTTGGCCAAGGTCACACATTTATAAGTGATGGAGCAAGGGTTTCAGCCAAAGCAGCCTGCTCCAGATTCCAGGCTCTTAAACCCAATGCTCTACTAAAAAATAGAAAACAGTGATACCACACAAAGAAAGTGACTTTAGATGCTGGGGAGGGGTGTTCAGGGAAGCCCTCTTGGAGGAGGTGATATTTGAGCAGAAACTCGAATACTAAAAAGAATAGGAAAGTATGTTGTCCTAGTAGTCCAGTGCTTTGGACTGAATCGTGACCTCCCAAAATCATGTGTGGAAGTCCTAACCCCTTAGATGACTATATTTGGAGCTAGGGCTTTTAGGATGTAATTAAGATTAAATGAGGACGGAAGAGTGGGGTCAGATAGGATGGGTGCTCTAGAAAGAAGAGGAAGAGAGAGCTGTCTCTCTCTTCACACACAGACACTCAGGAAAAGCCATGTGAAGACATAGAGAGAAGGTAGCTGCCTGCAAGCCAGGAAGAGAACCCTCACTGGAAACTGAACCCTGCCTGAACCACGATCTTGAACTTCCCAGCCTCCACAGCTGTGAGAAAATTAATTTCTGTTGTTTAAGCCACGCAGTCTATGGTATTTATTAAGGCACCAAGTAAAATCTAGAAGCCTAGAAAGATAACGTTTCTGAAACATTCAATGAAAGAAGGCCAGAAATTCACTAGAATGTTCTAAGATGAATCTTGACAAGAAGTGTTGAAATTGGTTGAAAACAGTGAGGAAAGGGAAAGCAAATATAGACAGCTCTTTCAAGAAGTTTTGCTACCTAGAGAAGCAGAGAAATGAGTGATCGTTGGAGAGAGCCATCACATTAGAGGAGAACGTTTAAGATGGGAGATATTACAGAATGCTTGTATGCTGATGGGATGATCTAGTAGACAGAGAAAAGCGCATGAGACGTGATAGAGGAGAGATAATTGCAGGAACAAAGTCATTGAATAGGGGAGAGGGAATGAGGGCCAATGCGCATGTAGAAGGATTGTCCTTAAATAGGTGCAGGGACAGTTCACCCATTGTAACAGAAAGGGAGGCTGGGTCCATGGATATATGCACAAGGAAAGGCAGGGTCCACAGGTACATGTATCAGAAGAAAGGCAAGGTCCAGGGGTACATGGGCTTGTAGGACAGAAGACTTGACGATGGAAAAAAGAGGCAGTTTTCAGTTTCTTTCTCTGTAAGCATAAACAATGTCTCATTCATATGCAGATACTGTTATTATTATCTTCCCCCTTATATAGATGAGGAAACTGAGTCCCAGAGAGAACAGGTAACTGGCCCAGGTAGTTCACCCAGCTAATGAGTGGCAAGACTAGGATTTAATCTAAAACTGCCTCTTCCAAGTGCCATTTTTTTCCTTGAGTGAAATAAAAAGGCACCATCATTAGCTGAAAGTGAAAAGGAAGAAACAATTTTGGAGTTTTGAAAATAGAGCACAGGGTGAGATAATCATCTTAGAGAATAGAAAAGCAAATTAATTAATAGACTATAATAAGATTTCCAGACTGTGCTGAAGGTTTTCTTGAGATTTGAGTCATCAGTTTAAAAGGAAACTAGTCTGTATAGTTTTTGGTTTTGTTTTGTTTGTCTACGGCTCTATTTAGCTGCAAAAACATAGGGGTAAATTTTAAATAGGGCTTGCAATTTGCCAGGCATAATATTCATTAATTAAGATTTTAATGTTTAGAGTATGGGGTATTTGACACTCAAACTTTTAGAAGTGGTGAAATTATTAATACCTTCAAGTCCTAAGATCAGACCATGGAAATTGTTGAGAGGTTTACAGATGAAAGTTTGTAGGATGTAATAAGGTCAAGGAAATGAGAGGCAGGGTGTAAATATTGAAATTTCCAGGGATAATGGCACGAATAACAGTGGAGGGAAAGACAGTGAGCTGATTGCTACAATCTTCAGTGATTAAGAGTAGTGTTTAGGGAATAGGTGGCTGAAACAGGGAGAAGGAAAAAATGGTGTGGTCCAAAGATGGTGGGGTGGGAGGGTGAAGGGAGGGACAAGGGTCCAGAAATAGAAATAAAGAACAAGAAAGACACCAATTCCCAGCCGTATCCAAAGGTAGTCCCTTTCAACTATTTTAGATGAATTTTTTTGGCATTTTACTTCACATTTCTAAAAAATATACATACACGGCCACTCCTTCACTTTCCACTATTAAGCATTATTTATTGACTTTGTGCTTTGAAAGAAGAGGATTAGTTGTCTTTTGTGTACACACACACACACACACACACACACACACACACACACACCCTGAAACCATTCTGATTATTTATATGAATTCTATGTTTTTCTTTCTGAAAACTTGCTAAAAGAAAAACAACTTTGGTCCCTAGTGTTTGAAATTCATTATTCTGGATACTTGGTGGACTCTTTCCACTTGACTCATGCTTGTTGGATTCAGGAAAATTTCTTGATTTATTTCTTTCAGGCTAGACAGTCCTCCGTTTTCTATTCTTGCTCTCCTATTATTCAGATGTTGGGATGTTGCTTGGTCATCTCATTTTTTTTCTCTCTTTAGTCCACTCCATTTTTTAATCCTTTTTTGCCCTAGGAGTTTCAACAGTCCTGGAGGAAGTTTTGAGTTAATTTCTTAGTTTGGGTTTCCCTTGCAACAGGTGAAAAATAAATTCAGACTTTTTAAGTCTTTTAAAGTAGAATCAGTGGTTCCATTTCTTAAAGAGTACACCCCCTACTCTCCTTCATCTACATTCTTGGGTAATCACAAGCTTCTTATGGCTTCCCAGAGTAAGGGATCCAAGTTTATCTAATTCCTCTTCCATAGGCAGGACAGTGTTTTGAAGTTCTTGGATTTATAGACTCCATAATATTTTGGACCCAAAGGTGGGTCTTGTCCCCTACATGGGCTTTAAAACATCCACTCCCAGATCATAGGTGCGATATCTCATCTGATACCCATGCAGTGCCAGACCCTTCTCACCACTCTGCCTCTGATTTCTTGCCTAATTTCCGGCAACTGGGCTTTATTTTAAATTCAGCTATGCAGCCCCCTCAAAAAGGTAGTTTTGTTATAATATTTTATTCAGGATTCCATGAGTCTGTGGTGGGAGAAAACAGGGAAGATTCTGATGTTTCCATTGCCCTTGTCTTCACAGAGTTCCAACACTACCTCCTTCAGTACCTCCCCTGTGACGTGTGCTGCCTAAATACCAACAAGCTTCTACCTGTTCTCCTTGCTACAGGTCACTGCTTCCTTCTTCCTTCTACTGTCAGAGTTACTGGCCTAAAAAAACAATCTGATTTTGTCATTCCAATCCTCTTAAAAGCCTTTCTTAGTTCACTATAACTTTCAAGATCAAGGTTACTAGGCAGGTCAGAGTCAAAGTTCTTCAAAACTTGATCCCAATTGTTATGGACGGAATTATATCCTCCCCAAATTCATATATTGAAGTACTAACCCCCAGTACCTTAGAATGTGATTATATTTGGAGATAGGGCCTTTAAAGATAATTAAGATTAAGTGAGGTCATATGAGTGAGCTCTAATCCAATATGACTCTTGGCATTATAAGAAAGAGAAAGAGATACCAGGGATATTAAAGCACAGAGAAAAAGGTCATGTGAAGACACAGTGAGAAGATGGTCAACTGCCAGCCAAGGAGAAAGGCCTCAGGAGAAACCAAACCTGCCCATACCTTGTTCTTGGTCTTCCAGACTCTGGAACTGTGAGAAATGAAGTTCTGTTGTTTCAACCTCCCAGTCTGTGGTGTTTTGTTTTTGTAGCCCAAGCTGACCAATAGACCAATCCATCTTGATAGTCTTATGTCCCAGTACTTCCCGTCCCTGTATTCCAGGCATGGTAAGCTACTAATCATTCCTCACCTGGGCAAATTGTCTTTCACAGCTATAAACCCCCCAAAATACTGCCTTTGTCAGATCTGAGAGGCTGAATAAGGGCTTCCAAAGATATCCAGGTCCTAATCCCTGGAATCTGTAAATGTTAACTTATAGGGCAAAAGGGACTTGCATCTGTGATTAAGTATCTTGAGTTGGAGAAATCATCCTAGGTGATTCACAAGGGCCCTAAATGTAATCACAAGGGTCTTTATAAGAAGGAGGCAGGGAAAAGATGAAGTAGGAGAGGTGA
The DNA here is from genome assembly GCF_003676395.1 of Aethalodelphis obliquidens. Classification (NCBI taxonomy): domain Eukaryota; kingdom Metazoa; phylum Chordata; class Mammalia; order Artiodactyla; family Delphinidae; genus Aethalodelphis; species Aethalodelphis obliquidens. The sequence goes on from NW_020837958.1 coordinate 17,163,856, forward strand.
TGGCTGAAGCAAGAGGTTGGAGTGATTTGAGGAAGAGGTCACAAGGCAGGGAGTGTGGAAAGCCTCAGGAATCTAGACAAGGCAAGGGAATTGTTTTTCCACTTAGAGCCTCCAGAAGAAACCAGCCCTCCTGACACCTTGACTTTAGCCCAGCAGACTGATTCAGAACTTCTGCCCTCCAGAACTACAAGAGAATACATTTTTGTTGTTTTAAACCACTAAGATTGTGGTGTTACAGTAGCCATAGGAAACTAAGACAGCAGGGAATTTTCTAGCCATCTTTCAGGAGCCAGATTTCCTACCATCCCCTTTGTGAAGCTTTCCATCATTCTCTTTGTAGGATCATGTTTTCTTATTGTTATCCTGAAAAAAATCTACCCTACTCTAGTATTTATCTTACCATGCTGGATTTTTTTAACTTTTTATTTTCTAACAGTTATCTCACAGGAAGTTGCAAAAATAGTAGCATGTACCTTTCTCTCAACTTCCCCCAATGCTGACAACTCACATGACTGTAGTACAATAACAAAACCTGGAAATTGATATTGCTACAATACTGTTAACTAGACTACACACCTTCTTCAGTTTTCACCAAGTATGTTTGGTTTTGATTACTTTTTATGCTAGATTGTGAGCTCTTCAAAGTCAGGGACCATGTATCTGATTCATCTTTATATTCTTAATGCCTAAGGAACACTAGGAGCTCAATAAATGTTTTTGGAATGAATAAGATGAAATAAGAAGAGAGGAGAGAGGCAAAGAGAGGAGATAAGATTAAATAAATTTGGGTTTGTTTGCTCATATTATTTAAACAATTACAGGTGTATCTTTGAGTTGAGGAAAGGATGTAAATGAAACAATAAGCTTTAATTACATTAAAACTTTAGTGAAATTTAAATTCTATACTCTGACTTCTGACTCTATATCTTTACATTTCAAAAACTTAAAAACACATACAATTTCACTACACATGCTACACATCAATTAACATTTTCTTTCAAACAACCATTTAGATGTTCAGATGTTGAGAACTCGTATTCTATCTCGTATTTTGGTTAGGATTTTCCAAAAGGAATAGCTAAAAAAATAATAAAAGCTTTGTCTAGTACATATTTTTCTTGCTGAGTTTCATACCCACAAAAAATTCCACATTCATGAAAAGTTTTCTTAATGAGAAAGAAGGGCTTATTGATGAAACTTGGTCAGTGCATGCTCTTCTATGGCCACAGTTGGAAAGTGAAATTTTTCTTTCTTTTTTTTTTTTTCTTGAACTACTTTTTTTATTAGACTAATAGTGGACTATAACACTTCAGTCTTTTTCTGTCTCTCTGATACACATCAATGGCATGCTGACTATTTGGCTGGGGTGCATTCTTCCCCATAAACAGGTCTCGGAAGGCCATCAGGACAAAGCCACAACTCAAGTCAATAGGATGCATTTCTGAGGCCCTCCAGTTTCTGTTACAAACTGGAAAGTGAAACATTTCTATTTGGCAATTTAAAGTCAATTATATGTTTTATTTCCCAGTTAAGCTACTTTTGTGCATTTTAAATGATGAATAAGTCATTCCATGAGGCAGAAGAGTTCAGGGACAGGTCTCCAAAGGTCAGGTTATCTGATCTTTGGAGGGGCACCAGCAAAGAGAGGTTAAGTATCGAATCTGTCTTCCAGCCAGAGTTGACCTTGTTGTATAGATCAACTCAGGGGACTCTTGGAAGAAAGACGAGAGGGGTGACATCCATAATTTGTCTACTATGCACTAGTTACTTTAAACACATTATCTCTTTTAACCCTTCCCATTAACTTGCATTTTGGTCTTATTAGCCCCAATTTTATAGATAAAGAAGCTGAAGCTCAGATGATGCAATCTGTCCAAGTCAAAAATCTATTAAGCAACAGAGTTCAAATCTATCCTTGTTTGACCTTTAACCCATACTCTTTCTTCTAGAATTAATGAATTTCTGCAAAAGCAGCAGTTTTCTACTTTCACAGCATATTAGGATCACCTGGTTAACTTCCCAAACTACCAAAGACCAGGCCACTAGGGGTGGGACCCAGGCTTCCGTACTTTTTAAAGCTCTCCAGGGGATTCCAGTATGCAGTTTGAGTTTGAGAATGATGGAGACACATCAAAATAGTCTGCATGGAAGGCTGCCCAGAGAGTCTGATTTAAGAAGCATGAAAGGACTCCATGCCTAATAACATCTCCCAAAGTGGCCATCTATCATGCCTAATATTCCTATCATCTACATCATTTCTTTGGGTAAAGATATCTATTCTCCAGAAGGCCACTGTTAAAATGCAAATCAGTCACCTAAGAGGAGAAATGCATTAATATATTTTTGTCCAAGCCTAGTTTACATGATTCAGTCTTGGTCAACATTTTTAATCACCACCTTGGAGAAAGTCACACAAGGCTTTCTCATTAAATTTGCAACAGACACAGACCTGGAAGAGCTCGTTTGTTAGAATTTGAGATCAGAAAATTTCCACTCTGTCCCATTCCCCCACAGAAGTCTACAGACGCTGAAACACTGGACTCAGATGTAGCATTAAAGTCCTGAATGCAGGTGCAAAATACAAAACTTGATTTTTGGTGCCTGATCTCAGGCACAAAAACCTGATTTTTGTGCCTGATTTCAGGCCCAACAACCTGATTTCAAAAGAACCCAGGTGGAAAAGATTCTTTCTTTTTTTTTTTCTTAATTTTATTTATTTTTGGCTGCATTTTGGGTCTTTGTTGCTGCTGCATGCGGGCTTTCTCTAGTTGCAGCAAGCAGGGGCTACTCTTCGTTGTGATGCGTGGGCTTCTCATTGTTGTGGCTTCTCGTTGCAGAGCACGGGCTCTAGGTGTGCAGGCTTCAGTAGTTGTGGCACACGGACTTAGTTGCTCCGCAGCATGTGGGATCTTTCCGGACCAGGGATCTAACCCACGTCCCCTGCACTGGCAGGCAGATGCTTAACCACCGTGCCACCACGGAAGCCCCAAGATTCTTAAATATACTTTAAGCTGTATATGGACCAACTATGACCCAGATGATAAAAATGCTGATAAAATATTAGAATGGAATAAATAGAATAAAATAAATAGAAGTAACACATTCAAGAAGACTATTTAAAAATATTAGGCAATTTATATTTCCCAAGAAACTGAAAAACTAGATAGTGTCCAGATGAGGGATGGCGATTAGAACATGGAAGGACTTGGAAACCACATCAACTAAGGAAAAAGGGCAAGTTAGATGTCACTTTCTCTGTTGGACCTTCCCATATACCTAACTAGAATTATTCCTCCTTATAGATGTGTCATTCCTTGTTCGTACATTTTTATCTCTTATAACATTAGAGGATAGTTAGTTTTGAGTATGTTTTCTCCATGAAAGACTGTGATGCCCTTGAGGCCAGTGACTAAGTCTCATTATTCTTCGTTTCCCAGCCCCTCTCTAATAGCAAATATTATTAATCACTCTTAAGACAGTCTTTGCTAACTTGGTTGTATTTTCTTGAAATTTTCTAATTCAGTTCGCCAAGAGCAATAAATTGCTTGGCAGGAGTTATACAACAACATTTTAGAGATGGGAATATCTGATTTGGGTGGCAGTTTAGACTAGATCGTCTTGGTTCAACTGAAGATTCCATGATGCACAGATTCCTATAATTCATGATTGGTTTAACAGCTGGTAAGCAGAGAGTACCATCTTGAAGCAATGGGAGCAAAGGAAATATATTTTACTGGACTAGGTAGATGTTTAGCAACCATTTTATAATGCTGATAGAGTCTGTGGATCAGGAATTCAGAAAAGACACAGTGGTAATGACTCTCCTCTATTCCGTGGTGTCTGGGATTTCCGTCGGGGAGTAAGAAGAGATAAAGTTGAGAGATCAGCTTCTGAGATGGCTTCTTCAGGCATGTATATGGAACCTGGGAAGGAACCTCTAAAGGACAGGATGAGATAGGACCGTTCACAAGAATACCTATATGTGGTCTAGCCAACACGGAAGTCACAGAGTACTTGGATATTTTAGATGGTGTTTCAGGGCTTTAAGCAAGTGTTCCTGGATCACAAGGCAGAAGTTGAATGGCCATTTATGACTTCTGCTGTAATCTGTTCGTTGAAGCAATTACAAATCTGCCCAGATTTAAGGAGAGGGGTCATGGACCTCACTTCTCAATAGGAGTGGGGTCAAAGGATTCATAACCATCTTTTAAAAGCTATCACAGTAATGCTCTTCTTTTTTTTTTTTTTTGAGACATCAATGAGTTACTGGATAGGGGGATCTTACACAAAGGTCCTGGAACAGCACCACACCATGTGGGAAGATGGCAGGCATGACATGGCAGCAGTCTTTGCTCCTCAGGGGAGAAGGAGGCTACCATTTATAGGTGGAATTGACATCCTGTGGGCTCATCAGTTGCCAGAAACACATAATTAAGCCCTTTAATTAAGATGACTGGATAATCATGTGAGTGAATCAGGGACTGGTCAAGCAGGGGATGTACCGAGAAGAGAACAGCCATCTTGAGTGGCCTGACCACACACTCCATCCCTACATACCCTTCACGAACCTCACAATCTTGGTCTGCCCCACTTCTGCGATATCCCTAGGGTCAGGTATATAGCGGTGCACCAAACACCATAAATGCAATACAAACAACAGCTAAAAGAGTATCAAAAGCCCAAGACGTGGGCACACTTTGGAACCAGGTGCTTATCAATTTTTCATGGAAGTTCAGAGGACAACAATGGCATCTCACTGTAGACCCAGCAATCAAACTTATTTCGCAGTGAGGCCACTGTTTTTGTCAGTCTGCAAACAGATTCCCTCCGCTCAGACTAGGGATGAAATGTAAGATGTTTAACAGGCACAATACAGGGAAGATCATGACCATTTAACAAAATACAAGCAGTAGCAACATTCTGGGGTAATAACCATCTCTGCCTGTGGTTTGTCCTGTGCTGCAGTACCAAACCACCTGTCCACTCTCAGTCCCCACAGCTGGTGCCAAATACTGAAAAGGTGGTATAACAATAGACCAACAAAGTTAATGTAATTTTCTCCAGTAGGGGGCCCATATTAATTACCATAGTAGTCTTAGGTGGGTCCGCGTAGAAGACAGATGAAATCTGTAAGGCCCTTTCTAATCCTATTCCCCACGGGGTAGCAAACCCAAACCACCAGGGACTTACCTGTCACCCAGGGCCACTTTATAATGTGTTCCCCTTAGGGTAGATCCTGTGGCAAGGGCAAAAACAAGCTATTGTCCCAACTGATAGATGGCAACGGAAAGTTGAACTCGGATTGTGTTGACTACTTTCCTCTGGGTTAACATGGTACAAGCACTGGGACACTGCTCCTGGGATGTGTCCACATGTTGAGAGAGTGGGTTTCCCATCTCAACTGTTGTTTAAGTAGCCCATTCACCCTTTCAATTAGCCCAGCAGCAGTGGTGTTGTAAGGCAGGTGGAAAAGCCAGTGTATGTCATTTTTATCAGACCATTTCTGGACTTCATGGCAGATTAAGCGGATTCCTTGGTCACTATTGATGTCCGTGGGGGTCCTGTATGTCACACACCTATTCTAGACCCCAAATAGTGTTTTTTTGTGTTGCGCAATGACTCAGGTAGGTCTTTTGTAATGCCTTCCACCTGTTGTAAGGCACTGTAGACTACATATAGTTGTTGTTCCATCACACTAGTAAAATGTCTGAGGATGACACTTCAGGAGCACAGACAAACTAGAGGTGGACAGAAGTCTGGAAAACTATAAACCAACCTTGAGCCAGTTCAGCGCCTATTGGATTAAAGTTATCTGCTACTTCTCCATCTGCTTACCAGAGAATAAGATAAACTCTTTGTGGAAGGATATAGCATCAAAAGCTTCTAATGCTTATCATAAAAAAAATGTCTGTCCATTGGTAAAATATTACCAGGTATGACAAGAAAAAGAACCAAGAAAAAAACTGACAATAGAAACAGACCTGCAGATGATCCATTTTTCAGTGTTATTAGAAATGAACTTTAACATAGCTGTAATTAATATGTTCAAGGTAATATGTGTCAAGATGGATAAAACTAGATATCTGGAATTTATTTCAAAAACAAAATATAAATTAAAGAATTAAAATGTAGTAGCAGAAATTAAGACCTCAATAGAATGGTTTATTATCAGATTAGACATAGAAGGAAAGTTGATTAACAAATTGGAAGACCAATTGCAATAAAATATTGATGGTGAAGCCCAGAGAGCTAAAAGGATAGAAAAGAAGGTAAAGACATATGGGACATGGTGAGAAGAAAGAAGAAATAGAAAATGAAAGAAAAAGTACTTGAAGGGTTAAAAGTAAACATTTTCCAAGACTAATAAAAGGTGTTGACCACAAGAAGCCTTATGAAACCCAAGAAGCATATATGGACAAACAAACAGAAAATCTTTCACCCAAGCTCAGAATATAAAGTTTCTGAAAAAACAAAGAGGAAATCTAGAAAGCAGTCAAAAATTAAATATATATATGTGTATATATATTCTTAAAGGTTATATATGTAAAATAATATATGTTAATTATGTATTATCATATAATATATTTATTATAGCATAATTTGTAATAACATAAAATAGTTACATTAAAACTTACAGGTTACTCCTTGACAGATATGATGAAAGTCAGAAGACAGTGGGAAAATATCTTTAAAGTACTGAAAGAAAAATGCCAACACGTAATTTTATATTCAGTAAAAATATTCTTTAAAACTGAAGGTCAAATAAAGATGTTTCTGGACAAACAAAAATTGAGTGAATTCATTCACTAGGAGACCTACACTAAAAGAAATACCTAAGTTCAGATGAAAAATGATCCCAGGGACTTCTCTGACTGTGCAGTGGCCAAGAATCCACCTGCCAATCCAGGGGACATGGGTTTGAGCCCTGGTCTGGGAAGATCTCACTTGCCGCGGAGCCACTAAGCCCGTGCGCCACAACTACTTAGCTCGCGTGCCTCAACTACTGCTCCGCAACAAGAGAAGCCACCACAATGAGAAGCCCAGACACCGCAACGAAGAGTAGACCCCCGCTCTCCACAACTAGAGAAAACCTGTGCAGCAAGGAAGACCCAACGCTGCCATAAATTAACTAATTAATTAATTAATTAAAGAAAGAAAGAAAAATGATCCCAGAAGGAAACATGAATATAGGAAGGAATGAAGAGCAAAATAAAGGTTAAATAGGTGAATAAATATAAGCAAATATCGAAATGCAAAAAAGTATGTGGGGTTTTATTCTATGTATGAATGAAAATTCATAATAACAATAACAGAAGAGTCAGAAGGAGTAAATGGAGTTAAAGTATTTTAAAGTCCCTGTGTTATCTGTGAAGTCCTGAAAGTACTTACATTAATTTGTAATAAATCAAAGCTGTACATTAGTAAAAGAATGTATAATTAAGCAGTTTATAGAGGAGGAAGACATAGACTACAAATATTGGATTTATTCAAAATAAGTCAAGAAATGAGAAGGAAAAGAAAATAAAGCAGGTGAGGAAAACAGAAAATAAGTGGATATAAACCCAAGAATAAATAGACATAAACCCAAGAGTTTTTTTTTTTTTGTTTTTTGTTTTTTGTGGTACGCGGGCCTCTCACTGTTGTGGCCTCTCCCGTTGCGGAGCACAGGCTCCGGACGTGCAGGCTCAGCGGCCATGGCTCACGGGCCCAGCCGCTCCGCGGCATGTGGGATCCTCCCAGACCGGGGCACGAACCCGCGTCCCCTGCATCTGCAGGCGGACTCCCAACCACTGTGCCACCAGGGAAGCCCAACCCAAGTTTTTTAAATACTCCAATTTAAAAATGAAAATTAATAAAACTTAACTGTATACTGCTTAGGCTTCAAATAAAAGGACATGGATAGCTTTAATGGGAATGATGGGAAAAGCTGTGCCGTGCAAATCAGATAAAATAATAGCCCCGAAGTGTTTAGAGACCATTTGTTCTCCAAGATGAGTCGTTCTTCCTCTTTAGAGAACATGATGCTGAGACCCAGAGTGGCAGCAAGTCATCTAGGATGAGGACTCCCAGGCTTCTGACTCCCAGTTCTGTCATTTTCATACAACACCATAAAATGCAAAGTGTTGTACTTTTCATAATTTCTCGTTGATTCCCAAGTCAGCATGCCATGTTCCTCTGAGTAGAGCCCATTTACGATGAGCAGTGTTTGGGGAGAACAGAGCCCTAAGAATGTATTTCGACAATGGTTTTCTCTGTGGAAGCTGTGAGAGACTTTTGATTTGTGTAGTATGATTTGTAATCTTTGCTGCCCAGCTCCAAGGATGGATGTGTGGGGAGTGAGAGATCCCTTCCCATGCTTCTTTTTTTTTCATTCCCTTTTCACTCTCTTCCCCATCAAAGATTTATGACTGGGGAAAAGATAAAACAAAAACAAATGCAAACGCTAAGCCGAGAGAGTCTTCTTGACTGTATTTCAGCTCTCCTAACAAATTGCCTAATCAAGTTCACCTGGCTCAGTCAACCAATCAGATGGGAAAGTTTAACGATTGCCCACAGGGACATATTAAAGATAGATGATATTTATTGGTAAACATTATCATGTAGTAAAATTAGCTATGAATTATCGTGCAAAGTGAAAATATTCAAACTAATTATAGCAGGTGAGGCATTCGTGTGGTTATCCATTTAAAACAATCACAGCAAAGCTACCTTATCTCTAAAGCCAAAAAGATAGCGGCATAACGTAAGCCCCTGACTTGGTCTCTACTTTTGACCTGTCTCACTGCTCTCATCTGCGTTCCCTGACAGACCTGACTGGCAGCCTCAGGTTTGCCCCAGTTTCTGGGTTAATTGGAAATAGCGTAGGAGGCAAATATAGCCTGAGGTTTTAGAATAGGTTATATGGTCAACCAGGCTCACTAGCTGTCATGGTAGAGAGAGCCCAAGAGATGTTTAAAGTCTCTGAGTTATAACATCCCCCTGGCCCCCCAACCAAGACTATAGATTTAGGCACTTAGTCTCTTTGGGTTGCTATAACAAGATACCACAGACTGGGTGACTTATAAACAATAGAAATGTCTTTCTCACTCTGTTCTGGAGGCTGGGAAGTCCAAGATCAAGGCACCAGCAGATTCGGTGTCTGATGAGGACCTGCTTCCTGGTTCACAGATGGCCATGTGTGCACTGTGTTCTCACATGGCAGAAGGAACCAGAGAGCTCTCTGAGGTCTCCTCCATAAAAGCACTAATCGCATTCACCAGGGTTGCACCCTTGTGACCTGATCAACTCCCAAATGCTCTACCTCTAAATATTATCACATTGGGAGTTAAGATTTAACATATGAGTTTTGGGGGAGCACAAACCTTCAGTCTATAGCAGGCACCTACCCTTTCCATAGGCTTCCCCATTAATATAATAGCTAACATTTTTTAAACACTTACTATATGCCCAGTACCTTAAATGCATTTCTTCATTTAATCCTCATAACCATCTGAGGTAAGTACTGATGTTACTACCACTTTGCAGATGAGGATACTAATTTTTAAAAGGATTAAGCAGTGCAGAAGCCAATCTCCTAATAAGTGGCAGAGATGGAATTTGAATTGGGCAATCTGTCTCCAGCACCCCCTTAAGAGATTATCCAGCTATCTATCTCTCTATCCATCTATCATTCTCTCTCTCTCTCTCTCTCATGTATCTAGTATCTAGCTATAATGAGATTTATTGTAAGAAATTGGTTCATGTGATCATGGAGACTGAGAAGTCCCATCATGTGCCATCTGCATGCTGGAGACCCAGAAAAGCTGGTAGCATAAAGTCCAATCGAGCTTGAAGGCTTGAGAACCATGGAGTGTCAGTGGTGTAAGTCCCAGTCCGAAGGCACTAGAAGAACAATGTCTCAGCTCAGTCAGGCAGAAAGAGAGAATGAAACCTTCCTTTGCTCTTTTGTTCTATTCAAGCCCTCAGTGGGTTGGATGATGCCCCATCCATGTCGGGAAGAGCAGTTTTCTTCACTCAGTCTACCAGTTCAAATGCTTTTCCCTGAAATGATCTCACAGACACGCACAGAAATAATATTTAACCATATATCTGGACATCTCCTAACCCAGTCCTATCTGTCAGGTTCTGGAGCTTTTGCTAACCTCAATAGAAACTTTGGTTCTCCCAGTCCCGGTACGCCTTGCTCTTGAGTGTGCTCCTACTATCACAGTACATGGACGCATGTTTAACTGGAGCATATAATCGTTTCGCAGTAAATGCCTAATAAGGTGCTCCCAAGGGGATCAGCCTGTCAGACCCATATTTCAGGCTGCCCTGTGCTGCCAGGTAGAATTATGAACTGTTGCTGTTTTCTCTGGTTTTCAGTTCGTTATCTTTTGCCATTCTAAATCACTTAAATGATTTGCAGATTTCATTTCTTCTTTTCTTTCTTAATGACATATTTCTCCCTTCCTTTTATTATTATTATTTTAAAGTAAAACTCCTTAGACTTAGCAGGAAAGGCCACTTAAAATTAAAACCCCACAAAATAGAATAAATGAGAAGCATAGATTTCTTTCAGTGACCATTTTGTCATTCCCTATGCATTAAGCAACTGTGCATTAAGCTTAATAACTTTGGGCTAATGTTCAGAAGGGACAATGGATGCCTTGGAAGTGACACTGTGAATATTGAAGTCCAAAGGGTAAAGAGAACGTGATATCCTTCTCACGGCTGATGAGGAAGCAGCCTCATAAAAGGGAAATGAGGGTGTTAGTCTAGATGATCACCAGAGTCCCTTACAGTTATAAAACTCCTGAGTGGTCAGTGGGGACAGCCCAAATACAAATGGGTTAAAGGGTGAAGGTAATCATTAAGCACCATACTTGGCCCTAATAATTTATCTACCTCTTATTGATCTAAATGAATATATTGCTGTTAATATCCCAGAAATAATTTTCAGAGGGTCCCTTGAAACTCTATTATAGATTTCAGTACCATGGGTTATTTTCTGGCCAGTTACCCATAAAAGTGAGAGATAATATCAGCTGAGACTCTTGGTTGTAAACCTTAGAAACTAACGCTTGCTACTTAGTGAAAGAGAATTTATTGGAGGGAGAGGGAAGTTCGCAGAATCAATGAGGGGCTAGAGGACCTGAGATAGGAAATGGACCAGAATGAAGGGGCTCTTGGGGCTGGAGAGGAAAGTCCACATCTTATCCCTAGGCTACATCTACTGCTCTGATGAGCATAACCTCTCAGAACAGGCATCTGAAGGGCACCTTGGTCACATGACTGTCTCCTAGCTGTACCAGGGGGTCTGAAAGGGAATGATATGACCGTCTAGGCTACTATAGTGGGAGGTAGGTGAGAACTGCCTTCCCATTAAACCAATATTCAAAGAGGAGAGCCATCCAAAAGGAAATTGGGGAAGAGTACGATTGAATGCCAGACAGCTGAAAAAGAATAACTGTCTGCTACAATAATAGTACATTATAATAGGGTGTACACTCTAAGTATGTCACTCTATGGTATATATGTATATAGTGTATTTAAAATAGCATGAGCTTTAGGGTCAGACAGACTTAGTTGAAAGCCTGGTCCTGCCACTTTCTAGCTATGTGACCTGGCAGATGCTCTGTTAGCCCTCAGATTCTCAGAGGATCTCAGAGGATTCTCCCTCTTACGGTTGTTTTGGGAATAAGGGCATAATCCATGCAAACCGTGGCACACAGTAAGATTTATTATTTTATTTTTCCTAAAGGAAGATATGTTCCTCATTTTGAATCTTAAATGGCTGATAGCCTAGCAAGACTTTTCTAAACACCTTTGACAAAGAGTCTTTGAAATGAGAAAATGACACGAAACGTAGCAATTAGTAGCCTGCAGCTTGAGCCGTATTCCTAAAACAGGAAACCATAGCAGGATCTAGGAAGAAGGACCCTTTTCTCAGCAGTTGTACTAAATGAGGAAGCATCCTTTGCCTCGATAATTGGGTGTCTCTCCCTTAGATTGAGAAATTAGATCACTTTCCCCCCTCCCCCCATACTTTACTTTTCCATTTAGGATGCTGACAGTCCCTGAATTTTGCAAGTACATTTGCTTAGAATTAATACCATCATCATAAAGGACCAGTTTCTTAATTTCTTTTCATGCTAAGTTAGCAAGAAAGATCAAAGTCCTTTCATCTTGTGACTGAACTGCTCAAGCATCTAAAAATGCCTTTAGGACTTCAGAGAGAAGCCACCACAGTGCATGACACTTACATTCTTTTTATAGACACAGGTCTGTGAGGTTTTTTTTTTTTTTTTTTTTTGCAAGCTAATATAGCTAGCTACTGCCTAGGCTAGCAAATGAAACAAAGAGGTCTGCTTTCATGAGCCACATTTCCTTAACTGAAAGTGCTCAGCCCACTGTGCAAGAATTTTTGGTTTTTTTCCTAGCAGAAAGATGTTTTTGACCTACATGTATTTTTTTAAAATTTTAGGATCTTTTAAAAATTATACAGTATTAAGTTCAGTTAAGCAAGAATGAAACTGACGTTTCAAAACTGGATTTTAGGATATAGATTAAAGCTTCTGATGTATACTGGTGAGCTGAGTCGATTTCATCAAATTCTCAAAGATCTGTCATCCTCCAAACCTAGCCATGTAAAACAGCCAAATGCTAATAGAAAATCCCTGGCTTTAGGTTAGTGGTGTCAAGAATGTCAAATAGGGAAAAAATAACTTCACAGATACTTTCCCTACAAGAATAATACAAAGGTTTGGTTGTGAGGGTGTTGTTTATCATGGAGAAAAATGGAAAGCAACCAAAATGTCCAGCTTTAGGGGATTAAATAGATAAAATGGGGTCTATTCTTATAAAAGAAAGTCTTATCATAGAAAATAAAATGAGAGAAAATATTTAATGACACAGAAAGATACTTGTAAAATACTAATTGTTATAGGTAAAGTTCAAAACAGTACATTCAATATGATCTCCATTCTGTAAATACACACAGACACGGTCAGGGTGACACACCAAGTGCAGAGCTATTTTTTTTCTAGATGATGACTTTATAGTTGGTTTTTCTTTTCTTCCTTTTGTACATCTGTATTTCCCAAATTTACAGCAAGGGAAATTTTACAACAGTAAATCATTTTACGTAGAAATAAGATATGATTGATATTACTCTGTTTTCAGACTCACTTTCAATTCTCAAGCCTATATCAAATATTGGAATTTCAGACTCATGGAGCAAACGGGTGAATGTGAAGCTTACAGATCTTGCGTGCGTTCTCTCCCTCCACTAAAAATTCTTTAACTCCATCTCTAATATTAATATCTGGCTAGATGGTGTGGGCACACTTATAGATATTTTTTTCTTTTTTGTGTTTTGTTTCAATTATATCCTTAATCAAAGTGCCTAATTAATGCTCAAATATTTAGCATCACCATGGCAATCAGTAGTCAGTAACCCAAAACAGAGGTTGTTGGAAGATAGATTCCCAATATATTCCCAGTATATATAAAATTAACTGAATTTTCCCAATCTCCAAAGGGCAAGTTAGTACTTATTGTATTTCTGGGGAGAAGTATATAGTTCCTGCGCTGGTGATTTGTTTCCGGCAAGAGCACAGAAACCTTGACTCTTCACCCCCAGATGGAGACTATCCTTTGGAATTCTGATGTGCTAGAGTGAAGTGAATGGCTCTGGAGTCAGAATGCCTGGGTTTGAACTTTAGTTCCTCCTCCTACTAACAAGTGATGGGGCTTTGGGCAAGTTATTTAACCTTTTTATGTTTCAGTTTCTTCATCTGTAAGAGGGGAAAATATTGGTGCTTTCTCTATGGGATTGTTGTAGAGATTGACTGAATTAATATGCGTAGAGCTTAAAACAGTGGCACACAGGGAGGGCTTTATAAAATCGAAGGCATGCAGCCCACTCTCTGTCTGCTCTCCCTATCCCCCTCATAAAGCCATCCTCACACTTCACGACTTGCTCCGGGCCCCAGGAGCTGACCTCCAGAGACTGCCTCAAACTCTCTTTGCTCTGGCTTTCAGCTGGTCATCAGGGGACAGAGGATCCAGGATTTTCTTCTCCCTGGCTCCACCCCTGGCTCGAAGGTCCTGGCAGTGGCCGCGTTCTTCCATGGCTTCAGCTCCTGACGGCGGCCCCTCCTCCGGGGAACCCATTTTTATTAGATTTCTCTGCACCGTTCCCTTCCCTCACTGCCTCAGACCTCCGGGTAGTAACAGCTTCCTACTGGTGCTAATTCCTGGATGCCTCACCATGCTTTGCTGGTTTCCCTAAGCCTGCCCACACCTCTGTAAATAGTCTCTTCCTTAAACACTATTAATTTATTTATTTTAACATCTTTATTGGAGTATAATTGCTTTACCATGGTGTGTTAGTTGCTGCTGTATGACGAAGTGAATCAGCTATACATATACATACATCCCCATATCTCCTCCCTCTTGCGTCTCCCTCCCACCCTCCCTATCCCACCCCTCTAGGTGGTCACAAAGCACCGAGCTGATCTCCCTGTGCTATGCACCTGCTTCCCGCTGGCTATCTGTTTTACATTCTTCAACACTATTTAGTTCATCCCTTTTGAGTGAGCTAAGTGCTTCTTGCTTGCTGGGCCCCTGACTGACACAACTGACCAATATTAATATATGTATCCTCTTGCTCGTAATAGTATTGCAGTCAGAAGAGGTTGTCAAGCACAAAGGTAATCATTCTACTGGGCATGCAAGGCACCAGACAACTTTCAGACTCTTCTGAATTATAAATGCCTCAGGTTTGCTAAGCCATCTGAGAATCACGCAGGTGAGACCTGAAGGATGGAATTTTTAGTTGTCATTTTATTTGTGCAACAGGATATCTGCTGCTTAGAAATCACACCAAGCTTCAGATTCTTTTAAGATTCTTATCTACTTATACATTTTCTTTGTCCAAAGAGTACAAGATAAAGGCCTGGTTGTGATTTTTATTAAATTAATACCAGGCTCTATCTTTGAGTCAATTAACTATTCATTCATTCATGTATTCATCACATATAAACTGCAGGCCTGCTCTGTGCCAGAGCTGGAGGAAAGCATTGTAAACAGAAAACAGAGGCAGTCTCAGTCCTCATGGAATTTCTAAGTTGGGGAAGGAAATTTTAATTCTGTAATTGTGCGTGCACACACACACACACACACACACACACACACACACGTAAAATTATATCCCCAACAAGTGCTATGAAGTGAGGTACATGATGCCAGGAGAATCTTTGATAGGGAGAGCTTGACCTAGTCAGGAGATCAGGGAAGGCCTCCCTAAGACAGTGATGCGAGCTGAGACCTGAAGAATAAGAAAGAGTTGATAAGAGAATTTCAGAAAGAAGAAATAGCAAGTACCAAGGCCCTGTGGTAGGTGCGGGGAGGGGGACTCACAATAACACCTGGTCAGGAGAGGAGGCAGTGTGGCCAGAGCACAGAGAAGGAGAGGAAAAGGGGTATATGATGAAGCTGGGAGGAAGCTGAAGGTTGGACAAGATGGGGCCTTAGAGACCATGTTCAGTAGTTTGTTTCCTCCCTAAGGCATGAGGAGACCATTAGAGGATTTCTAGCAGGGAATGATCTGATTGGCCTTGAGTTTTTCAAAGATCATTTTGTGCTTCTAAACTCCAGGATTCTAGACACACACACCCGCCCCCCACCGAAAAGAAAAAGTTGAAATAAGAATCGAGAATATTCACTTCTTTCTTGGCAGGTGATTAGATTGGAACTGAATTAATTTATCCTAATCAAAAGGATTCTTCTCAAGGCCTCATCAGTGACAGGTAATTTCAATATGTGATCGTTCTATATGTCTGTTTCTAATCAATCCCTGGTATACTACATTTCAGCAAGTCAACACTGCTACATATTTTTGTAACTTTCTGGCAATTTTCATGTCACCGTTGTCACTGGGCTCCCTGCTGAACCCAAGTACACCTAACTAATTAATCAATCAATCAAGGAGAGAAAGTCATGCCTGATGCTGCAATGAGAATCTGTGCTTGCTAGTTTGGGGTGGAATAAAAAAGGAGTTCTCCTTAATGGGAGGCAGAGTTTGCAGATTTAAAGATAATTCCTAAGACTGACGGTCTTTGTCATTTGGAGTGTGTGCACCGCTGTTGCCTGGTGTTTATTCCACATTGTCGAGGAAAGCAAATCTACGGCTGGAACCCCCCCTGCTTCCACCCATCATCGTTTCAGAGGGAGGTGGGAGGAACGGCAGGGAGAGGGAAGAGTTCCTAGGTCTGGGGTCAGAAGAGCTGTGTGTAACCTTGGGCAAGCCATTTAACCACATAGGGCCTTGCTTCTCCATCTATGAAAATTAGGTCTGTTGAAAGTAAAGAGAGAGATGCCATTGAGGGAAGCCCATCAGTAACTCAGGCACAGACCCAGGCTGTGTCCAGGCTTGCATCCACCTGGAGCTCAGGGTCCAGAAAGTTGATTCCATTCACCCGCAGCTGGCTGTATATTTATTAAAGCTGGCTGCTTTATCATCTTAGTAAGAAGGAGGAATGGCAAAGAAGGCTTATCTGGCATGCACTATTAATCAGGTCAGGCCTGATTCTCCTGCTCTCAAAGACAAATCCTAAACCTCAGCTGTGCTATCCAATACTGGTAAGTCTTGTTCATGTAAAATCCTGTGCACGTGAGGCAGCCATGCCCCCTCTTTAAGTTATGCATCCTGGAACACGTGACCTCCGAGTCTGCCACGGTGAAAGAAGAGTGTGTGACACATCACATTAGCTCCTGATGGCTTCAGGCAGTTACAATTAAGTGAAGTGGCACACATCGCTTCTACTCATCGTCCATTGGGTAGAACTAGTCATTCGGCTCCAGTCTTTTCAAGGGAAGCTGAGAAGGGTAGAACACATGGAATATAAGTGAGCGTTGTTACATGCCAACTGTGGTCAATTGGTAGGGAAATACCTGGGTACCTGTTAGGAAGGGTTCTGAGATCTGGTCTAAATTCATCAGGACAAAATGGCATGCATACGCATAAGATGTGTTGGTATACTGTGTGGCAACACATTTCTCCTTTGGTCAGAATACCCTTTTCCTCTTGTCAATGTCTCTGAGAAATGAAATTAATCAGGAAAAAGTTGTTTGATTGGTATAGATTTATGTGAAAGAAATTAGAGAGTCTTCAGAATATTTCAACCAGGCTATGAAAAAAACTACTAAATGAGTCAGTACTTGAGAGTTGGATGGTATCCTTAACTTGGCCTCAACAGACACTTACAAGTAGACCATGGGATTTCTGGGAGAATCTAATAGCTGTTTAGTTTGTTCATGCTTGTAAAAATGTTAAAGTTTCTGGCTACTATCATCCCACATGGAGCTAAGAGTGTCCGTACGCAAAGCAAATAATGGAGAGGAGAGGAAACAGCTTCTTCCCTCATCAGCATCCCAGTCCCTTGGCTACTGCGCACCTCCCGGCCCCACCTATTTAGTTTCTTGGACTGGATCCATTGCACGTCCAGATCTGTGGCACCCATTCCATTTCCTGTGAACAGCTTGCTTGCCAATCTCAGATCCTCCAAGACAGTGTGTCCCTTTGTTTCTTCCATCTGATGTCACCCTGGAGAGAGGAGAAGACACTCTCTAGCTCTGACACTGGGATATATCCATGGGCATCAGTTTTCTCCATTGTAAGATGCACACGTTGCGTCAGCACATCATTTCCTAGATTTTCAGTACCCATTTCACTGGTGGCAATTATCTTACTTTACATAACAGGGCACACAGCATATGATTTTACAAAAACAAAACAAACACAAAAAGGGGAGATTAGAGGGAAAGTTCTGGGTTAACAAGAATTCCTACCATTTATATTTGTTTAAAATATGTGGTAAAGCCGTGTACTAAGCACTTTCCAAATCTGAGCATACCTATCCTATGAAGTAATGATGGATGCAAAAAGACTTGAGGAAGCAGAAGTGAGGTGATGACACCAGGATTTGAACCCAGGTGGGTCTGACGTCAAAGCCCCTACTATCTCTTAACCACTCAGCAATATCCCCCCAAGTGCTGAAAGAAGATGGCAGAAGAAATCACAGCAAAAGCAAGTAAAGATTAAAATGGGTGAGGGGACAGTGGCACCCAGAGGTGGGTAAAGACTGAAAAAGA
Source organism: Aethalodelphis obliquidens (assembly GCF_003676395.1). Lineage (NCBI taxonomy): Eukaryota > Metazoa > Chordata > Mammalia > Artiodactyla > Delphinidae > Aethalodelphis > Aethalodelphis obliquidens. The sequence goes on from NW_020837958.1 coordinate 17,181,994, forward strand.
TTAAAAGAAGAACATTCGCTGTGGCCAAGTGGGTGGAATAGATTGAAAAACCCTCTCAGCTGGGAGGTGTTTGAATGACAGATTTCTCCTCAAATCTGAAGGGCAACGGGATGATGGATTTGAGAATCCCTGAAGATGTGCACCATGAGACGGAAAATGATCAGAGGGGGTTAGAGCTTTGGAGAACAGAGCAGAAGCCCTTGTAGCTGGAGTGAGCGGCACGGGGAGGGGGGCAGGCACCGCAGCCGGTAGTCACAGAAAAGATTGCATGACAAGCAAAGCACTGAACAGAGACAGAGAGGAGAAAAGAAGACCCAGCCGAGGAGCTTTCTAATCTCTTCCCTTAGAATATTCATGAGCACATTTCTGACCTAAAAATTTCAGTCCTTGTCTCCACACATTCCTCCTGCAAACAGCTCCTGGAGGTTGAAGAACCAGACCCCGGCACCCAGCACTGTTTCAGCGAAGTCCCATCCTGAATGATGAGGTTTCTACATCCTTTCAGAAGAATTAGCCATGCTTTTAATTGCTTCAGACAACTTCAGACAATGATAGAAAAATACAGGCAGCTTATCAGAAAGGAAAGCTCCTTCTAGAGATCTCAAGGAATTTTATTTTTTTCCTCCCTGCAAGTTCCTTATCTCAAGAGGAAGGAAAAAGCTGAAGGAAGTGAGTTGAAAATGAACAGGAAAAGCGGTTCTTCTATAACATGGTGGTTGTGACAGTGTTTCCAGCCAATGAAAAATGTTATATAATAGCCAGGCTTCTGAGATGCTAAGCCCAAGTGGTTGCAAATTAATTGAAAAATATCCTGGATGACCTGAGTTCCAGTGAGTGCATTAGGTCTCTTTGGAACAAAGGCGAAGAGAGAGCTTTTGTTTGGTTGCTGGTGCAGGTGACCTTGTGGAAAGCACACTATAAATTGCTGTAATTGTGGGATGATAAGCCAGGTTGATAGATTTCTGTCACTCTCCTTCTGTAAAAAATGGGCTCACCTTCCCGAAGTCTGCAGAGGCATATACATCAAAAAGCACATCACTGCTCCCATGTCAAGACACGTTTCTCTGCACATTTACAAATATCCACAAGATGTTGGAAATGAGGTGTCCACATTTCTCCCATCCACAAGAACTCACCTTTCTTTCAATATCATTTTTGTATCTTTTTTTTTTGAAATTTTATTTCATTTCTCTCATTTCTCTTTTCTTTCTGGACATGTATGTGGCTTTAGACGTGATGTCTGGGTATGATTAGGAAATAGTCGTGGTGGGAAAATAACCCCAACATGGTGCTTATTTCATCTTCTTTATTTTTCAGACCAGATGGGAACCAAACAAGAAGAGGGAAGGGGGCTGCTGACAGATAACTTGATAGGAATGAGCCTGGAAGACCGAACGAGTCCTGCCCGTGAAATCTGCTGCTCCAACATCAAGCAGCAAGTCAGGGTGGAGGCAGCCCTAGACCCTGCTGTCAGTAGAAAGAATATGTCAACAGAAGCTATAGCACATATTCTGTATTCTCTACAGAACACTTTTTTCTTTTTCTGCTCAGTAAATAGCATGCTGCAAGGGTAGCAATCCTTCTGCTACTTCCTCCAGCTAGTGAGAAGGAAACTCAACAACACGGAAGCTCTTCTGCCTGAAAACCAAGGGTTCTGATTTGTGGGAAGGCGCTGACATAGAATTCCTAGGAAGTGAGCATGCAGCTCAGTGTAGGAGTGAACTGGGTGGAGTCGGGCAAAGAGGCAACCACCCTTGGGGTAAATCCCCACTTAGCTGTGTAACCTGAAGTCTGTTATTTGACTTTAAGGCTCAGTTTCCCTGAGTGCCACATGGAAACACCTAACTGGCACAGTTAAAATGAGGATTAAAGACTATATAGCAATAGAAAAGGCCCTGTGCATAGTGAGCTCCAAGCAATGGTAGTTTCCATTCACAAAGGAGTATACAGATGTGTTTCTAGCAGGACTTACCACATTACCTGAGAAAGCAGTGTGGAAGAGTAGGAAAAGCATTGACTCAAACAACAAACAGAAACAGAGAGAAAGACAGAGAGATACTCTGGAGTCAAATGGCTCCACAGAGGCTCCACACTAGCCATGTGGCTTCCAGAAAGTGGCTTAATCTTCCTGGGTCTCCTTTTCCTCATCTATAGATGGGGCATAATATCTTCTTCATGGGAACATTGTGAAGAATCAATGGTGTTTATAAAAATAAATAAATACATACGTATTATACAATGCTTGGCACATTGTAAGCACTCAATATATATTTTCTCCTTTCCTCCTTTCCCACCTGAAGCACCATAACAATAAAGAAGCCTATAAAAAGTGTAGTATTCCTGTCTCCTGACATGAACACCATAAATTACATCTGTAATGCTTTCTACAGCTTTAAGCTACAATGTACTTCGTGCATTGTATTAGTCAGGATTCTCCAGAGAAACAGAACCAATGAGCTGTATGTAGAGAGAGAAAGCAATTTATTTTAAGTAATTGACTAATGCAATTATGGAGGCCAGCAAGTTCAAAATCTGTAGGGTGGGCCAGAAGCCTGAGGACATAGGAAGAAAGAGTCGCTGTAGCTGTTGATGTCCATAGGCTATCAGGCTGGAGCCCCAGGAAGAGCTGATGTTGCAGTTCAAGTCTGAAGGCAGTCTTCTGCAGAATTCCCTTTTGCTCAGGGGAGGTCAGTCTTTTGTTCTATTCAGGCTTTCAACTGATTGGATGAGGCCCACCTGCATTGTAAAGGGCAATCTGCTTTACTCAAAGTCCGCTGATTTAAATGTAAATTTCATCTCCCTCAACCCCTCCACACACACACATACAAAAAAAAAAAACCTTAACAGAAACATCCAGATTAATGTTTGACCAAATATCTCATTTTGGTCCTATGACCCAGCCAAGTTAACACTTAAAATGAACCACAACATGTGTCTTAAGTCATTTCCAAGGGACTCCTGTTTGAAAACAAATAGAGGGAACTGGCTTGTTAAACCATATTTGAGAAATTAGAAATGGAGATTCTTGGTGGGGAAATTCACTTCTTAAATTAGCACTGGATCCTTGGAAGTGGGGCCGGGGAAAGGATGCATGGTAGTGACACGAATTCAAGCTTTCACCATTTGTTCCTCCTCATGAGAGTTTCTGCCCCTTTTGGATCAAAGATGAATGTCTCTATCACTAAAGCAGAGTGCCCATCCCTGGTTCCTCTAAGATAGTTCACATTTGTTACTGCCCTTCCAACACGATTCCCAAAACAAATAGTAAGTGGGCTCTAATGTTATCTGATTCTAGCTTGAAGGTAAGGGGGAATTCTAATCTTCCTGTGGCATGGCATATTCTTCTAAATATGAAAAGCGAAACATGTGACATTTTCTGGTATATTTCCCACGCTGTATACTGCTTTTCACATGTACCAATTGCTTTGAGACTGGCTATAAAATAGCTATGTAAGTTGTTTCTAAAGGCTGTATACTGAAACACCTTTCTAAATGCTCTGCTTAATTTTTTTCCCACATTGTAATTCATTGTTGGCCTTTTCTACAGTGAATTGTTGGAATTAACCAATAAATCAGCAAGAAAAGACATGCCAATTTCCTTCCCAGTTGATAAATTACAGGGTGGGCATGGCATAATATATTTTATTTTGTGTTTGTATATATGTGTGTGTGTGCTTGTGCATGTGTGTTACTTTCTCCACCTAAATTTACTTTTTAAGAAATATTGAAATCTTGGTGCTTCTAAATTACTTGCCAGTTTTAATAGGTAACATAAATATAGTATTATATTCTAACATGTGTTATAAAAATCTACTTTATCAACTGACAATTTGAAAATATTATCCCAGATTTGCTCATGTGCATTTACCATAGAAGGCTTTGCTTTTCGTTCCTATATTCAATTTGTGTTTGTTCATCAGGATTTCTCTACCTCCCAGTTTTCAGTTTTCTCAGTAATTAATATGTTAACTGTATATTTAAAGAGCAATGTTTCCCATTAATCTATACATTGGTAACTCCCATAAATAATGCTGTAATAGTCTTTCTTTCTTTAACAAAATATTAATGTGGTAAAAATAGAAGTCCCTTTAAGGTGGGGAATATTTAATTATCCACTCTTATGAAATATAAGAAATGGGCCCTCTCACCAGTAAGCTTACCATTAAGGCACTCTGACAAATATAAAATGACTATGCAGGTCAGTAGTAACTATACAGGTGGCTTAGTGTCTTGTTGGGAAGCCACCATACCATCCATGTGTACAACATGCTTCCTTCAATTCATCTCAGCAGTGTGGGCAGGAAGGCTGTCCAAGATCCCTCAGGGCAATCTACCTAAATGTTACTGAACCAAACTTGGGTCCACTTGCCCACGTGCAGTAAAGCCAATCTACTGACACTGGGTTGTGGTGAAGGAAAGTGCAGCATTTATTGCAGGGCACCAAGCAGGGAGTCCAGGTAGCTAGTGTTTAAAAGACCCAAACTCCCTGAAGGCTTTCAAGAAAAGGTTTTTAAAGACAGGGTGAGGGAGGGGGATTGTGGCATATGTGATCAGCTCATGGACATTCTTCTGATTGGTTGGTGGTGAGGTAATTGGGAGTCAACATCATCAACCTTCTGGTTCCAACCAGTCTGGGGTCTATGTGCTTGTGGGCAGCATACAGTTAACTTCTTCCACCTGGTGGGGGTTTCAGTATCTCCAAAATAGCTCAAAGGACATGGCTCAGAATATTATCTATAGCCCTTGAGGAGGAACTAAAGGCCCTTGACTTTGTTTAATGACTAAACTATTACTCTTTTGTCTTGCTTGACTGTTTTCCTTTGTTTCTGCATTTTCTTACTTCTATGATTAAACTTATTCTTTGACTAAACTTTTTCTACAGACAAAAGGCAGGCAGAGGACTTGGGGTGGAAGGGTCCTGTCCTGGGAAGGCCCCATAGGGTCCTGCTTGGTTACATTAAGGTACTACCTTCTACATGGTCTGGCCTGTCTCTAAAAGGCATAACTTCTCCTTGCTTAACTTCTTTAGTGTGTATATGTCCAGTTCTTCATTGATCCAATAAGGCCACAGATATTTCAAAAGGGTTTTGTGAGGATTGATTGCAAAGTGACTTACACAATGGTTAGCCCAGAATAGGCCTTCAGTAGATGTGTCTTCACTGATTTGCAAAGAAAGAAATGATAAAGGCCTTAGAGAGAACCTTGCAAGACACTTAAAACTAGAAGAGGAGAAAAAGAAAAACTAGTCAACAGAAATGAAGAGCATCAGGAAAAGGCAGGTAGTGGCCAGGACAAATAAGGCCATGGAACCCAAAGGAAGTTAAGGTTCATGAAAGTTTTATGATGCAGTCTCTGAGAGCAAATAGCATCTAGGACAAGATAATCTAAAATGTTCTTTTCTAACAGTGTTTTTAAAATATTGTGCCCTGTGCTCTGTGTCCGTTTGGGAACAACATGTTAATACCACAGCCAGGTCTATTCAATAATTCAGTCTCCTGACAAGGAGTAAATTATATAAGATGAGGGAGACCTGGCTTAAGAGAAAAAGCACATGGAAAAAAAATCTAGGAGTTTACTTGAATGAAAACTCCACGTGAAACACCAGAGTAATATAGCTGCCAAAAGAAACAGACAAAAGGAATCACAGAAAAATACAGCATGGATCAACAGAGAGAAGGTACCATTAACAGGGGTGGTTAACGTGATGAACTAACAGGTTAAATCTGGATTGTTCTGGCCAGCTAGGGGTTAAACTCTTTAGGATAGACTTGACCAACTAGAGTGTATCCAGAGAAAAGCAACCAAAATAATGAGAGTGTCAGAAAAGTATATTAATTGAGGAGAAGTTCAAGAAACAGAGGCTGTTTCTTTAACCTGGGTATTAACAAAAGTCCAAGCAGGGAAGAGAATCCAGATGGCTCAGATGGCCCAAGGACTTTAATGAAGTGACTGAATACAGAGGTGTGGATGGAGTTAGGGGATTCATACAGGAGGGGCAGTTGGACAGGAGTTGTAGTCACAAAGCATGTAAACACAACCAAAAATGTAGGTCAGGAAGGTACAGGAAAGAAATCGCTAACCTCTCTTTCCTTCTGACCTCCAGGTTCCTCTTGGTCCTTCCCTTTGACCAACCCAAATGGGAATCAACTGGTAAGAAAGCCCTGCATTGCATTCTGTAGGGTTCAGCTTCCCAGGACCCAAACTAGGGTATGTAAGGCAGAGAAAGGATCTTGGACAGGTGGGAAAAGGGAAAACCAATAGAGAAAACTCAGCACACCCTGGAAAATAACAAACCTCAAATATGTGTAGGGCTGACCTATGAAACAACAACTATACAATGATCATATTGGCACACTATACTGATGAACATTCCAATAATCCAACTTGTGTGACAATGAAAGTCTTGCCACATATATCAGTGTGCTTCCTGTTCCTATGAAATTCGATCAGTAGTTGGATGATTATCTGTTGGGGGGTTGGTGTTGTAGATGGAACTTCTGCTTATGGTTGTTTGGTTCCAAAGACACTTTTATTCATGATCTTTTCCCCAAGATCATACCAGTGTTTCACTAAATATTACAATCTGTTACCCTTTTTTTTTTCCCACTTGACTATTTTCTGGGGTTTTTTTTGATGGCTGAATAAGTGGGAATTGATATCTCATACTGAATCATTGATAAATAATATGATCCCAGTAAATTCTCAGTCACCCAAAGCTGAATTATTCTTCTTCTGGATTATCCATGATGTTTGGTTGCCTTCCTCCATTGCTTAGTGTATGCAAGAGGCCATTTTTAAAAACCATTATCACTCCCCCAAGGAAGTTCCAGCAATTGTGCCCATTGTTTCATGTTGGTCATAGAAACAAACCTGACTTCTCATTTCTCTAGAAAATACTTTCAGCCAGTACAGTATTAGAAGAAAACAGCCAAAGTGTCCATGAGGTTTTATAGCAGAGCTACAAGAATTGGGAAGGAGAGAGTCATTGGCTCCTGTCTTGGACCTGACACGAATTAGCTTAACTTGTTCAAGTCATTTTAGTTCTCTAAATGGAGTGAAATTTGATGATCCAGGAGGAAAAATGTTAAAGTCTAGGGTTCCAATTCTATTGTAAAATGTCAGACTGTGGGGAATTGTCTTTCCAATTCCCTAACCTCATCACATTTGAACCCCCTCTCAATTCAGGGTTTGCTAAAACAAGAAAATATCCCTCAGTTTACTGTCCTTGTATTATTCATACTAATTAATCAACCCTTCAGTTCACAGGGTAGATGACAGAAATTTCCTTTTTACTTCCATAAAGTCAATCTATTATTGAAAATTATCACTGAGAATTTATTTTTAATTTGCAACGATTTGCCTTCTGAGCAAAGAAATATATCTAGGCAACACATTGCTCACAGTATGGTACCCAAAGTGAAGTGACTCTTTTCTCCCTACTTTCAACCCCAAGAAGGGTCTGAATAACCTGTAATATAAAACCTTAGTTTTTGAATCTGTACCATGACTACCTCCTCTGTCCTAAAAACTACCAAAAAGATGTTTGGATTTCCACGAAGCATAACAACTTCTTTTGTTGAAACGAAGGCACTCATTCCACAAGCCATATCTGTCTGTGACATGCAGTGGTATAATGAGGACAAAGCAATAAGAAGAGGCTCAAATGAGCTGTGAAGGGGAATATTTCAGCAGAGATTAGGAAACATCAAACTGTGGTCACTTTGTTTTGAGATCAGAGTTAATTCAAGAAGTTTGAGCTAAGGAGCATGTCTTCTTTGCATACTTTGCCCCAAATCCTGGGGGCTCTACCGAGGATGGCAGTCTGCCTGGGATGCTGATTTATTCCTCTTTTCTATCCAGCTCCCTTAAACCGTACTATGTACATTTAGAGTTCTCGATGGCTATCAGTGAGTTAATCTAATAAATCACACCTGTGAGGCTTAATTAATGTTTCTAAAATTCCTCAGGATCTCAGGATGAAAGGAACTAAATACTCAAATTGGAAAGTATAACTATTATTATTGTGAATTTTTTTTCCATTGAACCCAGTCCTCAGTTATAAGGTATTGATGGCCGTGAGACTCTTGAGATTCATTAATTTCAGTTCATTCTTAGGAGGACTTTTCGAGACTTTGTAAATGATCCCGGGAACACCTCATTTCAATGTCTGAACAGTACATTATCTTTACTAATTAAAAAATTATCACAGTGATGGATTCTGCTTAATTTAAATTGACTTCTTTGTGGGGTAAAAAGGCAATTAAAGTTAAGAATATTTGAAAGGATTCCTAAGTGGGGGACATTATTTCAGTGGGAAAATAAAAATGGCACCTGAAACACACAACATGATTCTTGTTTTCTCTGATTAGAGAAAACACAGTCCCTCTGAACATTCTCTCTGAAGCCTTTGAGGCCAAAATTGGTGAACTTGAACCATCTGGAAAAGCTGTTTTACCAGCCATATGAAAATAACCAAAATAAATACTTCTCAAAGGGGGAAATCAACAGATAATGTCTAAAATTGATAAATTAAGCAAAAATAAGGGATATTATTTACAGAGATAAAAATGTCTCTGAAGTAAGATATAACATGACCAATGAGTAGTCCCAGTTTGTTTGGAACTGTCCTTATTTATTTTTACCGAAAATACCAAGTCCTTCGAAATCCCTCAGTTCTGGGAAAACAGGGCCAACTGGTCACCTTAGAAATAGATGCCAAGTTTAAAAGTGGCTCCTGAAAGGAGTGAACCAAGAGGTGGAGAAAAAGACAACAGCTTTTATTTTTATATATAAACCTTTGGTAATCTTTGAGTTTTAAATCACCTACATTTATGGCTTTGATTTAAAATTTAAAACAAATATAGTTCTATGTTAGTAAAGAAGAAAAAGGTAACTGTGCATGTCAGAGAAATAAGCAGTGGAGAGGAGCTTCAAGATGGCGGGAAAGTAAGTTGTGAGATCACCTTCCTCCCTACAAATACATCAGAGCTGCACCTACATATGGAGCAACTCCTACAGAACACCTACTGAACACTGGCAGAAGACCTCAGACCTCCCCAAAGGCAAGAAACTCCCCACTTACCTGGGTAAGGCAAAAGAAAAAATAGAGACGAAAGAATAGGGATGGGACCTGCACCAGTGGGAGAGAGCTGTGAAGGAGGAAAGGTTTCCACACACTAGGAAGCCCCTTCGTGGGTGGAGACTGCGGGTGGCAGAGTGGGGGAGCTTCGGAGCCGCGGAAGAGAATGCAGTAACAGGGGTGTGGAGGGCAAAGTGGAGAGATTCCCGCACAGAGGATCGGTGCCAACCAGCACTCACCAGCCCGAGAGGCTTGTCTGCTCACCCGGCAGGGCTGGCAGGGGCTGGGAGCTGAGGCTTGGGCTTCAGTCAGATGCAGGGAGAGGACTGGGGTTGGCGGCGTGAACACAGCCTTAAGGGGGCTAGTGCACCACGGCTAGCTGGGAGGGAGTCCGGGAAAAAGTCTGGAGCTGCCGAAGAGGCAAGAGACCATTGTTTCAGGGTGCACAAGGAGAGGGGATTCAGAGCGCCGCTTAAAGGAGCTCCAGAGGCGGGTGCCAGCCGCGGCTAACAGCGCGGACCCCAGAGACAGGCATGGGACGCTAAGGCTGCTGCTGCAGCCACCAAGAAGCCTGTGCACGAGCACAGGTCACTATACACACCTCCCCTCCCGGGAGCCTGTGCAGCCTGCCACTGCCAGGGTCACGTGATCCAGGGACAACTTCCCCAGGAGAGCACGTGGTGTACCTCAGGCTGGTGCAACGTCATGCCAGCCTCTGCCGCCGCAGGCTCGCCCCGCATCCGTACCCCTCCCTCCCCCCGGCCTGAGTGAGCCAGAGCCCCCGAATCAGCTGCTCCTTTAACCCCGTCCTGTCTGAGCGAAGAACAGACGCGCTCAGGCGACTGACATGCGGAGGCGGGGCCAAATCCAAAGCTGAACCCTGGGAGCTGTGCGAACAAAGAAGAGAAAGGGAAATCTCTCCCAGCAGCCTCAGGAGCAGCGGATTAAAGCTCCACAATCAACTTGATGTACCCTGCACCTGTGGAATACCTGAATAGACAACGAATCATCTCAAATTGAGGAGGTGGACTTTGGGAGCAACGAAATATATGTATTTTTCCCTGTTTCTCTTTTTGTGAGTGTGTATGTGTATGCTTCTGTGTGATTTTGTCTGTATAACTTTGCTTTTACCATTTGTCCTAGGGTTCTGTCTGTCCTTTTTTTAATTACTTAAAAAAACTTTTTTTCTTAATAATTATTTTTTATTTTATTTTAATAACTTTATTTTACTTTATTTTATTTTATTTTATCTTCTTCTTTCTTTCTTTTTTTTCTCCCTTTTATTCTGAGCCGTGTGGAGGACAGGCTCTTGATGCTCCAGCCAGGCATCAGGGCTGTGTCAATGAGGTGGGAGAGCCAAGTTCAGGACACTGGTCCCCAAGAGACCTCCCAGCTCCACGTAATATCAAATGGTGAAAATCTCCCAGAGATCTCCATCTCAATGCCAAGACCCAGCTCCACTCAATGACCAGCAAGCTACAGTGCAGGACACCCTATGCCAAACAATTAGCAAGACAGGAACACAACCCCATCCAGTAGCACAGAGGCTGCCTAAAATCATAATAAGGTCACAGACACCCCAAAACATACCACCAGATGTGGATCTGCCCACCAGAAAGGCAAGATGCAGCCTTATCCACCAGAACACAGGCACTAGTCTCCTCCACCAGGAAGCCTACACAACCCACTGAAACAACCTTAGCCACTGGGGACAGACAACAAAAACAACGGAAACTATGAACCTGACGCCTGTGAAAAGGAGACCCTAAACACAGTAAGTTAAGCAAAATGAGAAGACAGAGAAACACACAGCAGATGAAGGAGAAAGGCAAAAACCCAACAGACCTAACAAATGAAGAGGAAATAGGCAGTCTACCTGAAAAAGGATTCAGAATAATGATAGTAAAGATGATCCAAAATCTTGGAAATAGAGTGGAGAAAATATAAAAAACGTTTAACAACGACCTAGAAGAACTAAAGAGCAAACAAACAGTGATGAACAACACAATAAATGAAATTAAAAATTCTCTGGAAGGGATCAATAGCAGAATAACTGAGGCAGAAGAATGGATAAGTGACCTGGAAGATAAAATAGTGGAAATAACTACTGCAAAGCAGAATAAAGAAAAAAGAATGATAAGAATTGAGGACAGTCTCAGAGACCTCTGGGACAACATTAAACGCATCAACATTCGAATTATAGGGGTTCCAGAAGAAGAAGAGAAAAAGAAAGGGACTGAGAAAATATTTGAAGTGATTATAGTTGATAACTTCCCTAACATGGGAAAGGAAATAGTTAATCAAGTCCAGGAAGCACAGACAGTCCCATAGAGGACAAATCCAAGGAGAAACACAACAAGACACATATTAATCAAACTATTAAAAATTAAATACAAAAAACAAATATTAAAAGCAGCAAGGGAAAAGCAACAAATAACACACAAGGGAATCCCCATAAGTTTAACAGCTGATCTTTCAGGAGAAACTCTGCAAGCCTGAAGGGAGTGACAGGACATATTTAGAGTGATGAAGGAGAAAAACCTACAACTAAGATTACTCTACCCAGCAAGGATCTCATTCAGATTTGACGGAGAAATTAAAAGCTTTACAGACAAGCAAAAGCTAAGAGAATTCAGCACGACTGAACCAGCTTTAAAACAAATGCTAAAGGAACTTCTCTAGGCAAGAAACACAAGAGAAGGAAAAGACCTACAATAGTAAACCCAAAACTATTAAGAAAATGGTAATACAATTATCAACATACATATTGATAATTACCTTAAATGTAAATGTATTAAATGCTCTAACCAAAAAACATAGACTAGCTGAATGGATACAGAAACAAGACCTGTATATATGCTGTCTACAAGAGACCCACTTTAAACCTAGGGACACATACAGACTGAAAGTGAGGGGATGGAAAAAGATATTCCATGCAAATGGAAATCAAAAGAAAGCTGGAGTAGCAATGCTCATATCAGACAAAATAGACTTTAAAACAAAGACTATTACAAGAGACAAAGAAGGACACTACACAATGATCAAGGGATCAATCTAAGAAGAAGATATAACAATTGTAAATATTTATGCACCCAACATAGGAGCACCTCAGTACATAAGGCAAATACTAAAAGCTAAAAAAGGGGAAATCAACAGTAACACAATCATAGTAGGGGACTTTAACACCCCACTTTCACTAATAGACACATCAAGAAAATGAAAATAAATAAGGAAGCACAAGCTTTAAATGATACATTAAACAGGATGGAAATAGGACATTCCATCCAAAAACAACGGAATACACATTCTTCTCAAGTGCTTATGGAACATTCTCCAGGATAGATCATATCTTGGTTCACAAAATAAGCTTTGGTAAATTTAAGAAAATTGAAACCATGTCAAGTATCTTTTCTGACCACAACTCTATGAGACTAAATATCAATTACAGGAAAAAATCTGTATGAAATACAAACACATGCAGGCTAAACAACACACTAGTTAATAACCAAGAGATCACTGAAGAAATCAAAGAGGAAATCAAAAAATACCTAGAAACAAATGACAATGAAAACACAATGACCCAAAACCTATGGGATGCAGCAAAAGCAGTTCTAAGAGGGAAGCTTATAGCAATAAAATCCTACCTTAAGAAACAAGAAACATGTCAAATAAACAACCTAACCTTACACCTAAAGCAATTAGAGAAAGAAGAACAAGAAACACCAAGTTAGAAGAAGGGAAGAAATCATAAAGATCAGATCAGAAATAAATGCAAAAGAAATGAAGGAAACAATAGCAAAGATCAGTAAAACTAAAAGCTGGTTCTTTGAGAAGATAAACAAAATTGATAAACCAATAGCCAGACTTATCAGGAAAAAAAGGGAGAAGACTCAAATCAATAGAATTAGAAATGAAAAAGGAGAGGTAACAACTGACACTGTAGAAATACAAAGGATCCTGAGATTACTACAAGGAACTGTATGCCAATAAAATGGACAACCTGGAAGAAATGGACAAATTCTTAGAAATGCACAGTCTTCTGAGACTGAACCAGGAAGAAATAGAAAATATGAACACACCAATCACAAGCACTGAAATTGAAACTGCGATTAAAAAGCTTCCAGCAAACAAAAGCCCAGGACCAGGTGGTTTCACAGGCAAATTCTATCAAACATTTAGAGAAGAGCTGACACCTACCCTTCTCAAACTCTTCCAAAATATAGCAGAAGGAGGAACACTCCCAAACTCATTCTATGATGCCACCATCACCCTGATACCAAAACCAGACAAAGATGTCACAAAAAAGAAAACTACAGGCCAATATCACTGATGAACATAGATGCAAAAATCCTCAACAAAATACTAGCAAACAGAATCCAGCACATTAAAAGGATCATACACTATGATCAAGTGGGGTTTATCCCAGGAATGCAAGGATTCTTCAATATACGCAAATCAATCAACGTGATACACCATATTAACAAATTGAAGGAGAAAAACCATGTGATCATCTCAATAGCTGCAGAGAAAGCTTTTGACAAAATTCAACACACATTTATGATAAAAACCCTCCAGAAAGTAGGCATAGAGGGAACTTACCTCAACATAATAAAGACCATATATGACAAACCCACAGCCAACATCGTCCTCAAGGGTGAAAAAATGAAACCATTTTCACTAAGATCAGGAACAGAACAAGGTTGTCCACTCTCACCACTATTATTCAACATTGTTTTGGAAGTTTTAGCCACAGCAGTCAGAGAAGACAAAGAAATAAAAGGAATCCAAATCAGAAAAGAAGTAAATTTGTCACTGTTTGCAGATGACATGATACTATATATAGAGAATCCTAAAGATGCTACCAGAAAACTACTAAAGCTAATCAATGAATTTGGTAAAGTAGCAGGATACAAAATTAATGCACAGAAATCTCTTGCATTCCTAGATATTTATGATGAAAAGTCTGAAAATGAAATTAAGAAAACACTCCCATTTGCCATTGCAACAAAAAAAGTAAAATATCTAGGAATAAACCTACCTAAGGAGACAAAAGATGTGTATGCAGAAAATTATAAGACACTGATGAAAGGATTTAAAGATGATACAAATAGATGGAGAGATATACCATGTTCTTGGATTGGAAGAATCAGCATTGCGAAAATGACTCTACTACCCAAAGCAATGTACAGATTCAATGCAATCCCTCTGAAACTACCACTGGCATTTTTCACAGAACTATATCAAAAAACTTCACAATTTGTTTGGAAACACAAAACACCTTGAATAGCCAAAGCAATCTTGAGAACGAAAAACGGAGCTAGAGGAATCAGGCTCCCTGACTTCAGAGTATACTACAAAGCTACAGTAAACAAGACAGTATGGTACTGGCACAAAAACAGACATATAGATCAATGGAACAGGATAGAAAGCCCAGAGATAAACCCATGCACATATGGTCACCTTATGTTTGATAAGCAGGCAAGACTATACAGTGGAGAAAAGACAGCCTCTTCAATAAGTGAAACTGGGAAAACTGGACAACTACATGTAAAAGAATGAAATTAGAACACTCCCTAACACTATACACAAAAGTAAACTCAAAATGGACTAAAGACCTAAATGTAAGGCCAGACACCATCAAACTCTTAGAGGAAAACATAGGCAGAACACTCTATGACATAAATCACAGCAAGATTCTTTTTGACCCACCTCCTAGAGAAATGGAAGTAAAAACAAAAATAAACAAATGGGACCTAATGAAACTTAAAAGCTTTTGCACAACAAAGGAAACCATAAACACGATGAAAAGACAGCCCTCAGAATGGGAGAAAATATTTGCAAATGAAGCAACTGACAAAGGATTCATCTCCAAAACATACAAGCAACTCATGCCGCTCAATATCAAAAAAGCAAACAGGGCTTCCCTGGTGGCGCAGTGGTTGAGAGTCCGCCTGCCGATGCAGGGGACACGGGTTCGTGCCCCGGTCCAGGAAGATCCCACATGCCGCGGAGCGGCTGGACCTGTGGGCCATGGCCGCTAAGCCTGCGTGTCCGGAGCCTGTGCTCCGCAACGGGAGAGGCCACAACAGTGGGAGGCCCGCGTACCGCAAAAAAAAAAAAAAAAAAAAAAAAAAAGAAGTAGAGATTCTTAATGGAATCCCATTTAAAAAAAAAAAAAAAAAGCAAACAACACAATCCAAAAATGGGCAGAAGACCTAAATAAACATTTCTCCAAAGAAGACATACAGATTGCCAACAAACACATGAAAGAATGCTCAACACCATTAATCATTAGAGAAATGCAAATCAAAACTACAATGAGATATCATCTCACACTGGTCAGAATGACCATCATCAAAAAATCTACAAACAATAAATGCTGGAGAGGGCATGGAGAAAAGGGAACCCTCTTGCACTGTTGGTGGGAATGTAAATTGATACGGCCACTATGGAGAACAGTATGGAGGTTGCTTAAAAAACTAAACATAGAACTACCATACCACAGAGCAATCCCACTACTGTGCATACACCCTGAGAAAACCATAATTCAAAAAGAGTCATGTACCACAATGTTCATTGCAGCTCTATTTACAATAGCCAGGACATGGAAGCAACCTAAGTGTCCATCAACAGACGAATGGATAAAGAAGATGTGGCACATATATACAATGGAATATTACTCAGCCACAAAAAGAAATGAAATTGAGTTATTTGTAGTGAGGTGGATGGACCTAGAGTCTGTCATACAGAGTGAAGTAAGTCAGAAAGAGAAAAACAAATACCGTATGCTAACACATATATATGGAACCTCAAAAGAAAAGAAAAGAAAAAAAAATGGTCAGAAGAACCTAGGGGCAAGACAGGAATAAAGATGCAGACCTACTAGAGAATGGACTTGAGGATATGGGGAGGGGAAAGGGTAAGCTGGGACAAAGTGAGAGAGTGGCATGGACATATATACACTACCAAATGTAAAATAGATAGTCAGTGGGAAGCACCCGCATAGCACTGGGAGAGCAGCTCGGTGCTTTGTGACCACCTAGAGGGGTGGGATAGGGAGGGTGAGAGGGAGGGAAACGCAAGGGCGAAGAGGTATGGGGACATATATATATGTATAACTGATTCACTTTGTTATAAAACAGAAACTAACACACCATTGTAAAAGAATTATACTCCAATAAAGATGTTAAAATAAATAAGCAGTGGAGTAGGAAGGGCAGGTGGTGAATGGGACAAAGGAGGAAAAGACAGTGAGCTGAGCATTATTTTGCAGAGCTCACACGGAGAGAGGAGAGACTTCCACACTTAGAGTCTTGTCTTTCTGCCTCCCACTCTTCGTTTCTTCCGTTCCCATCTTTCTTTCTTTCTCTCCTTCCTGGTTCCTAAGCTTCATGTTACTTCTTTGCTAGCCAGATTTCTAACTGAACACTTTCAAATCTTTTTCAGAAGGTAGAAATTTTAGCATTGTTTGATTTAGGCTAGGGTTGCCAGTTAAAATCCAGGATGCTCATTTCGATTTGAATTTTTTGATAAAGAATGATTATTTAGTGTAACTATCTGTCCCAAATATTGTCCTAAATATCACATGGGATATATTTATACTAAAAAGTATTTATTTACCTGAAACTCAACTATAACTGGGTATCTTGTGTTTTTATTTGCTAAATCTGGCAACCTTAAGTTAGACTTTTTTCCTCCAAAATTACAGGTGGTGTGGGGAAAGGGTCAGAGACTAGAATTAAAAAGAGTTGGGCTTGTTAGTAACAGCTCTGGGTTTGAGTTTTCACATTTGCAAAATGAGGGGGTCAATCCAGATCATCTCTCTACTCATCTCCAGCTGTAGTATTCATAAGTTAAATTCATCTTGTTTGAGAATGTCCTTGACATAACCAAAGACATGTCATGAGCCACAGTTGGGAACTGTTGATCTGATCTTCTCCTGCCTCTGTGGAGAAAGCAGTAGTCAAGAAAGTGGGCCTGTTTCCACCCCATCTGTCTATGGCCAGACCCTATGAGGTAATGGAGAGATTCCTGAGAGGCTAAGAGTGCAGATCACATTTTATGGCTGTTTCGGAATTTGGCAGCAAGAGAGTCTGAACTAGACTTAAAAGGTCAACAGTATGTCCCACAGTGTCAGTGTGAGGAGGAAAGACAAATCAAGTATTCCACGGCAGCTTCAGCCACAAGGTACACCTGATATGTCGTGTTTACTTCCAGAAACCTGCACCCAATTCCATGGCCCAACACGGGGGATCCACCTCATGTGACTAGGCTTGGAAATTTTGTATTTTAATAGATTGGGCAGTTTCCATACATGAGCTAAACACCATCATTTCGAATTTATAGCTGGGGGTCAGTCTAATGCCATGGAAAGTTCACAAGCTTTGAGGTCAGTCAGGCTGCAGTGTAAATCCTAGTTCCACCCCATCCTACGGTATGACCTTCAGCAAGTCACTGCATCATCAGTGTAAAACATGGCAGGGCTCACGTTTAATGAGTTCTTACCATGTTCTTGTGTTACATGCTTTCTTTGCTCACTTCAATAAACCCTCACAATGTCTCTGAAATGTAGGTGATGTTATCAAAAATAATTACAATATAATTTCATCATATTTTATACGTTCAATTATAAGTGAGGAAATTAAAGTTGAAAGGGGCATGAGATCTAGCCAAGGTCACATGGAATATTGTGGTGAAGCCAGGACTTAATATCAAGTCTATCCATCCAAAACTCACTGCCTCACATCTATAAATTTTCTCTTTCTCACTAAGCTCTTCTATCTCTATACATGTATCTTTCTTAGGGTTATAGGGAGAACTGAAGACTGCCGTATAAATAAAGCACATGTGGTACTCATTAAATTGTTACCTTCATACTCTCTTCATTTGACAAGGAAGAATAATTAGAGTCAATACGAGCCAGAGAAATAGTCCATAGGACTCAAGATATTTGCTTTTTTATTCCCCAATCAAATGATCTGACCACTTAAAACCACTCAAACCTAAGCAACAGAAATCTCACAGGTTTGAGATGTCTGCCCAGCACCTTAAAATATCATTATTTTAGGCAAGCGGTTGACAAACCACAGCTTATGAGCCAAACCAGCCAAGGCTGCTCCGGTAAGTAAACTTTTATTGAAACGCAGCCATGCCCATTGGTCTACCTGTTGTCTGTGGTTGCTTTCACGCTACAACACTATTGAGTAGTTATGACAGAGATCATATGGCTCACAAAGCTGAAAATATTTATTACCTGGACTTTACAGACAAAGTTGCCGATCCCTGTTGTAGACCATCACGATTCAACAACTGGGATAACTGGAAAGCTGGGCAAGAATTTGGGCTTCAGCATCAGTTGGGGAGGGGGGTGTTTATAGAGTTAGCTCCTAGATTTGAGAATCTGTACATGAGGCAAGCTTTGCCATGAACTAAGCCAGTACATTTATATGTGACTATTTTCCAAACGCACATGAATGCCGTGTGATAGATAAAATAAAACTTTATTTAAAAGCTTTATTAAATTCATAGGAGCTTTGGGTCATCCAACCAACACATAATAAATATAACTTCTGTCCTGAAAAGGCCCCCAGAATTACTCTTTTAAAAAGGAAGCCTAATGATATAACAGAATACATTTTAGCCATCCTAAGGAGTAAATCTAACAAATTCTTGAAACTGCATTGAGCAGGGCCCTTTGTACTACAACAATGACTAATGGTGTCAGTTATAAGTGATTCTTAGTCATTTGCTTAAAAACGAAATAGACATAAGTTACTTAAGATCCACAGGATGTCTCCCTTTGCCATTAAATACTTTTTTAGTGTATCCCCAAAGTTAATGAAATGGAGTTCCTGCTGTTCTGTTATTGTTCTCGCTGTTGAATAATGATAAATTCAGCCTTTTAAAAATGTTTATTCAAGTATACTTGATTTACAATATTGTGTTAGTTTCAGGTGAATTCAGTCATTTTACTAATTCAGATTGGCCATCACCCCTTGAGTAGAAATAAATAGGTTATACCTCTTATAGAACATAGTGTATTTTATTGTTGCTTTTGTTTGTTCTGTTTACTTTTGTATGAGTTAAGAATCTTTTTTTGCTGCAAGTGACAGAAAAACCAACTCAAAATGGATTAAGGTGAAAAGAGGAATTAATTGGTTCAGGGAACTCAAAGGTCCACAGGTACCTCTGCCTGCAGGTATGGCTTGATCATGGTCCAAGCAAAGACAGGATCATCTGACTCATTGGCTTTGCTTCCTGTGGGTTGGTTCCATTTCAGGCTTTATGAATTTCAGTCCTGACCCAAGGAGTGTTAAGGTGGCTGCAGATCCAGGCTTCACATCCTTACTCTGCCAATTAGAGTGGTAAACAAAGAATCCTTCTTTCCCCAGAAACACCAGCTAACTTCTCCTCACACTGACTCCAATCCCCAAACCGATCCAAGGGAGAAGACAGGCTAGCTAATTTAAGGCAATCTGGATGTATTTTTAAAGCAGGCCCAGGTCAACCCCAATTCAAACCATGTTGGTTGAAGGTGAAGTACCTGGCGGAACCAGAGTACCATTGCTGAAAGCAAGAGAGTGTGAGGGACACCTTGCATGATCAGGAGGTGAGAAATCCATGTCCTCTACAACTCTGAAGCAGATTTTGTGTTGTCTAAATTGGTTTAAATTTTGAATTACCCAGAGGAAGTAGAGCTTTGTAGTTAAAAATAAGCATTTTGGAATCAGACTCCTAGAGTTCAAATCCCAGCTCACTGACTAGCAATGTGAGCTTGGGTAAGGTATTCAAACTCTCTGTGCTTAGTTTGCACTTCCTCTCACTCTCCTGCTGGGAGGCAGTGGTGGTAACAACAGAGGTGCTAGCTTCAGGAAGCACCTAAAAGCAGAGAGCAACCAGTACTTATTTGTCCCCAGAGAGAGCAGGCTCTTTCCTGGGGCCTTGGGGTCACAGCGGGTTGGAGGGAGTAGCTGATTTCAGACATTGCTAATAGGGCCTCTCCTGCTTCATCCACCTGGGAAATGTGGTCCAGTCTTGGAGCAAATGGCAGTGTGTCTGCCTAATGGAAGGGACAAGGGTAGTACACAGTTATAACACTTGGGGCCTAAAGCAATTAGTTTCTGCTACAAATTGCTCTTCTGGGAGTGAAACTGAGAGATTAGTACCTTCCTTCCACCTAGGAAAACTATTATGGGGTTCTGTAGAAGCAGCAAGAATCAGGACCAACTGTAGGTTCCTAATTCAGGGGCCTAAGCTGGTTGAGGGTGGGAGGTGAGAGGCAAAGGGTCCAGGGCAACCGGCAGGGCAATTGGGATACTTACAGCTTGGCGTCTGGGTGTCTCACATGGGAGGGACATGAGACAAACGGCCAAAACACTCTTCGATTTCTAAGGCTTGTTATAGACCAGGGACCTCAGGACAAAAGAAAGACATTCTTTAAGGTTTTATCCTTATAAAATATGTGAAACTCAGAAATCTGCACAAAAGAATTTAAAAGACACACCATGTACCCATAATCCAGATTTAATACATTCTGACATTTTGACATATTTGCTTTACATCTTTGAAAAAATAAAGAAAGAAAACATATCAAGTCAATAAAAGCCTATGTCTTTCCCTTCCTTCTCTCCCTAGATGAAGTGGTGCTGTGGCTTCTATATTTACTACAAATTCAGATGTTCATATAAAGTATGTAGTAATATTTTCTAGATTTTCATACTTTACATGAATGGCATCATACAATATACATCCTCTGGCCACTTGATATTTTTATGTACGTTTGTGATGTATCCACATTGATAGATAAAGATCTAGTGCATTTATTTTAAGTGATGAATAACATTTCAATGAATGAATGAATGAAGGAGTGAATGAATGAAGAGATTATAATTTATTTATTCCCTGCCATATCAGAGATTATGGGCATCCTTGTTTCTTTCCTCACTTTAAAGGGATTATTTCTAAAGGGAACCCTCATACACTGTTGGTGGGAATGTAAATTGATACAGCCACTGTGGAGAACAGTTTAGAGGTTCCTTAAAAAACTAAAAATAGAAATACCATACGACCCAGCAATCCCACTACTGGGCATATACCCTGAGAAAACCATAATTCAAAAAGAGTCATGTACCACAATGTTCATTGCAGCTCTATTTACAATAGCCAGGACATGGAAGCAACCTAAGTGTCCATGGACAGATGAATGGATAAAGAAGATGTGGCACATGTATACAATGGAATATTACTCAGCCATAAAAAGAAATGAAATTTGAGTTATTTGTAGTGAGGTGGATGGACCTAGAGTCTGTCATACAGAGTGAAGTAAGTCAGAAAGAGAAAAACAAATACCGTATGCTAACACATATATATGGAATCTAAAAAAAAAAAAAAAATCGTCATGAAGAACCTAGGGGCAAGACGAGAATAAAGACGCAGACCTACTAGAGAATGGACTTGAGGACACGGTGAGTGGGAAGGGTAAGCTGGGACGAAGTGAGACAGTGGCATGGACATATATACACTACCAAATGTAAAATAGATAGCTAGTGGGAAGCAGTCGCATAGCACAGGGAGATCAGCTCGGTGCTTTGTGACCAGCTAGAAGGGTGGGATAGGGAGGGTGGGAGGGAGATGCAAGGGGGAAGAGATATGGGAATATATGTATATGTATAACTGATTCATTTTGTTATAAAGCAGAAACTAACACAGCATTGTAAAAGAATTATACTCCAATAAAAATGTTTTTTAAAAAAGATTATTTCTAAAATTTCAGCATTAAGTATGATGTTGGCTAAAGGTTTTTGACATGTGCCCTTTATCGTGTTAAAGAAATTTCCTAACATTTCAAGTTCACTAAGAGTTTTTATTACTTTACCAAATGATTTTTTTGCACTAATGAGATGATCATATGTATTTTTTTCATTTAATTGTTAATATAATGAATTAATTTAAGGCAGACACAGCTAGTTGTCTACTCAGTATTCATTCTTCTTTTTCTTCCACACAGAATCCTGGTTCTGTTCAAGGTAGCAGTGATGGAGGCTAATTCTGATTATACCTTTCAGTGTTTGTTTTTTCATGCACCTAAAGTTTGTTTGTTTGCTTTAATTTTTATTGGAGTATAGTTGACTTACAATGTTGTGTTAGTCTCAGGTGTACAGCAACGTGAATCAGTTATACATATGTATATATCCATACATGTATATATGCATACATATATACATATGTATATATCCGTCCTTTCTCAGATTCTTTTCCCATATATGTTATTACAGAATATCGAGTAGAGTGCTATACAGTAGGTCCTTATTAGTTATCTATTTTATATATAGTAGTGTATATATGTTAATCCCAATCTCCTAATTTATCACTTCCCCCCACATTTCCCCTTTGGTAACCGTAAGTTTGATTTTGAGATCTGTGAGTCTGTTTCTGTTTTGTAAATAAGTTCATTTGTATCATTTTTTAAATTAGATTCCACATATAAGTGGTATCATTATGATATTTGTCTTCCTCTGTCTGAAGTATTATCATACTTCACTTAGTATGATAATCTCTAGGTTCATCCATGTTGCTGCAAATGGCATTATTTCGTTCTTTTTTATGGCTAATATTCCATTGTAAATATGTACCACATCTTCTTTATCCATTCCTCTGTCGATGGACATTTAGGTTGCTTACTCATCACTGTTTTAGCATCCTCCCTTTCAGCTACAAGTGGACTTCTGGCCAGTCTGGCTGGCCTGGATGTGGAATTCTGCCAGGAAAACTCCGGGAAAATAAAAGGAGAAAACATGGCAGACCGATCCCTTCACTTTTCCTTCCCTTTCCTTTCTCGGACCTGGGTCCAGTGCTGGAGCTGGCAGCAGTACTCATATGACCATGAAAAAAAAAGGCTAAAGGATCACAGATCATCAATCCTGATATTGATGAGCCACTGATCCAATACTAGCAACCGTCTAACTCCAGATTCTCGCGGCATGAGTAAAGAAAATGCCTATTTGTTTGAGCCATTCTAGACAAGTTGACAAGTTTCCTATTCTTTGAACCTGAATACACTTCTAACTGACAAAGTTTCAATTATAACCATTTTTGTATTCTTGAAACAGATTCTGCTTGGTCATTATGTATTTTTAATACAATAATGTATTTATTCTGCTAATATATTATTTAAGTCTTTTGCATCTGTGTTCATTGGTGAGATAGGTCTATAATTTTCCCATTAAATACTATTTCTGTCCAGTTTTGATAGACCCAAAAGAAATGGGTGGGCAGCTTTCCCTCTCATTCTAATATTTGGAATAATTCTATAAGATGATGCTTATATGTCAATATTGAAGACACCTGTCTGGGTCTGATACTTTATTTTGGTGAATAAAGTTCCCATTAATTTAGTTTCTTCAATAATTGTATGTACATTACAATAGTCTGTTTCTTCTTGATTTCACTTTGGTAATTCCTGTTTTGGGGGTGGTATATTATATGCTACATCTAAAATTTCAAAGCTCATGATTTTTTTTTTTGTTTAACCATCTTCAATGTCTAAAATTATCCTCTTTTTGTTCCTAATATTGTTTGTCTACGTGTTATTTCTTTTTCCCTTGATAAATCTTGTCAGTTTATATAGTGTGTTAGTCTTTACAAAGACACAGCATTTAACTTTCAGATCTCAAGTCTTTTTTTGTTTTCTGTGTTATTTTCTGCACTTATCGCTTCCTTCCACTTGACTTAAATGTATGTTGCTCTTTTCTTTTACCTTCTTGAGCTCAATGCTTTACTTATTTTCAATGTTTCTTATTTTAAAATTTGTGTATTTAGGGTTATAATGTCCTTTTTAAGTCCTTCTCTAGCTGCATGCTGGCAGTTTAGATATGGAACGATTTCACTATCATTCAGTTCCAAATATTTCATGAATCCCACTGTGATTTCTGCTTTAACTCATGAATTATTTAGAACCATATTTTCCAGTTTCCAAATACTGGGTTTTTTCCCTCGTTTTCCTAATTGATTTCTGATTTTATTACATCACTGAGTGTAGTCTACAGTAAAATGACTCATTAATACATGTTTACATGTCTTTGCCAAGGATTACTGATTAATTTTTATATGTGCAAATGGCCTTGAGAGGAGTACATAATCTATGTTTGGTGAGTACAGGATCTACATACGTCCGTTAGATCAAAGTTGTTAATTGTGTTGTTCAAATTTTCTGTATCCTTAATTGATTTTTGTTTATTTCACTTAGTAATTTCTAGAAGTATAATTTAAATATCTATTATGACAATGTATTTGGGTTTTTTGTTATGTATTTTGAAACTATATTTTGGGGGCACCCAGAAATAGGATGGTTATATTCCCCTTGGTAAGAAGAATTTATCAGAAATGATTATCTTTTTTCCCTGAAAGTCCACTTTGCTTAATAATAATATTGTTACACCAGACTGTTTTGTAAAAGGTGCATTTTTTAAAAGACACATGCCATAAAAATCCAAATATTGTTAAAAGATAGTGTGCATAACATAAGTGTCCTTTCCACTCCCACCCCCGTTCCCTAGGTTTCCCTTCTCAGAAACAAACTGTTGCCAGATTTCCATGGATTCTTTCACAAATATTCTATGAGCATTTGATTTCAATGAAAATATATTTATATATTAGGAGTTTTGTGAATTTATCTGTTCTTTTCTAAGTGCTGATTCTTTTGTTTGTTCCATTTACTGTCTCTATAATACTTTCATCTCATTTTAAATTTATGTTTTATCATTTTTAATTTATTTTTTAATTTTTATTTTTATAAATAAAATAAATTTTATTTATTTATTTTTTATTTTTCATCTTTTGAGGGAATTTTTTTGTTGCTTGGTTGTGTAAATAGGCATCTGTGAATTCTGTGTTGTGAAAACGTCTGTAAAAAGATTTTATAATCACGTCTGCCAGAGCCCTAGTAATCTTAACATTCCTGGAATTAAAAAATTTTTAATTTCCATCTGGTTTTCCTTCACGTTGAAGGCACTGTGTATGTGTTCAACATACCAGGGTGAGGTGCAGAACTCGGGTTTTCCATCACACATGTAACATTTTTTTCTCACCCAAGTAAACCTTCTTGATCTAGAGATATAGAAACTATATTCTTAAGCTACATTCTTTTTCCTGAATGGAAGATTCTTTAGGACTCCAGGAATTCTTCAGGAAATGCAATTCTAGCTTCCATGACCTATGTCTCCATTATCCCCTAGAACATCAGAATCCCAGTCCTCAGCATTCAGGAACAATAAATGCATCCAAAGCTTCTGTTGATTGCTGCTGCATCAAAAAACTTATTATTGGGCTTCCCTGGTGGCGCAGTGGTTGGGAGTCCGCCTACCGATGCAGGGGACACGGGTTCGTGCCCCGGTCCGGGAAGATCCCACATGCCGCGGAGCGGCTGGGCCCGTGAGCCGTGGCCGCTGAGCCTGCGCGTCCGGAGTCTGTGCTCCGCAACGGGAGAGGCCACAACAGTGAGAGGCCCGCGTACCCCCTCCCCCCCAAAAAAGAAAACTTATTATTTGGCCTTTATTTCTTTTTTTCTGGCACCTAGGAATTTCCCTTCTTTCTTTCAAAATCAGCTATGAGATATTTAATTCTTCATTTATAAGTATTTTTAATAGGAAGGGGATTCTTTGTCCCTCGGTCAGTCTACCATGTTTCCTTGAAGTCTAGAATTGTGCGATTTGAATATTAAAATAAATCAATTACATTATAAGTATTATTAAATCTTTAAAACCATGACTATTTTTTAATGTGAACAGGCGACAACTGAGCTAAAAGTAAGCCTGTCTTGGACAGGGTTGAGTGTGTTTAGGATATGATTCACACCATGAAAACTCAGGTAAGCAAGAACTATCACATTCATTTTCTATAATTATACCTAAGTTTTCATCTCAGGCAAAGATTTAACCTCTATCCTACTGTTTTTCTTTCTCTTCTTCCTCTTCACTTTTTCAACGACCTACCTACTCCTCTCTAAACCCCAAACTGGGTTCCACAGTTCTACAATGCCTTGCAGTGCCAAGACTCTGGGGGAAGTGTGCTGCCATGCTAATAGGTCATATATCCACACAGATTACCACTGAGATGTTCTTCACACCAGGCAGCATAATTCTTCAGATCTGGAAATTCTCTGATTTTATTTTTTTTGGCCACAGGAACCTTTTTTTATAAGGCTGTCCATGGTTCCCTCTACTTACACCATAGCTGTTGCCTCTGTGATGATGTGTTGCCCATTTGGTGATATTTCTAGAAAGAAGGAGACAAGTTATTTCTTATATTGAGTTCCACAAACCTTTCTGAGGACTTGCACTATCTCTACCTCTCATAGGAGGTGAAGTGGAGTTCCACTTTACCCTGAGTCTTCCAGACCTCCCTCAATCTTTCTCTTTCTCTCTCCCACCTTCTGTTCTCTTAGCATGGAAAGTCATAGGGGCAAGAGGACAGGATGGGGAGACTGGAGTAAGGCGTTTCTTTTGAGACTTAGAGAACTTCTCCCTCATATCATTATATCTTGTCCATTTGCTTTTGGTCTAAGCCTATGGATATTTTTAGAGTCTTGATCTTCTAGAAATAAAATCTACGATGAAAAGTGTTTGAAAAGCAATTTACCTCATCCCTCTCCTGAAACAATAAACAGAATTGGTGAATACCTGCCTGAAACTGGGAGCAGGGAAAGAAGGTAAAGTGGAGTAAAAGAAAATGTAGGTAGTTTTTCAAACCAAGAACTCATCACAAATGACAGGATATATTTGTGACTGTCAGGATCTTGGGATCTCCCTTAGAAATCTTTCTGCAAGTTGCCCATAGTTCCTTCAATTGGTCTAATCATCACTGACTGCTGCCTACGAGGATCCTACTGCTCTCAACTTCCATCCCCCTGCCTGCCCCATGATCTTGCCAGAGAGCAAGTCCCTATATCCTACTTAAATGATAAATAAACTGAGTATAGAATTCTAGGTTGATGGTTATTTTCCCTTAGCACTTTGAATACATTATCCCATTGTCGCCTATGGAATTTACCCTTCAGAAAAATTTTCTAGAGAAATAAATTTCTCCTTATGTCCCTGTGTTATCTTTCCTGAACCACATAGTCTCTTAAAAAATGAACATATATACACTACCAAACATAAAATAGATAGCTAGTGGGAAGCAGCCACATAGCACAGGGAGATCAGCTCAGTGCTTTTTGACCACCTAGAGGGGTGGGATAGGGAGGGTGGAAGGGAGACACAAAAGGGAGGAGATATGGGGATATATGTATATGTATAGCTGATTCATTTTGTTATACAGCAGAAATTAACACACCATTGTAAAGCAATTATACTCCAATAAAGATATTTTTAAAAATAGAAAAAAAATTCTCTACATGCTAAGATCTTTGAGTCTATAATTGACAAAAATTTTTAAAACATATGTATGGAACTTAGCCATTTAAAGCACTGGTTGATGACTTTTTAATTGGGAAGCAATAACATTTTCCTTGCTCAAGCCATTTTAGAGACTCCTCTTCCAACACGAGGGCCTACATCTCATTCTTTTAAAACATTGCATCAGTGCCAAGTCTTGGTCCTTTTAGGAATTTTGCAAGTTGCAGTCATCTTAAAAGCTCTTGTCAAAAAGATAGATGGTCAAGTTGTGTGCAAAGAGGACCATAAACTACTGAAACATTATTTTGTGAATTTCATAAATAGATTCCAAATGTAGGATTCAAAGACAACTTCTAAAAATTATTCTAAACAATGGCATAACTGTTGGAAAAGTTAACAAACTCTGATTTGGTAAACAAGTTGTTTGTCAGACAAGCGTTGTCCCTATGATAACAAGATTTGAGGGCATTAGCTTTTGGAGTCTGACAGAAAAAGTTTGTACCCCAACTGTACTACTTACACAGATATATGACCTTTTGCAGATCATTAAAATTATTTGTGATTTAGTTTCTCATATGGAAAAATGAGGATAATTATTCTCATCTTACAGTATTTGTGCCTGGAAAACCCCCTTAAAGGGTTAATTACCTGAAATAAAAATGAAATTCCTATTAATTTCCAACAAATTAAGTTTTATATGTTCCTGAACTCTAACATTTACACCCATTTATGCCAAGGCAATACCAAAACACATAATAATAGAATTTCTTCAATAGTTAATACTGATTATCATTATAAAATCTAACAAGGCATCACCTTCAGTAATTATTTTATAATTTGGCAATTTGTTTCCTCCTCTAGTTAAGTTCTTCTATAGCTCTTATGTACCATATTATTAGGATTACACTCATACAATTACATGTAACACTCAATGTTTAAGTAATTCAATTTTAACACAGAAACAAAGCAATAAACAAAAGTATAACAGTACAAGAGAAATCATCAAAACAATGCAGTTTATAGAGCTCAATGTATGAGACTGACAGGGCTATTAAATCAGAGGTCTCTGAGGGGAGAAGGTCACAAGATCCACCTTTAGGACAGTAAAGAAGTCATAGTAGCTCCCCACTCAGCCCTCAGCATTGTGTGGGACACACAGACTCCATGTCAGTCTTTGTAAACACAACTGACATAAATACCTTTTGTGCTAAAGAAGTGGTATAAAATGAAATGGCTCTAATTTGAAAATGCATGCACCCCTATGTTCATTGCAGTATCATTTACAATAGCCAAGATATAGAAACAACTTGGGCTTCCCTGGTGGCACAGTGGTTGAGAGTCCACCTGCCGATGCAGGTTACACGGGTTCGTGACCCGGTCTGGGAGGATCCCACATGCCACAGAGCAGCTAGGCCCGTGAGCCATGGCCGCTGAGCCTGTGCGTCCGGAGCCTGTGCTCCGCAACGGGAGAGGCCACAGCAGTGAGAGGCCCGCGTACTGCAAAAAAAAAAAAAAAAGGAACAACTTAATTGTCCATCGATGGATGAATGGATAAAAAAGATGTGGTATATATGTATATAATGGAATACTACTCAGCCATAAAAAAGAATAAAATCCTGCCATTTCAACAACTAGGATGGACCTTGAAGGTACTATGCTAAGTGAAATAAGTCAGATGGAGAGAGACAAATACCATATGATTTCACTCATATGCAGACCTAAAAAAAAAAAACACAAAAGAAAAGAAAAACAAAAGCAAACTCATAGATACAGAGAACAGATTAGTGGCTACCAAAAGGGAAGGGGGTTGGGGGCAGGTAGAACAGATGAAGGGGTTAAATGTATGGTGATGGATGATAACTAGACGTGGTAGGCATCGCTTTGTAGAGTACATAGATGTCAGATTATAATGCCATACACCTGAATCATATATAATAAAAAGAAAGAAACTTTTTAACAAACAGAACTATTTTCTCACTCAAAAAAAAAAAATGAAATGGCTCAAGATGTTGAGCTATAATCCCAATAGGCTCTGTGGATGTGTCTATATATGAGATAAACACTATATTTAGTACATACCTGGCACATAGAAAATGTTCAATAAATGGCAATTGGTGTTACCTTATTGTCACAGTTTTACTATTACATCTTTCTCATTAATCTAGTTCAATTTTTACATTTGATTCATAAAAGATATAACTCACTTCCTTTTTTTAACCTTGTCATTTACAACTGATTTCACATTTAAATGGCTTTTATTCTGTTTTCCCAATGAATTTTAAATATCTTCTATACACCCCAATCCCTATACCTGCATGGAATAAATCTACAGTATTTGGAAAGATAAGTAATTGTCTTGTGGCTTGGGCAAGAGTCAATATGTCATCAAGCAATCACTTACATTTCCAAAAGAAGATAAATCAGTGAGAAGTTAAAAGACAGTGTTTTATGAAATAAAAGTTTACCAGTTAAAGAATTTTCTTTGACATCTTGAATTTTTCTCTAGAGAAAAAGTAGTCAAAACTCATTATAGTTATAAAAGATTTGTAGTTGTTGTTGCCATATTCAAATTTTCTCCCCAAGTTTTATATAACATGATTTTCTCTTCTTTAAGTGACCTTTGTCCTAAAACTCAGAGTCAGCGTATAATGAGCATGAGACCCTGAGCTGGGGTGGAAACTATGACAAAGCAGCATCAGAGATTTTAATGAGAAGAGAAAATACCAGGAGAAAAAAAAATGGTTGAGTCCAATGTTCATTTAGATAAAATTAAGTATAAATATTTACTTTAGGAGCCATGCAGGATCAAATCTTCATCTCCATGGCACAAAAACTACCCTTTAAACATGCCTGAGTCAATCATACGGAAATGTGAACAATAACTCTTTTTATTCTTCTACCTCACCAGTCCACCAAACAGACTAATGAATAAGCCACCAAGTGCACCCAACGGTGCGTGCTTTGTGATTTTCACATACAGTCACTATTCTTCTTAAAAGGACCAAGTGCGGTCTGATTCCCTGGTAAATCATACGGTGATGATTTGGGCTGTGCCCGCTGGATTATAACACGTGGGTGTTGCCACCAAACACACACTGGCTGCTGGCACAGCAGCCATGAATGTCACCCTGTGAGCAAAGAGCATGCAAGCATCACTAAGAAAACACTCTGTATCTGAGTTTGCTTGTAGAACTCATCTGTAAGATTTTATTCTTCAGTTCTTTTCTTATTTTATTTTTGCTCTATTGTGAGCAGATAGGCACTAGAATCATTCTAAAACAATGCTCAGAAAGTAATATGTCCCCCAGGAGCCAGGGACCTCTTATATTAACCAGAGATTTAAATTAAGATAACTGATGACAGCCATGAACATGAAGAAATTCAGATTTGCCTGAAAAGAACAAATAATATTCTCCTTTCCAAATACTCCGACTCTTGTTAAACAGACATTTCTTACCCTGTCTATCCCCAGCCTGATCACATGCGTGAAAAGGTTTTCTTTTTTTTAAGTTGATCATTAGTTTAAAATTAGGAAATACCATATTTTATTATGGTTTGTCTTAGATAATTTATGCTAAAAACTTATGCAAAAAGTGATATTTTTAAAGCTGCTGATAATTTCTAAAAGGTCACAGAGGGATATATACAAAAACAGAAACTTTATCTTTTGGGTATTAGTACACATCAAAAAGGAAACTGTATACATTCAGTTATTTTAAAGAAGCAATTACTGTCTCAATTGAATTATCTGGTGATTAACAGAAAAATATTTTAGAGGGCAGATAAGGCAGACCTGATATTGATCACATCAAGCAGATTGTTGGAAAGGTGGGAGAGAAAAATGAATACAGAGTTTCAACATTGTGACCCCAGCCTTTGATAGTCAGATAAGAATGTCCACCATAGAGGAAATGAAACTCAGCAAAGTCTGATTAGATCACAATGTGCAGAGAGAGGAGGTCTTATTTTATTTTATTTTTTTTATGATGCAAGAATCAAAGCATTGTTTTATTTCTCTCTCAGATGATATATATTTCACTATGTGTGAAAATAAAGAATTAGAATTGAGTCTGCTTTTATGTCCTACCGAATTTCTCCCCTGGAATGTGAAAACAAATTAAGAGAGACTTTTAAATCGCTATAACTTTACTTATATGATTTTGTGAACATTTATAATTTAAAAAACCCGTTTACATTCATCATCTCGTTTGATTCTCGTCACAACCCTGAGAGGTAAAACTAGCTGAGATGATGACTATCCCCACTTTCTAAATGGGAAACAATGTTCAAAGAGGTGAAGTGATTAGTCTGAGATCAAATCGCCCCTGTTTGAGGCAAGACACAGTCCTTTTTTTTTTAACATTTTTTTGGAGTATAATTGCTTTACAATGTTGTGTTGGTTTCTGCTGTATAACAGTGAATCAGCCATATGTATACATATATCCCCATATCCTCTCCCTCTTGCATCTCCCTCCCCCCCTCCCTATCCCACCCCTCTAGGTGGTCACAAAGCACGGAGCTGATCTCCCTGCGCTATGTGGCTGCTTCCCACTAGCTATCTATTTTACATTTGGTAGTGTATATATGTCCATGCTACTCTCTCACTTCGTCCCAGATTACC
Source organism: Aethalodelphis obliquidens (assembly GCF_003676395.1). Lineage (NCBI taxonomy): Eukaryota > Metazoa > Chordata > Mammalia > Artiodactyla > Delphinidae > Aethalodelphis > Aethalodelphis obliquidens. The sequence continues at coordinate 17,214,086 of NW_020837958.1, forward strand.
CTTCCCCCTCCCCGTGTCCTCAAGTCCATTCTCTACGTCAAGACGCAGTCCTTTTCTCCAGAATTCACAGCTGGGACATTGTCTCTGCACGCGCTCACGGGCTTTCCTTTCTTTTCTCACTTAACTCAGTTTTTGACTCCATCACTGCAGAGCTCACCGTGTCCCTTGCTGGCAAACTATTTTACTGCATCAGATTCACGAACCTTTTCACCAGTATGACTTGTGTCAGTTTAGTTTAAGATTTACATCAAAGGAATACTGAAAACTTCTCTCTCATACCTATTTTTGTTTCCTACAAGCACTTCTCCAGCGTATATCATAATTTGTGATATGCACGTATGGTCCAGAAAAAAAGCTCCAGATATGTTGTCACTTGTGCATATAGAAAAGCAATTGGAAATAAAGTCACAAGAGTCCTTTGCAAAATATAATACAATTCTTAGCTCCTGCTTTGCTTTGTTTTAGAGTCACATTTTGCTTGTATGTAGTTCTAATGACCGTAACAACAAAAAAGACGAGAGAGGAAATCTCCAAATTTCTCTATGCTCTAATGGTAGTGTTGAGAAATCAGAATGTTGCTGTTTTATGCTCTGTTTGTTTTACCTTAACAATGTATTTAAATGAAAACCCAGTAAATAGAACAATTTTCATAGCAGAAATAATAGCATTGTTTTTCAGCCAAGTTCATGATCCTACAAGACAAGACATACAAGGTTTCATTTTTTAAAAAACTGTTTCACTCTGCAAAGAGATAGGTGCAAATGATGGAAAGGCATAGCACATAATTGCAGGAGAAGAGTTAAAGGCAATTTATTCCCACAGTTTCTGGACAAATGAATTTGTGTTCTTATGTAAATACCCAGGAGGCAAGGTGAGTTTGTAAGTCGCAGAGAAGGAACTGCTTCCCACTCCACAAATTAAAAGGCATCTCTGCAGCCTTGAATTACATAGGTTTGCATCGGGTAATTTAAAATTGATAAGCAGAGTCCTGACAAGGAACTTGTAAAAAAGGTTGGGGCTCTTTAATTTGTTCATTACAAAGTCTGAAGCAGAGATATTGTGGAAATTAGAATAATCAAAATAATAATAATAATAAATAGCAGATGTGTACAGAGCACTTGTTCTGGGTCAGGCATTATGCTTTCTGAGGAAGCACCAACATGATTTATGTAATTCGATATTCATTTCATGCACTAAAGTAATGAGGCTTACTGAGGTTAAGTGACCTGCCCAAGATCACACTGATAATAAAAGGTTTAGCTGTGGTTCCAGCTCAGCCCAGGAAAGAGCCTTCTGAGGAAAAAGAGGAAAAACCAGGCATTCTGGTTCCATTTCTAGCTCCTTTCTAACTCTGTGATTTGGATAATTAACAAGATTTTCATGCACTTTAATTTCCTCATCGGTTAAATTATGAGCTCAGTAATACCTAATTTGCAGTCAACAACCTCCTAAAGTGGAGAAGGGGCAGGAAATGGGTTTGAAGTTCATTACAAGTGACCCATGTTGTTAACTGAATAAGTGATATGGTTTGCTCATACACGTCCTTCTTTTTAAGAGGGGTGTAGATTTATTTCTGGAATATTGAAATAAACTTAAAAATTATTTCTGAATTTATAGACTCTTTGTCATGTTGCATGTTCTCAAACAACAAACTAAAAGAGTTATTACTATCAAATCAGGACTCCAGAAAATATTTTTAGATTAAAATTGGGCCTTTGCTTCTTCAAACTTAAGAAATCATAAGTCAAGATGATAATCTCAAAACCCTCCCAGTTGTATATTTCTGTGATTGGAAGAGAGAAGATAATGACTTGACTATTAATTTTTAAAACTTTCAGGAGCAATGCTTTTTTTTTTAACATCTTTATTGGAGTAGAATTGCTTTACAGTGTTGTGCTAGTTTCTGCTGTATAACAAAGTGAAGCAGCTATACATATACATATATCCCCATATCTCCTCCCTCTTGTGTCTCCCTCCCTCCCCTCTAGGTGGTCACAAAGCACCGAGCTGATCTCCCAGTGCTATGCGGGTGCTTCCCACTAGCTATCTATTTTACATTTGGTAGTGTATATATGTCCATGCCACTCTCTCACTTCGTCCCAGCTTACCCTTCCCTCTCCACATGTCCTCAAGTCCATTCTCTACATCTGCATCTTTATACCTGTCCTGCCCCTAGGTTCTTCAGAACCATTTTTTTTAAGATTCTATATATATGTGTTAGCATACAGTATTTGTTTTTCTCTTTCTGACTTACTTCACTCTGTATGAGACTCCAGGTCCATCTACCTCACTACAAATAACTCAATTTCGTTTCTTTTTATGGCTGAGTAATATTCCATTTCATATATGTGCCACATCTTCTTTATCCATTCATTTGTCGATGGACACTTAACGTTGCTTCCATGTCCTGGCTATTGAAAATAGAACTGCAATGAACATTGTGGTACATGACTGTGTTTGAAATATGGTTTTCTCAGGGTATATGCCCAGTAGTGGGATTGCTGGGTCATATGGTAGTTCTATTTGTAGTTTTTTAAGGAACCCCCATACTGTTCTCCATAGTGGCTGTATCAATTTACATTGCCACCAACAGTACAAGAGGGTTCCCTTTTCTCCACACCCTATCCAACATTTATTGTTTCTAGATTTTTTGATAATGGCCATTCTGACCAGTGTGAGCTGATACCTCATGGTAGTTTTGATTTGCATTTCTCTAATGATTCGTGATGTTGAGTGTCCTTTCATGTGTTTGATGGCAATCTGTATATCTTCTTTGGAAAAATGTCTATTTAGGTCTTCTGCCCATTTTTGGATTGGGTTGTTTATTTTTTTGTTATTGAGCTGCATGAGCTGCTTGTAAATTTTGGAGATTAATCCTTTGTCAGTTGCTTCATTTGCAAATATTTTCTCCCATTCTGAGGGTGGTATTTTCATCTTGTTTATGGTTGCTCTTGCTGTGCAAAAGCTTTTAAGTTTCATTAGGTCCCATTTGTTTATTTTTGTTTTTATTTCCATTTCTCTAGGAGGTGGGTCAAAAAGGATCTTGCTGTGATTTATGTCATAGAGTGTTCTGCCTATGTTTTCCTCTAAGAGTTTGATAGTGTCTGCACTTACATTTAGGTCTTTAATCCATTTTGAGTTTATTTTTGTATATGGCTTTAGGGAGTGTTCTAATTTCATTCTTTTACATGTAGCTGTCCACTTTTTCCAGCACCACTTATTGAAGAGGCTGTCTTTTCTCCATTGTATATTCTTGCCTCCTTTATCAAAAACAAGGTGAACATATATGCGTGGGTTTTTCTCTGGGCTTTCTATCCTGTTCCATTAATCTATATTTCTGGTTTTGTGCCAGTACTGTACTGTCTTGATTACTGTAGCTTTGTAATATAGTCTGAAGTCAGGGAGCCTGATTCCTCCAGCTCCGTTTTTCTTTCTCAGGATTGCTTTGGCTATTCAGGGTCTTTTTTATCTCTCTACAAATTGTAAAAAATTTTGTTCTAGTTCTGTGAAAAATGCCCTTGGTAGTTTGATAGGGATTGCATTGAATCTGTACATTGCTTTGGGTAGTATAGTCATTTTCACAATGTTGATTCTTCCAGTCAAGAACATGGTGTATCTTTGCATCTGTATCGTCTTTAATTTCTTTCATCAGTGTCTTATAGTTTTCTGCATACAGGTCTTTTGTCTCCTTAGGTAGGTTTATTCCTAGATATTTTATTCTTTTTGTTGCAGTGGTAAATGGGAATGTTTCCTTAATTTCTCTTTCAGATTTCATCATTAGTGTATAGGAATGCAAGAGATTTCTGTGCATTAATTTTGTATCCTGCTACGTTATCAAATTCATTGAGTAGCTCTTGTAGTTTTCTGGTAGCAGCTTTAGGATTCTCTATGTATAGTATCATGTCATCTGCAAATAGTGACAGCTTTACATCTTCTTTTCCAATTTGGATTCCTTTATCTCTCTTTCTTCTTTGATTGCCGTGACTAAAACTTCCAAAACTATGTTGAATAATAGTGGTGAGAGTGGGCAACCTTGTCTTGTTCCTGATCTTAGTGGAAATGGTTTCAGTTTTTCACCATTGAGAATGGTGTTGGCTGTGGGTTTGTCATATATGGCCTTTATTTTGTTGAGGTAGGTTCCCTCTATGCCTACTTTCTGGAGGGTTTTTATGATAAATGGGTGCTAAATTTTGTCGAAAGTTTTTCTGCATCTATTGAGATTATCATATGGTTTTTATCCTTCAATTTGTCAATATGATGTATCACATTGATTTGCATATATTGAAGTATCCTTGCATTCCTGGGGAAAACCCCACTTGATCATGGTGTATGGTCCTTTTCATGTGCTCTTGGATTCTGTTTGATAGTATTTTGTTGAGGATTTTTGCATCTATGTTTATCAGTGATATTGGTCTGTAGTTTTATTTTTTTGTTACATATTTGTCTGGTTTTGGTCTCAGGGTGATGGTGACCTTGTAGAATGAGTTTGGGAGTGTTCCTCTCTCTGCTATATTTTTGAAGAGTTTGAGAAGGATAGGTGTTTGCTCTTCTCTAAATGTTTGAAAGAATTTGCCTGTGAAGCCATCTGGTCCTGGGCTTTTGTTTCGTGGAAGAGTTTTTTTTTTGTTGTTTGTTTGGGTTTTTTTGCGGTACGCGGGCCTCTCAGTGTTGTGGCCTCTCCCGTTGCGGAGCACAGGCTCCGGACGTGCAGGCTCAGCGGCCATGGCTCACGGGCCTAGCCACTCCGCGACATGTGGGATCTTCCCGGACCAGGGCACGAACCCGTGTCCCCTGCATCGGCCGGTGGACTCTCAACTACTGCGCCACCAGGGAAGCCCTCTTGGAAGAGTTTTAATCACAGTTTCAATTTCAGTGCTTGTGATTCGTCTGTTTATATTTTCTATTTCTTCCTGGTTCAGTCTTGGAAGGTTGTGTTTTTCTGAGAATTTGTCCATTTCTTCCAGGTTGTCCATTTTATTGGCATATAGTTGCTTGTAGTAATCTCTCATGATCCTTTGTATTTCTGCAGTGTCAGTTGTTACTTCTCCTTTTTCATTTCTAATTCTATTGATTTGAGTCTCCTCCCTTTTTTTCTTGATGAGTCTGGCTAATGGTTTATCAATTTTGTTTATCTTCTCAAAGAATCAGCTTTTAGTTTTATTGATATTTGCTACTGTTTCCTTCATTTCTTTTTCATTTATTTCTGGTCTGATCTTTATGATATTTTTCCTTCTGCTAACTTTGGAGTTTTTTTGTTCTTCTTTCTCTAATTGCTTTAGGTATAAGTTTAGGTTGCTTACTTGAGATTTTTCTTGTTTCTTGAGGTAAGATTTTATTGCTATAAACTTCCCTCTTAGAACTGCTTTTGCTGCATCCCATAGGTTTTGGATCATCGTGTTTTCATTGTCATTTGTTTCTAGGTATTTTTTTATTTCCTCTTTGATTTCTTCAATGGTCTCTTAGTTATTTAGTAGTGTATTGTTTAGCCTCCATGTGTTTGTATTTTTTACAGTTTTTTCCCTGTAATTGATATCTAGTCTCATAGTGTTGTGGTCAGAAAAGATACCTGATATGATTTCAATTTTCTTAAATTTACCAAGGCTTGATTTGTAACCCAAGATATTGTCTGTCCTGAAGAATGTTCCATGTGCACTTGAGAAGAAAATGTATTCTTTTGTTTTTGGATGGAATGTCCTATAAATGTCAATTAAGTCCATCTTGTTTAATATGTCATTTAAAACTTGTTTTCTTATTAATTTTCTGTCTGGATGATCTGTCCATTGGTGAAAGTGGGGTGTTAAAATCCCCTACTATTATTTTGTTACTGTCGATTTCCCCTTTTATGGCTGTTAGCATTTGCCTTATGTATTGAGGTGCTCCTATGTTGGGTGCATGAATATTTACAATTGTTAAATCTTCTTCTTGGATTGATCCCTTGATCATTATGTAGTGTCCTTCTTTGTTTCTTGTAATAGTCTTTCTTTTAACGTCTGTTTTTTCTGATATGAGAATTGCTACTCCAGCTTTCTTTTGATTTCTATTTGCATGGAATATCTTTCTCCATCTCCTCACTTTCAATCTGTATGTGTCCCTAGGTCTGAAGTGGGCCTCTTGTAGACAGCATATATACAGGTCTTGTTTTTGTATCCATTCAGTCAGTCTATGTCTTTTGGTTGGAGCATTTAATTCATTTACATTTAAGGTAATTATCAATATGTATGTTCCTATTACCATTTTCTTAATTGTTTTGGGTTTGTTTTTGTAGATCTTTTCCTCCCCTTGTGTTTCCTGCATAGAGAAGTTCCTTTAGCATTTGTTGTAAAGCTGGTTTGGTGGTACTGAATTCTCTTAACTTTTGCTTATCTGTAAAGTTTTTAATTTCTCCATTGAATCTGAATGAGGTCCTTGCTGGGTAGAGTAATCTTGGTTGTAGGATTTTCCCTTTCATCACTTTAAATATGTCCTGCCAGTCCCTTCTGGCCTGGAGAGTTTCTGCTGAAATATCAGCTGTTAACTTTATGGGGATTCGCTTGTATGTTATTTGTTGATTTTCCCTTGCTGCTTTTAATATTTTTTCTTTGTATTTAATTTTTGATAGTTTGATTAATATGTGTCTCAGCATGTCTCTCTTTGGGTTTATCCTGTATGGAACTCTCTGTGCTTCCTGGGCTTGATTGGCTATTTCCTTTCCCATGTTAGGAAAGTTTTCAACTATAATCCCTTCAAATATTTTCTCAGACCCTTTCTTTTTCTCTTCTTCCTCTAGAACCCCTATAATTCAAATGTTAGTGCATTTAATGTTGTTGCAGAGGTCTCTGACTCTGTCCTCAATTCTTTTCATTGTTTTTTTTTTTTTTTATTCTGCTCCCTGGCAGTTATTTCGACCATTTTATCTTCCAGCTCACTTATCCAATTTTTCTGCCTCAGTTTTTCTGTTATTGATTCCTTCTAGAGTATTTTTAATTTCAGTAATTGTGTTGTTCATCACTGTTTGTTTGCTCTTTAGTTCTTCTACATCCCTGTTAAATGTTTCTTGTATTTTCTCCATTCTGTTTCTGAGATTTTTGGATCATCTTTACTATCATTACTCTGAATTCTTTTTCATGTAGGTTGCCTATTTCATCTTCATTTATTTGGTCTTGTAGGTTTTTACCTTGCTCCTCTTTCTGTAACATATGTTTTGTCATTTCAGTTTTTTTTTTTTTTTTTTTTTTTTTTTGATGGGTGGTGCTGTATTCCTGTCTTACTAGTTGTTTGACCTGAGACATCCAGCACTGGAGTTTGCAGGCAGTTGGATGGAGCGGGGTCTTGGTGCTGAGATGAGGATCTCTGGGAAGCCTCACTGTGACTGATATTCCCTGGGGTCTGAGGTTCTCTGTTAGTCCAGCGGTTTGGACTCAGAGCTCCCACCACAGGATCTTGGGCCCGACCGCCGGCCTGGGAACCAAGATCCTGTGAGCATGTGGCAGCCGAAGTAATGGTCTCCCAGAGGCTCGGACATCCCAATCCCTGGAACCGCCTGGCTGTTGCATGGTGATGGGGACCCAGAGCAGGGCAGTGACCTGAAGGTGCACAGGGCAGCCTGGTGTCCTCGGGGTCAGAGCCGGGCCATCTGTGCCACCCACACTGCCCAGCACACCAGGGACTCTGCCTGGGCTTGACAAGTGTCTGCACCCCAGATTCATGTCCAGGAGCAATCCTTTTTATTACTTTTTCCCACTCAAACATAGAACTATCATGTGTTACTTTATTTGGGCAAGGACAGTGATGCCCCAATTCTTCATTAGCGTAGTCAGTGAGAAGCAGAAGCTGATAGATTTAGCAATTGCTCCTCTTTGAGCCCTCAGTGATTTTTTCTTTTTGCATAAATTGGCTATTTCCTGTACTAATGGTGATCAGTTTCAAAAAGCTTAGGAACTCTTAGACCTTGTCTAGATAACGTACTTGAAGAAGACTCATAGTTGAATCAGAAAACAGCCATGTGAGCATTTCATTGGATGGGGTACCTCTCATTCTGTCCACAGAGAATGATTTGGCTGATTTTGAGCTACTTCAAATGGCTCAGGGCTGCCAGCCCCAGTGATTGTAGAAACAATTGCTAATGAAAAGTTGCATGGAGGCAACCTGAATGATGGCAGCTCCAATCATATTTGTGGCTTTGCTTGGAAGTAACTTGCACAATTCTCCTTCTGTTCATATGATACAAAACAAGCTAACTCTAATCAGGTGTCTAACCTCCATTATTGCTGCTAAGGAAACCCACTTACCTGTGCACAGCTCACGGGGCAGTAAACTGTTACAAACTTTTTAAAGGGCAAATTGGTCAATTGGATTAAACTTTGACTCAGCAGTTTCTCCTCTAAGAATCTGTCACAAGAAAAATAATCATATATGCACAAAATATTTAGAATTCAAGATATTTACCGTAGAGGTTTGTTTAATCTATATTTATCATAGAGATTTGATTAAACTATAGCTACATCCATGGAAATACTATACAGCCCATAAAATCTTTTTAAACAAACCTATTGGTAATGAAAGATAAGTTAAGAAAGGGGAGTAGGGGATATATAGATATACAGTATAATTTTAATGACATTTCAAATTCATTTTAAAATATATTAACAATTTTGTTTGTTTTAATTTTCTTAAATATAAACCCTGCCATGGCATTTGGGAATAGAGCTTAGTGTATATAACTGACTTTTTTTCCCATCAAATACACTGCAGTGGCTCCCACTCTGGGCCTTTGCAGTCAGGGTCTGTCTGACTGCAAAACATTTCTCCCAGATTTCCACATGGCTGGCTCACAGAAGTTTTCTCTGACCACCAGTCAGAGACTGTCACTCATCTCAACCATATCACCCTTGTTTTATTTTCTTTACAGCCCTTATGACGGTCTGAAGTTACCTTATTCACATTTTTGTATGTTTGATTATTTTTTGTCTCTTCTCAAAAGAATGTCATATCTATGAGAATTCAGGCCTTGTTGATCCTACTTCCTACACTTAGAACCATGATAGAAACATAGTAGGTGCTCAGTAAGTATTTGTCAAATGAATGATTTAGTGAATGTGTGAATCATATTTCTGTCTTTTCTGATGGGTCTTTGGGGTTCTTTGATTCTAATTTAGGGAGAAAAAAATGATATCTTGATATTCAGCAGAAATAATTCTATTTACCACTAACTGTCAAATATTCCTCCCCCATCTCTGTTATTCTTTTGAGAAACGTTGAGTCACTGCAATGTGCAAGAGATGTGCTAGGAGCAAATATAGATCTAAAATAAGAATTCGATTTGTTTGTTTGTTTTTTAAATCTCAGAAGGCCCATAGTTAATGGAACATACAGACCTATATGGTGGGATAGATAATCAACACACAGTGGGATAAGAACAAAGAGAGAGGTATGCAGGATGCTATGGGAGCAAAGTAGGTGGGGTGCTGAAACACCTTGCTGATACGGAAGGCTTTATGGATGTCAGCTGGAAACACATTCCAGGCAGAGGGGATGGAATGTGTTTTGTTAGCTGTGCCATGTTCCCAAGAGGATGAACAGAATGACTAGATGTAGGAGAAGAGGTGAGGCTGGCCATTTAAACAAGGGACTGATGGAGGCTGGCCTTACACTGCGCTAAGGAGTGTGGATTTTTTCCTACAGGCAATAGGGAGTGACAAAGAATTCTAAGTTTGAAGATACCAGAAAGTGATCTGGCCTCTGCTCATCTTTCCAGCCTATTTTGTTTGTCTCTTTCTGGCCACAGTTATATCTGCAAAATATATAATATCCAAAGGCCCCTAGAAGAAAAAACATTCTTGCTACCTTAGTCAAATAAGATCTACCATTTATTAAAAGGAAACAAGCCACTGATACACACCAAAACATGAATGAATCTTGAAAAGATTATGCTGAGCAAAGTCAGACACAAGAGAGCACACTCTATATGCTTCTATTTATATAAAACTCTAGAAAAAGACACACGTAATCTGTAGTGACAGAAAGCAGATCAGTGCTTGCCTGGAGGCAGGGGTGAAGGGGTAGATTGACTGCAAAGAGGAACAAGGGAACATTTGGAGGCGATAGAGATATTCCATATGTTGACTGGAATAGTGACATGACTGTACACACATTTCAAAATTCATCAAACCGTGTCCTTAAAATGCATGCATTTTATTATATGTTAATTATATCTCGATATAGTTGATGGAAAAAATGTACAATTTTCTGAGCATTCGTGAGCCAAGTGCTTTACATAATTATCTCTCGTACCAAAGCAACAGCTTTGTGTTTTGAAAGTGAAAATTGAGCCTCAGAAAGATTAAGTGACTTCTTCAAGGCCATAAAATCCTAGGTCCAAACCTTTTGTTATAAAGAATTTTATATGTCATCTAATTCAGTGATGGCAAGTTCCAATATTTTTAGGAGCTTGGCAACAAAAGTGTATAGGGGAGGGTTGAGGATAAGACGGCATAGAGAGGTTGGGATTCTGTGTTTCTTGGGGGATGGGGGAGACACTAGTCAAACAAACCACAGGGTCATAGTCCATCTTTGGACATTTTACAGATGAGGACCCTGGGATGAAAGAGATTAAATAAATCACTTGCTATGGTCATCCAGCTAGGAAATGGCAGATTTCCTGATGGGGAGAGACACGCTGATGTAGGTGGAGAAGAGAAAAAGATGAAAAGTGGGAAGGCTAATACTTAAAATAAAATCCCAGCATGTGAGAGATGATTGCACTTATGCATTTATATAATATAAACCAAAAGTTTAGTAGGGGGCATATATAGCATAGCTTATCTCAGTTTCGATGACTATTTCATTCGCCTGCTCATTTCTCCATCCACACAGCACTTACGGAGCCCCCACTGCGTGCAGAACACTACACTTGGGGCCCCACCCATCCCGTGCGCTAAATGCACCAGTGCCTCTGAATCTTCCACAGCATCAGCTCCCATCAGCCTCCGCCGAGTCAAGCCACTCTTTTATGACCTTCATCCATACTGCACTTGTAGAACCTTGCTCCACTGCCCTTGTCTCCAATTATCTATAAAACACACTTCACACTTCGTTATAGCCCTATATAATTCTGTCTGGCCCACTAATTGTTTTAAATTTGTATGTCTTACCTTCCAAGCTAATTTGCAAGGGATTTCCGAGCAGCATAAGAGTAAATATCTTAAATGGCTAAATAACCCCATGGTACCTGGCACAAGGTTAGGCACACAGGAGACTCTCCGTCATTTCTTATCAATTGATTCCCCAGGTCACCTGGGATAGCAGCATGTCTTAGATTGGGTTTCCCAGAAGCACGACCTGAGATAAGACTTGAGTGCAAGTAGTTTATTGGAGATGCCATCCCTGGAAGTACTGGTAGAGGCACCATGAGGAGGTGAAACAAGAAATGAAAGGAAGTTTTGATTTGCATTTCTCTAATAATTAGTGATGTTGAGAACAGACTTGTTCTTGCCAAGGGGGTGGGGGGGGGGAGGGAAGGACTGGGACTGTGGGGTTGGCAGATGTAAACTATTATACACAGGATGGATAAACAACAAGGTCCTACTGTGTAGCACAGGGAACTATATTCAATGTCCTGTGATAAACCATAACGGAAAAGAATATTTAAAAAAGAATGTCTCTATGTGTATAACTGAGTCACTTTGCTGAATAGCAGATTGCCACAACATGGTATATCAACTTGACTTTGATAAAATAAAATAAAATTTTAAAAAAAAGGAAAGGAAGTGACAACAGGGAATGTTCATGAGCAGATTGCTGTGTGGGTAACTGAAGTTCAGTCCTACTGGGGACTTCTGGAAAAGTCTGTAAAATACACCTTGGAGTTGTCCAACCTGAGGGGTGGGGGGGGGGGATTTATTCAGCAACTCCCATTGATCGCTGGTTGAGAGTAGCTTCTTGAGGTACTAATTCCTTGAGGCAATCCCAGCTGGCCATGGTCCCCACCCCCATCCCCCAGTGGAGCAGTGCCCAGTGACCAGAGAAAGCCCCCGGCAGAGAGTTCTAGGTGCCTGAAGTAAGACTCCATCGGTGGGCACAGGGATGAGGACCACTAATGGGATATGTCAGGGCACTAACAGCTTCTGCTACACAGCATATTTCAGGAAGGAAGCCTTTTTCATGGCAACCTTTATTTAGTGCCAACCTGTGATGTTCTTTGAAATTCAGAAATAAATACAACATGTTCCTTGCCTGCTAGAAACTTAGCTCTGTTACTTCTCATTGAAGATTATGGAGAGAAGCAGAAAAAGAAGGAGGAAGAGAAACTAGTTCAATCTCCATTCCCATTCAGTCTATATTCTGATGAGAATTTGATGCTGTTCTGCCCATCAATTCATTACTGTCATGGTTCCCAAAGAGTCATCATGTTGAATGGCTTGCAATCACAGTCAAAGTGGCCTGGAGACAGAACAGAGTTTGGAAGATGAAGGCGGTATCTTTGCTCACCTGTACTCCCCCGTGTACCCCAGCTCTGCTTCAGTGAAATTTCTACATCCTTATGTCATTATCCTATACCAAATATGCAATATGATTTTCTGTTCAAATTAAACTAATATTTGAAATAAAGAAAAAAATAATGGGAGGGAGAGGCATTTACCACAAGGACCCTGCAAAAGAAGTTATGTGGGAGAGGTGGTTGTATTTTGTGCTTTTGCCATAAAATGAAGCAGACAGTCTGTTCTGTGAAGTATTATAATTATACAGCAATTTGCAACCTCTAATGGGAGAACTTTTCTTTCATAAAATATTAACTAAGTATAATATCAGTGCAATAGATTAGAAACAGTCTTAGTTTCTCCATAAAAAGTCAATTTGTAACCACTGTGACTGTCTTCTTCAAGATGATGGCATCCAAAAACATCCTCTGTGCCCATAGTCACTTGGCCTTGAATTAAGAAAAACACATTTCCTCTGTCCTCTCTAGCTGATTTGATGCTAAGTGCTTTTCCCTGTAAACATGTTCATTTACAATGCTTTTCTATCTTATTGCTGAACCCTTCTCCACTGAATGCACTGCTGTTGCGCGGGAAGTTTTCTTGTAATGATTGTGGCCGCCAAACCTAAATTGTCAACAATATAAAACTCAAGTTTAGATCGAGGACTTATTTTGCAAAACCTCAACCTATTTGTACTGTGGGGTTACCTGTGCCTTTTCTTTATTTCTAAATTTATTTATTTAATTTATTTATTTTTGGCTGCATGGGATCTTTGTTGCGGTGCACGGGCTTCTCATCGCAGCGGCTTCTGGTGCTGCAGAGCACGGGCTCAGCAGTCGTGGTGCACGGGCTCAGTTGCTTTGCAACATGTGGGATCTTCCCAGACCAGGGCTTGAACCCGCGTCCCCTGCATTGGCAGGCAGATTCCTAACCACTGTGCCACCAGGGAAGCCCTTGCCTTTTCAAATTATGGAAAGGGATGGTACTTTCTGTGAGATGGGTGTTCCTTGGGCAGAATTGCTACCCAGACTGCAAACACAAGCAGAGCCGCCTGGAATTATCTAGGTGGATTCTGCCGGCAGGGCAGACAAAAGCTGTGGTTGCCAAGTGGGGAAGTTAAAGACCAGCTTCTTTTTTTTTCTCTACTCCTTTTTTCTCCTTCTATCATATATCCTTATGTAAAATTTTGTAGTTTAGTTTTATGCTCTGAAATGTCTAATGGCTTCAGGAACTGTTTCCCCATGCCCGTTGGTTATTATGATTTTCCACTGGAGGAAGCAACCACTCTCTAACTATTCCAGACAATTTGTTTTTCTAGGGAAAAGAGGCAATCTAAAATGAAAAGTGAAGATGTTTATCTCCCAGTATTACTTTAAGCCACTGGGCCATTTTTCACTGTCTTCTCAAGTTAGAGAGGGGAAAAACCAAACAAAAACACCCGAATAACAAAACCCCAACAAATCCTCAAACAATGCTGTTTTTAAAACCTCTTTTGTTAGAAGTAATGTATAGAAAATCCATACTTGCTCATTTAGAAATTGCCTAAGGGCTGTATCCATTTCTACACATTCCTGCGTTGATTTACACTTCTTAAATGAAGTCAAACTCTATTGATCTTAATCAGCAAAATCCTCTTTGTTTTCTGGTTCTTAGGAATCTCCAAATTACCCAGGAAGTTTTGCAAGGAGAATGTATGGTTTGAAAAAATTAAAACCAGGAGCAGAAACATTTATTAGATAAATGCTAATGCAAACTGGAAGTAGACCTCTTGCCCTATGCTCCCATCAAGGTTTGCATATTTTGCTGTAGGTTAACCGTCCATATATTTTCTGAATGAATGAATGAATGAATCCATGAGTTTAACCAAATAGTCACATTTAAATATTAGAATGTTGTTAAAGCAAGTTGCAAACGGTGTTCAACATGATCTAATATTTAAATATATATTATTTTGTATATATTCAACTATTATGTTGAATATATTATTTTACATATTATTGTATTAAATGGATTGCTTATATATTATTATATTGAATATATTATTTTTGTATATGTACATATATAGGAAAGAAAAATAAACTGGAGGGATATACAAATACTGATAAAACCGATTCTCTCTGGGAGATGGGATTCAGTAGGTGGGGGAGGCTTCATTTTAGTTAGGAAAATGGGAAAAAAATTTAGCTGTGACTATTTCAAACAAAAAGCAGGGATAGTACACACAGTAACATAAGAAACACCCTAGAACCATCTCTCAGCTTAGTCAAATCCTAATATCGTGCCACACTTCGTTTCAGATCATTTTTTAAAGAAATTAAACATTTCAGATACAATAGAAAAGGTTTTCATTTTTCTACATCATGTGTTTCTATAATGAAAATATTTGTGATCAGTAAAAAAAATCAGTACCAATTTTAAAATAAATATTAGCCACACCACACTGGAGGGAAGTGAGTTTCAATGCATCATCTGCATTTGTGTTTCCAAAGAGTTTTTCTGCATCTGTTTTTAACAGGAGGGGATCTTACTGTCTGTCTGTCTGTCCACTCACAGCCGTCTGGCAATTGGAAGTGGCAAGCTGGCGCTGAAGAAACACAATGTCAATTTATGTGCTGGCGGGTTGGCAAACCCCGTGCTCTTATTCATCTCTGTCAGCTGCAAGCCCTATTAACTATTTTTAATGAATCACCACTGCTTTTACTTTTGCCATCAGCCATGACCTTCACCATTTAGAAACACATGGTCTCTCATAAACGATAGCCCACGACATATAAACTTGAGAAGGATTCTATCACAGCTCAAACTACAATATCTATCACTAAAACAAACGGCTCATTCTAGCTGAAGAGACACTCATATATATCACGGAACCAACCTTCCATATTTTGAAATTTACTGCCCCGTGTTGGCTGGCTTTTTTTAAGGAGGCCAGGCAACCTTGCTCACTTAATACTTTTGATAAACTTCTGCTGACAAGGAGTGTGATTAATGATGGTTAAAAGAATTGAATCAAGAGTAGGAAAGACAGAGCCAAAAAAGCAGACTGCTGGGCTGATGGAAATGAACGTCTCTACAGAAATATATGATGGACCCTCCTTTTTTACCATGCCAAGTAATTACTTGCACAGGCCTGTTGTAATAATTCCTATTACAGCCAAAACGGAAAAGTCAGTAACTCACCGCCCTGGGACAAGGTGGAGGCAAGGCCAGAGGAGCATGGATCAATATTTCATTTACTCACTGAGGTTAGTTTCTATCCCTGTATCAAATTCTTTTACAGAAAGCCATGAAAGAAATGAGGTTTGCTGCAAAACACCAGTACAGGGGCCTTGTTTCCTTGGGGTGCTTATGAAGGAAACAGAGCAACAAACCCTTTCAGGAAAACAATAGGCACTCAAGGTCACCCATTACTTGCTACTGTTGGAAAATAAAGTACCATTAGCCTGATATGAGTAATGTACATCAATCAACTGCAGACTCGAAAAAATATGTTTTCAACTTGGTGGTGCTGTTGATAATGAATAAGCCATCTGAACACTGTCTACACAATTTGATAATTGTGAAAAAATTTTCTCTTGACAGTGTATCATTTGTTTAAAAAAAAAATCCCATTAACATTTATCTCTGATTACCTCCGGCCTTAAAAAAAAAAAAAAAAGAAAGAAAGAAAAGAAAAGGGGCGAAAAGGCCATAATGGCATAATGGTTCCCTCTGCCTCCAAGAAGTTTTTCATTCCGTACTTTTCCTAAAGAGAAATTACAGTGCAACCTCCAACTGCCCTAGAAAACAAAAAATAAAGCATATTGTTTCAATAGGTTTTCATTTTAAAGAGTTTAAAATGTGTAATTCCCAGTTTTCATTTTCTTGATGCTTTCTGGAGAAAGGATTTGGTACTGATCAATTTCAGGTCCCATGTGAATATAATGGAATAGCTTATTGTTGACACTGAATTCTTAGAATTTCACCCTAAAATTAGATTTATTTTAAATAGTCCCAACATATATGAACTTACATAGGATGCAAAATCTGAATGTTATTTACTCATTACATTTATTGTTTAGTGTTTTGGCTAGAATAGACTCCAATGTGGCATTGTTCTCTTCTTTAAGAATTTATAAGAACCTGTATTTATAAAGCAAATTTCCACTATGCCACACACTTGCATGTGGAATGGTGTTAGGAAAATCCTCCTGTACTTGCTTTTCTCCCTCACATCTATATTAATTCCCAGCTGCTTTTCTTATGATTCCAGGAAATAAGAAAGCATAGAAGGATTGATTTACTTGCTTAGAAACATAGGCTACTGGCAGTAACGACTGGTAAGCTTGAATGTTTCTTACAGTTCATTTTTTCTCTGAAATAAATCTAATCCCCTTCCCTGGAACTTCAAAGCCACCCTCTATCAGATCTCCCTAGCTCCATGCCATGGAATGAAGTTTAAATCAAGGCGGGGAAGTCCTGAGCTGTCATATGGGCCTTACATGCATTCTAATCTCCAGAAACAAAGGTCAGCTGGACTCAACATTGATTCAGGCCAGCAGGACTCTTGGCCTGGCCAGTTGACATCTTGGAAGTATTTTCAAGTGCTTGGGGTCTGCAGAACAATACGTTAAATTTTCCTAAGAATTTTCACCCCTCCTCCACTCCACCCCTTAAACTTGGACCCCAGGAGTATTTCGAGGGAAATTCAATCCATATGTGCCTGATTCGTGTTCACTTAACTCATTGACATGTTGTTTTCCAGGAGCTGATTGATGTACAAGGAGTCTTCTGACCTTTTTTCCTGAACCTTGCAGAACTGCCTTTCTTTGAGCTGGAAAATTGCCTTTTACGTGGGGTAAGTAGCACTTTTGAGAGTTGAAAGTTTTGAGCTCAGCTTGAAACATAGTTCCCCAATCTGCGTGGGATCCTGGGTTTGACAAATGTGGCCTCGATACCTTTGTATAAAGCCCTTTCTTGCCTCATTTTTTTTCATGTGTGACACCCGTAGCTAGAGAGAAAAAAATACAAAGCTGATGATAACTTTCAGAGCATCCAAGCAGGTATCTTTGGAAGTCACAGCCTCACTCCGATGGTGTAAGATGTCCAAGTCCATCTGTTCTCTTCAACCACCCTTCACTTGCCTTGATTTCTTTCATGTGGTCCCAGCCCAAAGAACTTCATCTGCCAAGTTTTAAGTGTGTAATAAAGGCAGCAGCTGACTTTAAACCCTGCTTTGATTCTGTTAGGCAACATCTCAGCTTGGGTTAGGTTCCCTGGCAAAGTATTTCAGTAGACTTTCATAATGCTACCCCTTGGAACTCATCCTAAATTATGCCACTAAATCATAAAAGTTATAAACTACTCTCTCCATTTTTTTTGTTAGGTTAAGAGGGAGCTATGACTGGGGCCATGCCTCTGCCCATGGACAGCTGGTTAGTTGATCTAGAATAGCTGGAATAACACCGTGAACAGACAGTCTCTTAGCTCTTCTAAAACTCTGCATAGAGAGGCTGAATTAGAGCCTATAAACAAGAATCTACAAGTCCAAATGCCACAGGGGACAAAGGAGAAAGGTAAATAAGTGGAGGAGAGTGAGTGGGGACTGGTTCAAATAGGGAGCTCACGTCTAAAGGGACAACCGATGTCCAGGAGCCGTCAGTGTAAATTGTTGCAAGCTTGGTGTTGCCAGACCTCTTGGGATTTCAAGAGAATCCAGAAGTCTTATAATTAAAAAAAAAAACGTGTATATAAGTCACATATGGTAAAGTCAGTTTATGAGCCAAATTTAGCCTACCAACTGGGAATATGTGCTATACCACGTGACAAAGGGAAAGAAGAGTAACAGCAATCGCTAATTTAGTGGTAAAAAGTGGCACGTGCCAGAAACGACACTAAGTGCGTTACAGATGTAATTTAATTTGCTCTTCACCTTTATCCTACTGCACAGTCTAGGATAATACTTTTTCGAGTTCTAACGAGAGAAAGCTAAGATTTGGAGTCTTTGTTAAAAATGCAGATTCCTGGGCCCTTCCCAGACCTACTGAATCAGGATCTCTGGGCATGGGACTTCCAGGTGATTGGGAGGTAACCAAACTGCAGAACACTGTATCCTGACATATCACAAAGTGCCCGCACTGAGCTTTAGAAAGAATCTGGTCCAACTCCCCGCTTTACAAATGAGGCTCTCAGAGGCTCTCAGCTTAGGTAACAGAGCCAGGACTCAAACTCAAACCTCCTGGAGATAATGATAATAATACCAATAATAATAGTGCTCCCAGGTTCCATTTACTGAAGGCCTACCATGCACCAGGCACGAGTGGTTTTGCCCCCATTTAAGCCTCCTAGGAACTCTAAAGCAGATGTTATTGTCTCCATTTTATACACAAATAAACAGGCTCAGAGGAATAAAGTAGCTTTCAAGGTCACCCAGAGGAAAGTAAAGGGTTGAGTCTGTTTTTAAATCCAAGTGTGTCTGTTTCCAAATCCAGAGCTCTGGACTTCCCTGGTGGCGCAGTGGTTGAGAGTCCGCCTGCCGATGCAGGGGACACGGGTTCATGGCCCGGTCCGGGAGGATCCCACATGCCGTGGAGCAGCTGGGCCCGTGAGCCATGGCCGCTGGGCCTGCGTGCCCGTGCTCCGCAACGGGAGAGGCCACAACAGTGAGGGGCCCGCATACTGCCAAAAAAAAAAAAAAATCCAGAGCTCTTTTTCATTACACAAGACGGACAAATGCAGCTGGGTCCTTGCCACTGAATACTGATGGACCTAAATAAGAAGGTATGGAGAACAAATTAAAAAAAAAAAAACCAATATGTTGATGATGGTGATGATAATTAGGAGGCAGACAAGGAGGAGAAGGAGGAAGAGTCAGAAATTGTCAAATTGCCCAAAAGGAAACCAACTGGTAGAATCACTACCGTGGTAAACAACCTAGCCTTTTAGGGGACTGCCGCCCTCATCAAGCGAAAGCGATCTTGATAGGTCATCTTTATGCTCCTTTCCAGTTTGAAAACTCAGTAAATACAAACTGAGAAGCAAGTTGAGTCATAAGTATTTATGCAAACCTGAAGGCAGGAATGAGCGCTTTGACCCTGCTGAGGCAGCCAGGCGAGCTGCCCTTGCCACAGCCCCTGGAGGGCTCACAAGACCACTGTGAGAAGACTTACCTGCAGCCTTAAAATCCTCTGCGAAACATCCTGAAACAAAACGGCAGCTGGGGTCAGGTTATCAAGCTCCCTCTTAGGAAGGCAGCCTCATCTGGTCCTTGAAAGTGGCCTTTTACCTTCAGGCCTAGGGAGTGGCTTCTACTGCTCTTTCTCCAGTCTCTACTCCACCATCCTTTCTTCATATACAGGAAGTTGGCTTCTTCCATGATAGAGTAAACATTCCACTTGAGGTTAAGGTACTTGGACCTCTGCTGTACTTAGTTCAAGATGCAGCCAAAGGCCAGAATCAATACCACAAATCACAACCAAGTGACAGCAGGGAGGCCCTTGTCCGTTTTCTCCCCTTTTAAAAATGCCATTCCTAACACTTGGCAATTTCATTGTCAGTTTCATTAGCCCATGTTTTCTTAGGGGACCTGCGCTAAAGGCTGTCTTTGGCACCAGAAAGACCTGGTCCCTGCACCATTACCTGTGCAATACATAGCTCCTCAGGGGCTCCTACATGTTTACAAGTGGCTGTGCCTCAGACAAACAGCTCTCAATATTCAGAAACACTCTGTACAGAAAGAAGATCAAAGGCATTATGGGGAAACATCTGTCTCTGCTAAGTGTATCAGTCAAAGCAGTACAATATAAATGCGACTTGTCATAAAGTTATCTTTTGTGGAAAAGAAATGTTGCCATTCAAAAACACATAAAACCCCCCTGCTTCAAATAGTGCATACATGTTACATCTTCAGATTCCCACAACTAAATCAAGTCAGGGGTGAGGTAACAAGACTGGCTCAGAAAAGTTTGTGTGCGTACTGCATGGCAAAATAAAGGGAAATGGCTTTAATCTTTCAAAGCTTCTGGGTTTAAAGAGTAAAAGAGGGCTATTCATCCCTCTCAGTTTCTCGAAAGGCTTATTTTGATTTTGGTTTTTAATATTTCTGCTGTTCAGTGTACACACACACATGCAAGAGTTCAGGAAGGAATTTCTGATGCTAAGTATAAGATTTGAAATAGATGAATGATTCCATTAGACTCATCTGGACATTTTAGCTATTATAGCTTGTACAAAGATATTCATTAAAGCATTGTTGGTAATACTGAAACACTGGAAATAACCTGTGTGACCATTAATAGAGAAACAACTAGATGAGCTGTACTACAGTCATATTATGTAGACAGGGCTGAGAGCTGCCACAAACAGTTGTGCAGGTTGTTCACTGCACAATTCCACAGCTGCCATGTGTGAAAAGTAACCCTGTTGTGACCACCATTGTAGCATCTTAAAAGAATGAGATAGATTAAAGGGTACTAATATTGATAGATTTCTAAGACATGTTGTTGAGGGGAATAAAATTTAGAAAGACTATACATGCATGCTATTGTTCAAATTAATGTACACTTGAAAAACAATAATGTGTGTGCCTGTGTCTGTTTGTGTGTGTATGTGTACACACATACATACAAAGTCTCTGGAAAGATATGGGCTAACATCATAGCAATAATTACTTGTGGTGGATAAAGGACCTAGATTGGGGTGACTATTAAAGTACTCTCTCCATATATGTAATGTTATAATTTTGAATGAGATGAATAGGAATTCAAAAGAAATTTTTAAAGAATTTAAGTGAAAATTGTGGAGCAGCTTAAACTTAAATTTGTGCTGATTTCTACTTATTATTTTATTATTATTATATTTATATATACTTATATAAATATATTTATACTACTTATCTATATTTTGTATTTATATTTCTGTTTTATTATTATGTTTATATTTTATTTATTATTATTTGTGATTCTTTTCCAAAAGAATCAGTAAGAGCAGGATCATGGGACTTATATGTTATTTTATTATATATTTTTGTGCCTGTTTCCTTCACTAGGCTAGGCGCTCCCAGAGAGTAGCAGCTGTGTCCATAGTATTCTTTCACCTCTAGCAACTAGCACAATGAAGAGCAAAGAAAATTGTAGGTTAATAAACTCATTAATTCATCAACTCATTCATTCCAGAAATATTTCACGAGCATCTACTCTGTGCCCTTAGAATAAATTAGGGAACACAACAAAAAGATTTTACATTCTAAACAATGAAAGAATGAATGAATGAATAGGCTGAGAGAAACCAACCAAAGATCACCAAATCCATTCCAAAAAAATCTCCCAAATATATAATTCATCTATTTTTTAACTAAAGTATAGTTGATTTAACAATTACTTTGGTTTTTTCCTCCCAGTTTTATTGAGATATAATTAACATACAGCACTGCATGTTTAAGCTATACAGCACAATGATTTGAACTAAATGTATCATGAAATGATGACCACAATAAGTTTAGTGAACATCCATCATCTCATATAGATACAAAATGTAAAAATATAAAAATAATTTTTTTCCTTATGATGAGAACTCTTAGGATTTACTCTAACTTTCATACATAACATACAGCAGTGTTAATTATAGTTATCATGTTGTACACTACATCCATAATAAAGTTTTGTACCTTTTTACTGCCTTCATCCAATTCCCCCAATCCCACTCCCCACCTCTGATAACCACAAATTTGATCTCTTTTTCTATGAGTTTGTTTGTTTTTGAAGTGTAATTGACCTACAACACTATGTTAGTTCCTGTTACACAAGGTAATGATTCAACATTTCAATACATTTAAAACTAATAACTGGGGCTTTCCTGGTGGCGCAGTGGTTGAGGGTCCGCCTGCCGATGCAGAGGACACGGGTTCGTGCCCCGGTCCGGGAAGATCCCGCATGCCGCGGAGCGGCTGGGCCCGTGGACCATGGCCGCTGGGCCTGCGCGTCCGGAGCCTGTGCTCCGCAACGGGAGAGGCTACAACAAAGAGAGGCCCGCGTACCGCAAAACAAAACAAAACAAAAAAAACTAATAACTGTGAAGTCTAGTTACAACATGTCACCATACATAGTTATTGACGATATTCCCCATTGCATACCCTCGACTCATCTATTTTGCGACTGGACGTTTGTACCTCTTAATGTCCCTCACCTATTTCTTTCCAATTAATCTATTTTTGAGAATTTCATGGCTTAGAAATTCCACTATTTGGTAATAATTTCCATAGATAGCATAACTTTTCTCAATTTTGTGTTCATTTTCTTTCTGTGTTTTTTTTTTTTTTTTAGTATAGACTTTCTGTACATTTATATTTTAAATTCAGAAACAGTTTAGTAGTTTCTCTTCTGGGTTGTTCTTTCACTGTAAAATATATTGCTTAAAATATCTGTCCCTTAATATTGTCTCACCACATTTCTGCAAAGTTTTATTTAATTATGCTAATAATTTCTCACAACAGTATTGCTCTTTACATTTTACTAAATATTTTCTATATATTTTTTTGCATGATCCCAGCTATGATTTTTATTCACTTCTAACAGAAATCCAGACAAGTATGCTAGGCAGTATCTATTTATTTAATAGATACACTAACGAAGGCTTGGAGGTGTTGAGCAACTTGCCTGAGGTTACACGGCTAGGAACTGGTAGTACCGGGACTAGAACACAGATCTTTTTAGTTCAAAGCCAAGATTTGCCCAGGCATCACGCCTACACACTTAGTCCAAAAGCTCTGGGGCAAAAATAATTATTTTAAGAAAGCAGGTTTATTTGAAAGTTGAGACAAAGGCAACTCAAGGTAAAGCACATAAAGCAGTAAATTTACGTGCTTTCTCCATGCCAAGGTGTGTTAAACATCTAAATTGGAGTTATGCACGCTCGGTTAATATCTATGGCTTCTTTATGCTCACCATTGAGATTTCAATGCATGAAGGCAGTAACGACAACAGCGAAGACAGTTTCTTAAGGCTTTTCCTGCACTTCTGTGCCCTCTATTTGATCATCTGCCAAGGTTTGTGAATAGTGCCAAATCAAACAGCACAGCATCTCTATGAGGCTCCTCCTGGGAGTTGAGGAATTCTGCAGTTGGAGCACATGGTAAGATATAAAAGGCACAATTACAGTCTTTTTTTAGGAGTTTAGAAGCAGACAACGTTAATGTGTTCGTTTGGAATTTCAGGTGGTAACCTCCCTTCACTGAGTATCCTCCTCACTTTCTTGTGCTTTCCTGACTAGGTTATCCTGCATTCATTCAAACATTTTAAAACGAGGAGGGATACAGTGAGTTGATGCTTTTGAGCTTTCTCAATGAGAAGACCATATATAAGCATCAAAGAAAGCAGCACACTATTTCCATTTGCAATCGCATATATCTAAGAAAAAAATCTTAATTTCCTCATTCTGATCTTGTATATGAATCTTTAATGATCTCCTCTTTCTTGCTTCTGTTTTCCTGGCTTCGTTGTTAGGAAGATTGTGTTAACATGTCAAGTGTGATATTATTTTTTATTTAATGGTGATTAATCGTAGAAATTGTTTTGACAAAATTTAAATTTTCTCTTCAGAGATGCTTCTTTTTTTTTTTGCCATTTAACGTACTGATTTTCTACTTGGCTTCACTCAGTGAGGAAAACCAGTGGCTAAATCGTCTTACTCGAGAAAATTAGCAAAATTTGGGATACTGTTATAATAGCATGTGGCCAGTTACAAACGCAAAGATACACTTTAATATTTTTAGTGTAAGGACCCCCTCAAAAAACCACAAAAATATTTATAGTTTTATCATCAGCTATCTATTTTTTCTTATAGAAATATACATGTTATATTCGTGTTTATTAGCCAATATTTTGTATAAAAGAGTACTAGTCTTCACCATACACATTAAAAGGACTTCAAAAAAAGTCCTGCAATCTGGAGGTTAAATTTTAGTTATGTGGTGAGACTGGCTGGTTGTTCACCAAATCCATCTCTTTCCCCTGGGCGTAGGGCTAACCTACATTTCTGTCTCTCTCCTGGGTGAAGCCAAGTGATGTCATCCCCAGTGGGACAGGAGCAGAGGTACTGTGTCGCTTGCAGGTTCAAACAGTGAAGGGAATGTCCACCTTCTCCACACTGTGGTTCCCCCATTGCAAGGTGGATTTCGATGTACAGGAAAAAGATGAAATGAGGATGGTGCAGTTTTGACAGAGTCTGTCCTTCAGTGACTCCACAGAGAAGTCACCAAAGACCTGCACTGGACTGAAGCATGAGTGAGAAATAAACCTTTACTGTATTAAACTCCTAAGAGTCAAGTCTTGATTGTTATAATAGTTAACTTACCCAGATTAATATTATCCATGTATGTTCAACTTCTGGTTGTGGGTCCCTTAAATTAGGTGTTATAGTGGATTTTTAATGTTCAACTTTAAGAAAAAAATTAAATGACATGCAATAAAAAAACCCTCCTATTTGTTGAAAAATATTTTGAACCCACAGAAAATAGATATAAATATCCAATAAATATCCAAGTACATTTTAAAAATAGTAATTAAAATAAATCAAAATAATGAGATATCACTAATTTATTAAATTATTTTTTGATTGTAATCTATATAAGTGAATGCATAGAGAAATCAGGACTTTTACTCTCACTTAGTACAAGTATAATCTTTGCAATATTTTGGGAGAGAAATTTAGTAATGTATATCAAGAGCCTTAGAATTTTTCATCCCCTTTCACCCATAATTCCCTTTCTAAGAAGTGATTTTAAAGAAATAATTATTAATGTCATGTGCAAGGATGTTGATCTTAGCATTGTCTATGTCAAAGTTGAACAAATATAGGCCACAAGACAAATCCTACCTGCCACCTGTTTTTGTAAATAAAGTTTTATTGGAACACAGCCATTACTATTCATTTACACATTGTCTATGGCTATTTCTGCAACAGCACAGTTGAGTAGTTGTTACAGAGACGTTATTGTCCACAAAGCTGAAAATATTTTCCATCTGACCCTCTATAGAAAACTTTTGCCAGCCTCAGATCTGTAATGAAAAATATGAAATGTACCTAACATCTAATAATAGAGGAATTGTTACATAAATCATGGTACATTCTTATAATGAAATTACCACATAGATTTTTTTTAAATTTTTAATGGGTGAAGGGGGTCAAAAGGTAAAAGGAAAAGAAAGAAAAAATATTCATGAACTATTTAAGGATGAAATATATTCTTCGTATAATACTAAGTGAAAAAAAGCAGAATTCAAAATTATTTTTACAGTATGATCCCAGTATGATTTAAAAATATACACACAGATACCCAAGATGAAAAATCAGGAAAAACAGAAAAAATGAGGGAAACTAAACACCAAAGGTTAGTGGCTGTTATTTATGAGGGGTAGAATTTCCAGAGGTATTTATTTTATTCTTTATAATCTTTCTATATTTTCTGAATGTTCTACATTAAACAAGTTTTACTTTTATTATTGGATAAGTATTCATTTTATTTTATTACTAAGAAGAAAGAATTAAGTGGTCAAATTACTGTGACAAAAGAAGCCTAGAACATGGGTAGAATTCTTTCTCATATTCCCACCTAAATAATAAACGTGAGGGATGAGACACACACGTAAGGAGACCCCAGATATGACTTGAAATCAGACTGTCCAACAAAAGAAGAAACAAACAGTACAGTATGTTTAGCCCTAAAGCTGAGACCCTAGAGAAATGAAGTTAAATTGGCAAGGTGTTCATCATCTCCTACCCACTTTAAGAGGCAGAAGTCTGGACAGATATCACATCCGGACAGAAACTTCCATATCAGTCACTAGCTGCAGTGGGTATGCCCACTGCCCTGGACATGCTTTACAGAAGCCAGGTGTACGACAGAGTAACTGTTTTCTCCTTGGATTCCTTTGTCTAGATTCATTTTAATCTTTCTGCTTAGTTGTGTTGCCTTTGCAAATACGTCTTTCTGATTCATCTACACACAGATCAACTATAAGTGTCTGTCAATGGTAAAATTTTATTAGTCTAGATATGCTAGTCCAACTCAACAAGTAGGTTATGTAACCTCCATGTAATTGTTGAGGAGGGAAAATTCATGTTCAATGTCATGGATCCAGAGAGAGGAAGGAGACTATTTTCATGTGAACTTAAGCTGCCCAAACAGAAGGAAGCAATTCGGAATCTCAGGTGTGGAGCCAAGAATTCAAAATCCTAGAAAAAGAGTTGATTGGGGAGAGATTGAGGGTGACAATGAGCACATTAAAATGAGATCTATAGCCAAAAGCGAAAAGAAATAGTATGTAATATTCATCTTTAATAAAATATATTTGGTGATATTCAGACCCCCTTACCTATATATATATATTTTTTTAAATTTCAGTGCTTACTTAGTGCCAGGCGCTAAGCTAAGCTCTTTACTTGCATAATTTAATTTAATTTTCACAACAATATATATGGGAAAATAGGGGCAGAACAAAGGTAAGTCATTTTCCTGTGGTCACGCAGTTGGTTAATGGTTGAACCAGGAACCCAACTCAGGTCTTGTTCACACCAATGCCCACAGTCTGTGCTACAATCAACCCAAGATGCCGACATGGTGATAAAATCATTCCTCTGCGTTGTATGGTCCAAGTAACCTCATATTCGCTCTCTTTTGTGTGTACATTCAGACAAACTGATCAGAAGCATCTTCAACATTTTATTTCAGAAGGTCAGCTTTTATCTTGGGATCACCAAATCTGATAAGGCAAATGCGCTTTATTTTTTAATCACATTTAATCTTAATGGTTTTAAATGGAATACTTTTAATTTGTTATTTTATTTTAATCTTATTTATTAAGATAAATGCCTGCATGCTTTGCACACCATAAAGTGCCAGAGGAAATAAGTGAAGAGTTAAAAATCATGATGCTTGATATTAATAATAACCATGGGTGCATTACTTAACATTCTTATTGTATTCTAAATGAGAAATTAAAATATAGAGATTAAGAGAGAGATTGAAGTACAAATCAGTGCATAAATCCATTGCATACCTGGGTGGCTTTAACTTCTCTGAGAATGATTTCCCTCATCTGTGAATTGGGGACCCTCTTTATAGCATCACAGGAGTCTTGTGAGATTAAGTGAAAAAGTAGATATAAATCACAATGCCCAGGTACAGAGTTCATCTTCAATAAAAGGCAGCTCTTTCCTTAATAAATAGTGAACAATTGTAAAAACTGGATCAACCTCTTCAAAACTACATTTTACATTGTTTGCTCTGTTTTCACATGTTACACTGTTTTCTCTGCTTCTCTGTTTTAAGAGAATTACCCTTAGCATAAATTCTCTGTTCTTTACTTTTTGCCCCCTTGCTCGTGAAAGAAATGACATGCTACAAGAATACCCTGAAGCAGGTTCTCTACCGAATGGTGGAATTGAGTGGCCCATGGTAAGAGCTTTGTGTCAGCTCCTACCTGGAAATAGTTTAGCACTTTAGAGGCTTTAGATATTCAAAGGGTGAACTGCAGACCAGCCATGAAGGCACTACCTGGGAGCTTATTAGAAACACAACATCTCGAGCCCCACCCGAGACTCACTGTATCAGAATCTGCATTTCAACAAGATTCCCAGGTGATTCACATGCACTTCCAAGTTTAAAGTACCCTACAACAAGCCTGTCAGAAGACAGAGACTACTGGGACAACAGACCAAGAAGTAGGTTAGTTATGTAGCTGTTATAATGGCTATTGGATAGGAAGTGCATGGTGTGACTCCTGGCACGTATTCATTCACTGAACAAGCGTTTATGAGTGCCTGTTACATGCCAACTACTGTGTTGGTTACTGGGGATAGAAAGTTCAAGAAGAATTGGTCATGCTCTCACATTTCACATTCTTGTTTAACTTTTAATCAACCAGATTCTCCCCTAGTGTTCTCTGACTAGTCAGCATCTATATTTTTCTCCAGGAAATTGATCTCATTAATAAGAGCAAATATTCATGGATGGTTTGATCCATGGTCAGGCACTGTGCTGAATGCCTTAAACACTGTAGTGGACATCTGTTGTTTTGTCTACCCCAAATTTTTCTTGCAGCAATACAAAGCCCCATTGTTTTTTGATGAGAGGAGGTATCCTTCATCCACTTTCCTGTCCATGTTGTTTTGGGTGGGGTTGGCATAGCCAACTGGCTCCAGGATCAGGCCTATCTGAGAATCCATTCCCCTGGCCTCAGTCTGGATCACATGACTCAGGACCCAGAAAGGTGATTCAGTCTTAGGACTTTTGCTGGAACCTTAAATAAAGAGGTACTTGCTAAGCTGTAAGATGTAAGTTTGGAGCTTGCTATTGGTGACCTTTGCCAACACAAAATCTCAAAAGTGGTAGAGAGACTACTTGAGAACAAAGCCAAACCAAAGAAAAGCAGAGCCAAAAGTTGGAGAAGAGGTAGATTTTGAATATGTTCATTGAATGTCTCCATCCAACCTTGCTTAAAGTCAGCCTTGCACTTCCATTTCCCTATCGCATGAACTAATAAATTCTCCTTTATGTTTGAGTTGGTTTGAGTTGGATTTTTGTGACCTACAACTGATGATAACCTGACAGTACACAAAAATGTTTTCATTTATCCGTACAACATGCTCTTAGATGCTATTAATGTATCTATTCTCCAGGTGAAGAAACAAGTTCAGAGAGGTTAAGTAGCTTGCTCAACTATACATAGCTGACAAATGGTGGACTAAGGATTAAATCTCAGAATCTCTCATTACAAAGATTTACAATTCATCATTACCATCGTAAATATTGCTTATTAGCTGGAATCATTAAACCCTGCATTTGAGAAAGATTGAAAAGAAGTAAATATTCTAGAAACTCACTCTAATGGCCTCTATGCTATTAAAGTACAATGCTGAAGGACCGTTGCAATAACTGGTCCATTGATAACTTCCCATAACTGAACCTCCTTTCAAAGGGCTTATTAAAGACTTCATCTTAATTCAGTCTGTGCAATAACAGGTTGCAGGTTTATGGCTACCACAGTGGGTAATTTACTCTAAAGTCAAAGGCAGCTCAAGGTGAACTTGGAAAATAAAAAAGGTTTGTCTTCATGAATCTTTCAGCTTCATAGTTCTACTTCTCCCATGTTCTTCTGTGTCACTTTTCCCAACAATGACATTTCACTCTAGCACTCTTTTCTGGAACCTGGTTTTAAAACATCAAAATCTTTTTCACATTAAGATGGTTATGACTGAAAGCAACCTTCATATCTTGGAACATCTAGTTCAAATGGAAAATAACTAGATTAACAGTGGAAATCTATGTTCAGGGAAGGCAACGTTTACCAAAATTTCTGCAATTGTAGCACTGACTCCATTTATACTTGAGGTTAAATCTGAGGTGGGCTGTGAATGTTTTGGGCCTGTGAATAGTCATTGCTAAACAAAGCAACCTTCATAGCGTCATGTCCATTGAAAGAAACTAGAATGTAATTTTGCTGTTTTGCGGGGGAGGTGGGAACTCAAACAGGGGAATGCCCTGGAACTTTCACAGATATTATGGAAAGGCAAGATGGACAGAGATAAATAAATAAATAAATGCAAAGTGCTATTTATTAAAATGACCTACCGAAGTAGCTCTGACCTGTAGAAGGAAGAAAAAAGCACTGGAAACATTGAAACACCAGCATGTTGTTGCCTTGGCTCCAGCACTATCCCCCATCCCAATCTCTCATCTTGCTGCCACTCCACTTCTAAGACAAATTGTTAATTTGTCGGTTCTGCAAACCAGCTTTGCATTTGCCAGACTGAATCCTCAAATGTTTTATTCACAGGTGAGGTTAGTTGGAAGTACATGAGAAAAATCAAATCTCATCTACCTGGTCCAAGTGTACTTGGAGAAAAGTTCAACGTATAAAAATGTCCCTCCTTGGGCTTCCCTGGTGGCGCAGTGGTTGAGAGTCCGCCTGCCGATGCAGGGGACATGGGTTCGTGCCCCGGCCCGGGAAGATCCCACATGTCGCAGAGCGGCTGGGCCCGTGAGCCATGGCCGCTGAGCCTGGGCGTCCGGAGCCTGTGCTCCGCAACGGGAGAGGCCACAACAGTGAGAGGCCCACGTACCGAAAAAAAAAAAAAAAGTCCCTTCTTAATAGGGAGGTTCTTTTCTCCAGTTGTAGTCCTAGCCGTGTAGAAAAGAATGTGTGTATAAATATATATTATTTCCCCTTTAATTTTATTCAATATAAATATGCGTTCATTTATTTATTTAACAAGCATTTATCAGTGCCTACTATTCGTGAGACATTGTGTATGATACATTATGTAAAGACATGAAAATTAAGGAGCTTCAGTCTGTGCCTGATTTTTACCTAGCAAATATTTACTGAGCACATAACTAAGGGCCAAGAACTGTTGGATAGTGCTATGAACAATTTATCTGTTTTCTGCTCTCATAGAATTTATACTCCAGTGGTAGACCCCAATAATAAAAGGAAACCTAAATAAAGTAAGAAAATTCCAGAAAGTGATATGAAAATAAAACAAAATAATAGAATATTAAGTAACCTGGGAAAGAAGGATGAGAGAAGGTGCAGGTGGTACAAGGAGATTCCTTTAAGAAGGTTTCCTGCGAGCTGAGTCTTACGGTAGTTTGCATTATTGTTTCCCAATTCTCTCCCTCTTTCCTATAAGAAGATTAGGCATCCCCACCATATGACTTGCAGCATCTTCTGTAGGAGGAGTTTCCTTCCCTACCACGTTAATATCAAGCTTGGCGATGTGATATGCTGTGACCAATGAAATGGGAGCATGAGCAACAGTGCGCCAACTCCATGGAAGCTCTGATAACCAGCATTTGATTTCATCAGCTTGCTTGTTCTCCCTCTGCCGTGAATTTGACATTTCCAGATTGGGTTTGCTCCTTGAACCTGGATCCCAGAATGAAGAAGATATGGGGGAGCAGATCCACAGTTAACTCACAGTTCATGCATCAGCCATGCAATGAGCAAGCAATGAGACTTTGTCTTTTTGAGACAGTATAATCTGGTAAAAGCTGACTAATCTATACTGCTGAACAATGAGAAAGAGCCAATTTTTAGAAGATCACGGAAAGATCGTGTGCATGTGCGTGCGTGCATGTGTGTGTGTGTGGCTGAGCATTCATTCGGCATGCTCAAGGAACAGAAAGAAAACTAGTGTAGGTGGCGCAAAATTGGAGATGACAAAGCAGAGGTAAGAAAGAAAGGGTCAGATGGTGTAAATTTTTCAAGCCATGGTAAAGAGTTTGGACTATATAAGCTCCTGAAAAATTGGATAAAGAAAGTCAAAAAGTACATACTTCCAGTTATAAGGTAAATAAGTACTAGGGATGTAATATACAGTATGATAAATATAATTAACATGCTGTGTTATATATGAAAGTTGTTAAGAAAGTAAATCCTAAGATTTCTCATCACAAAGAAAAAATTCTTTTTCTTTTATTTTGTATGTATATGAAATGAGATATGTTCACTAAACTTACCATGGTGATCATTTCATGATGTATGTAAGTCAAATCATTGTGCTGTACACCTTAAACTTATACAGTGTTGTATGTCGATTATATCTCAAAAAAAACTGGAAAGAAATAAATTTTAATAAAAATTATTTTAAAAATTTGAAGGACACAACAGTTGTCATTAAACAAATTTTCACTCATCATCTTATATTACATGTTTAAATTTTTTTATTTTTAACTTATTTTACACTTACAGAAAGGTTGCAACAACAGCATGAAGTTTCCATGTACCCCTCCCAGCTTCTCCTGTAAACATCTGACATGACCACAGTACACTAATCAGAACAAGGAAATTAACATTGGTAGAACACTATTAACTAAGCTACAGGCCTTATTTGAATTTCACCCATTTTCCCACTAATGTTGTCTCTGAGTTCCAGGATTTCATCCAGGATCTCACTTGAAATACCACGCTGCAATTCTTATTTCTCCTTAAGTCTCCTGCGTTCTGTAACATTTCTTCAGTTTTTTTCTTGGCTTTCATGACCGTGATATTTTGAAGAGTAGTGATCAGCTATTTTGTGTAATATTTTGTAAAAAAAACAAAAACAAAAACTTGGGTTTGTCTAATGTTTTCTTGTGATTGGAGTGAGGTTATGCATTTTTGGCAAGAATACCACAGAAATGATGTTGTGTCTTTCTCCTTGTGTCATATCATATCAAAAGTTCATGATATGGATGTGTCTTTATTGCTAATGATGTTGATCCCGATTGCTTGGTAAGTTGGTGTCTGCTGCATTTCACCACTGGAAATTTACTATTTTTCCTTTTGTAGTTAGTAAAAAAACACATTTTGGTGATTTTCTATTTCCTTCCTCCCTTACACATTTATTAACTATAATTTTACAGTAAGGAAGAGTTCTTCCTTATCCCTAATTTATTTATTTAACCAAAGACTTATTTATATCAGTGTGGACACCTAAATATTTATTTTATTCTACAGATTATAATCCAATACTGCCATTTATTTCATTGCTCAAATTGTTCCAGCTTTGGCCATGAGGTACTCCTTCAGGTAGGCTCTTGAACAAAAGGGAAATTTCAATAGGCTCCATCTTTCATTGAGCATTTCCTTATATACCAGTACCATAAGATGTCCAGGTTCATCTTGTGTTTTTCTTGACTCGGGCCTGGAATCAACCATTTCTCCTTGGAGCCCTCATTCCCTTCATTGTCAAATGGTGCTTAGAAACCAAGATCTCTTTTGTACTTTGCTTTTTAATGTAACAGTATGCCCTGGAAATCAACAGTATATTTTAAAATATGGGGGGAGGGGGAAGATGCCGTGTCTTATCAATCAGCTTAATCCTCTGCACCTACAACTTAAGTACATGATAACTCTGAATTACAGAAAAAATGTTTCAGTATCATGTGTCCTTTAAAGCACACTGTTGAAATTTAAACCTTTAAAATGTTCCTATTTTACATCCATCTGTATTTCTGGCAGAGGAGCAAGTATTTGAGATGAGACCACAGATGTGCATACCCTGGGCAGTGTTCACCATTGTCAAGCTCAGCTTTCCTTGAAGGTCAGCAGGCCTGACATATGACTTGAAGTCAAGCAAATTGTCTCTCTATTTCCGCAGTTGGAAACTATGCACACTGATGGAAAAAACTGGAAATGACTGGCTGTGTTTGGTTTGGACAACTCATTCGAATGAGAGAGAGCCCAGCACGAGTTCTGCCTGAGTGATGTCTGAAAATCTGGCTCTTGCGTCTACCTTAACAGCCTACCTATTTCACTTTGACTGAAGTTCAGATGCATAAACCAAATATTTTTGCTTTGGCTTCTCTTGAGTCATATCAATCTACACCTCATCAAGAGTATGAAGTTTGGAAGAACAAAGAAACGATTGAGCGTCCTAAATGCAGCTGTTAATTTTGGCCTCTGAGAATGTCAACGAAAGGACTTCTAGTTGTTTGTTTAATGGTTTTTCATTGGTACTTCTGTGGTTAGAGGAATTTGAGTAAAAGGAGATGTCTTTTCTATTGTCAATATGAAGAAATCACATCTACAAGTGTCAACTTTTAAATTTAGGAGTTTAAAAATTACACTTTTATAAAAGAAAACACTTATCCATAAAAGTAGATGTCAATTAACATTTTAGGAGATTGATTTGTTTGAATATTGAGAAAGCCAATTATACTTTTATCTGTCAGTTAAAGAAATTTTTCTGTGTTTGTAGGAAAATGTTTCAAAACCCAGTTTTAGCAGTGTTTCTGCAAATGGAAAGATGAACAGCTTGAAAATTACATCTTCACGAAGAAAGAAAAAGTAGAGTTTAATTTAAGAGTTACAGCTTTTCAACCAAATCTGGAAATACTATATTCTTGTCTACTTCCATCAAGAACAGGGGAAATTCTCTCAATAGAAAGGCCTTATATAAAATATCTATATCTCTAAGGAAAGAGTGTTAGGAATTAGAAAACCAAATTAACTGGATGATTTCCTTTACTCTCCACCTTTGCATGCAAATACCTTGGTGTGGTCAAGCTCTGACTTCTAAACCTATTTAAGATACCCGTTTTGGCTCCAGAACAAATTTATTGTGCGTAAGAAGAGTTTGTGAAGCATTAAAAGGGCAAGTGCCTGGCTCCATCCCCAAAGACTTTGCCTCAGTTGGGTCCTGAAATCTGTATTTTTAACCAGGGCTAGTAGTTAAGAAACTGTCTTATTTTGGAAGATGCCAAAAAGATCATCTAGCTCACCCAGCTCATTTTACAGATGAAGATGCTGAGAGTAAAACAGAAGTTATTGTCAAATGCAATTTTTCAAAAAATTCATTCATTCAAAAGATATTTATGTATATGTATGGCTGAGTTGCTTTGCTGTGCACCTGAAACTATCACAACATTGTTAATCAGCTATACTCCAATATAAAATAAAAAAGTTAAAAAAAAAGACATATTTAAGGGATACATGCTCAACACAGTAGGCAGTGGAAATACAGTGGCAAAGTAGATAGGTTTGGGCCTTGCCTAGTGGGAAGATAGGGTTAATGGCAGAAGTAAGATTATGAGGTGTAGATTATGTCCCAAATCAGTGTTCCTGCCATTATGACACACAACTGTTGCCTTAATTTGGGTTGCCATTACAATCCCAGTAACTGAGAGAGACATAACATCATTGAAATGAAAGAGAGTTATCTTTCAAAATTTTCCTGTGTTTAAGAAAGATGTTACATTTCCAACAGCTGTATCTCCTTACCCACTCTCACCCCTGGAAAGTTTCAGGGTTGCATTGAAATGTTAAGATCTGGAAAACATCTGCCTCTTACCCACCTTCAATTTCTATAACCCACACTGGGGCTAAACTAATGTGAGCCCTAAATTCTAATGACGAGTTCATAACCTTTGCTGATAACCTTTGCTTATACTAAGGAAGGCAAGCCCTTCTGTGGTCAATTTTATGTAACTTTTACTTACAGAAAAATACCTTGTTTTGTTTTGCTATCAACGGGATAAGTAATGCAGAAACTGATGCTTAAAACAGTTCCTTCTCAGTTTCCTTTGGAAGATGGCTTGGTTGATATATTCTGCATGGACTTGAAAGATTTGGGAGTGAAGCAAGTCTCAAAATGAAGATTTTGGCATATTAAACCTCTGTTAGATATCAAAAGAGCTAATAACTAAAAGTTGATTGTTTGGAGATTAGTTTAAATTCCAAGGCTAAATATATGGTCTCACTATTGTTAACTCTAAAATCTGGACTAGGGCTTCCCTGGTGGCGCAGTGGTTGAGAGTCCGCCTGCCGATGCAGGGGACACAGGTTCGTGCCCCGGTCTGGGAAGATCCCACATGCCGCGGAGCGGCTGCTGAACCTGCACATCCGGAGCCTGTGCTCCGCAACAGGAGAGGCCACAACAGTGAGAGGCCCGCGTATCGCAAGAAAAAAAAAATCTGGACTAAATAAATATCCACTTTAAGGGTCTTTATCAAGATTCATCAGGTCCCATTTGTTTAATTTTGCTTTTATTTCTATTGCCTTGGGAGATTGACCTAAGAAAACACTGCTACGACTTATGTCAGAGAATATTTTGCCTATGTTCTCTTCTAGGAGTTTTATGGTGTCACGTCTTATATTTAAGTCTTTAAGCCATTTTGAGTTTATTTTTCTGTATGGAGTGAGGGTGTGCTCTAACTTAATTGATTTACGTGTGGCTGTCCAGCTTTCCCAGCACCACTTGTTGAAGAGACTGTCTTTTCTCCATGGTATATTCTTGCCTCTTTGTCAAAGATTAATTGACTGTAGGTGTGTGGGTTTATTTCTGGGCTCTCTATTCTATTCCATTTATCCATATGTCTGTTTTTCTGCCAATACCATGTTGTTTGGATTACTGTAGCTCTGTAGTATTTTTTGAAGCCTGGGAGGGTTATGTTTCCAGCTTTGTTCTTTTTTCTCAGGATTGCTTTGGCAATTCCTAGTCTTTTGTGGTTTCATATAAGTTTTAAGATTATTTGTCTAGTTCTGTGAAAAATGACATGGGTAATTTGATA
Organism: Aethalodelphis obliquidens; assembly: GCF_003676395.1. Classification (NCBI taxonomy): domain Eukaryota; kingdom Metazoa; phylum Chordata; class Mammalia; order Artiodactyla; family Delphinidae; genus Aethalodelphis; species Aethalodelphis obliquidens. Next base: position 17,250,569 of record NW_020837958.1, read on the forward strand.
AGGAACACATTAAATCTGTAGATTGCTTTGGGTAGTATGTCCATTTTAACAATATTAATTCTTCCAATCCAAGAGTATGGGCTATCTTTCCATTTCTTTGAATCATCTTCAATTTCCTTTATCAATGTTTTATAGTTCTCAGCATATAAGTCATTCACCTCTTGGTCAGGTTTATTTCTAAGTATTTTTTTATGGGATTTTAAAAGGGATATTTTTTTACTTTCCCTTTCTGCTATTTCATTCATAATGCAAAGATTCATTTCTTAACGTGTATCGCTGTCTTCGAAGCATTAGGTACCCAATCAAATACTGTTGAATGAATGGTGAATTACAGTACCACAGTTTTCAGCAAATTCTAAACAAAATTTTAACAAAATTTCTGTTGAATGATTAGTTTAACATCTACCATTTAAGTTGTAGATTTCATTGTATGCTTATAGTGGAGATTTCTCAAGCATACTAATAATGGTATTAACTTTTAATTTCATATTAACTTAATAGATAATACAATCTATTAAAATAAATTTTAAACTTCAGATTGCTTCACTCTTTCCAATTAAATTGTCATTTGTACTTGAATACAATTTAGATGGAATTTCATACAAAATTTTTAAAAGGCCAAAGGCATGAGAAAGTATTCCTTTTGGTATCATAAAGTTTCCATATTTATTCAGATCTTCTTAACCTTGCAAGTCTGATGAAAGTGGTATGGAAATTGTTCATGAACAGGCTTTCTCATTAGATTTTTGGCATCTCTACCTCAGTCTCAGCCAGAACCCTGAAGAGCAAAGGCAAAATTGGAACACATTTATCTGAATATTTCAGAACCTCCAATGAGGTTGCTTCCAAAAGCTAAGGAAGGGTCATGGGGATTCTATTTTCCCTGCTTCTTCTTCTTCTTCTATGAAAATCTTTCATTATCCAAATTCATTATGAAAAAAATCGCTATCTCCAAATGTGCTTTATTTGTAGAATGTCAATGCAAAAACTTTTTGGTTGAGTTTCAGGTCCTGAAAACAATTGTATTAAACACAGTGGCCATCCAAGTGCAATTTAAAGATCCCATGGAAATTTTCAAAAGGAGCAAGGATTAATCCCCAATCCTGGCCAATATCAATAAAACTGCCTCTAATTTCCACAGTCCCATTTGAGCTACTGTCAAGAGCATAATAGGTTTCTCCCATTAGCATACATAGTTTCTCATTACCAGCGTTTAACTCATTACTTTGTAAAGCACTTTAAAGTCCTTTAAAATACCCCAAGTATGAAAACTGCTATTTAAAAACAATTCTCCACTGTTCTGCACTATATCAGAATAACCTAGCTAACCCACCTGAAATAACACTAATGACTCTTAAACTTGGGGTTTTACAAAAATCTTTTTTATCTCCACTAATTCCAAATAAAGTAGATGGCACCATGTAGATTACTTTCAACCCATATCTAATTAACATGCTATATCTTACGCTTTTGTTTGAAAATGACCATGGGTGATGCAAGTCCCCTCCTTGACCACAAACATCTTGAGAGCGGGATCCACTTTTAATTTGTCTCCCCCAGAGCCAATCATGGTACCTTAGGAAAGTAGATAATAAACATTTGGTATAAACCTTATCATTTACTTGTTAGTCCTTTCAAGCGTCTGTCCGTTCATCTATACTTCATATGTGGAAGTCATGAGTCAGGCACTAAGGATAAAGAAATTTTTAAAATAAGTCAATACAAGATACATAAATTGGTTGATTGATTTTGTCCTCAGGAGCTCTTAGAATAATGTTGGAAAACAGAGAATAAAGTACAATCAAATTCATAAGCGTCCTAAGCAGAGGGTCTATGGCAACACAAAGAAGGAGTAACTGGAGCTTTACAGAGGATTTCCTGGTTGAGAGACACCTGAGGTGAGTCTTTAGGGGTGAGTGAATAGTAGCGATTCCAAGTAGAGGAAGAACATCCCATGCAGAGAGAAGAGAATAAGCAAAGGCTGGCTGCTCAGAAAACTGCAGGTACTCAGTATGACTAGAGCAGTATTCTCAGTGGTGGCAGGACCACCCCCTAGGGGACACTTTGAAAAAGCAATGGGGATACTTTAGTACTAGGTCCCAATGATTGGTGGGTACTACCAGCCTATAAAAGATAAAGAACCAGGGATGCTAAATGTTCTGTAATGGTCAGGACAATCCCACATAATGAAAAATTGTCCCAAGTTCTCCACAGGTATGGAATGTCCCTTCAGACTTTCATGTCAATGAAAAATTTATAACTCTCTTGGCTTAGAGCCTAACCCCACATTACATATAATACAAAATATGTTTTGCAGAGTTTTAATGTACATTGAAATTTATAGGAATGCAATCATCATGTAAATCAAGGAAAGATTATATTTTACTTTGTTTGGAACTTTATCAAGAGTCATTCACCATTTCAGAAAATAAAAAATGATGCAGAACACTTCTTGGTATCTGAGTTGTCAATTCAGCAACGTGTATCAATCCATATCTGTAGTTATCACAGTCAGAGTGATGTTATTTATAAGCACAAGCATCCGATGACTTCATTAAGTCCAAGCATTTTATACTATTTTATTATTTATTACTTTCTTTTCATTTTTCCTTCATGTTATAACTAGGGCATTTAAAAAATTATTTGCACAGATAGATTTACTCTATGAGTTTCATTTCAGGATAGTAAAAGTGCGTTACAAAATGCTTGTTGTAACAAAGGGAGCTTTAGATTGCAGAGAAGAGAATGGGCTGATGTGTTGATAGCATCTCTTTCCCCAAAGACCTCAGTTGTTACACATGAACCTCTAATTGCCATGAGATGTTCCCAGTTGTAAGGGTCTGATTATGGTTTAATGCTTGCTGGAAAAATAAATGAGCAAAATCAAGTTAGGGGACCACTTATTTTTCCCTGCATGAAACATTTTAATGTGATTTTATACTTCTATTTACCTGGCTATTTCAGCAACATAAAAAGCCTATCCCATCTCAGGGCCCTAGTGAATAAATTCAAGAGCTGTTTTTATCTTAACTTTCCTAATTGGTCCTTCAGCACCATTCAGAGATGGTAGCAATAATACCAATACAAATAAGCTAGCATTTATTAAGCACCTACTACATACTAGGTACTATGCTAAGTATTTTCCATAGGTAATCTCTTATCCTCGCAATTAACCTGTAAAGGTACATAATTTTATCATCTATTTTATAGATATGCAAACAGAATTAAGTGACTATTCTGAAGCCACACCAGATTTAAGTGGTAGAGGCAGGATCCAAGGCCAGATGAGTTGAAATCCAGAGCTCATATTCTTTCCAGGACAGTAAACTTGGTATATGCAAAAACAGTTTTTCTCTTCTGGATTTCTGTGGTTTCTCACGTTTTAGACAAAGAAGATTTCAAATTGACAAACTGCAGCACACAATTCGAGTCTATTCCCGCTTGAAGCTGTGGTGGGAAAATACCTAAGAAAGGAAACTTGGCTACTCAACAATTGCTATATGACATCATGAGAAAATGACAAAATCACAGGCCACTCTCCGAAATGTCATGAAAGCATATCAGATATGAATATATTGGTGTTGGATTTGTCAATGGATAACTATTATTACTCAGAATTTGGAAGCACTGAATAGGTGTTATTAGGTCTAACTCTGACATTGCCCATTATTGGCTGAAATATGGGACATGATCATGACATATAGAAAGAAGAGGTAGTCCTGAGCATATTGTCCTTGGGAAGATAGTACTTTTTTCCTGATCTCTCTTTATTAAAAATGTATTGTAAAAAGAAAATATGGCAGTAAAATCTTACCATGGGAAGTGAGGGATTCCTTTACACCAGGAGTAAGTTACCCAACACAGAGCCACTATGACAACTACCTCCCTCTTCTTGTCAATAATGCTTCAAATAAAGATTTCAAGTTAGCTATGAAAGAGATCTGAGCAGTACTGGCTTTAAATTTGCTCTAATATACAGAATTTAAATGCTTGCTAAGTTTTACTTTGATTTCGTTTTCTTTTGCTTTAAAAAGAAAAAAAGTCTCCTGGTTCATCTTCCTCATGATCATCACCACTATTCACATGTGGAGGCAGTGGCATTGAATAGAAAGATGGCTGGTTTTGGAGCCAGAGAAATTCAGATTGCAATTCTGAGTCTAGATGGGAAGCCTGGAGCAAGTCACTTTTTTTTCTTGCACTTCATTTTCCATAGCTGTAAAGGGAGGATTATGCCACATATATAAAAAAAAAACATGCCAGGCATATAGCATGTGTTCGATAAATAGTAATCATCACTGAATATGGTGAGTGCCAAGGAGGGGAAGAGGTATAAAACATGGTCATTGCCCTTGAGCAGCCTAAAATCTATTTGGAATAAAAGGACTCATACATAAAAGATAAATGATAATAGAATGTGGAATACACTAATTGCAAAATGAGTTAGACAGTAACTATTGAAAAAATTCCCACAGACAGGAGCAGGAGGGCTTCATGGAGGAGAGGGGCCTGTGATAGGACTTAGAACATAGTCGGGAAAATAAGAAGGTGTTTCTAACAGCACGGCTGACATCCAGTACTGGGGTCTAGAACCCCCAGTACTTTTAGGGATCCATGAAATCTTTTCATCTTAATTTCTTTTAAAATCAGAAGGAATAAATGAATATAATAACAATGAATGTATAATAATCAACCCAACCTGGATTATATTTGACTTTATACGAATACAGTCGTAAAATATAATTATTGAGTTATCGTTGTTGTTGTTTGTTTTTTTTTTTTTGTGGAAGAAGGAGCCCATGAAGGCAGATATGCCCAAGGTCCATGTAAGTCATAATGCAGCCCTGCCAGAGAGGGGACTGGGAAACTTTTGCCAGAAATTTCTCTCACTCTGTTATTAGTTTACTCTGCTATAAACTGAATGTATCCCCCCAAAATTCATATACTGAAACCTAAGCACAACGTGTTCGTATTAAGAGGTGGGGCTTTGGGGAGGTGCTTAGGTGATGAGAGTGGAGTGCTCCTGAATGATATTAGTGCCCTTATAAAAGAAACCCCAGGTTTAGCTCCTTCTACAAAGTGAGGTTACAGTCTTCTAGAAAGCAGGTCCTCAGCACTCACCAAATCTGCCAGCACCATGGTACTGGGCTTCCCAGCTTCCAGAACTGTGAGAAATAAACTTTATTTGTTTATAAACCACCAAGTTGACCCACAACTAGCATAATATTCAGCAGTGAAAAGCTGAAAGCCTTCCCAGTAAAATCTGGAACAAGACAAGGATGCCCACTCTCACCACTTCTATTCAACATAGTATTGGAAATCCTAGCCACAACAGTCAAATGACAAAAAGAAATAAAAGGCATCCAAATTGGAAGAGAAGACGTAAAATTGTCTTTATATGCAGATGACATCGTGCTATATATAGAAAACTCTAAAGACTCCACACAGAAACTACTAGAACTGATAAAATAATTCAGCAAGGTAGCATGATACAAGATAACATACATAAATTTGTTGCATTTCTTTACAACAACAATGAAATAGCAGAAAGGGAAAGTAAAAAAAAAAGCAATCCCTTTTCAAATTGCATCAGAAAAATAAAATACTTAGGAATAAATCTCATCAAGGAGGTGAAAGACTTATATGCTGAAACCTATTGATAAAACATTGATAAAGGAAATTGAAGATGATTCAAAGAAATTGAACAATAACCCATGCTCTTGGATTAGAAGAATTCATATTGTTAAAAGGCCTAATCTGTCCAAAGCAATCTACAGACTTAATGTGATCAAATTACCCATGACTTTTTTCACAGAACTAGAACAAATAATCCTAAAATTTATATGAAACCACAAAAGACCCAGAATTGCCAAAGCAATCCTGAGGAAAAAGAATAAAGTTGGAGGCATAACCCTCCCAGACTTCAGACAATACTACAAAGCTACAGTAATCAAAACAGCATGGTATTGGCACAAAAATAGACATATGGATCAATGGAACAGAATAGAAAGCCCAGAAATAAACCCACACACCTACAGTCAATTAATTGTCAGCAAAGGAGGCAAGAATATACAATGGAGAAAAGACAGTCTCTTCAGCAAGTGGTGTTAGGAAAGCTGAACAGTTGCATGTAAATCAATGAAGTTAGAACACATCCTCACACCATATGCAAAAATAAACTCAAAATGGCTTAAAGACTTAAATATAAGACATGACATCATAAAACTCCTAGAAAAGAAAATAGGTAAAACATTCTCTGATATAAATCACTGCAATGTTTTCTTAGGTCAATCTCCCAAGGCAATAGAAATAAAAGCAAAAATAAACAAATGAGGCCTACTCAAACCTATAAGCTTTTGCACAGCAAAGGAAACCATAAGCAAAACACAACCTATGGACTGGGAGAAAATATTTGCAAATGTTGTGACTGATCAACAACCCAATCGAAAAATGGGCAGAAGACCTAAATAGACATTTCCCCAAAGAAGACATACAGATGGCCAACAGGCACATGAAAAGATACTCAACATTGCTAATTATTAGAGAAATGCAAATCAAAACTACAGTGAGGTACCACCTCACACCAATCCAAATGGCCATCATTAAAATGTCTACAAAAAACAAATGCCAGAGGGGGTATGGAGAAAAGGGAACCCTCCTACACTGTTGGTGGGAATGTAAATTGATTCAGCCACTATAGAAAACAGTATGGGGGTTCCTCAAAAAATTAAAATTAGAGTTGCCACATGATCCAGCAATCCCACTCCTGGGCATATATCTGGATGAAACTATAATTCAAAAAGATACATGCACCCCAATGTTCACAGAAGCACTATTTACAGTAGCCAAGGTATGGAATCAACCTGAATGTCCATCAACAGACAAACTGATAAAGAAGATGTTGTGTATACATATACACTATGGAATACTACTCAGCCATAAAAAAGAATGAAATAATGCCATTTGCAGCAACATGGATGGACCTAGAAATTATCATACTAAGTGAGGTAAATCATAAAGAGAAAGACAAATACCATATGATATCACTTATATGAGGAATCTAAAATATGACACAAATGAACTTATTTATGAAACACAAACAAACTCACAGACATAGAAAACAAACTCATGGTTACCAAAGGGGAAAGAGGATGGGGGAGGGATAAATTAGGCATTTGGATTAGCAGATACAAAATACCATATATAAAATAGATAAACAACAAGATCCTACTGTATAGCACAGGGAATTATATTCAATATCTTATAATAAACCATAATGGAAACAAATATGAAAAAGAAGATAATATGTATGTATAACTGAATCATTTTGCTGTACACCAGAAACTAACACAACATTGTAAATCAACAATACTTCAATAAAAAAAAAATTTTTTAAGACCACCCAGTTTTTGCTTTTGTTATAGTAGACCAAATAGGCTAAGACTCTCTTCAAGGTGTTTTTGCATTGAACCAAAAGCAACAGTACGTTATATAACAAAACCAACTATTATTTTAAAGAAAGGTTTTAATAGCACACAAGATTCCCTCTCTTTCAGTTCATCAAACCTTACTTGTCAGTTTACCAGATTCCCAAGGGCTCCAGAGGCAAGCTCTTCAATCCACGGGGATCCAGAAAGATGCACCCCCTCTTTGTGCCTGTGTGTTCTTGGTCTGTCACCAGATGCTCACTTAGACTTATGTCACTAATTCCTTTCCTACAGAAAAAGTAATGGGGCAATCAGAGCCGCTGGCTGGAGTCCCCGAGTCCCTACCTAGATAACTTATTACCATTGGGAAAGAGACAGTCATATCATCCACTGGAGAAAGGAAGAAAAACTAAATTTCAGAATTCTTCTTGTTTTATGTAAAGAGCTCAAAGTTATCTATCTTGTTTCCTACTTGGTTTCAAAGAGGAGTATTATGCTTCCCCACTTACTGTCCCCAAATACAAATAATATCAACAAATTGATAAGTGGGTTGCATAAATCAGAATCTTGTGTCTGAATTCTTTCTAGGTAAGAATCATAGAATTTCAGAGTCAGATGAAATCACAAGCACTATCAGATCCAACCATTTTATTCTGTTTCTGTCTCTAAGCTTATAACTAACTAAACATCTATCACCAGATTTTCACCTCTTATTCTTCCACCCAACCTTGTCCTCTTAGGCTGTGATGATCTTCCTTAAGATATTTTGTGTTTTCCTTTCTTTTGTCTACCTTGTAATGATGGCATTCACCAGGTTTTTGTATTTTTTTCATTTTAAAAATAATTCTATCCACTTTTGAGGAGTAACTTCCAAGTTGTCCTTGCCTCAGCAGGTCAGGGGATGTCAGATGACCAGAGTTTGGAGCTCATCTTAAAATAATTTTTTTTTTAACTTTAAAATTTTTTTAACTTTACTTTTTATTAATTTTTATTGGAGCATAGTTGCTTTACAATGTTGTGCCAGTTTCTGCTGTACAGCAAAGTGAATCAGCTATATGTATACATATATCCCCTCTTTTTTGGATTTCCTTCCCATTTAGGTCACCACAAAGCACTGAGTAGAGTTCCCTGTGCTATATAGTAGGTTCTCATTAGTTACCTATTTTACACATAGTAGTGTATATATGTCAATCCCAATCTCCCAATTCAGCCCACCCCCTCCTTATCCCCCGGTATCCATACATCTGTTCTCTATATATGTGTCATCTCTATTTCTGCTTTGCAAATAAGATCATCTATACCATTTTTCTAGATTCCACTTATACACGTTAACATGAGATATTTGTTTTCTTCTTTCTGACTTACTTCACTCTGTATGACAGTCTCTAGGTCCATCCATGTCTCTGTAAATGACCCAATTTCATTCCTTTTTATGGCTGAGTAATATTCCATTGTATATATGTACCACATCTTCTTTATCTTAAGTTTATTTTTTTTATGTTATGAAACTGCAGGTCAACCTTCTGCAAAAGTGGTAAGGCCAATTTATCTTCTCCTAAAATTTTCATTTCTTCAATATAATCAACGAAGGATGAAATTAAGAAACTCTTGATTTTATGAATGGTTGCTCATAGGCCCAGTCTTACCAGTGGATTTTACACTTTCTTTGATGATAGGTTTGGAATTTATTCTCTGACATAGGATGATTCACTCTTCTGCACACTGGAAGACTCTGCATTTGGGAGACTTTGAAAATGTCCTTCCATCTGATGAAAGAGCATTGTTTATCAATTAAATGTGAAAAGGTGAGCTCTTCTGGAATACAACTAATTCTAAAGCTTCAGTCTCTATAAAACTGCTATCAAACATATAATGGCTATTGAATGAACTGCATGGCTTTAACAGTTTGTAAAATAAAATATAAAGTGCAATACATAATAAAATTCACTTTTATTTAGTAATCTGGTATGTGGTACAGTAAGATGGTATGATAAAGTAATTATGGGATTTGGAGTTAAAAGATCTGGGTTCGAGCATCCACTTCAGAAGACTTACTGCTTTGATACTCAGTTTCCTGAGTATGTTGGAAGGATGATAATACTGATAATAATACATCGTCAGTTTGGTGACAGAGAACTTTTCATATATTAAGTATAAAATGTTATGCAAATATTTCCCTTCTATCTCATTGCATAAGTAGCTCATAATTTTCTTTATTAAAGCGCTATAAATTCTTTGAATATGGGAAGAATACTGAGATAAGTGGCTCTATATCCATTCTGATCATTTCTATTATTTCTGACCTTTATATTTATTCATTAAGGAAAAAAAATTATCTTTGTTCACTTGACTCAGTAAATTAGCTTGTCTCATCTCTACTACACTGGCACATAAAAGGTGCTCAAAAAGTGTTTGCTGGAATGTTGACAAATGTTATGAAATTCCAGTGGAAACACCCAGAAAATTTTAGTGATGAAAATAAACACAAGAAACTCATGGTAAAGAAAGTACTGAAGAGAGGAAGAAAATCAGGGTGAAAAGATGAAAACCAAGGCATTCATGAGATTTGTCAGGAAGAAAGAGTCACTGCTCCTTAGAGGAGGCCCAGGAGAAGTCTCTCCATCCTCAGTAGGGAATTATCTGGTTTTGATTTCCTCCTTCTTCTGACACAGCATCTATGGCCAGCTTCTCAGCAGATCACTGATAGCTGACTTGCTTCCCTCTCTCTGTCCTGTTTAGTTTTCATTTTTCTTTTTTCCTCCTACCTCTTATCATCTTTCTTCTGCCTTCCTCTTATCTATCCTTCTTCTCTCTTTCCTTCTTTGTCTATGAGTGTGTGCATGTTCATCTCTGTATGTTGTATAGGGAGACACATGCACACACATTCAGACAAACTATACTGACAATGAAAACTTTAGAATTCAACCAAATTTCATTTAATGAATAACTGGCTGATATTGCAATAAGATAATGTTTTATCTATGAACTATTATTTTGTTTTTAATTTCTGGATACTTTTTCCATCCAAGCAGCTGCTAAGGTATTCTAGACTTCTTGAATTAGGGAAGGGAAAATACAGCTAATGAGTCAGGTTTTTGCAGAACTCTTGGCATAGCTGGTAGATATGGAAGAATACATAATTGGTCAAAGTTGGATTTTTCCCCCAGTCCAGAGCTGATAAAGGGCTGGGGAAAGAAAAGAGCATAAGGGGGAAAGTACAAAGTATAAGTTTTGGCAGGGTCCCAACATGATGCCATTAAGGAGACAAAATAACAGAATCTCCTAAGTTTTGTGATCTGAGAGCAGAAGGGACTTTGACACCCTTTTTCTGTGTAGGGTTAAGCAAAGGAGCAAATGGGTAGAAAAGCCCTCCAGTCAATATTGGCAGGGACAGTAAAATAGAAATGGCTGAGTATATTAGTTTCATATTGCTGCCTTAATGAATTACCACAAACTTAGTGACTTAAATCAACAAAAATTTCTTCTTCTACAGTTACAGAGCTCAGAGTTTCAAATAGGGTCTCAATAGGCTAAAATCAACGTGTTTGCAGGACTGCATTTCTTTTCCAGCTTCCCAAGGCTGTCTGCCTTCCTTTACTTGTGGTCCCCTTCTTCCATTTTCAAAGCCAGCAATGGCCAGCCAAGTCTTTCTCACACTGAGTCACTAACGCTGACTATTCTACCTTCCTCTTCCATATTTAAGGACTTTTATGATTACACTAAGCCTCTCTGAATAATCCAGGATAATCGCCCTATTTCAAGTTCAACTGATTGACAACCTTATTCCTCCTGCAACCTTAATTCCCTTTTGATATGAAACATAACATAAATACAGATTCTGGGGATTCAGACAGGGACATCTTCAGGAAGCCACTATTCTGCCACCACAGCTGTGCTGTTTGTGATGACTGACACAACTCCACTGAGTGTCTAAGGTATCACAGGGAACAGCAAAATGTTTCTTCCTCATACACTTGAGAATAGCATGGACATGGCATAGGGTAGGTACTGGAGGACCCAGAGAGGTTGTACTGTCAAACTCAGGAGAATATAGCAAGATATTTATACAATGGACCAGGGACTAGGAATGAAAAACCAGGTACCATGTTCATTTCAGTGGCTTCCAGCACAGAAAGATGGTGGCCAAGAAACAGATGCCCTTTTTCTCCTGACTCCAATGACTTTATGATACATAGTGGCTTGATGCCCCTACCTTCCCCCTGTAAACTTGAATGCAACCTCAGGGAGAAAAGAAATGGGAAATCTCAAATTAACTGAGTTTCCCTAGAATTGACTAAGACTAATTTTCCACTATCAATGGATTGGGGGCTCTACATATAAATTAGGTACATTTGTAGGGGTATAAAAAGCATATTTCACATTTGAGTTTATTGTTTGATATTTAATGCACATTAAACTTTCAACACTTCTTAAATTAGAATGAGCACTTTTGCTTTCTTTTGTAAAACAATTATGTGTGTGTGTTCTCACCTGTGCTTGTACTTCTTCTCACATTCAAACTTTAGAGACAAAGATCTGGGATGACAGACCCCAGATCAGAACCCTGTGTCCCATGATGTCATTATCTCCTTCTCCTTCAGCATTTCTCACAGTCTATCAGGTAAACATTTGTAACCCATGAATGGAGCCATGAACTACTGTGAGTGCCACTAAACTCTAGGTGTTCAGAAATTTACCAACAAAAGGGGCATTTTCTCAATGTTAGGCAAATTGTTCATAAAAATCCACAGGCTTAAAGCAACCTAGCTGGGAAGTTTTTTTTTTTTTCCTGTTCTTTTTTCTCTTAATCCGCACACTGTGGCCTGATTCCCATAACAGCTGAAATTAGCACTTTAATTTCCACATTATCTCCTTTATATTACAGATGAATAATGTGCTAGAATAAAAGGGGGCATCTTAGGGGGAATTACCAAAGATGAAAAAAAGTATTATGCTTCTTCCTGAACAGTCCTTTTATATCCTGCACTGAATTATCACTGGACTACATCTCCAGCCACTTAGTCTAGCGCCAAATCAGAAGCTATCCCTCGGGGTGACAGAAGTCTCCTGAGATAAACTTCCTGCATTACTCGCCCCACATCTTCTTTTCACTACCCACTTCAAGCCAAGTGGTTGAAGCATACTTGTCTTTGAACAAGATGCTCTAGATTGCATAGTCCTAAGGATAGTAACAGCTAAAATCTATTCAAACATTGCTTATGAGCTGAGTATTGTGCTAAGCAATTCACATGCATTAGCTCATTTAATCAACCCTGTGAGGTACCTGGCAGATGCAGAAGTGGAAGTGAACAGAAGTGTAATAGCTTGTGCCAAACCACACAGCTAGTCGGTGGTAGAACCGGGATTCCAAGTGAAACCCTTTGACCCCCGTGCCCACACCCGGTAACAGTGCACAAAACACAAAGGAGACTCAACACGTGTACAACATACCAGCAAGTTCTGCTGCCTCTACTTCCAAAACCTGTTGCCGGTCCACTCACTCTTCTCCATCTTCACCAACCTCACTGTAGTGTAAGCCACCATCATCTGCTGCCTGGAGACCCGCAAAGCTTCAACTAGTCTCTTTGCTTCCTTTCGTGCCCTACGACAACCCGTGTTCCACACGGCCGCCAAGTGAACATTTTAGGCTATAAACAGACTTTCCTCTAATTTTGCTCCCATGCATGAAGCTCTCCACTGGCTTCTCCATCCCTATTCGAATAAATCCAAAGTCCTGACCATGGTCTTTAAAACCAGATACAGTCTGCCCACTTCACCTCATCTTCTCCTCTCCTGCTCATTCATCACGTTGTCCTTTTTATTTTTCCTCAAGAATGTCAAGTTCATTCTCTCTTTAGGACCATTGCACCTGCCGTTCCCTCTGCTCGTCACTCTAGCTGAATACTAGAGTATTCAGTATTCAGTACTCGTCACATAGCTGAATACTCCTTGCCATCGGACCATCAGTTCAAAGATCACCCCGAGAGAGACTTTTCCTCAGCTCCCACACTAAAGCCATCTGCTCCATTCTCCACTTCCCCATATGCTCTTCACGCGACACTGTGTTACCTTCTTCACAACACATCTCTATATAAAATCATCTGGTATTTACTTGTTAACTTCTTCGTTCCCTACCTCCCCTCTGTCGTTAGCCAAATATAAAGTTCCATAAAGCAGAGACCTGTCTGTCATATTCACTCCTCCATCTGCTGGGCCTAGAATATGACGTGGCACATAATAGGCATTTACTCAGTAAAAAACATGTATTGAGTAAAAATATGAATGAATGATGTAATTAATTATGCGACAGAAAGCACTTAGTTCTCTGAAGTCCTCCTATGTATATATGTATATGTATAACTTTATATATATAAAAGTTTGCTGTACACCTGAAACTAACAACATTGTAAATCAACTATATTCCAATAAAAAATTTTTTTTAATTCTAAAAATATCAATATAGGGCTTCCCTGGTGGTGCAGTGGTTGAGAGTCCGCCTGCCGATGTAGGGGACACGGGTTCGTGCCCCGGTCCGGGAAGATCCCACATGCCGCGGAGCGGCTGGGCCCGTGAGCCATGGCCGCTGAGCCTGTGCGTCCGGAGCCTGTGCTCCGCAACGGGAGAGGCCACAACAGTGAGAGGCCCGCGTACCGCAAAAAAAAAAAAAAAAATCAATATGGTGGTGAGAAATGGGATATAGGGATACAGACAGAGACGCTATTAACAGTAAACTTCAAAAATAGAGAATCGGACAAAATGTGGTTTAGGTTGTTGACACTCTTCCCAGGCCTCCTATTGTATCTCTGCCACAGTACTTTATCATTTCCGTTCTTCTTTTTACTTCTCTTGAATGAAAAGTTTTGAGAGCTTATATAGCAGGTACTGTGCTAGGTACTTGGCTGCATAAATACATAAGGAATTCTGAGGGGGAGCTCAAGGTGTTCACCCAAATAATAATGATACAAATGCCCTTTTTGTGGTTTATAAGAAGTGTTTTTGAACAATGGAACATTAAATAATTATTAAGAAAAATCTAAAGGTTTTTAGTAGCAGGGGAAATAATTATACAATGAAAGTTTTTGTGAAAATATGACATCTCAAATATTAAAAACATGCATTGAAAATTACTATTGATAATTTTGATGAAGAAAACAATAATTACTAATTCCCTTTCCCTCTCCCTCTCCCTCTTCTTCTTCTCCTGGTTCTAAATCAATCAGCTTAGGTTCACTGATGCTTTAAGAAGAAACGATCCCCAAATTTCATTTGTCGTTCATCTTCATGTCCACCATGGGGTTAGACACAGCACTGCCCCACGTTTTCTTCTTTCTTATCCATGACTAAAGGACAAGCCTCTACCTGGAACATTCCAGTCTCAAGACAGAGGTCAAAATAAATGTTTTTTTCTTGAAAGTGATGCATGCCATTTCCCTCACCTTTCATTGGTCTAAGCAAGCCACATGTCCATGCTCTATGTTCCTGATGAGGAACTGCATTCCTCCCATAAGGAGAGGCCCCAAATATTTAAAAAAAATAAAATAATCTACCACAAGTTCTCCTGTACTTTCCAAATTTTCTGCAATGAGTGAATATAATATTTGTTAAAAGAAAAATATCAGAGCCTTTGACTTTTAAGTAATTTTACTTCTCTTTAAATAGAAGTGCATTTAGCTGCAAATAATAGAAAATTTGACTTTCAATGGCTTAAAAAGTAAAGCCTTAGTCTCTCACATAATAAGAAGTACCTGTGTGAGGTTAGGTGGCTTCAAGCATTGGTTCAGCAACTCAGTCATATTAGAGCCAACTTCTTGTCAGTTCTCCTGACTTTTCCCTCATGTTTGCAGCCCATTTCACACATGGCTGCCGCTACTGCCACAGACCTAACATCTTCAATGAAGAAAAGAGGAAAAGGAGGTAAGAAAAGCAGTAGCCACACAAGTCCCTGTAGCAGGAAAGAAAAGGTTTCCACAGAATTTCATCCAGCGGACTTGCCCTCATAGCCTATTGGCCAGAAATGAGTCACATGACTGCTCCCAGCTATAGTGAAGTTTGGGAAAGTGGAAACAGTATTGTTGTGATTGGCTTAGAGAAATCATGATCTTTCCTGTGGCGTGGCATATTGTTGCTTTAAGCAAAGTCTGCGTTGTTAGGGAAGAGGAGTCGGGGACAGAATTTTGGCTGTCTGTCTGCCACAGAAGCCAAGAGAAGGTGGAATTTGTTCTGATAAGTGAAGTACGTAGACATCTTAGCTAGACCTGGAAAGACAATAGAATTATGCCCCATAAAGTAGAAGAACACTACTTCATAAAAGAGGTACGGCATAAGCCCCAGTAAAAAGGTGGTTTGGTAATGTCAACTAGTTCATCTGATATAACTAGAGTATACAGTGTGGAACCGCCAAGAGAAAGTAGAAGCTGGGGAGACAGGAAAGAGCCAGATGATGAATAATAATAATAGTTTTTGCATTAATTGGATGTTTACTATAGATCAGGTACTTTTACTCCTATTGTTTCATTTAATTTTTCTCAACTCCGAGTGATCTTATTCCCCCCATTTTACATACGAGGTTAAGTAACCTGCTCAAGGTCACAGAGCTCATAAGGGGTAGAGCTAGGATTTAACTTGGTCCACGCTGTAGTGATTAAGAGCACAGCTCTGGGGCTTCCCTGGTGGCGCAGTGGTTGAGAGTCCGCCTGCCGATGCAGGGGACGTGGGTTTGTGCCCTGGTCCGGGAAGATCCCACATGCCGCGGAGCGACTGGGCCCGTGAGCCATGGCCGCTGAGTCTGCGCGTCCGGAGCCTGTGCTCCGCAGCGGCAGAGGCCACAGCAGTGAGAGGCCCGCGTACTGCAAAAAAAAAAAGAGCACAGCTCTGGAGTCAGCCTGCCTGGAGCCCACATCCCCATCCTCACTTCATTTACACCGTGATACCTACCTCACTTCCTCCTACAGTGTCCTCCAGGGAAATGTTTTGTAAGCATTCCAGGGCCTGGAAAAGGGAAGATTAATACAGAGACTGAATCATGCACAAGATGCTTCTCCTTGTCTGTACCTCTCAAATCACAGCAAAAGGGAGACTGTTAGTAAGTTCAAAATGTTTGCTCCGCCCCCCAGCCAATTTACATTATCTGACATAAACAAGAAGGCATATGAGCCAATGGCTGGGCTATAACTCATCTACTATCAGAGAGGAGAGGAGCTTAACAATACGGCTTCCCAGAAACATCTTTCAAGCACCAGTTCAGCTGCTTAAAAATTATTGCCTGAAACACTAATAAATACTGGCGATCCAGACAATATACTTCTTCATACCAACTTTAACCATGATGTAATTTCTTTTGGCTTCCACTTTCTTCATCCAGATCCATAAGATTTCTTTAAAAAAATCTAACTTCTTGGGCTTCCCTGGTGGCGCAGTGGTTGAGAGTCCGCCTGCCGATGCAGGGGACAAGGGTTCGTGCCCCGGTCCGGGAAGATCCCACATGCCGCGGAGCGGCTGGGCCCATGAACCATGGCCGCTGAGCCTGTGCTCCGCAACGGGAGAGGCCGCAACAGTGAGAGGCCCGCGTACCGCAAAAAAAAAAAAAAAAAAATCTAACTTCTTCCCCCACCATTTTTTTTAAGCAAAAGACATACATACATGATTAAAATCCATAAAATAAAAAATGTATGACTATTCAAATGGTCACTTCTAAAACAGAAACATTTTCAGTGTTCTACCTTATTTTAGGGTGTCATAGGTCAGTGTTCTTAACTGGGCACTATTGTGTTGGCACCCTCGGCCACCAATAGCCCTCCCCAACCATGTGACGATCAAAAAAATAAAGCCCCACACGCGTTTCCAAGCATCCCCTCTGGAGACATTTTTCCCTCTCTCTCCTTCTACCCTCATGAGAAACACTGGTTGAGATGTGACAGAATTAGGAAAGTATTTTGGTTCTATCTATCTATTCATGGGAAATGAATTGATTTCCATACCTGTAAAACGATGTACCTACTTTATTGTATAGATTACATGAAGCATGTAAAATGCAATTCTTGATACATACTAAAGTACATAGGCCCATCCAAGTGAATATGCTAGCCTGACCTAAGCATAGCATCTAAACTTTTTTTCCTCTCTCCCTGGGAAATACTTACACAGGTGAAGAGAGTTTTAATTCACTCTTCATTCTGCATCACCATATTCTTGCTCCTGTTTATTTAAGAAATGAGATGACTTGAAGCAATATTTTTAAAAAATTGAATATAGCTGTATGATTGGTGTAAAGTAAGATACATAGAAATACTAGTGGAAGAGAGGGAAACGTCCATTCTGGAAAAGGTGAGAATTACAGAGCAGTCATGTCATAGGGGCCCAGGAAGTTCTGTTCCCTTGATTTATAGATTTATAGGTTTAAAAATTATCTTATAGGATTTCTTATAGAGAGCCTTCCTTCAATAAGTGGGAAGTTAAACCAGAGAATCCAAAATGTTCATCCAATTTCTAAATACCTGTTGAAACTTCTGTGATTTGATCAACCTGATTTCTAGCACTAAAGACATGAATGACTTTCAATTCCTCTAACCTTGAACATTCCTTTATGTATTGTGATGACTGTACACAATAGCCTAAAAGTGAACCACTATTCCTAAGTTGATGACTCTTTGGGAACAAAATATGGCTTTTATCCACTCAGTTACGTATACATACTCAAAGATGTATAAATATTTTTGTCACAGAGATTTAACTAAGGTAAATGCAGGGGCATTTATCAAAGCCTAGCTCCTTTCCCAGAGTGATGAAACTAAAGAAAAAAAGAGGGATTTTTTTAACACCTTGTTAAATATGCTTATTTTACTGGAGATTTCAGTTTTGTACAAAACTATTCCGGGAGCTAAAAGATTTCCTTAACAGAGAAATTCACTTTGCTGGATATTTCCTATTCCTCTTCCAAGATATTCCCCATCCTGCTCTGGACCCTGGGAGGCAAAGCTTTATAGACTGTGTCAACTGGGTTCTTGGCTCTCTGTGTTCCATCTGGGTTTAACCTACCGGAGAGAACAGCAGGAGATGGGTGGATTGGAGGAAAATGAGAGGGAAGTATTTCTTCTGGCTCCCTCATTGTGTAGTCAGGGAAGGTTGGCTGTATTCCTCAACCAAATGCCACAGATTTTACCTGGCAGCCCTCACATTTGGCTGTATCTAGTCTCTCTACATCCTAATAACCATTTCCCTCCTTTTAGCCTTTTAGGTCTGGCTAAGCAATATTTTTTTAAAAATTGAATATAGCTGTATGATTGGTGTAAAGTAAGATACATAGAAATAATAGTGGAAGAGAGGGAAAAGTCCATTCTGGAAAGGTGAGAATTACAGATCAGTCATGTCATAGGGTCATATTAGCTCCCCACTGT
This sequence comes from Aethalodelphis obliquidens, assembly GCF_003676395.1. Lineage (NCBI taxonomy): Eukaryota > Metazoa > Chordata > Mammalia > Artiodactyla > Delphinidae > Aethalodelphis > Aethalodelphis obliquidens. The sequence goes on from NW_020837958.1 coordinate 17,269,386, forward strand.
TACCAGCCCCTGAAGATTACACCTTCCCTTGTTGGTCTCCCCAAACTCTGTAATATGTCCTTTATTAAACACTCCTCAGTTAGCCAGTTTTGAGTATGTCATCCATTTCCTGCTGGAACTCTGAGTGATACATTCACCTTTGAAACTGGCTAAAGTCTTTTCATAACTATAGTGTTGGGTCATTTGGAGCACAATGGTTCCAAGTGCTAGTGTGAGAGTCCAAATGCCTGGGTTGAAATTATGACTCAACCCTTCCTACCACGTGATCTTGAACAAATTTCTTAACTTCTACATCTCAGTTTCCTCACCTATAAAACAGAATGGATACTAGTAGAAACTACCTCATGGTAGCTATTTTGAGGATTAAAATAGCTAGAAAGATGCCTGGCACATAGTAAGTGCTTACAAATATTGACTACTTTTATTATGTCCTCATATATTCTGTATTACTCTTGGTAGTAGGCACAACATTTGTACATTACTATTAACTAAACTCCAGACTTCCTTTGGATTTTGCCAGTTTTTCCACTAATGTCATTTTGAGTTTTTTAAGAAAAAATACTAATAAAAGGGGGAAAAACTCCAGCAACTGATTGAGAAAAAAATAACACAAATAAATAACAATGTTAATTTAAGATAATTAAAATAGAGATTTTTTTTTTAATGCATAAGATTAATCTTTTTGGCAAAGACTCTTGCCCACTACAATTTCTGGCTTCCCTTACAGTTATGTGTAGCCCTGTGACCAATTTCTCCCCCAGTGTAAAGAGAGTGGTATCTACATATGTAACTTTGGGGCCTGGGTTTTAAATTAAGATCTTGGGCCTCCCCCTTCAAGTCTTTCTTCCCTCTTCTCACAATGATAACAGTGGTCTAATGAAAGGCAGAGCACTTGCCTGGTCCCTAAACAACCCCGAGGAGCATCATTCAACCACCCGTTTGAGCCATTCACATGGTAAATATTACATAAGAGAGAAATAAACAAATCTATCCCTTTCATTTATAATTTAAAAAATGGATTTTTAGCCAACTAGAAATAAAAGGGAATTTTCTTAACCTGATAAGGAAATATCTAACAAAAGCCTATAGCAAACTTCCTACTTAATAGTAAAAGTTTAAAAGCATTCTCATTAATGTAAATAATGAGATAAGGACACCAACCATTTTCACTGCTATTCAACCTTGTACTAGAGACTTTGACACTACAACAAGACAAGAAAAGGAAATATGGTCTATAAGACTTAGACAGGAATACGCAAAATTGTCATTATTTGCAATACTATAGATTTGTTTACATAGAAAATAGAATAAAACTATGATTATTAAGATGTATGAGAATGTGGCAATTTTTCTGGATACAAAAATCCATAGCGTTCCTGTAACCAACCATTAAGTAGTTTCAAACAATTGGATTTCCATATAGAAAAAAATTAAATTAAATTTGTAAATTATGCATGCCAAAAAATTAATTTCAGATTGATCAGATACCTACAAGGGAAAATAAAACTGTCTATCAGAAGAAGGTATATGAAAATAGCTAACTTTATGAACTCAAGGTAAAGATGCACTTTATAGGCAATATACCAAAACATCAAGGCATAAAGGAAAAGTTTGATAAATCAGCTTCTGTTTATCGCTTCTGTCACTTACTGTCCATCAAAAGATGCCCAAAGTAAAAGGAAATAATAAACCACAAACAGGTAGAATATACTCACGATGCACATGACTAACCAAGAATTGATATGAGGATATACAAATCACTTCAAGGAAATACGGAAAAGATGAATATCCAATGGAAAAAATAGGAGGCTATTACGAATAGACAATTCACAGAAGAAATAAAAATGGCAAATAAACTTATGAAAAGATGCTTAACGCAGAAAAATTCAGAGAATATTATTCTCCCTATATATTAAACCCACCATCAGAATTTTTTTTTTTTTTTTTTTTTGCTGTACGCGGGCCTCTCACCGCTGCGGCCTCTCCTGTTGCAGAGCACAGGCTCCTGACGCGCAAGCTCAGCGGGCCCAGCCGTTCCGCGGCATGCGGGATCCTCCCGGACAGGGGCACGAACCCGTATACCCTGCATCGGCAGGCGGACCCCCAACCACTGTGCCACCAGGGAAGCCCCAGAATTTTTTAAATGTTAATTTTCTGTCATCATACCTTCAGATTTTTTTTAATGTAAAAAACCTAAGCCGGGCTTCCCTGGTGGTTGAGAGTCCGCCTGCCGATAAAGGGGATACGGGTTCGTGCCCCGGTCCGGGAGGATCCCACATGCCGCGGAGCGGCTGGACCCCTGAGCCATGGCCGCTGAGCCTGCGCGTCCAGAGCCTGTGCTCCGCAACGGGAGAGGCCACAACACTGAGAGGCCCACGTACCGCAAAAAAAAACCCTAAGCCATTACTGATAAACCTGAAGTCCCCTTCATTTCCTCTCTAGTACTATCTGGTTCCCAGATTCACCTTGGAGCAATAACAATCACACAGTGTGTATGTATAGTCCAGTCCATGTTTTTATATGTATATTTTAGATATAAACATTGTTGTGTTGTTTTCAGAATGTACTTAATGAAATTTTTTCATTCAAAAAGTGAAACTAGAAGTGGTCAGAGCCTGACATTCAATCCCTGAATAAGCCTGACTTTGAAACCCACACTTTTCCCATTAAGAATGATCATGTGGTACTTTCAAAACAATGAAAATCTCCTTCTGGATCTCAGAACCAGACTGTTGTCCTGGGTGCCAAAGCTCTAGGGCTTTCCTGGCTGGGATGGGTGGAGCATGAGGCAGAGTAGAGCCCTGGACGAATTGGGGTCTCTAAGAGCTGGAAGTGCGACCCTTGTGAAAACCCGTCAGAGAAATCCAAGCTTTAAGACCTGGAAAGACTAACAATAAACCTGCAACTCATCAGAGGCGGAACATAAAGCTGGGTAGCAGGACCAAGAGTCCAACATCAGTAGAGATGGTGGTCAAATGAGGGCACTGTCTCAGGGCCTCATTGCAGCAAATGAGAGCACTGTCTCAGGGCCTCTGGCCTTTGTAAATTATAGACATATGATATCATCAAGTCCAGCTGGCTTAAAGGACCAGGGAAGGAACCAACATTTTCCCTCCTGAAATTAATGATTTATGGCTATAGAAGACTTTTTGTCTCCCTTCATGTCAAGATTAAAAGAAAATAAATCTTTCCATCCCTACCCACCCCCCTTTTCCCTGTCATCCCCTGGCTTAAGAAGAAGCAGATAATAGGGCCCCAAAGCAGAGTAAAGGACAGGAAGTAATCCCACCCATTTTTGCCCTCTCCAAGAAAATGTTGCTATCGTAATGGTGGGAGCACAAGGCTGTCTCAGCTTTTTGATGAATAAAAGGATCATAGAAAACCAACCTCACTGTGGGGCCTGCCGATGGATGCTTGACTGAGGAAGAAAGACGAGCAGGTGAAAATGGGTTGCAAGGGGGTCAAAAAAGTCAATATAAAAAATAAGACAGAATCCTAGGAGCGCAGTAAAATTCTTCAGCTTTCATAACCCCACCACAGTGTCAGATTCACTGGGTCAATTAGCTGCCAACTCTATCTTCCTCTGCTGTTAATAATGGGCAATATCCTCTCCCTTTAAAGAATGAAAATGAAGGATCTGTGGTTATAGTAAGCTATCATTAAAAGCACATGAATTCCTAAAAGCCTCTGAAAATAAATTAGTCTTCACATTACCATCTGCAACAATTTCACCTCAGCTAGTGATCCCATTAGCCCTGTGCCCTTTAAATAGGCGAGGGCTTGGATATCACTTAAGGAAAGTTCTCCAAGGGAATCAAGTGGTTGCAGAGATCAAAAAGAGAAATTCCAAAGATGGCATCTGCACTCTCACATCGCTCCAGAGCCAGGACCCCAGTGCCACGCGAGGGACACCTACTGAGCCATCTCTCAAAGATGAAGACAGACTCTCTAGTACAAGTCATCAATAAAACTTCTGGATGACTGAAAACAAGAAGGGAATCTGCACATTCAGATTTAAGGATAACCCACTATAATTTTATCTGCAGATCTCCACTTTCCAATAAACCAGGACAAGTTTGAAACCATTCTCTGGACCTCTCTGCAGCATCACATGCTGCTAACACTGCCTCCTTTTGGAATTTATCTTTTCCCCTGGTGTACTGGGTTGGATAGTGTCCCCCTAAAATTTACGTATACCCCAAACCTTGAAATGTGACTTCACTTGAAAATAGGGTCTTTGCATATATAATTAGTTAAGATAAGGTCATACCAGAGTAGAGGGGACCCTTAATCCAATACGACTGGTGTCCTTATAAGAAGAGAAGAAGAGACACAGAGACAGAGACATATAGGGGAGAACTCCATGTGACAACAGAGGTAGAGATAGGAGTGATGCGTCTTCAAGCCAAGGAATACCAAGGATTGCTGGCAATACCACAGGCTAAGAAACAGGCATGAACATTCTCTCTCTGAACCCCTAAGAAGGAACCAATTTCTGCCAACACCTTGATTTCAGACTTCTGGCCTCCTGAACTATGAGAGAATACACTCCCGTTGTTTTAAGCCACCCAGTTGCTGTGGTTGCAGCCCCTGGAAAATAATACACCTGGCTTCTGTAATACCACATTCTTTGGTGTCACACACTGTCTAACCACTAAACTAGCTGACCCTCAAATGATAGAGTTTTTTCAGCCTCTGTCCTAGGCACCTTCGTTTTCTTTCTCTAATCTCCCTGCAGCTGACCTCATCACTTTTCATGACTTCCATTACAATCATCATACAGTTGATTTGTATTGGATGTTGAGTTATATTAGTTCTTTCCATATTTTGGATATTAATCCCTTATCGGGTATATTGTTTGCAAACTTCTTCTCCCATTCAGTAGGTGGTCTTTTTGTTTTGTTGATAGTTTACTTCATTGTGCAAAAGCTTTTTTACTTTGATGTCGTCCCAGTTGTTTATATTTTCTTTTGTTTCCCTTGACAGACACACATTCAAAAAAATATTACTAAGACCTGATGTCAAAGAGTGAACGACCTATGTTTTTTCTAGAAGTTTTATTGTTTCAGGTCTTACAATTTAAGTCTTTAATTCATTTTAAATTTATTTTTTGTGCGTGGTATGAGAAAGTAGTCCAATTTGATTCTGTTGGGTATTTATCCAAGAAAAATGAAAACACTAACTTGAAAAGATACATGCACCCCTATGTTCATTGCAGCATTATTTACAATAGCCAAGATATGGAAGCAACATAAGTGCCCATCAATATATGAATGGATTAAGAAGATGTGATATATAGATATACATACATACATATATATAATGGAATATTATTCAGACATAAAAAAGAATGAAATCTTGCCATTTGTGACAACATGGATGGACCTAGAGGGTATTATATGCTAAGTGAAATAAGTCAGACAGAGAAAGATAAATACTGTATGGTTTTATTTATATATGGAATATAAAAAACAAAATGAATGAACATAACAAAACAGAAACAGAGTCATGGGTAGAGAATAAACAGGTGGCTGCCAAAGGGGCGGGGTGTAGGGGAAGGAGAGTAGTGGGTGAGGGAGATTAAGAGGTACAAACTTCCAGTTGCAAAATAAATGAGTCACAGGTATGAAATGTACAGTGTGGGGAACAGTCAATAATTATGTAATATCTTTGCATGGTGACAGATCATAACTAGACTTACCATGGTAATCGTTTAGAAATGTATAGAAGTAACAAATCACTATGTTGTGTAACAGGAATTAACATAGTGTTGTAAGTCAGTTATACTTCAAAATCAAACAAACTCATAGAAAAAGAGATCAGATTTGTGCTTGCCAGAAGATGAGGCAGGGGAAGAGGGAATTGGATGAAGGTGGTCAAAAGGTACAAACTTCTAGTTATAAGATAATTAAATACTCGGGATGAAATGTAAGTAACATTGCAACATGTTACATATGAAAGTAAATCCTAAGAGTTCTCATCACAAGGAAAAAATTTTTTTCTATTTCTTTAATTTTGAATCTGTATGAGACGAGGGATGCTTGCTAAACGTCTTATGGTAATAATTTCATGATGTATGTTAGTCAAATCCTTATGCTGTACACTTTAAACTTACACAGTGCTGTATGTCAATCATATCTCGATAAAACTGGAAGGAAAAAAAGAATGTCTTAATATGTTTGACAGCCGTGAGCTAGAAATTTCTTTACCTCTACAGGGCTTCTGGGTCTAAAGTCAAAGCTGAGTCAGCAGACACCCATGCAAGAATGTCATTTCTACAGAAAGCAGCTGTACTTGAAATTTGAAAAACTCTTACCTTTTGTTCGTACTACAAGAGTGTAAATTTTTAAATTTGGATTCTATTTTTTTTACCTCCTAATTTAATTTTTAAAGGCATGACAACTTTCATATTGATAAGGTTTTCACAACTACGAAAGCATTACAGAAATTTTTTTTTCCTACCCTAAAGATCAAATGTCTTACTGGATACGGAATAACATTAGACAGTTGCAACAGTACAACACTTTTGAGAAAAAAACTCATGACGAAGTTGAAAATATGAAGACAGGCCAAGGTGAACGGTGGGGATAAGATTTGATCAGATATTGAGGGAGATCAGATATCCAGGGTGGGATTTCTTGCTAAAGTGACTTAGCAAGATCCTTGCTACCACTGGGTAATGTAAAGAGGAACACAGAATTCCAAACATTGAAGCCTCCAGGAGAATAAGATTCGGAGGAGACTGACAAAGCTTGGTCAAGGAGGTAATATTGTCATTTGAAACATACACATCTAAGTCAAATGCAGAATACTAAGGAAAGATTGACAGTACATTGCTAAAATCTCAAGAAAACCACAAATGCCACTGTGAGCATTCAGTGATATCAAATGTTATACATTCATCTTTGGTTTATCTTTAGATATTTTTATGGAAAGTTTTCTTCCTGCCTTTCTGAAAGGTTCTATGAGTCTTAAGTAATTAAAAGCTGATTAATTATAAAAAAAACTATCACCTCTCCGTGATGAGTTAATTTGTCCACTGTGCTTGCTTTGAAATGTCTATTTTCAGTGTAATGATGAAATTATGCACCTTTCCTCATTAAATCTTGGCATCCTATCAAAATTAAATGTGTTGAGCCTGACAAAGTGGAAAATTCTATTGGAGTTCACCTTTTTACATTAAACAGTACACATATGGTGATTTTTTTTAAAAAACTGACTTTTTCCCGCATATTTATGAAAGCTTTTGAAGTGTCCAAGAAAGAGCTCTGAATAGGAATTGAGACACTCAGTCTCCACCCTGCCTATGCCACAAACTAGTTGGCTGGCCTTAGAGTCTCTTCACATATAATAATGATTAAAAGAGTACATTTCCTACCTCCGTACTTGGAAGGGTTTCTGTGACACTCCAAGAACATAACATGTATGGAAGAGTTTAAAGAGTTAAAGTTCTATGCAAATACAAGGAATCATTATTGTTACTATTTTTTATCAAGATTTTTTAAGAAGGCAAAGCATTAACACCAAGTTCATAGATACAATGAACAGATTGGTGGTTGTCAGAAGCTGGGGTGAGGGGTGGGTGAAATGGGTGAAGGAGGTCAAAATAAAATGATTAAGTCCTGGGGATGTAATGTACAGCATGGCAACTATAGCTAACAATACTGTACTGTGTATTTGAAAGCTGCTAAGAGAGTAGACATTAAATTCTCTAATCACAAAAAAATAAAATTTGTACCGATATAAAAAATAAAAGAAGACAGAGCATTACATGGAGAACAAGAAGAGCAAGGCAGGCACAATCTACAAAATATGGATGAATCATAGTTAATTAATAAAAGGTTTCAAGTTATTGATGGATAACAGTTAATTAGTGGTCATCATCACAACCATCAGTGATCACCAGTATGCAAAACATGAAACACTTCCAAATAACTGAATAATTGCCGTAATAAAGGCAAAATATCCAGATGTTGGAAACCATCAAGTGAACGATTTAGAATAATTTAGACTCGTCTAAAAGTAAAAAGGATTCGTGTCACTGCTGATAGCATAAATCAGCATAACCTCTCTGCAGGGAAGTGTGACTATGCATGTTAGGAGACTTCAGAATGGACAGAACCTTGTACACAGGAATTATGTTTTTAGAAACTTCACCTAAATACATAATCAGGGATATGTTCAGAGTTATGTACAAAAACTCACAAAGTGGAAACCACAAGGAGATTCTGCTTCATACCCAGTAGGATGGCTATTATCCAAAAACAAACAAACAGAAAACAGTAAGTGTAATAAGTGTTGGCAAGGATGTGGAAAAAATGGAATCCTTGTGCATTCCACAGAGTAGAAAAGTAAAATGTGGCAAACAGTATGGAAGTTCCTCAAAACACGAAACATAAAATTACTGTATAATCCAGAAGTTCCATTTCCATTCATACACCTAAAAGCGTTGGAAGCAGAGGCTTGGAATAGATACTTGTATACCAATGTTCATAGCAGCATTATTCACAGTAGCTAAAAAGGGGAAACAACTCAAACATTCATCAATGAATGACTGGGTAAACAGAATGTGGTATAGACATACAATGGAATATTATTTAGCTTCGAAAAGGAATTAGATTCTGATATATGCTGTAACTTGGATGAACCAGAAAACACTATGCTAAGTGAAATCAGACACAAAGGAACAAATATTCAATCAAAGTATGATTCCACACATATGAGGTACCTAGAACAGTGAAATTTACAGACAGAAGGTAGAATAGTGGCTACCAGGGGTTGGAGGAGGGAGTTATTGTTTAATGAGTATAGAGTTTCAGTTTGGGATGATAAAATATATCTGGAGATATATCTAGGTGATGGCTGCGCAACAATGTGAATGTACTTAAGGCCACAGAACTACACAATTAAAAAGGTTAAATGGTAAATTGTATGTGAAGTGTATTTACCATAATAAAAAAGGGGGGGCAAGAAAACTCACAAAGGTTTACACCGTAGCATTCTTTATGCTAGTGAAAATAGGAAATAATTTACTGACCAACGATAGGGGTTGAATTAATAGGAGTTGTATATATAGTGTACAGATTCAATGGTATACCACGCAATCACTGAAAATCATTTACATGTTCCAAAAAAACTTGTACAAGAATGTTGCCAGCAGCTTTACTCAAAATAGCAAAAAACTGGGAAATAACTCAAATGTTTATTAACTGGAGAATGGAAAACCTAACCAAATTGTGGTATATTCATATATCACATGACGTTCCACTCAGCAATAAAAAAGATGGAACTATGTGTAGCAACATGAACAAATTACAAAAGCATTATGTTGAGGAAAATATGCCAAACCTAAAAGACTAAAAACTGTATGATTCCATTTAAATAAGCTCAAGGACAGGTAAATCTAAACATGAGTTATCTTTGAGGTAATGTTAAGAACTGACTGGAAGGAGGAATAGTTCTCTGTCTGAATTGTGTCAATTATGTGGTTGTATACATTTGTAAAACTCATCAAATTGTACAGTGCATTGTAAGATTTACTTTAATAAACTTATTGAGAAGGAATGTGCATTTATGTGGAAGTATTTTCATAGTATGTTCCTGAAGGTAAAATAGAGACAGTAAAAACAATAGATGCTTCATGATGCTGGAAGGAAGGATGGAAGGAGAGAGGGAGGGAGGGAGGGAAGTGAGGGAGGGAGGAAGACTAAAGGACATAAAAGTGTGATAAGCATGGCAACTTTGGGGTGGAAGAAATATGAGTCCCTTTTTCCCTTTCTATTTTCTGTGTTTTTGAAGTTTTCCACATTACGCATTGATGATATTTTTGAAGAGAACAAAACAAATTTTTAAAATTATGAAATGACCCCCCAAAAAAGTGTGAGTTTAGGAAGATAGTCAGATTTTTCTTATAATTCAACTATGTATCCAATATATATTCAATACTGGCTTTTTTCAAGATTGTTTGTTGGAACAAAATTCAAAACATGAGTTAGCCTACACTTCTGAAAACTTTGGTGTCATAGGCAGAGGGTAAGATTATTCAAGATATGTTAATAAGCTTTAAAAAAATTAACTGGGTGTCACCCTACTACAATTTTCAACACGATGCATAATTTGGGAAGTGCAACTTTCTGTTAGAACAAAGAGGAGAGATGCAGATGATCTTTGAGAGAAGGGTTGGTTTTTGAGTTTTGAGGAGACCTGTTTTCAAGGCTAGATTTCGGTTCTGCTTTAGGAAAAATCCAATGAAACAACAATAAATTTTTTAAAACTGTCATGGTATCTTCAAAATGGATTTACAATATGACATATATGGGAAAGGAAAAAAAAGCGCATGAAATTGAATGTTGGTTCCCTGAAATCTATGTATCTGATAATGTGGTGGTTAACCATGTCAGAAATCAATTTTCCCCTTCATCTTGAGAAAATTCAATTAAAATGTTGTTTTTGGTTTCCCATGTTTAGAATTTTGAAAAGTAGATTAAAGAGAACAAATATCGCTATTGACTTTTTTTCTAGAACTTGAAGTAATTTTATGTGTGGCCAGGTTATATATAATATGCCACTGTTTGCGTCATCTCCTAAAGCAGAGATGGAAAGAAGCATTTAGATTTTTCCCTATTAAGCATGATGAATTTTAATATTCCAAAGGTTGTTTGCGATCATTTAGTCTAGGGTAAAGGAAGAGGTTTTCATCTCAGATGTTACCTCTACTGCATTGAGGGCTTTCCTGGATTGCTAGACCAAAAGAGATTCAGAAGCTACATCCAAGCTGAACAGGACAATGGGCTATAACTGATTATCAAACTTTGACCTGGTCATGGAAAGGGAGAGTGGTAGTAAGCATGCCCAAAACTTGCTGTCCCAGCTTTAGCCTAACTCACTGATTTTACAAAGGAGGAAAACAAGGCCCAAAGAGTTGAATTTATTGATTCATAAGACGGATGAAATGCCCAATAGAGTCCATTCTTTTCAGCATCTTCCTCCACTGTTAATGCCTATTCTTCATCAGGTTTATGAGCTCGTAAAATTTATCTCCCTTTCCCATTATCCCCATATTAATTCCTTCTTTTTACCTCTACCCCCACTTGAAGACTATCACTCCTATCTTTTCTCTGGAAGGCACTGAAGTATATCTGTTGGCATCTCATCTCTTCAGAACTCAAGGTGTCAATTATTTAAAAATGAAAAAAATTTATTATCACACAATTGTTAGATTGAGTCCCCACAATTATAGACATTCTTTAATTACAGCCTATTTGAACCAAACCTTGTTCATTTTCTTGGCTTGAGTATTTATCAATATTTGGGGGAGTATGGCCCATGGCAGATTGAGGGGAAGATATTTTTTAGACAGAAGTTTGATTAAATTGTCTAGATTTGACTATCCTTCAACAGAAGGTTTCCAACTTGCCTGTCATCACTTCTGCTGTCCATCCAAAAAATATTTCAACTCTTTAGATTACAACTTGAGACTTGGTCCCACTGCCCCTTACCCTCTTCTGCCTCTTTCTCCATATTCTAACCATTAATGTTAGTGGTATTATTTTTTTAAATGAAGGTAAAGTTCTTCAAAGATGAAGAACCCAAATCATGTAAGGAAAGCATGTCTGTAAAATCTCTATATGGACACTGAAATTCTCAAGGATAATGATAGAATTTATATATAAAAAGGAAAAGATGATCCAAGTACCCCACAACCTAGTAGCTAAAAACCACAATTATTTAATATCTAGCTCATGTTCTGTGAGTTGGCTGAGATGACAGGGACAGCCATAAAGGCTGGGGCAGCTCTTCTAGTCTAGGTGGAATCAGCTGATTTTTGTCATTGGTTGGCAGCTCTGCCGGGGATGGATGGTCTAGAACGGCCTCACTCACCTGTCTGTGGGTGAGACAGTTGACAGAGGCTTTATTACCTATGGAGAATGAACAGGAGATGAGAAGTTGCCAGCATAGAAGGGAAGAGTGTGGTAAAGACAGGGAATGGGCTCTCATGGGATTTGGAAGTTACAATGAGAATGTCCCCTCTGTGTCCTCGCTCCGTAGTTCTTGGAGTAACTCACAGAGAGTGGTCTCCACTTAAGACAGCTACAAAGGAAGTAAGATCCTCAGGGAAGAACAGTGTTTCCATTAAGAGAGGAGGAAACTCAAACACGTAGATAAACAATAATGAACTGTGGACTCCTGGACACACTGTGGGAAGAGTTGAGAGAAGGAGAGGAAGAGAGTGACTAATAGGAGGGCAGTAGAAGGACAGAGGAGTTTAGGCATTAGAACATGAAAGAGAAAATATTTGTGGTGGTATCTAAAGATGACAGGGGTAAGAGGCAAGAAATAAACAAACCTCAAGGCTCTTAGCAGAAATTTGACCAAGGGGCAATTTTCAGACTGACACTGACATTGGCCCCCATGTTTACAGAACCTCTGCATCTTCCTGCACAAAGCTCCAGATATCACTGTGGGTCAGGGTGGTAGAGTTGCCAGATCTAGCAAAGAAAATACAAGGTGTCCAATAAAATCAGAATCTCGCATATGGAATACATTTTTTAGTATGTCTCATGCAACACTTGGGCCATATTTTTACTTAAACATTATTCTTATTTGTCTGACATTCAGAGTTAACTGTGCACCCTGTATTTTACCTGGCAACCCTGGGGGGAGGGAAGGAAATGGAGCAGGTGCTGAGCAGGACTGATCACAGCTATCACCCCTGGCGGCTAGTTAGGACAGAACCGGATCTAGAACCACCAAGTCCTGTGATTTCTAGTTGGGTGCCCTTCCCTGCTTCCATTTACCAGAGAGGTTTTATTTTTCTTCTCTCCACCTCCACCCCGACCTCACCTCTCTCCCATTCGTCCCATCAACACTCCCACGTTTTCTTCCTTCTCTTTTCTTAGCCTTCAGATCTCCTGGTGCCAAACCACGGCTCTCCCTTCCTCTCCACCATTCTCTGACCTTGCCAGTCAATTTCATGCTCCTTCTAAAATGAGCATTTCTACTCCACCATCCACATGTGCAGATTTTTGTCTCCAGAAGAAGGGGAGGGGTAAAATTGCCAACTACTATAAATAGGAAGACGGGGTACTCCTTCAATCACACCCTCAATCCCCAACCCTGATGCCAATGCTGAAAGAATATGTCCCTAATTTTGCAAATCAGGAATGAAGGTGACACCCACTAAGAAACATCAAATAAAACATTTAAATGTATTTAGATTTCATATCCTCAGGTTGAGGAAAGTTAAAATATAACTGATTATGGAAACCCTCAGGGTTTGTAGGAAAGGCTGCTTCTTTTAGGAAGCAGTGAATAAATAGCAAAATGAAGTACTTAAAATTGGTTTACAATACACCTCAGCACAGAGCCAATAAATTAATAAAATCTGATAAGTTTTCAGATCCCTTGAGGGGTGAAATGCAGCTTGCAACACAGCGAATTTGCAGCAATATCACCGAACAGGGAAAGTTAATTTTTTCATTCCCTATGTGGCAAGGTCTAGCTAATTTTTCACTGCCAACTCCCTTTTTATAAAAATATATAGCTCTTAGTACACAATGCTTAATCGTGATCTTCACATCATTCTTTTTTTTTTCCAATTGTTTTCGAGGAATTCCAACTTACAAACGAGGTGAACAGCAGATGACTTTTATCTTTTTTACTCAAGTATTTTCAGTGCACTCAGTAATCAGTGGGGTACACTTATTCTGGTGTTAGGCAGGGAATTGCATACCCAGCTCCTATTACTGTTCATAAATTATTGTTCCCATATGCACCATCCTGAAAATGTACCTCAATGGGCTTTGTTTGGGCTGTGTATACTCCTGTCATCAGTGGTGGTAGGAATCTCACCAGAAATCTGAAAAAGACCAATTAAAAGGCAAATCCACTCTTCCCAATCCAATAACACTGACCAAAGCAACAGAACATAAGGAGATAAATGTGAATTATTTTCCATGTTTTGCATAATCATTGTAAATTTTAAAATACATTTCAGCATTGAACACAACCTAATGTCCCCTGGAGAGTTCTGCTTACAAACCTTTTTAAAGGTACAGTGATCTCAGATATTTTGCATTAAGGCAGTTCTGATGGTTGGTGCTTCAATGGCCACAACATTAAGTAATAAAATAAAGAACTCCCATCTTTATTTAGAGCACATATCAAACACTTTGACACAGCTAAGAGCCATCACATTAATGCCACAGTAGGACATTTTAGTTAACTCCCTTGTCTGATTAAATGATGTTACTATACGGTTATGATGATTTCCAGGATCTCAACTTGGGAGTGGTCCCATCTCACAGAGGCCCATAGGGGCGTCCTATAACGGTCTGTAGAATAAGATATTCTTCAGTTTATTGGCTTTTGAGTACACCGGATGGAGTAGGACACCATCCCTCTCCTTAAGCAGCTCCCAGTCAAGTGAGGGAGCTTGAAAGATGCATCTAGAGCAAAAAGGATAAAGATGCCTGGAGTACAGAGGACTCCAGGAAAAGAGGCACATGTGACCCAGGTTTTCTTTTTTCCCCTCTTTTAGGAGCACTGATCTTAATTACTATTTATAATTTATTTATAATTTGAAAATATTTCAAATGTTTTTCCTTTTGTTTTATTTACAAAACTTTTCTTTTCTTCACAGATAAAGATTTCTTTCAGAAGAGGAGTCCTCAGTAAAATAGCTACCACTTCAAAACAAAACAAAATAATCTCATGACACAATAATATACAATGGTTGGTCAAATAAAAATAAACACCCTAGATGAAAAATGAAACAGTGTTGTCACTCACATGGAGGAAAAGTGAGCTAGTTCTGTTAATAGTAGCAAACCTGATGATCTAAAATACGCTGCAGATTCTTGAGCAGTTTGCTTCTATCTCTGTATCTATTTTATCTTTATTAGGGAAGTTGATGAAGCCTTTGATGTTCCAAAAATGCAATATGGGATGAATTAAACATCATTTTCACAGTCATGTGTGCAGATTTGGACTTGAGATTTTTTTTTAACTCAGCCGACCAGTGTCCTAAGCAGTTTTCCTTATTATTAACATCTTCTCCCACCAATTTCTTTCCCAGCCTGATACCTCATCCTGATTAATGGACTGGTAGCAGGGACAACTTTTTTTAAATGATGTTTTGCTTAAAGCATCTGTTTATGTTTCAACAAAACAAATAAAGTCAGGTATATTAAGGAATATGGTGTTTTAGAAACAAAGAAAACAACCAAGATTAGAGGAAAGTTAACTGTTCCCTCGGGAGAAACCCTGGTGGTTAAACTGATTCATCAGCAACAATACAGAAATTGTTTTAATGGTGTTTTGAACATCTTATTCTGGAAAAAGTAATACCCAGCCTCACAAAGGTTGAAATCAAGGCTATCCATTTGGAAGACTGACAGTAATTGAGAGCGATATTTCATAAAGTCTGTTAAAGCCAGTAGGGTGAGCATATAGACACTTAATGAAGTACCTTCATCCTATCAAATATTTTTCATGCTGAACTGGTTAATACCACTGAGAACAATTAATAACGATTCAGGAAGGGGAGAGAGGTTTACATTTTAGGGCTGGGTTCTTTGGGCAAAAACCATACTTCAAAGCTTACTTAATAACAATTGAAGAGAAATCACACAGGAAACAAAACCAAAGTCTTCTGTCTATAGATGAGCAGAAGGGCACCTATGGAGTTTATCTTAGCTTTCTCTTCCCAATTAAAAATACAACATTCCTGGGACTTCTCTGGCAGTCCGGTGGTTAAGACTCCATGCTCCCAGTGCAGGGGACACGGGTTTCATCCCTGGTCAGGGAACTAAGATCCCACATGCCGTGCAGAGCAGCCAAAATAAATAAATAAATAAAATAAAGTAAAATTAAAAAAAAAAAAATACAACATTCCATTCTGTCTGTTTTTATTTCCCAAGCTCAATTTAAAATTTTAACTCTCCTAAATATTCTTTTGAAGGGTAGGGAGAAGTCCTTTCTTCACAGAGTGAAATCTGTGGCAGCTTTTCTCTGTCCTTTAAAAACTGTAGTCATTAAATGCACACCGCCATCACTAGAGTACGTCAGAGAAACTTCAAGATTTGTCACAGCAGCAATCCATCACGAGCACGGGAAGGTATAAACAGGGTAGGATCCACCTCAGGCAGAACATCCGTATTAGAGGCTTAAATTTTTTTTTCTCCCTTCGCCCAAACTACAGATTAGTGTCCTTCTATTACAGGCTTTGGTTTGCCTTGATAAAGGCTGTTTGTTACAGCCCGTGTTGGGGGCAGAAGTTCTTTAGTAAAACTTGTCATTATTTATGTACCAGAAAGGAAAACCTTGTCTATTAAATTAATTAGAATGTGACCTGAAAAGGAATATTTTTGATCAGTGAAAACAGAAGTCTTCGGGGAAAGGGAAAAAAGGCAGAAAGGTTCATAATACAGAGCTGCATTGTTTGCAGAAAGCCTGCTGCTTCCTTTATGCCTAGCTGAACCATGCCAGGAGCCCTCTTGAATTTCTACAAGAATACAGTTTCAGATCATCTGCATTCAGGGCCAGAGTCATGGCCCTGGAACCGATAATTGCCTCTGACAGGATTTAATTACCTTCTCTAGGACCTTTTCTCTGTTTGATTGGAGACCACCCCCTGCCTCCGATCAAATCAGACAGTAATAACACGCTGAAGCGCAGGAGCCAATCACGAGTCAAGTCTGAACAGTGACCTTGCTGAGTCGAAGCTGATTGGTGGTGTCAGCCTTGTCAACGGTGTCAGGGAACCGTCAGACAAGAAAGAGCGAGGGGGGAGCTGAGGAGAGTGAGGGGAGATAAGAGAACAGCATTAATGCTAATGGAGGTTGTCAGCATTCAAGACTCCAGGCCGCCTTACCAGCGGCCTTGCACAAAAACAAAAATATGAGAGAACTCATACAAGTCTAAAATATTCAGAAGGGGAACATTTGTGCTTCTCCAATTTGGGGAATCTATTCAAGGTATAATTCACATGCAATTCAGATCCAGCGACATACACACGCGCTTGATGTGACAGAATAATTTTCATGAGAAGAAAAAGCCCCACAAAACTTAGCCAGATGAATTGGGGGCGGGTGGAGGGGAGGAATAAACTACTGCTCCATGACTTTCTGTTGTCTTTTTTTTTTTTTTTTTTTTTAACTAGACCCCTGAGAATGCTGGTATTTAAGATGCACCACAAAACTCTGGTTTTAATAGTAACCTGCTTTTAATATTAGCAGTCGCTGTATTATTTATGACCACTTTAGTGTGGGATATAAGTCCACCTATAATGTTAACAAAGAATAATACATTCATTAAATGGCCAATCTTTATGTACATACAGTTTTAAGATAATTTATAGCAAGGGCATAATTCTGGTCATTTTCAAAAATTAGTTTAAGCTATAAAATTTGGTTAACCTTTATTCCATCAAAAAAGAAAAGAAAAAAAGAGCTCTTTGATGCAGAAAACAACACCAAGGCATCAGTGAGTTATAATATGCAGAAAATCTGTTACAAAATAGTAATCAATTGAGATTTGGAAGAGAAGTAGAACGTGTTATTAGGGTTGTACTAATTTGGAGTTTAGTTTATTCATTACATTTGTCTATAAATTACCTTCCCCATAGCATTTATTTTGTTTCTGACTCACCTACCTCTTTACAAATGTAGCAACTACTATAAAAAAATACATTTACAAAGGTGTATAGAAAGACAATATTTATAGGGATTAACAGTATTTTTCATAAGTCTTTCAATCATTTAAGAAAACTGGTCTAATTTAACTTCTCTCACAACGAAAGGGGCACTTTGTTACCTGATTCCTGGACTTTATCAAAAGGAATATTGTTTTAAAAAATAATACCAGATGATTCAAGTTTAATACAGATTCTTCCACATGCATACAAATACACATTTTTTCAAGTGGTTTCCAGCTTCACCAAGAAATTTTACCTAAACAGTCATTGCACAAGTGGATTCAGTGTTTTTGACTCCTATTCTATTCTTTTCATACCTCTCCCCAACAAAATATGATTTAAAATTAAGAATGGAAACTTTTCCTATATATCTACAATTCTTTTCCTTTATAGCCATGGAATTTAAAACATAGTTAACATATAAATATGGCATATTTTTCTATACCAGATCAAAATTTATAATGGACTTAAGATGATCATAGTTATTTCAATTTTTAAAAGAGCTATCTGCAGCAACCTATAGGGATGCAGAGTTACTTTGAAAAGATTGAGTATTTTCAGAGACCCATGGTTAAAATAACTCATTTAGGGGGAAAATGTATCTTACACAGAAAATCAGAGGCTTAGAGTCTGGTTCCAGCTTTGCTATTGACAAGCTGTTCAGTTTGAGCCAACTCACTTGTCTTCATGTGTTTTGGTTTCCTCAGCTATAAAAGGCAGTTAACAGGAGGTTACCTAAAGAATCAAAAGTGTGTATAGTACGCACGTAATTAGGACGTAGACAGGATAACAGAGTCTTTTCGCTTCTTGGAAACACTATTCAGGGTTGGTTTCTCTCTGCCTCTATTCCCTCCAGCTCCATCCTGTCACATTTGCTCACCACCACCCGACACACACTGACAAATATTTTGACAAATATTGAGAGATATGTAACATGTAGTCACTAGCAGCATCAGGACTAGAACCCAAATTTGCTAAATCTTATCCCTAGGTTCTTTCTGACTCCACTTTTTGCCACTTGAAACTAACACAGTTATTTTTTTTTTTTTTTGGTGGTACACGGGCCTCTCACTGTTGTGGCTTCTCCCGTTGCGGAGCACAGGCTCCGGACGCGCAGGCTCAGCAGCCATGGCTCACGGGCCCAGCCGCTCTGCGGCACGTGAGGTCTTCCTGGACCGGGGCACGAACCCGCGTCCCCTGCATCGGCAGGCGGACTCTCAACCACTGCGCCACCAGGGAAGCCCCGGAACTAACACATTTTTTGGTACTCAGATAAGTGCTGATCTTTTACTGCACTGGTTTTAAGTATAGTTCATTGAAAGACTCCATATGCATCATGCATCCTACTTGGGCAAGAGAGCAGATGCTTAACAAATGCTTTTAAAAGAGACTGTGCAGAAGCAAACAGGTCTAGTCATTGTGTGACTATCATCAACTTGAATTTTTGACCCTTTGGCTATTATCTCTAATTCTAGCATATATGTAACTCTGAAAATTAGGACAAACTTTAGCTATTTTTCAGGTGTTAAAAAGAGTATAACAAATGAGTGTGTGTATAGTCCTGACGTAAGAAAGAAATATAAGAAGGTTTATTATGTCTCAAAGTGGATAGTCAATAACATTTTATTTCAATGGAAGATACTATGCTTTTCAAAGACAATCTACCCCCAGTTGTGAAGGGAAGGGGAGATTTTCATTCTGTCCCCCTGCTATCACATCTTCAGCCAGTTCAGATCAGAGCAGCAGCAACAGAAAGGAAAGAAGCCAGTAGCATGCCTTATTCATTTCTTTAGCAACGCTATTCTCGCCCTGGAAAGGTGAATAATTAATACCCATCTGACTCCACCTAATTAAATCCACATTTGCTTATTCTGTTTATTTGAAAATGCTTTCCTTTAGAGAAAATAGCCTTTGCTTATCGTCACAGTTTATATTTCTTAAATGGACACTTTTGGAATTACAGAGATTCTATCTTGGTTTTGAAAAGCCTTTCCCTTTTTGTGCTAATCATCAGGAATAAATGACAAAGCTTACTATTTTTTGAAATGGGAGACAGGATAGTAACCAATTGCTAGGTTTAGATTCTTATAAAACAGATAGTCAAGCCTAGATTACGTCCTTTTTTTTTTCTAGAGAGATGAAAAAAGGTCTTTTGCTCCTTTAAAAACTGAATACACAACAACAAATAAAGAGAAATTAAAGAGAAACCATGCACTACATCCTCGGTTAAATCTCAATTGCCGTTTCAGAATGATCTTTGCATAATCTGAGTTACACAACAGAGTGACTAATTGCAAATTCAATCACTCCTTGACTGAGCCTCAGAAATCAATTCCCAGTAAAATATGACACTCAGTCATTCAAAACAATAGAATAGTCAATATTTCACCATCCACAGTCTAGTTAGGACCTATTTCAATACAATACAAATTCAATTTTTTTCTGTGTCTAGCAAGCCTCTTCTATTCCACGTAAACTTGCCTAACATTTTCAGTAATTCAAACGATGATGGAAAAGTTAAATAGAATCATGAGATTTCCAAGACTTGTAGTGAGAATTTCACTCAAAGACTTCTGATCCAGACTTCTGATCTTTGCCTTAATTAGTATTGATGGTCAACTTTACTTGCATCCTTGTGGCTAGTCAACTTAAATTTAGACAGGAATCATCCAAGTGAGGCAGAGAGTACTGTGGACGGGGGGTGAGGGACATGGAGGGTAGTGAAGATCCAGGTTCAAGAAGATGGTCCAGAATCAGATCTGAGACTGCAGAGTCCTGGCGTTTACTGCATTTACAGCAAACGAATGGAAGTTGCAATACAATTTTCCAATAGACCTCACTTTGGAATCATTTTCTCTAGCTCTGAAAGGCTAGGATAGAGGAAAGATAGAACTCAGATATAGAATTAGAAACCAAATCTAGATAGAAAACTAGGTAAACAGACAGTTTTCAGTGTTTCCAAGACTAAAATTCCCCAGTTTTGACTTTTAGCACTGATTTTACTTCTCACTTGGTGATCTTATCAATTCATCTAACTGCCAAAAACTCGATTTCTCTTTTTCAACCCTGGACTCCCAGATATTAAGGCATGATTCTCATTTTTCAGCTTGAATTTTTACTATCCCTAAATAAAATACACAAGGTTTAAATTGTTTTGTCCCACTATTGTTGTTACTATTAAAACAATATTGGGGTTTGTCTGTATTTGGGAAGGGAGTGTTTCTAAAAAAGAATACATCTGATTAAGTGCACTGTTTATTTACGTTAGAATCCACATTTTAAAAGACCAGCACACAAAAGGCTTGGAAGTGCATCTAAAATGAGAAACTCCAGTCAACGGATTATTCAGCTGGCAAAATGGAAATTTCAAGTTGCATAGACAGCTAATTGTGGCCTGCCTCTGGAATGACAGGTCTATAATTTTTAGTTTTGTGTTCATTGAAAGCCAGTCACCTTGACACTCAGTGCTCCATTATCCACCGGCCACCAACCACATGATGATATTCAAGGAGTGACGGGCACTTTCCATTATGGGTTGGTGAAACACACTGAGTTTTATTTGGATAAAGCTGTCCTGAGAAAAAAAGAAATCCAGGTGTCTACTTCTCCTCATGAGCAACAATGACACTGAAACAACTTTAAATCCAGAGAATCAACTTCTTTGTTCTTGTATCATAACAACCATCAGTTATTCTTGGTATTCATTGCTAACCTCCTGAAAGTGCTTTAATGTGTCACCGTCCTAGCCTTTTAAATACAAATTTTGCCTTTTAACGTCAAGAGCTCTCCCCATTAAATTATATTATCTTAGAAGAACTTTAAACCTAGTTAAAGCCTGCATCCAAGAGAAAGTGTAAGATGTTTGTTCTTTGCCTTTTTTTCCCCTCCAAGTTATCATTTCAATTGTTCCAAGGCTTCATGGGTAGGGGAAATATAGTTGAGCCAGGAGCCAGGAGATGAAATTGTAATCCTAGTAATGAATGAATTTTGGCTGTTGACTTTGCAGAAATCTATCAACCCTCTGAGCTTCAAATTAGTGATCTTTAAAATAAAGAGGCTGAACCAGATGTTCTCTTCATTCTCTTCTGTCTGTGCAAATGTCTGGTTCTATATTAATATTAAGGTCTATATTATTAAAGTCTGATCCACATAATATTGAAATAATATAACATTTTCCTGGCTACAAACAGCACTGAACTTCATTTGTCAAACGGAACCATGAGGATGTATTCAGCTGCAAGTAACAATACCTACTAACTGTGGCATCAATAGAAAAGTCAGTTAATTGTCTTCACTAAAGGAAATTTGGAGGCATATTGTTCAAGGTTCTGTGCAGTAGCTCAACATTGCTATCAAGAGCCCAGTCTCTCTCTGTCTTTAGTGTGGGGTTTTCATCCTTTGATGTCATTTACCGGTTATAAAATGGCTGCAGCAGCTCCAAGCATCCGAGCCTCCACAAAAATGAACCTGGAGGGCGGCTTCCCTGGCTTCCCTGGTGGCGCAGTGGTTGAGAGTCCGCCTGCCGATGCAGGGGACACGGGTTCGTGCTCCGGTCCGGGAAGATCCCACGTGCCGCGGAGCGGCTGGGCCCGTGAGCCATGGCCCCGGAGCCTGTGCTCTGCAACGGGAGAGGCCACAACAGTGAAAGGCCTGCGTACCGCAAAAAAAAAATGAACCTGGGGAGGACGTTATGCTAAGTGATCGAGATAGGCAGGAAGAGAAAGAAAAGTGCTGTATGATTTCACTTATGTGTGGAATCTAAAAAAGTCACACCCAAAGAACCAGAGAGTAGAATGATGGCTGCCAGTGGCTCAAGGGTAAGGGAAATGGAGAGCCTGTTGGTCAAAGGGTACAAATTTTCAGTTATATGCTGATTAAGTTGTGGTGATTACAGTGAATAATACTGTATTGCATACTTGAAATATGCTGAGAGTGGATCTTAAGTGTTCTCAACACACACACACACACACACACACACACACAATCACCAAAAAAGTAACTGTGTGAGATGACAGATGTATTAACTTAATTGTGATAATCATTTCACAATGTATATGTATATTAAATCATCACATCTTACATCCTAAAGAAACATCACACTGTACAGTCTAAATACATACAATTTTTATTTGTTAGTCATACCTCAATAAGGCTGGAAAAACTTTATTTTAAAAATGTTTAATAAGAAACCATGGCTACAAAAATAATCTCGCCCATGAATTCTTAGCAAGGAACGGGGAGACTGAAAAGAGGGCTCTCCAATGATCAGAAAGCAAATACTTACCCAAAGACCTGGTAGGTGGAATAATAGCCACCGTACCCTCATCTTAGCCCCGAGAACCAGTGAGTGTTACTTTATATGGCAAAAGGACTTTGCGGGTATGATTAAGGATCTTGAGATGGGAGATGATTCTGGATTAACTAGGTGAGCCCTGTATGTAATCACAAGGGTCCTTATGAGAGGGAGGTAGAGAGAGTTTGACACAGGAGAAAAATAGGTCATATAATGACTGGCAGGAAGTTGGAGTGATATGAGGAAAGAATGACAAGGCAAAGATGCAGTGGGCCTCTGGAAGCTAGAAAAGGCAAGGAAACTGATTCTCTCTTAGAGTTGCCCAAAGGAACAGCCCTGCTGACATCTCAAATTTAGCCCAATGAGATTGAGTTTGGACTTCTGGCATCCAGAACTTTAAGAGGATACATCTGTGTGCTAAGGCACTGAGTTTGTGGTAGTTTGTAATAGCAGCAACAGGAAACTAATGCAAGCCCTGAGCATACTTTCCTTTACAACTGATTGGCCAGATACAGGCCATTCCTTGACACGAGGGAGGCTAGGAGAGTAAGTAGCTGGCAAACAGGAAGAAAACAGACATGATTGTATTAGACCTATTTTGATTCATGCCCTGGGGTTGGGTATATTGCTAACCTCAAACAAACTGGAGTTCTGTTAGCATGTAAGTAGGGTCTGCCATATCAAGGTTCAAGGAAATTTATGAACTTTGAGATTATTTCTCAACTTTGAGATTATTGTGATATTCAATTACAATATTTATTAAGTGCCTAGTCACTCAATTTAAAAGTTCAGTGACTTGTAAAGTTCTCCTTGGCCTAAACCCTGCTTATCTTCCCAGCCTATCTCCCATCATTCTCTAGGGATCCAGCCTTACTGGTTTTTCAGCTTTTGTTACAAATTAGGTTTTCTTCCACAAAGTCACCCCAGTATGCATTCAATTTGCTTTCCATGAAAATCTCCCCCACTCAACCCAACTCCTATATTCTTTACTTTGCTAAATTCCCCTGACTATTCAATTCTCAACTTAAGCAGCAATTCTTCAATGTCGTTCCCCCGACTACCCCTAAGTTAGCAGCCCTTATTACCTGTTCACTTAGCATCTTTTATGTAATCGTAAGACTGACAACTACTCCTTTGATGTTGTATTCTCCACTAGTCCAGGGTACCCCCCTGGTTCTAACAATAGGAGAACATCCTTGGGTCTAGGCCAAGAAATGAGGTCAGCCTTATTGGCTTACAAGGGAGCAAAATAGAAAGAAGGCAACACAGTTTTTCCTATCTGTCTCGCTGCTATGGTCTGAATGTTTGTATCCCCCCAGATTTCGTAAGTTGAAATCCTAATGTCTGATGTGATGGTATTAGGAGGTGGGGTCTTAGGGAGGTGCTTAGGTCATGAGGATGGGGCCCTCGTGAATGGGATCAGTGCTTTTGTAAAAGGCCCCAGAAAGCCAGCTAGCCCCTATAGAAAATACATCAGTTGGTCTCTGCCCCTGCTTCTCGGCACAGAGCTCTTAAAACCCTCGTAATTTCCTAAGTGATAAGAGTACTAGTATCTAGAATAGCATCTTCTGTTCTAATATTTGGTCTTTCCAAGGAGGAAGAGTCATGGGAATCTCTGATTTGTAGCCAAGTCAGACAGAAGTTGTGGGTGACCTGGGAACATGCTACTTGCCATTGACATCTGAAAGCGGGGGGCTGTCTCATGGGACTGAGCCCTTAACCTATGGAGTCTGTGCTAACTCCAGCTAGTGTCAGAGTTGAATTGAATTGCAGGACACTCAGCTGGTATCACAAAGAACTGTTTGGTGTAGGGAAAAAACCCTTACATCTGGCATCAGAAGTGCTGTCAGTATGGTTGTAGCATGAGAGTTAAGGAGAAAGACAGGATAAGTCAGTTTTTCCTTTCTACCCCCTTCCACCATGTGAGAACACATTGAAAAGTCACCCATTATGAACCAGGAAGAGGGCCCTGACCAGAAAAAAACCATGCTGGTGCCTTGATCTTAGGCTTCCAGACTGCAGAACTGTGAGAAATAAATTTCTGTTGTTTGTAAGCCACCCGGTCTATCGTATTCTGTTATAGCATACCAAACAGACTGACATTTACCCTGAAAACACTGATGTTTCCATTGTGGATTGAACAGTCTAACTCTTGGTTTCAACTATTTTCTTTGACATATTTCTATCAAAGTCCCCACCAGAATGTCAGCTGTCAGAAAAGAGCCACTTTGAGAGAATGTCCTAAGAGATGAGGTGTTGAAAAGTTCTCCTTCCACCCACATAGTCAAAGCTCTGTCTGCCTTACTGTCCACTCTGTGCACAGACCTAGGCTCAAGTGCTCTTTGGAGAAACGATGTTTACTGAGTGAAGGCACCAAGCTAAGTTTAGAGCTATACAAGTGAACAAGACAGGGACCTGGCTGACGTGGTGGTCAAACACATCAAACTGCACAGGCCTGTGCTTCTTAAAATTTGGTCCACTAATCACTTGTATCAGAAACATCTGCAGTGCTTATTTTAAAAGAATATTGTTGGGCTTCACCCTAGACCTATTGAATCAGATTTTCTTTGGGGATAAATGATTTGAGACCAACCAAAATTCAAGAATCATTTCCATAAATTGAAAACCAAAATAAACAGTTCTGTTTTTTTAACCCAAGAATTTTTTTGTTCCCATTTGGTTGCTTCACATAGATACTCACCCTTTCTTCCACATATATTTAGCACAATGCTTTATACACACCTACTCCATTAGCTGTCACATCAGCTGAGCAATTCCATAATCCTCATCTATACAACTATAGAACTAACACACCATTTTTGCCACAGAATAGCTTGCACTTGGGGAATTGTGTTTCATCTAATTCCTTAAAATTAATGAATAAGTACTATCAGTTTTAGTGGCGTTATCTCAGGCCTCCATTTTGACATAAATTATTTATCCTACTAATTTAATGGCAAACGGTCACCAAGGTAAGCTTAAGTCAGTGATTTCACACGTATATTGGTTATAGTTTAATTATTTAGGTGCCACAACTAGCTTTGTGATAATGAACTCTCCTGGGCAGACCCCATAAAATACATTCCTCAGCTTTAAAAAAAAAAAAGGAGGTTTAATGTTTTAAAGTTTTTCATGCTGAGGCTTATGTAACTTCTGAGTTATAATGAAATTTTAGGGAAGAGCCAGGAAATGTTTGTGCCAAGCAAAAGACAGAGAAGAGGCCAGGATCAGGGAAGAAAGAGCAAGCATATTTGCAAAATCTTTACATGAAAGTTCTGAAAATTAGCGGCTGCTTAGGTCAGAGAGTTATGGGACTTAAAAAATTAAATGCCCACATTTTAGAGCATGCCATATTTTTTCAAAGTCCTTTAAATTCTTCCATTTGTACTATATAGACTTAATATTTCTAGTATCTTATGTTCAATTCAAATGATTCATTCATTTAACTGTAATAGTAAAAAAAAAAAAAAGTCCAACCATTTTGATAAATCAGTGGTTCTCAGCCACTACGAGACATTGGTATACTCTGAATCTTCCACAGGCATGTGCCAAAGTTTGAGCACTTAAATTTTTATTTATTACAAAGTAGGATATATACAATGAGATGAAAGACGGGTTGAACAGTTTATGCAATGTGGCATATTGCAGGAAAAAACCATGAGGAATAAGAGATGCGATATTAAGCCATAGCTGTTGAGAAATTGTGCACTTTACTGAAAAGTTTGAGAAGTTTTCCTCCTGAGTGTATAAATCAGCAGGTTAAATGTCCCTCTCAAATAGTAACACAAGACTGAAGTGCTACCCAATGAACACAGTGACGTTGATAGATACGTGTTAATGTCTTCAAATATTCTGGCAAAAATTCTATGCTCAAAAACGAAAAAGTTGAAACCTACTGCCATACAGAGTGATAAGGGCTATGACATAGATATGCACAAGTATTTAGGGACACAGAAGAGAAATTCGTATTCTATTTGAGTTTGCGGACAGAGGGTTTGCCTTGAGGAGTTGAAATCATGGAAGAACATAATGCAATCTATGTGGGTAATTAACTTCTTTTCCAAATAACCAGGAAAATAGTGAGCAGAAAGTCAGGCAGTTCCCTGGAGAAAAGAACAGACACTCAATGTCCTGGGGAGGAAAATGAATGGCCAAAGATCCGTCGCCCCATCACTTGGATGTCCACATCATCTCCACCTGTTTTCCCTGCATAATAATTAGGCATATATTCCCTTGTCTTCTGAAGCTAAGAGACATATTAGATTAGCAGGCTGACATTTCACCTCTGCAAATCTGGGTCCATTTAGACAATGTGTGATGTGTAAACTTTTCAACAGCTGATGTCACTATAAATCCAAAAACACCCATATCTGTGTCATTCTCTTGACCCATAATCTTCAGGAAATCCTTTTAGTTCTTCTTCCCTGGTGAGATCATTGTTTTCTTCATTGTGCGTTTGCTCCACTCAACACTTAGAATGAATCTCAAACCTATGAACCCCCTCCTTTAAAAGCCCAGCTGCCTTTCATGCCTCTATACCACTCACTCATACTTACAGAAGTTTCTGTGAAGGTCTGATATAGTCTCAGTTTTCTGATGAGCAACAGATGAGCTCTGCAGTTTATATGGTATCTTTGGAGCATTCTATATTCATACCTTGTTTTAGTTTTTTGTTCGTTTGCTTTGTTTTTTGCTCATGGGAAAATTCATGTTTTTCAGAAACTGTTTAAAGTGTTCTTAAAAAATGAACTATCATTTCAGTTCTCTGTGTTTTCTAAGACTCTCTCATTGTGACTTACTATAGAATTAACTATCTATGTAATTTTTTCATCCCATTAAATAACAACTGCTGTACGTTAAATATCTTATAATGGGTAGTAGGATCACATAAGATTTCAGCATTTATGTAACTTTAGACCTAAAATGAACATAGTTCTTTGATGAGCAACTATTGGTCTCAGAGAATGAATCCTGCCCAGCTTCTCTGTAGGATTCTAAGATCTAATTTCGGCATGAATAATTGAAAAATTGCCTCCATATTTGCTTCTCTTTGGTGTATTCAGTTTAAATTATAAATGTATACATTTTCCATGAGATGAGATAAAATAGTTTTCATTTTGAATGAAAAACAAATGTGTCTTTAACATAATTTTTTGAATGTCCTATTTACTTTAAAAAAGTTAATTACTATAGAGGGTGCAGATGCATTCATTACTGTATAATGAAACTGAGCCTCTGAAAACTAAATGTAAGGAGATTGAAAATCTTCATTCTAACAATAAGCAGCAAAACTGAACAAACTGAAAAATCAACAACTCTTCTTAGATCCATCAGAGAAGTAGAGTGACAGGGCAAACTACTGCCCCAAAACTGGAGAGACAAACAGGCAGATACAGATAGTCATAACTTACCAGAGCAGACACATAGGCAGGAACCAATATTAGGATAGGAAAACCTGAAGTAGAATTGAAAAATTGCTAGAGGCATTAGAAATTACCAAAACTGAAAAATAAAGGGAAAAAAGACTGAAAAAGAAAGAACACAATATCCAAGAACTGTGGGACAACTACAAAAGGTGTTAACAATACATGTAACAGAAGAAGAAAGATGGAAAGAAACAGAAGCAATATTTATAGCAATAATGACTGATAATTTCTCCAAATTAATGTCAGACACCAAGTTAAAAAACAAACAAACAAACAAAAAACAACTCCACCGAGGCATATTGCATTAAAACTTTAGAAAATCAAAGATAAAGAAAAAAACACCTTACCTAAAGAGAAACAAACAAAACAGTTATGTCTGACTTCACCTCAGTAACCGTACAAGCAAGAAGAGAGGGAGTGGAATCTTTAAAGTGTTGAGAAAAAAACTAGCAACATAGAATTCTGTACCCTGGAAAATTATCCTTCAAAAGTGAAGGAAATATAAAGAGTTTTTCAAAACAACAAAAACTAAGAGAATGTGTTGCTAGTAGATCTGCCTTGAAACAAATGTTAAAAGAAGTTGTTTAGAGAAAATGAAAATTATATAGGTCAGAAACTTGGATTTACATAAAAGAAGAACACTGGAGAATGAATAAGGAAAAGTAAAATAAAACTTTTATTTTTCTTATTCTTAATTGATTTATAGGATAACTGTATGTTCAAAATAATGATAGCAACAATGTATTTCATTATGTATGTTCATGTATGTATATATGCTTATATATAAGTGAAATGAATGACAGCAATTATATAAGGGGTAGGAAGGAGGAACTAGGAACATTTTGTTTTTATAAAGTGCTTACACTATACGTGAAGCAATATAGTGTCATTTGAAAGTGGACTTGGATTAGTTGTAAATGTATATAGCAAACTCTAGTGCAACCACTAAAACTAGTAAGAAAAAGAACAATTGATATGCCAAGAAAGGAGAGAATATAGAATCATATAAAATGTTCAATTACCCTTTCTCTCTTTTCAGAGTATCTGATATTTCTTCTCAGGTACATGATGCCTTCAGAAGCTTCAAGTAGATCATTCCCATGCCAAGAGTTGTTCGGTGCCATAAATTTTAATTTCTTGATTATCTGTTTAAGCGTAATCTGTATTTCATTAGTATTACTTATTTCTCCCTAGAGAAAACTCCAGACATCTTACATCTGTTTCTCATAGTCTGATATAAATAATGATGATAAACCGTACATATGAAAAGACAGTATACTGTTTCACAATATTTTCTACTATAAGTCTTGTCAATTCAAGCTCTCTTTTATTGAAGTTAACATTCTATCTTTTATAATCTTAGCTGCAGCAGGAATAGTAGACAAATATTGTGAATGGGCATTATTTCCTATCTTTCATATTCAGCATCTGCAGACTGTTTATCCTCCAACAGGAAGTTAGCTAATGTAAATGTCTGGTGATTTGGATAGAGTTCTCCAGAATTCTTTCAACTGAGATTTGAATAATTAAACTAACCTCTACCTTAAGGCAGGGACATTATTATGCTGAAACTTGAGATAATGGGCTAAATAGAAATAATGTTACTTAACATCCTCCTGAACCTAAACACGAAAGAAAGAAATGTGGAGTCCAAGTAATGTTTTTTTTTTTTTAAATGAAGTAAACCACATTTGATATAATTCCCTTTGAGAAATATTATCTGTGTGATTTCACTGCATGCTTAAAATTGCAGTTTGTAGGAATATGGAGAAAGGGTAAAGGAAATACAAAAGAAAACAAAGAAGAACTTGGTTTGTTTTTAATCCTCTCAGAAGTCATTAGTTTGGTCATAAAGCATAATAGGATCATGAAACAATCTGAGGGATAGTATTAGGGAAAAAAAAGATGAGCAGAAAAAATCCTGAGGACTGGCCAGTGTTGTTTTCCAGAACTTTGTTTCCTGGGACTCAGCAAACCAGGAGAAAATCATAATTTGCCTTGGTAGAGAAGATAAGAGTAGTTGATAGGTTTAGGTTTTGTTTTGTTTTGACTTGTTTTGTTAAGAGGGTATAGAATAAGGTGTTTCATCTGAGATGGTGTCCAACCTAGAATTAAAATAGCTTCATCCATTCATTCAACAAAATGTCTATTTAGGAAATGGTAATTAAGCTGAGATCTACAGGATGAAAAGCAAGAATAAAAGCATTCCAGGTAAAGGAAACATCACATGTAAAGGCCCTATAGGTATAAAGAGTTTTGAGAAGGGAAACGATCAATGTAGCTACAAAATAAAGTCTAAACAGAAAATTGGCATGAGCTGCAGTTAGGAATGTAAGAAGTAACCCTTGCATATAAGGCCTTGAAAGGCTTTACAAGAAGTTTGAATAATTGCCTCAAAGCCACTAAAGGGCATTCAATGATGAGGCACTAATGACTTATGTACTTTTTAGGTTGAACTTTGTCTCTGTATAATAAACAGATTAGAACAGTGGTTCTCCATGGAAGGTGATTTTGTTCCCAGGTGACATTTGGCAATGTGTGCAGACATTTTTGATTGTCATAACTGGGGAGGGAAGGGGGAGAGTGCTATTAGCATCTAGTGGGTAGAGGCCAAGAATGATACCAAATATTCTATAATGCACAGGACAGCTCCTCTGCACCCAGCTCCCACAGTCCACAACAAAAAAATTATCTGGCCTGAAGTGTCCATAGTGCTAAGGTTGAAAAACCTCAGATTCAAGGAGTCAACAAAGGATACAGGAAAATTAAGTTAAATGACTATTTCAGTAGTCTAGGTAAGAGACAATGGTATTTACTCAAGGATGTTGGTAGTGAAATGGAGAGAATTGGATGGATTCCAGATACAGTTTAGAGAAAAACTGATGGAACTAGACTTCTGGTTTTGGTTATGGCAGACTTGATCATTCAAATCATTACTGAAGACTACTAATAAAGGTGAAATACAGGGTTTCTAAAAAAATCTTTTAAGGATAATCAAAGAGCTAACAAATAAGTGAGAAGTCAGTAGACTAAGATCAAAAGAGGATGGAAATCCAGAGAGGTAAGCCCAATATTTGAGGCTATTTTTGCCCTATATTTGCCCAGCCAGAAGAGGAGGTCTGGAGGTTGAATTGTTCTCAAGAGGACTAGAGAATAAAAGAGTCCAAAATTTGGCAAGACTTGGAACTCTGCTGAGCCATTTCTACCTCAGCCTGGAACCCCAAAGGGCTGTATTATAAGAGTTAGGTAAACTGGAAGCAAACCAGCACTTGCTGGTTTTCTGGCGACCCAGAAAAATTTCAGGCATGGAAATTGAATTAAAGATGATCTTCAATTGCTAATGCATAAGTGCCTGTGTAAGACAAATGACAAAGCTCTCTGGAGAAAAATAGTGTCCTCCACAAATTTTTCTACAAATACTGCTTCAAGCCCAGCATTAAATGAGATCTGATTAGACACATGAGAATACAAGACCAGCAGATGTAAAGTGACTAGAAATCGACCAACCAATACTCTAAATCCTGGAATTTTCAACCACAGACTGTAAATCAACTATATTCAAGGAGATAAAACTTAGGCTTAATAATTTCAAGTAGGAAATCAGAAGCTCTTAAAATGTGACAAGACAAACTTGAGAAGAAACCAAATAGAAATTCAGCAAATGAAAATTCCATCAAAATTAAGAATTCAATGGACAGTTGACATAGCTGAAGGGATAATTACTGAACTAGAAGAAAATATCCATAATGAAGCAGGGAAAGACAAGACAATAGAAAATGCAGAAGACAGCATATGTGACATAGAATAGAGTAGGAGAGGTTTCACATACATTTAACCATCATCAGGAGAATAGGAAAGAGATAATAAGCAAAAGCAATATTTGAAGAGAGAATGGCTAAGAATTTTTCAAATCTGATGAAAGATATCAATCTACAGGCTCAAAAAGCTCAACTAATCCCATGAGGATACATGAAAATGCTTCATAGCTAGACACATCACCAAAGACAAAATGAAAGCCTAAATGCCATTCACTGGGATGAAGGAAATTGGGGAAGGACTGATGAGAAGTAAGAATGTATTCCTACCAGTATTATACAGCTGGATTATACTGAAATTCTTTAGCTAAGTCTGCATCATGACAAAACAACAAGATTTTTCTTTAAAAGAATGCCCCATGTGAGTTTGAGTATCCCTCCAAAGTGCTCTCCTAACACACTAAGCACTCATTACACATTATTATAGTCATCTATTTGCTTGCAATAGACTAAATACTTTGAAAGCAAGAGTGATGTCTTTTATTTATTATCTTAACAACAGTGCCTGGCAAAGAGAAGTTTCTCAATAAATTTTCATTATGTTCCTTGTATTACTTACAAATAGTATTTAGTTACTAGGAACAAAGAACCCAAATATGAACAACTTGAACAAGATTCATGTTTACTTTACCTCATGGAAATGAAGTTTAAAGGCAGGCAGATTCAGGCTGGTAAAACTGCTCCCATTTTCACAAATTTTTCAGGCTCACTCTTTCTTCTTCTACATCTTTAGTACATGGATTCTATGCTTAAAATCAGCTCATGACTATGAGATCATCACTGCAGCTCCAGCCATCATATTTGCACTTTGGGCAGGAAAAACAAAGAAAAAGAGCAAGTAGAATGTTCCTTTTCCCTTTTCTGGAATAGCTCTCCTGGAAACACTACTCAGTTAATTCTATTCACATCCATGGTTGCAACTTCTGCTGCCCCTACCAGAGTCCTACCCTTGCAATTTCCTCTGTCTCTACTTCCTTCTGTTCCTCTAGTTTGAGACCTGTTCTGCATCTCTAACCCTAGAAGACTACTAAAGCCACCTCCTCGATTAAGGAAAATGTATTTCTAGATTTCCAAGGAAGAGAATAGAATGCATTTTCTTGGAAACAACATTATCAATAGTGATTACATTGTATAGTATGAGTATGTTATCAAGTTGTTAACTATTAAGTGGGTTTCTCTGATGTAAACTTAGAACACAAACACCTTTTATAACATGCTTAAATTAGCAAAGTTATTTCTGATTACACATATGTGCCCTAGAAACTAATTTCTGAAACACAAACTTTTGTTAGGAGGTGTCGACTTTGTTAGGTGTGCTAGAACTCTGGTAGTGCACAGAGTGGGGGCCAATGCACTTTTGAATATTTGGTCATATTTTCTTTTCCCCTTGTGCTTTATTATCTTTCTTGCTATACTCTTATTGCAATGTGTTTGTTTTGCTTTATTTTGTTTGCTTTTTTTGTTTTTACCCAAGGACATAACTGGGTGCCTCTTATGATCTGAGCCATTATTATTTTTTTCTCTTGAGACACGACAAAAAATGATTTGCTGGTGTCTTTAGAGTGGCATACTATCCAAACTTTGGTTTCATGTCACGGAACTCAGCTAGTTTGAAATGTCACCTGTAACATTTTGCATACCTTAGTAAAGCCAGTAGTGAGAGTTTAGCCTTTCAAAGCAACCTGAATACTCTGCATATTTCTATCTTGAAGTAGTGATGAATGAGTACTAGTTTGATTGCGATAATTTCCCAGAATCTGAGATGAGTACTCGGGAATTATTTGAAATAAAGCTAATCCTATATTTAATCAAGTCATCTGACATAGAACTTTCTGTCTTCATCTTTTTATTTTTACCTCATCATTAAGGCACACTGTCAACTAGTAAAATCTCAGTATAAATGCTGAAAGCACAAAGTTAAAGGCATAATAACAAGTGGATAAAGTACTTGTTATTAAAATAACAAGTGGGTTATACACTCAGTATATTTTATCATTTTACAAACATGATACTACGTTAATATTAGATAAATGCTTAAACAATTTGCTGTGCTTTGGAATGTAATTCTCCATTTCAGATGCTCTTCCATGGTTGAGAGCTTTGTTTTTTATCATAAGTTCATAGAATTTTTGACTTTTTAAATTATGTAGTGTGATATGTTAATTTTTATTTTCTAAAAATGGTATAAAAATAAACTGTTAGAATTTTTCTTAATATCTTCTTATAAAATTAATGGAAATAGTATGGATTTTGGAGCAGATGGATTGGGTTTGCTCTCGATTTTTCTTATCTATATGACTTTAAATGTGTTATTTATTTTTCTGACATTCAGGTTTTTTGCCTACAAATTGGAAAAAAATTATTTCAAAGAGTCCTGGTGAGGATTAATGACATTATTATCATTAATGTCATTAAACAAAAAAGGTCTAGTAGAATGCAGGCCTCAAAGAATGTCCATTTTCTCTGCTTTTTCCTTGGATATGTTGTGAGCTGCTTCATAAGAATTTATTTAATTCCATAATGTTTGAAACAACGTGAGGTACACAGTATGTGTTTACTAAATTCTCATTGAGATGGAATACCCTATAGAAATTTTGGAAGTGAATTGAGATTTTTTTTCTTATTCATTCTTTGGTTTCTTAAATACCTCTGTGTTTTTGCTTAAAGGATACCTTTTATAATAAACTTCTTACTTTAATACTGCCAGGCTGGGTTCGATAGCTGTGCCATGCGCTCCCACAAATCCTCTAATGCAGGGGTCCCCAACCCCCGGGCCGTGGGATGGTACTGGTCCACGGCCTGTTAGGAACCGGGCCGCACAGCAGGTGGTGAGCCGCTCCCCATCACTGGCATTACGGCCTGAACCATCCCCCCTGCTCCCCGTACATGGAAATACTGTCTTCCATGAAACCGGTCCTGGTGCCAAAAATGTTGGGGACCGCTGCTCTAATGTGTCTCTATTATACTGTTTATCATGTTACTTTATATTTATCTATGAATTGGTTGTCCTTTTTACTAGACTGTGGGGTCTTTGCAAATCTTACTAATTTTTCTTACATTCCTAGAACTTTGCAGAGTACCTGGCATATAGTAGGTTCAATAAACATTTACTAAGTAAAAATATGAATGAATTTATGCTTCAGCATTTGAATCCAGCATTGCATATGTCATGGTCTCGCAGTTCATCAAATGAAACATCAAAGGAGGGAAATTTCATACAGAGAGTTTTTAAGCACTTGTTCTTATCTTCCTCTATTTAAAAAAATAATGACAACAATGGGAGGGGGTACTTAATAAATTTTATGATGTAAAGAATATAGTGGCAAATGTACAAAGATTTATATTAAAAATCAGAGTTTAGGGCTTCCCTGGTGGCGCAGTGGTTGAGAGTCCGCCTGACGATGCAGGGGACACGGGTTCGTGCCCCGGTCCGGGAAGATCCCACATGCCACGGAGCTGCTAGGCCCGTGAACCATGACCGCTGAGCCTGCGTGTCCGGAGCCTGTGCTCCGCAACGGGAGAGGCCACAACAGTGAGAGGCCCGTGTATCGCAAAAAAATAAATAGATAAAATAAAATCAGTTTATAATGAATAGTAAAATCATAGAATTAAGCTAAGTACAATGTATTAATAAAGTTAGGCAGAAATGTCCCGACATCAATCAGATTCCAGTAGAAAAAGAGAATCCACTCTGAGTATTTCAAACAAGAGGATTTTGAGGCAGGGAATTTTTTACACAGGTGACAGAGGAGCTGAGAAGCCAAAGGGGGAAAAATGAGGTAACCCAGAAATTGACAACAACCAGGAACGTCTACCACCTCTGCTAGAGAGACAAGTGAGGCGGCTCAGAAACTGAGCCCAGGAGCTGATGTCTCTTGTTGGAAGTTGGATCCGTGAAGGGCTATCCTATGGGAGCTGGAACCACCAGGGAGATGCAGCTGCTTCTGGAGGTGCCACCCGGACAGAGAGGGAGGGGGAGAAACTCCCAAGCTTCACCCCTCCTCCCACCACCCATCTCCACCCAGTGGCTCCCATGAGCCAAAGCCAGCTGACATGGGAACCTGGGAAACTCAGGCTGCAGGGGATCTAAGAATCCTAAGATCTAAGAAGAGGATTACCCCCAGAATGAGGTAGATAATAAAGGGGAAAAAATAAAACTGTGCTTTGGCACCAAAGCCCGTGCTTCAGCCTCTATCAACTTACTGATCTGGTCTTCAGTTTCATGCTTGATATTGTAGTAAGCGCAGATGTTTAATGTCTAAATGATTGCTTATAGAGCTTCCAATCTTCCTCACTCCAATCAGAGGAGGATTTACAATGGAGCTAATGATTCTTAAACCTCAGGGCCCTACCCTTGCTCCAACCTCTTGTAGTGCTCTGAGAAAGATCTTAAGTATCTTTTAAAATTTATGATTGTATATGCTTTTTGAAAACAGAGGATCCAAAAGGTTAAAGCATCTTGTCCCTTGTATAAAATCTGCCTCTTTCCTACCTGCTCTCTCCCCCTCCCCTTATATCTAAGTTAGCTTCCTTTCTCAAATTTTCTTCTTTAACTCTTAGTTCAATTAAACCAGGACCCTGGATCAGGTGAGCTGGAGAAATTCTAATTCCATTCAGCAAGGTAAAAAAAAAATTATTCTGCTTATGGAAACTTTCTTTACAATACGAATCACAAACTCAAATTCTTCCAGGGATCCAAGCAAAGGACAAATGAATGAAAAAGGATCAGTGAGGGCTAGAATGGCTAACGCCCAGGTTGAAATGAGCAACTGTTACTCAGCTCCATCCAATGGTTGCATGAAATTGAGCTCACTGGATCCAGGTTGTCTTCTTTTTTCTTTTAAAGAGAAACTGAAAATATAATTTCTTTTTTCCAAGTCAAACTGTGAACTCTTTTGAGTTTTAAATGTACACTGAAAAAACTTTAATACAGTGCCGAGCAAAACAAATCACATTCAGGGCTTCCCTGGTGGCGCAGTGGTTGAGAATCTGCCTGCTAATGCAGGGGACACGGGTTCGAGCCCTGGTCTGGGAGGATCCCACATGCTGCGGAGCAACTAGGCCCGTGAGCCACAACTACTGAGCCTGCGCGTCTGGAGCCTGTGCTCTGCAACAAGAGAGGCCGCGATAGCGAGAGGCCCGCACACCGCGATGAAGAGTGGCTCCTGCTTGCCACAACTAGAGAAAGCCCTCGCACAGAAACGAAGACCCAACACAGCAAAAGTAAATAAATTAATTAATAAACTCCTACCCCCAACATCTTCTTAAAAAAAAAAAACAAAAAAAAAACAAATCACATTCAAGTGCTATATTGAACCCATGGGCTGCCAGTTTACATTTGTTTTTTAGGAGATATACATAACTTGAGAAACTTAGAACGAATCTTTGCAAGAAATCTGATTCTTTCTTTTCCCAAAGTCAAAATCAAGAGAAAGAAAAGGCTAAAGCTACCTCAAGAAGTCTGTCTGAGCTCTAGAACAGGTTGATTATTATTTATTGTAGTAAAAAAATAGATTCAACAAAATCATTTTAGTGTCAAGCATATTGCTGATGCTGGTATATATAAGCGAGAGAAATGGGGCCAAAAAATCGGGAGGCCAACAGATGTACAACTAAATAGAATACTTATGATGAAATAGCTAACAGGTATTGAGGACTTACTATGTGCCAGCCACTGTGCTCAGTGTTTTGTCAATCAGACTGTCAGTCAACAAACATATGTTCAACCAGGCACTGTTCTATGTGCTGGGATAAAGCAATGACGAGACAGAGGAGCCTGCCTTTCAGAATCTTAGAGTCCAGAAGAGGAAGAGAGTAAATACATGTGTAAACAAAGAGATATGTGCAAGATGATTGCAAGAGTTCTGTGATATAATAAAGAAAATGGGGTAATGGGATAGAGATTGACTGCAGTAGGGGAGATAAAAGAGTTTTCAAAACTGGTCCAGGAAAGCCTTCCCGAGGAGCTGACTTTGGATAAAGACACGACTTAGGAGAGGAAGGCAGTCATGAAGCAAAATTTATGAAGTTTGTTCCAAGTAGAAAGAAGAGCAGATGCTAAAGATCCTTCAGTGGCTGCAAGTTTGGCATAACTGAGGGATGGAAATCAAGCCAGTGTGAGTAGAGCAGATGCGCTCAGAGGGTGGGCAGGACCATATTGCACTGTAGACCACGATCAGGAGGTTGGATATTCATCTATGATGATGTGCAAGGAAGCCACTGAGACTTTTCAGCAGTGCTCTAGTATGGTTTGTTTATTTAATTAAATTAATTAATTAATTTATTTATTGGCAGCGTGGCATGTGGCATCTTAGTTCCCAACCCAGGGACCACGCCCCCTGCATTGATAGTGCAGAGTCTTAACCACTAGACTGCCAGGGAAGTCCACCCTAGTACATTTTGATTTAAGCATTAAGGTCATTCTGGCCGGTCCATGGAGGGTGATATATTGATGTGAAAGCTGAGGTGATGGAGGGCTAGACTGGATTGTAGCAGCGCCGAGAGTGAGATACTGGTTGATTTTTAAATCTATTTACTTATTTTTAATGGACTGGATGTGCGGTCTGAAGACAAGACCTAAAACAAGAATGATATCTTGGTTTGGAGCTGACAGGAGCTGCACAGGCCACCGCCGCTGGCATCACCTCTATTACCTTCACCTCTTAGCAGTCACCATCGACCGCCTACCTTCCTGCCAGCATTGTTCCTAAGCCCCATTACTCTCTGCCACAGCTGACCCTGCGCTAGATCGTTAGGTCTTTATAGAGTCAGTAGATTATTCCTCTTTACAGGTGGTGTGGAAGTATTTTAATATTCTAAAAACTGATACAGCCATGCCAGGTGATACCAGCTGAATATCAATCTGAGACTAAAAAGCCTAAAGTCTATCCTGTTGGATGTAGAACATCAATGGCAGTTTTGGCCAGGGGAATGACATGATCAAAGTAGAGTTTCCAGAAGGTGGAACTGGCAGCTGTGTGCAGGATGAGTTAGAGAGTGGAGGGAGAAGCGGGAGGCAAAGATCAGTTAGCAGGTTATTGCAGAAGACGCACAAGATCAGGAGAGGAGAATACATCAACTCCCCGAAGGATTTTGCTGTGAAAGTTAGACCTTGCCTTGATAGGAGGAAGGTAATATACTCCCTTCTCCCCTTTAAATTGATTTGTTGGAGCTTTGTTTTGTTGCTGAAGGTACCGAGTGAATATATCTTTGTCATCTACATGCCTTGTGGGTAAATGATAGAATTACCATCCCGGCTTCCTCTTTCCTGAAGGAATGAACTTTAGAACTCTATGGTATGAAGTGGGCTGGATTAGGAGTGAATTCCTGAGGTAACTTGGTACTTTCCAGAGACAGAATCTCTCTATGAATCTTTAACACATTGGTTAAACTGGGGAAAGGGAGGGATTCACATCCCACGTGAAGAACATTAAAAAAACTTGAAAATAACCCTAAAATATATCTTTGCTTATTTATGACTGTCAGAATAGATAGAAAAATTGAAGGAGGGAGAAAAAAAGAGAGGGAGAGAGAACAAAATCATAACATTTGAGCAATTGGTGAACCTAGGTGAGTATATGGCTAATCACTGTACTGTTTTGCAAATTTTCTATAGGTTTAACATATTTCAGAATAAACAATGGGGGGAAATATTTCGCTAGTTTGCTAATTGTTCTTTCTGGGAACTAGCTGACCTTTGATTTTTAGTAATGATGACTTTAATGACTCACTTTATCATCAAAAAATCTACAAACAATAAATGCTGGCGAGGGTATGGAGAAAAGGGAACACTCTGGCACTGTTGGTGGGAATGTAAATTGATACAGTCACTGTGGAGAACAGTATAGAGGTTCCTTAAAAAACTACAAATAGAACTACCATATGACCCAGTAATCCCACTACTGGGCATATACCCTGAGAAAACCATAATTCAAAAAGAGTCATGTACCAAAATGTTCATTGCAGCTCTATTTACAATAGCCGAGAGATGGAAACAACCTAAGTGTCCATCATTGGATGAATGGATAAAGAAGATGTGGCACATATATACAATGGAATATTACTCAGCCATAAAAAGAAACGAAATTGAGCTATTTGAAATGAGGTGGATAGACCTAGAGTCTGTCATACAGAGTGAAGTAAGTCAGAAAGAGAAAGACAAATACCGTATGCTAACACATATATATGGAATTTAAGAAAAAAAAATGTCATGGAGAACCTAGGGGTAAGACAGGAATAAAGACACAGACCTACTAGAAAACGGACTTGAGGATATGGGGAGGGGGAAGGGTAAGCTGTGACAAAGCGAGAGAGAGGCATGGACATATATACACTACCAAACGTAAGGTAGATAGTTAGTGGGAAGCAGCCGCATAGCACAGGGAGATCAGCTCGGTGCTTTGTGACCGCCTGGAGGGGTGGGATAGGCAGGGTGGGAGGGAGGGAGACGCAAGAGGGAAGAGATATGGGAACATATGTATGTGTATAACTGATTCACTTTGTTATAAAGCAGAAACCAACACACCATTGTAAAGCAATTATACTCCAATAAAGATGTAAAAAAAAAAAAAAAAAAACCCTCATTAGATGTGCCTTCAGAAATGCCTTGTGCCATAGTGGAAAGACAGCAAGCTTTAGAACCAGGTAGGGGTGGATTCTACTTTTAGGTGTTTGACCTTGGACAACTCATTTGACCTTCCCAAGGCTCAGTTTCCTGATCTTTACAACAGGAATAACAGCATCTCCACTGTAAGGTTGTTATGAAATAAGCAATAATAACTAGGCAGAGCACTAGGCGTGCCATATGCTCTTCATAAATGGCAACTCTTGTTATTCTCAAGGGAGGGAGGCTATTTGATACAATCAGACCAGAATATCAGAAACTTAAACATATGACAGACTCAATTCAGCAAACCTTCACACTTGCTATGAGATCCAACTTAGAATGCTTTTGTCATGAAGTAATATTTTTAATTTACTCACAGTTTCTTTTGGTCACCCTGCAATTTTTTATTGTCTTAAACATTTCAACTTTCACAGTTCCAAGAAATTTGAAACTGAGGTCAAGAAAGATTAAAGAAATCCACCCCCAATGACAAAAAAACTCTCCTATTCTCCTAGTTACTGAGCCCTTACTATATATCCTATACTTGGGTCTGGTGGCAGACCAGAAAGGGATACATTTGTACTCAGAGGATCTTAGACACCATTAAATTAAAATTCAAAAGCAACTACTGAGTTTCAGAGACTTGAAACAAATTACTAAAGCTAGTTAAATATATTTCTAATATTATTAAACTCTTTTTCTGTACCAGTACTAAACTAAGTACTTTATGTGCATTATCTCATTTAATTCTCAAACTACGCTCTGAGGCAAATAGTATCATGATCCTTATTTTACAGATGAGAAAACTCAGCCTTGGAGCTGCACAGCCTAAGTCACCACTAGCTACATGTTGCTATTCAAATTAAATTAATTTAAACAAAATTTAAAATTCTGTTCCCCAGATGTTCCTCAGGCCAAATTTCAAATGCTCAATAGTGGCTACTGCATTCTTCACCTCAGATTATACAGACATAGAAAATCATCACAGAAATTTCTATTAGACAGGGTTGCCTTAAAGTCTAAGTAATCATCTAAGTTAATACAGCTGACACATGGTAGAACCAGGACTCAAATCTAGGTGACCTGACTTCTGAACTTGTCCTTTTAAGCCCTCATTGCCAAAGTCAGAACCAAGATTTCCCAATATCCACACGAACTTTCTTCTTATTGTCCACTATTTCTTCCTAAGAATATCATTCCCTCAGTGAATTATATGCTTCATGGTGACATAGCACTGATATTCATAAAACCAGAGTTTTCCAAACCTCAGGCATTCATGTATCACTTCATGATTTTTGGTACATGTACACACAGACTGCACTAGTGTTACTTACTTTTTAAAATTTACTCACATTTTTATTTAAAGCTATTTATTTAAAAAAATTATATTACTATAGTAAATGATTTACTTCTATTACTTGCCTATGTTTATGTTTATAAAAATAAATACAAAGAAAGCAAAATATTTTGTTATGTTCTATCCAGATACTAAGAGATTTTCATTTCTATGTAAGGAGGAGTGTGTGTTATATAGGTATTAAATAGAGACTAGTACAAAACAGATACTGTTACTTGTCCTAATCCCAATTATTGAAAAAGAGTCAAAGAAGGAATACATTTCTCACAATGTGATATGATGCTATTCATTGCTATATCTGTAAAACCACCTAAAACCTCCTCTATGCCCACCAGGAGTTTGTGTCGTACATTTTAGGAACTTTGCACCAAACATTTAGGGAAACACCAAAGCGGCATATAATAAAGAACAACTACAACCATGAGCAAAAACTATCACACAGACAATGGGTAATTTAGAAAGGAAGTGACTTTCAAGGAATAGCTTCATGGAAGGATGTGGAAATGGGCTTTAAAAGTGGAATAAAATGAGTAAGACTATTTTGGCCAAATGTGCCCTAAAGTGGGAAGGCAAAAGAAGTTTTGGGGACAGTAAGACTATCAGAATGACTAGCACTACAGGAACGCTTTGAAGAATTTTAGGAAATATAGCTAAGTAAGTTTGAAGAGGCTCAATTTGGAGAGTTTTGATGCTAGATTAATACAAACTGAGAGGAAATCAGTTCAGAGTAGCGGCTTCAACTTGTGCACAGAAGGCTCAGGATGGGAGTGGCTGTGTTAATATCATTATGGAAACGAAGAGCAACGATGAGCTGGATAACTTCACAGAACCAGAATATTCTAGCCTTTATCAGTTGTGAGTTGAAATTCAGTCCCCTTTGCATGGATATCCCAGTATCCCTCCATAAGCCAAATCCCCTTCACTTGACTTAACAAAGTCCAGGCTTCTAAAGAAACTCATTCCCCAATATAGTTCTAATCCTCAGAGGTCTTATATGTCAACTTCTACCCCACTAGCCCCAAGTCTGGATGCCTGGCTCTGGGTTCGTTGTGAGAGCAATTCACAGCCACTGCTAACTGGAGGCTGGATGTGTGGAAATCCAGCCACAGCCTTTCCATTTTCATGATTGGTACCCAGTGCAGTGGAGAAGAGAATGCACCTCCCACTGTGGTACACCCTAACACAGGCGTGGTTTTCAGAACCAAGATAGCTGAGAGGGCTCTGGAGTCACACTGCTTGAGTTCAAATCCCAG
Organism: Aethalodelphis obliquidens; assembly: GCF_003676395.1. Taxonomy (NCBI): domain Eukaryota; kingdom Metazoa; phylum Chordata; class Mammalia; order Artiodactyla; family Delphinidae; genus Aethalodelphis; species Aethalodelphis obliquidens. Next base: position 17,312,830 of record NW_020837958.1, read on the forward strand.
TGCAACCGTTCAATTGTATTCCTTTCTCTTATTGAAAATAGATTAATAATAACACATATCTCATAATTGCTGTTAATGTTAACCAAAAGCATTCCTAAAGCTCCTGAGTGAATTCATACCAGATGTCTCCCTATTATTAACCCCAGATTATTATAGCTCTAAGTCACTCATACAGGCAAGCGCATACACACACACCCATAGACCCCAGAAGGCTCACATCCCAGCGGGGTGACTGTTTGGCATGTTTCCCAGTATTAGCCGTATTAGTTACCCAAATATATCTTCAACCATCATCACCCTCTGATACCTGAGCCTTGGTGCCATCTTGCTGAGGCGGCAGATTGCTTCACCTAATTGCCTTCTCACTTCCAGACACACTCCCTACATAGACTATCCTTGGCCACCAGTGTGCCAAGCTCTTCTTATCTCAGGATCTTTGTACCTGCTAAAACTTCTTTCTTCAGTCGTACTCTCCCTTCTCTGCCTAAATTTTACTCAACCTTCAGGTCGCTGTGAAGCCTTCCCCAAACTTCCATCTAAATGGGCCACTTATTTATCCATTTATATGTATGTATGTATATCCTTCCTTTGTGAAGTACAACTTAAGAAATTCATAGACATTTGTATACAGTTTTGCCCTGGAACAAAGCCAAGTTAATTCTATTTACCAACAACTTAAGACAGACGTGGTCATGTACAGTCATTTTAATCTTAATCATCTTGTTTTCATTTTTTCTTGGTTCTCTAGAGCTGGCTATGTTTGTGTGTAATTTTGAGGTGTTTTATGAGCATTATGAAAGTCATTATGCCCAACGAAATGTACAAGCAGTGAGAATGATGAAAACTACTAATTAGTGGCATAAGACTATGATGAAAACAAAATGAAACCTAACATTAATTGATATGCATATTTTCATCCCTTTTATGGCATCATTTTGGACTTAGGAACAAATAGACTTATGAATAGTCTTTGGAAATTTAACACATTTGTACCCAGAGGAGGTTCTATGTTTGGTTTTCTGGTTATATTTTTACCTCTCTCTGCCTGTCTCTACTCTAAACTCCATGAGGCTAGGAATCAATGTTTTGCTCACCATGGTATTGCAGAGTGCCTCAGGGTGACTGTAATGACACCAACTACCTAGAGTTAAGCCAAACTTCACAGATTAAGGGGAGAGTCCTCCACAAGACTGCCCTCACTTCAGACACCAGTCACAAGTTCAGGAGTCCCCAGGCCACACTCACTTCTGACCAGCTGGCTGCAAATTCAAAATTTCCCACTACCCTCTCAGATTTGATAATTCATTAGAATAACTCCAGGAACTCAGGAAGGCACTATACTTAATCATTATAGTTTAATTATAGCAAAAGGATACAAATCAGAACCAGCCAAAAGGAGAGGCACATAAGATGATGTCTAATAAGGTCCCAAATGTGAAGCTTCCTTGTCCTCAGGGTGCCTGTTACCTCTGGGTACACCAATGTGTGCCAGTACACAGAGCGTTTGCCAACCAAGGAGGCTCACCTGAACTTCAGTTTCCAGAGTCTTTATCAGGGTTTCATTATACAGGCAGGGTTGTTTGAATCATTGCCCATGTGACTCCATCTCCAGCCCCATCCGTCTCCTCAGAAGTCAGGCTTACATTACTTTGGGGGTTCAAAGCCCCGAAGTCTAATGTGTGGTTGGTCTTTCTAGCATGGCCAGCCCCTCTCCTGACTCATCTCATTTACATAAACTATCTAGGAGTCCACCATGAGTCTCCTCATTAGCATAAACTTTCAAATGTGGCCTGAGGGGTGCATAATGAATAACAAAGATACACCTGTCACTTGGGAAATTCCAACTGTTTAGAGGTTACTTCCAGGAACCGGAGAGAAAGGCCAGTAAAATTGTTTATTACACAGTAATACATAGTAGATGTAATAAATACTTGGTAAATAAATGACACACCTGAGAGTTAGGTCAGATGAAACTGGATATTGTGATGACTATATCAAGAAGAAAGATAAGAAAAAACTGATTGAATCTAGCAGTGAGGTGATTGTATTCAAAGCAGTTTCAGATGTTAATTGATTAAAGAATAAATCGGGGGCTTCCCTGGTGGCACAGTGGTTGGGAGTCTGCCTGCCGATGCAGGGGATGAGGGTTCGTGCCCCGGTCTGGGAGGATCCCACGTGCCGTGGAGCTGCTGGACCCGTGAGCCATGGCCGCTGAGCCTGCGCGTCTGGAGCCTGTGCTCCGCAATGGGAGAGGCCACAACAGTGAGAGGCCCGCGTATCGTAAAAAAAAAAAAAAAAAAAGAAAGACTAAATTGAAGTTGAAGTTTTATAGATTACTCTATTAAGATGTTTGCTGATGACTAGAAAGTGGAAGATATAGGATATACAGACATGAACATGTAGAAGATGATGGGAAGGAGCCAGTGGACTAAAAGAGATTAAGGAGAGAAGAACTGATGGGGCAAGTTTGAGGTGGCCTTATGGGTAACTGACTTACCAAACACTGCTGGTGGCCAAATACAGGTCTTAGGGATGAAGTAGAGATCATTTACTCAACCAGATGGCTTCCAATGTCCCTTCTCAACCTAAAAGCCTAGGATTCAGCTCTGTGGAAATACCATTGTTCAAAGATGTTCATTCCTTTAGACAAGTGGTTCTTAATCGGGGGTGATTTTGCCCTTCAGGGGACATTCAGCAATGTCTGGAGATATTTGACCCAGCAATTCTACTTCTGTCTATGTATTCAAGAGAACTGAAAGTAGAAATTCAAGCAAATATTTGTATACCCATGTTCACAGCAATATTATTCATAATAGCCAAAAGGTGAAACCAACCCAAGTTCCATTCAGAGATGAGTGAATAAACAAAATGTGGTATATCCATACAGTAGAATATTATTCAACCTGAAAAAGGAAGGAAATGCTGACGTGCTACAACATGGATAAACCTTGAAGACATTACAATAGTGAAATAAGCTAGTCACAAAAGACAAATATTGTGTGACTTCATTTATATGAGGTACCTTGAGTAGTCAAATCCACAGAGAAAGAAAGTAGAATGGAGGTTAGCAGGGGTTGTGGGGAGTTGGAAAGGCAAGTTGTTGTTCAATAGGTATGAAGTTTCAGTCTGGGAAGATGAAAAAGTGCTGGAGACGGATGCTGGCCATAGTTGCACAGCAAGGGGAATGTACTTAATGCCACTGAACTGCACACTTAAAAATGATTAAAATGGTAAATTTTATGCACGTATATTTTACCACAACTTAAAAAAAGACTGAAGTGCTACTAGCATCAGGCGGGTAGAAGCCAGGCGTGCTGCTAAACATGCTACAATGTACAGGTCAGCTACTTCAACAAAGCACTTTCCAACCTGAATGTTGATAGTGCTGACGTTGAGAAATCTCTCTGTCACAAATTAGTGAAAGAACAGCAGTAAGAGACTGTACAGTGATATGGTCTTTTCACTTTTACACTGCTTTTCCACACTCAAGCCACTTTCCTTATTTCGCTAGATTTCACTGCCCAAATCAAGCTAAAAAAAAAAAAGCAGAAGTAGTTAAAAAAAAAAAAAAAAGGGGGCTTCCCTGGTGGCGCAGTGGTTGAGAGTCCGCCTGCCGATTCAGGGGTCACGGGATCGTGTCCCAGTCCCGGAGGATCCCACGTGCCGCGGAGCGGCTGGGCCCGTGAGCCATGGCTGCTGAGCCTGTGCGTCCGGAGCCTGTGCTCCGCAACGGGAGAGGCCACAGGAGTGAGAGGCCCACGTACCGCAAAAAAAAAAAAAAAAAGGAGAAAAACAATCACTTAAACCTCAAAACAGAATTTTGGAATTCTCAATTTCTGAGATAAATATTTCTCTCTCTCTCTCTCAAATAATTTCACCAATAAAGTTTGAAACTATGTAAGACTCCCAAATTTGGCTTGAACTCTTCATATTTTGTTGTATTCCCAAGTCTATTCTATGCATGGTCAAGAAAAAGACAATAAACTATTTTAGCAATGCTGTATACTTTCAGTATATATTGTGTGTAAATATATGTAATCTGATTTCAATTCTTGTGAAAAATCATGAGTCTTCTACAGATGTCTTTTCTACAGCAAAGAAGGCATCTTGGTTTAAAGGATGTCTTTATTTCTCATGTTTAAAGGCTTAAACAAATCTCAGTGACAAAGGATCATTTTTTCTCACTGCATGTATTATCATTTAAAAGGGAACAATGTCTCCTTTTAAATAACTAAAACAAATTAAAACTTGAATGAACCATGACAGTAAGGGAAAATTATCCTTTGCATTTTCTATCATGGGGCCACTGGATCAATGGCCTTTCAATTCAGTCAAATAAGCCACTGATCCAGTCGAACAATCAGTGAGTCTTACTATTTTTAAGAAATTGAGCAGCTTATTTGATTGAAAATGATTGAGGCAATTGTGTGTGTGTGTGTGTGTGTGTGTGTGTGAGTGCATGTGTCATGCATGCATATGTTGAGCCCCACATTTGATACAGATTCAATACAAGTGGAAAAGGACCATAGTTTGAGAAACAATGGTGTTCAAAATTTTTTTAGTATTTTATTAATTTAGTATCTGTTTATTTCTCCATCTTGTTCCAAAAAAGGTTTAGGGCGGCTCTGAGTGTTTTTATATATAATCTGCAGGCTTTTGTCTTATGTTTGTGACTATTTTGTAGACTGAGTGCTAAACGCTAAATTATTAAAGATTATGAAAGAAAGAAAGAGAGAGAGAAAGGGAGCAAGGAAGGGAGGGAGGGAGGGTGGGAGTAAGGAAGGAGGAAAGAAAGAATGGAAGGAGGGAGGGAAGGAAGGAAGCTAATATATAACACCCAATGAACTACTTTATCTTGAAGACTATTTCAGTGACTTCAGTCAATAAAACCACTGGCAGACAAGACATCTTTGCCATTAATTTGTATTCAAGGATACTATAACTACTTGTTTATTTAAGTAGAATGAAATGTGACCTGAGCGTACTCGTTGTCTTTTTACTTTCTGTCTCCATTTACCCTTCTGAAAGACATCCAAATTCTTTTTGGAGAATTTCTTTCCCCTTGAACCATAATCTTGGTGCGGATGATGAATCCAGGTGCCTGCCTTCCTACTATGGAGTCACACCAGCTGCTGGGGACTCTTTGTGCCAAATCTTTCCTGAATCACTCAGATATAGGCAGGAGGTGGACTTAACTGTTTCAGGTTGGTCCATGGATGTACTCTCCAGGATTCTGACTCTTGAATAAGTGTTACAGGATTGAAGAGACATTTGGAGTTGAGTCATCCTGATGGCAGTACCGCAACCACACTCTTCATGCTACAGTATATTTCTCTAGTTCCTCGTTCCCAGCCCTTTCCATATTCTCTTCTTGATTCCTGCTTCCTGACCAAGTGTTACAATCCATCCCTAATTTAGTGGTTTGAAACAACAAAAACAATAACGTCATTTTGCTCCAGACTCTGCATTCTGGGCAGGACTCAGCAGGGACAGCTTATTTCTCCTCTACTCATTTTTATCTGGTGGGATTTTAAAGGTAGGACTTGAAGGTGTGCTCACATGTCTGGTACCTGCTCAGAGAAGGCTGAAACAGATGGAGACCAGAATAATTGGGTCTCCTTGGGCATGTCTTGAAACCTTTATATGGTCTTTCCATATATGATGACTTTAGGGCAGCCAGACTTCTTATGCAGCAGCTCAAGGAACAAAGATGCACAGAGAAGCCCTATCTCTTGTCCTGACCTAGCCTGCAAAGTCATGCCGTGGTACTTCTGCTGCACTCTTGATTGAAGCAATGTGAAAGTCCATCCACATTCAAGGGGAAAGAACTTAAACCTCTCACCTCTCAACAGAGTACCGTCAACATCACATTGGAAGAACATGCGGGATAGAAATATATTGGTGCAATCATTTTCAGAAAACTTAATCCACCACCCTGAGCCTTCGGATTGATGTAATCCTGTTAATGTTTCAATAAACTCCCTGTTGCTGATCCTAGCCAGGGTCAGATTCTATTACTTATAACTAAAGAATCCCAATCTAATAGACTAAGGATCTGTTTTATTAATCCCTTGGCAATTAAATGCCACCTTAATGTTGGAGTTTTAATTAATATCACCATCCAAAGGTTGGTACTTATTCGTTAATTAATTGACACACCTGCGTGACTCAGAAGCCAGCTTTGCTTCACTGATGAACGATTCCAACTATTTTATCAAGCTTCACTCCATCGCTGCAAAACAGACACGGTTATAAGAAAATAGCTGAGGCAGAGAAAGGTTATTTGGTTTATCACAGATGGCAATGGGGAGTGCAGCACTTCCAGAAACAGACCCAGAAGTTTTCATTCCCTTGGCCAGGCTGGAACTATTAAATCACATAGAAATACCAGGAAAAGATAAGCTGCATGAACCAGTGATTGTTGGCACTAAACACTCCAGCGAGTTCAAAGAGCCCTTAGGGCCTGCTGTTTATTTGGAAAACCAGAAGAAAAAAAAAAAAAAAGTGGTGAGAGAATGGCAGGATAGAAGCCTAGCTACATATTAGATTATGATTTTATCTTAAACAGGCTTGTCCGAAGAATTTACATATTAGGGGTGCATGAGTTTATATATATATGGGTTTAGAGCACTTTAATCCTTTTTTAAAAAAGCTTCGGGGCATGCATACACATATTAAATAAAAATGTATGTTCCATTAAATATTATCAGTCGGTCATCAAAATATCACCCTGAAAGGAATTTTAACGTAAGATCACATAAATGTCAAAAAACAAGTTAGAAAAATAGCTAATGTTATAATTAATATATAGACTATGATGCTGCTTTACTAAAGGTGAAGATGTTAAAATAAAAAATGAAGTAAGAGGATAAGTACGTTGTTTCTAGGAATATTCCATCCCTCCTTCTGGAACTTATTAGTCAATTTCCCTAAGATGCCAGAAGGTTCTAGAAGATTTTTTAAATGTAATTGTGTGATTAATCACCTATACTTACTATTTTATTAATGAAGTCCTTGGAGATAGAAGAGAAAAATATATGCCTGTGGTTTCAACCACTGATGTTTTTCAGAGTTCAAATATTATATTATAGTGTTCAAATATTATAGTGTTCAAATATTATATTTTCATCTTCTCTTTCTCTCTCTCTCTCTCTCTCTCACACACACACACACACACACACACACACACACACACACTCCATTTCTACCTCTTTTCCTCTTTGGTTCTCTTCCAGAGGCTGCTCTTTCAGTGACAGACATCTCCATGGGCTGTTCTTTGTGACCACCGGCTGCGCTGTGAGAACTGTTTTGGTCTGGCTTTTCTTCATGCCTGTCAAAGGCCACAGAGTGTTGGAGTCTGAAAACACAGCCCAAATCAGCATGGTCCCCAGAGACTCCCAATACATCTCAATAAAACTTTCAATGATCTCCATTTTACACATAGCATTTCTGTTGTGGATGACACACCTCATCTGAACAAATTATATCGAATAGTACCTTAAGTGAAAAGGTTCGTTCGAATAGGGATGATACAGAGAATTACCTCTAATACCTTGTTTTTTTAATTTCCCGTTATGAATAAAACCACTACTAAAACCCAAGAAAAATCATATACATTCCTTTCAAAAGCACAAAGGTCCTAAAACCTTTGATTTGAAAACCCCTTGTGGCCCCAGCATTTTAAGCCATCTTGCAGAATGTTTTATGTGTAAATATACTTGTTAGGACTATTTTTCCAAAGAAATGATTATTAAGGTCCATTAGTGAAACACCTTTCTATTGATGAATTTTGGAGGTATTGCTTTACTCTTTATTTGTTGGGTCTGTTTATCTAGTTTTATTAGCAACTTGTTGCTGGATTCTTATGTATTAATTCAGTGCAACAGTAAGGATTTTTTTGTGTTACGTTAGTATGAGGCTACTTTTAAAACTTTATATTTTTACCTCTATGTAAGTACAGTACTGAGGAACTAAAGGACATACATAACTCTCAATCTATCATCTGCATTCCCTTTGCATTAAGTGTAACACTGGCACGAAAATCAGAGCCCCAGCTGCAATTTTTCCAGCTGTCTTTGTCACCCTGTGATTTTTCGGTACAAATTTTCTAGCCTGTTTGAAAAGGCAGGCTTCTACCCCCTTCTTTGATTGTGCTCAAGCATTTGTCCAGCCTGAGACATGGATTAATATGAACAGAATCACAGACTTTTCTGAACATAAGTCATTTACGTGTGTTTAGTGGCAAATACCGAGCAAGAAAAAAGCAGACCGCAGTTGCCTTTGTACAGAGTCTGGGTAGGTTTTGATTTCACTCAGAGTCAAGAACAAAGCAACCTCTGACTTTTCCTCAAACTCAGCCTGTATGGAATGACTTCTAATGACTTCACGAACTGCTAGCCTTCAGATGACTGGAGCATTTTCCGCTTTTTAAGTTTTCCTCCTTCTATGACGTTTTATGATTATACCTTATGGTGCAGTTCTATTTTTGTTCTTCATGATTTTCTGAGTGCTTCAAGTTTAGAGGGAATTTTTAAAAATCATTTGGCCACCATCAAACGTGCTCCTCAGTTTGGGGATGATGTGGAGTGAGACTTTAAGCATCGTGCCAACACCAAACATGGCATTCCCTATTGAATGAGCCAAATCCATCCCCTGAGTCTGAATAATTTAGAGGAGACGTGATGTCATTGTCTACTTAGAGATAAATGGAAAGGAGTCTGGGTGTAGACTTTTGGAGTGGCCTTTGTAATAACAGTAATTAAAAAGAGCATTACCTCATATATTTAAACTTTTCGTACATACCATGTGCTTTTCTCATTTTTACCCAATATTACTCAAAAAGGGCTAGTAGTCCTGTGTCATTATTTTTGAAGCACTGTTCGATGACACTGGTTTTAACAGTTTCTCACAGTTCACTGCTTCAGTTTTCATCAAATTATATTTCTAGTTACAGTAGACACTTTCATCGTCAATTTCCGTATGCCTCAAAGATATGCGAGGACCAGTTAGCTAATTGTGAATTTGGATACCAGATAATAGGTGCTGTAGAACATGTTTTTCTCTCAGTACAACCTTTTCTAAAATGAAAATCTTAGACTCCACTAGGCAAACTCCTTGACACCCAAACACACTCATATTTCTTTAACTAAATTAGCTTGTGCGTATGGGGAAGGTTGAGGATCACCACAGACTATTTAATTTTGACGTGCAAATCTTGTTATAAGATAAACACTAGTCATATACACTTCCATATACTTCATATCCCAACTGGTAGAAACGCAGCAGTCATACAATTTGCCAAAGAAATGCCAAGTTCCAAAGAATTGCCAAGTTCCAAAGAATTCTTAAATCCTCCCTCCTTTAAGTTCTACAACTTTCCCATGTTATTGCCATCACGTTTTGAACCTCCTGTTGTCAGATGAACACTACAGATTAGGGCCCATTATATATTCTAGACAGCTCTGAAGTATGCAAATAAGTGTTATATCAACAATTGGTAGTAAAGTTTAAATATCAATTAGTCATCATTCTCAACAAACTATCAGCTTATTTGTTTTGTTTATGAATTTAAACAACATAACCAAAAACTGACTGCAGCTAGCAAAACATAAAATCCCTAATTTGCTTTTTAGAATATTGCTTTTGCCTCAAAAATTATTTTTTATTAATAATATGACAATAAGACCATATCTCTTGGTCTTTCAAAGATCAATTCAATCATTCCCATAAATGTGAATATCAGAGAGATTTTCTTAATATGTTTTAGGACTATTGACTCCTTAAAGGAGCATCTTTTAAAGTAATCTTTATGGTTATAATATGTGTGCAGTGTCCTGAAATGGAATATGGACTGTTAGGTATTCTAAACTTACAACATGCATAGCACTTCTTTTAATGAAAGTTCTATAGAGCCATAGAAGGATGTTTAATGACATGGAAAGATGTTCACAGTATCTATTCAGTTGAAAGAACAGGTTATATAGGTAATGGGATATGAGGAAGAAAGAGGGGAACTTTTATTTCCTAATGTACTTCAGTATTTAATTTATTTACAATGGCAGTATATTAATTTTGTATTAAAAAGATTTAGAAATGTATTACAAAACTGTATAATAATTACTTGATATGTATCATACATTATTCTAAGGTCTTAAAAAATACTAACTCATTTAATCTTGTAACAACTCTACAAAGTAGGTACTTTTAATATCTCCTTTTTACAAATGAGGAAACCAAGGCACAGAGGGTTTAAGTAATTTACCCAAGGTCACGCAGGTAGTAAGAGGCAGGCAGAGGTGGGATTCTAATCTTGCTTTGCTCTCAACTACTACAATATACACTTAACTGTGTTCCCAATTTTCTTCCATTTTTGTAAAATACATTTGACTGAAAAACTATATAACCAAGTGTTAACAGTAAATATTTCTGAATGATGAAATTACAGCTATTTTAAAATTTTTTCTTTTTGCTTATTTGTATTTTCCAATTTTCACAAAACAATGGATAGAAAAGGAAATAACATTGAAAAGGAAAAAAATAATCTTTTTACAGTTCCTTCTGTACTGAGCATGAAATAGGGATTTTGATCTATCACTGTAATTTTTTTAAAACGACCTTCCTGTAAACCTTCCTTTTATTTTAGAATCTAGTAAAACCATGTCCCGTAGACCTTGGCTATTCATCTCTTCTCTTGTGTGCAGATTTTGCTCTGTTTATAGATGGTCACTATGGGGAATCATGAGGACAGAAGAAGAAACTGATGGAACTTTCAAAACGTAGACGTTCCAAGAAAGGGGTAAATTTTGAAAACATGGTTGCCATTATAAATGTCCTTAAAAGTTTATATATATTTCCATTGCATCTTTTCTTGGCAGCCTGACTTGCTAAGAGGGGCCATAGTGACTTAGTTTCCACCAATCAGGAAGCCAATAATCAGAACGCCTTCACAGTGGGTTTGTGGGTTTGTGATTGGGTCCACGTGGAATAATCCTGCACCAAAAGAACAATAGTCTTACTTGTAATCAGTGTCTATGTATTTCCTCTGAGAGCATATCTGTTTCTTTGAATGTTTCACTTAAAAAACAACCATTTTATAAGAATCACTTAGAATATTGTTTGGAATATTAAATAGAAGTGAACTAACTCCAATAAAGACAGATGTGGAATTGACGTAGCATCTAAAAACTTCAAAGGAAAACAGAAATACACTTCTTGCATTTATATTTCATACAAAATAAGACAAGTCCATATGTGGACCAAAAATAGGTGTGGGACATTGAATGAGGGATAATGTTCTAGAATCTGTATGTTTGAAAAAAGTTAATGACATTTTATGCCAGGACTGTATTTCATACTGCAGTTCTTCATGACAAGATGGGATTCCAAAAGATGTGTACAGAATAGAATGAAGTTGGCTTGGAGACATGGGAAGGGTGCACTACGAGTAGAATGAGGGGCTTAAAAAAGGAAGTCGTTGGGTAAGTATAGCTCTCAGCCTCTCTGGCTGGGTACTGCCACACCTTCAGACACTATTTCAAGATTCTGGTACTCTTTGTTTTTATTACGTAAACTGTATTCAAATCTCTTAATTCCATTCACATCTCTCCATGTCTCATCTCCTCCAAACTGTTCTGCTAGAGGCTACCATCACCTCCAGCCCAAAGACTGCGAGAGCTTCCGAATGGCCTCCCAAAGTTCACTCTAGCCCCCTAAAATCCATTCTCCACGCTGGGGCAAGAGTGACCTTTGCAAAACATAAAACTAATCATGTTAGCCTTTCTACTTAAGATCCTTAAACAGATTCCAGTTGCCCTCAGAATAAAGTCAAACATCTTCAACAAGACCTTAGTTGTGACCTTCAAATGTTTTTAACTTGGCCCTTCAGTTCTGGCCTCTGCCTACAGATCCGGATCCAGACCCCTCTGGAACTCAGCAACCCGCCACACTGCTTTTCTTTTTCCTATAACATCCTTGTATTCCTTTCCTCCATCAGGGAGTCTTCACTCAAAGGAGGAAAAGTACCCCTATTTTAAGTTTTCTTTGTACCAGTTGCCTCTCCTTTTCTTAGATACAATTTTTATTTATTTATGTGATTATTTAAAGTCAGTCTCTCCGCAGGCTCATTAGATTACCTACTTCATATGTGGGAGGAAACTCTTGCTTTTTGCATCATTAGTCCATCGGCATGGTTTGAGTACTCTGCCTGTCACAGAGCAGAGCTTTACAAGTATTTTTTGAATAACTGAACATTATTATTACTGAGAGAAATGGGGTTTAGATTCTGTTGGTCTCTCAAAGTCAATTTTTAAAAAAATGTATTCATTCATTTATTTATTTTTGCTGAGAGGGAAAATTACATTATACATTGCTTAATCAAAATATTGATATATCTTATACTAGCTTGTCAAACTGAATTATTAAACTTGAAAAACCCCACATATGTTTTCTTTAATCTGGTTATTATGGGTTTTCCACACTGCCCATCTTTCAAAAGAGATTACTTTGGCTTTTACTTCAATGAGATTGCTCGTCTTCCACCACGACAAGCCTATCCCAAGTACCACTAAATTCTATCCCACTTTTCCAGAACTGGGACCATGATATGATATAGGGAAGGACTCAGCAAACACTAATTGATAACAGAGATCACGCAAGTCTGTTAGGCTAGAAAGCACACCAGCACATGCTCAGTATCTTGTTAAGATATTTTTTTGAAACTGATTATTAAAATTATTACATAAATAATACTCATCTCTTTTGTTGATACATGCTAAACATTAGCTAGTAAGTATGGTAAGAATAAGCGAGTGTTTTGTAAAATTTTAAGATTTCCACTCTCTCCATCTTTATTATTTAAGCTGCTGGCAAAGCTGGATCAAATTTAGTCTTTCTAAGATAATGCCTATAAAATTTATTTTATGAAATAAAATTTCATGGGTTCTAGTGTTTCTTGAATCTTTCTTAGTCATACACGTTTTTATTGGATAACCAAAAGGAAATTTTAAATAAGAAGGACAAAAGCCATAATTTATATATTTATTTTGAGCACTTCAAAAAGGATCTATCAAAGAATCAGGTTAATCACATAATTTTCTTTTGAGACTATATTTTGGTATATTATATCTGTAAATTTTAGGATACAAAATTTCTTTTTTCTTCTGCATCCTGCTGTGTTTAAAAAGAAGGCTGCCTTTAAATGGATGGGACACATAAAAATCTTCAGCTTCTCTATGAGAAAATCAACTTATGAAGCAGTCTTACGTACTATTTCATGCTTTTGAAGACAGTAACAAACCCCTTTAATTGTACTATTTGAACTCCGTAGGAAATCCTTAGCTCTTATCCTCCATGCTGGTCTCATGATATCACTTCCGTTCCTGCATATCTGGTATGGATTTTCCTTCATTGTGTAGTAGCCTCAATCACTCATGCATTCTCTTACTCTCTTTCTCATTTATTGACTCATAAGATTGTTGAACAAATATTTCCAAGTTTCTACCAAGTGCATACATAGCACATAAGAATGAAAACCACAAAGGGATAGAGGGCATAGTTCTTCAGCTTGAGGGGGTTACAATGAAAACATTTAAAACAAACCAAAGAAAAAAAGTAAAAACTGTAGGAATTTAGAATAAAGTAAAGGTATTGGTTGGCTCAGATATTTTTCTAATTGTGTCATAATAGTTCTATTAACAGGCTCTGATTTCTGATAATATATATCTTAAGTTTTGCTGGAAAATGATTAAAATGCAACCAATTTAAAGAAAAAAAGAGGTAAAATAGTTGAATTTTTTTTCTGAAGAAGAGCTGCAGGGTTGAACCAAGCTTTTAGTTATACACAAGTATCCCTGAAGTATTGGAAAACTATTCTCATAGGGAGAATGAAAGCCAACTCCAAATAAAGTACTGAGCTTTCAAGGGAAGTAGCATTCACTTTCCAAGCTTCCACCTAAGGTTCTCCCACGCTCCTATCTCTCATTTTCTTCCCTAAATGCATTCTGAAATGATATTTTAAAAGATACTGCAGCAGGATATCAGGAAGTATATTTGCCAGTTCCTTCGATGAAATCACTGGAGAAAGGGTCCAGGTTTACATTCCATTAAAGGAAAAAATGTGTAATATTTGCATAGAGGCAAGCATAAACTTGGCATTTGATTTTCATCCTTCTTTTGTTTTCTATTAGAAGCAATAAAAATTGAATTTAACAACAAAAAAAATGGAGCTTACAGCCTCACTTATCTTAAAAAAAAAAACACCACCAAAACTCCCAGAATATAACATTCAAAATTTGGTATAATGAGGTTTGATGTTTCCAAGCTAATGTCAGGGGACAGACATGGTTCACATCCACTCATTTTAAAACAAGCTTTTAGTGTAGGTAGCTATGCTGGTAGAGAATATGATTTGACAAAATGCAATATGTTCAAAACCATGGGATGAGAATTATTTGAAAAGTGAGTTCCTTTTTGTCCTAATTTATTATTTAAATTCACTTATACTTCTCCAGCTTCTTTATTTTGGTAGACAAATGGAAATAAAAATTCATAACCTTAATACAGGTTGGTCACCAACTCTCAGTGGATAACTGATTAGCAGGGACACAGTAGAGGTTGACTTCTTCCTACACTGCAAGTTACGATTTTAACCTTTTTTTGCCTCAATTTTTCCCCATTCAATAAAATGATAAAGAAGTTTTCATCAACTTTGTAAAGGATCACTCACTTGATTTTTTTTATAGCATTAAGTATCCTATAAAATGTGCCACTAAAGTAGAACAGGTTTTTATTTGTTTTTTTGTGTGCACGTTACTTAGATCTAGGATCATGCACAAGCTAGTTTTCCTTTTTTGATTGACTATCAGGTTGTTTGTTTTCTAAAGGAAGAAAACCACAGAAATAATTTGGCCGGTGCAGATTTATTTTTGACTGATTAAATCAGTCAAAATCAGTTGAAAAATTTTAACCATGTGGATAAGGGGTGTACTGCTAACTCATAGAAGAAAGAAAACAAAACCAAGCATTTCTTCAAAAACATGATTCCAGTCAGTGTTTGCTGCTGGGCTGGAAATCAAAAACAAAATGTAAAGGAGCCCCTCCCCATCTTTGGCATTCTTTAACGCCAATGCCACTTGCTGTGGTTTATGCTGGGCGAGGAAAGTGACTGTCCTCTTGCTCCCAGCACATGTGACAAGTATGGACACTCTGGACATACTGTACAACAAAAGAAATACATTAGCAAGCCCTTCATTTCTACTCAGGCATAAGACATACCTTACTTCAAATTCAAGTGCCAGCAAAAAGAAACTCAAAATGGATTCGAGACCTAAATGTAAGGCCAGACACTATAAGACTCTTAGAGGAAAACATAGGCAGACACTCTATGACATAAATCACAGCAAGATCCTTTCTGACCCACCTCCTAAAGAAATGGAAATAAAAACAAAAATAAACAAATGGGACCTAATAAAACTTAAAAGCTTTTGCACAGCAAAGGAAATCCTCGAAAAGATAACCCTGAGAATGGGAGAAAATGTTTGCAAACGAAGCAACTGACAAAGGATTAATCTCCAAAATTTACAAGCAGCTCATGCAGCTCACTAGCAAAAAAACAAACAATCCAATCCCAAAATGGGCAGAAGACCTAAATAGACATTTTTCCAAAGAAGATATACAGATTGCCGACAAACACATGAAAGGATGCTCAACATCACTAATCATTAGAGAAATGCAAATCAAAAATACAAGAGGTATCATCTCACACGGGTCAGAATGGCCATCATCAAAAAATCTACACACAATAAATGCTGGAGAGGCTGTGGAGAAAAGGGAACCCTCTTGAACCGTTGGTGGGAATGCAAATTGATACAGCCACTATGGAGAACAGTATGAGGTTCCTAAAAAAACTAAAAATAGAACTACCATATGACCCAGCAATCCCACTACTGGGCATATACCCTGAGAAAACTAATTCAAAAAGAGTCATGTACCAAAATGTTCATTGCAGCTCTATTTACAATAGCCAGGACATGGAAGCAACCTAAGTGTCCATCAACAGATGAATGGATAAACAAGATGTGGCACATATATACAATGGAATATTACTCAGCCATAAAAAGAAACGAAATTGAGTTATTTGTAATGAGGTGGATGGGCCTAGGGTCTGTCATACAGAATGAAGTAAGTCAGAAAGAGAAAAACAAATACTGTATGCTAACACACATATATATATAGAATCTAAAAAAAAATGGTTCTGAAGAACCTAGGGGCAGGACAGGAATAAAGACGCAGACGTAGAGAATGGACTTGAGGACACGGGGAGACGGAAAGGTAAGCTGGGACGAAGTGAGAGAGTGACATGGAGATATATACACTACCAAATGTAAAATAGTTAGCTAGTGGGAAGCAGCCGCATAGCACAGGGAGATCAGTTCGGTGATTTGTGACCACCTAGAGGGGTGGGATAGGGAGGATGGGAGACAGGGAGATGCAAGAGGGAGGAGATATGGGGATATATGTATATGTATAGCTGAGGGTGGGAGGGAGACGCAAGAGGGAGGGAATATGGGGATATATGTACAGCTGATTCACTTTGTTATACAGCAGAAACTAACACACCATTGTAAAGCAATTATACTCCAATAAAGGTGTTAAAAAAAAATTCAAGTGCCAGGAAAGCCCATTGTAAAAGGGACATATTTTCAAGTGAATTCTGTTTGATCTTTTTTTATAGGGGCTCCAACCAGCCTCTCTCCCTTCCTCCCCAGACCCTGGAAACCAATTAGTCTCAGCACAGAGGCCACAGACCAGGCTGAAACGGTTCCTTTTTGTTTTTAGGGGATATAATTTCAGCCAGGATGTCTAGTCAGTTGTCACATAGTATACCTAGCACACTTCTCCCTCTCACACACATCCATTGGATTTCCCTTTGGAGAACGCCTAGATTTTTGAGTCTGGTTGGCGTCCAAATCCTTCAGCTCTGACAATGGCATAACATCACAGGGCCACCTCATCTTTCACAGTCAACACCACCAACCAAGTTTTCTAAAAGCCTTCTCTTCCTTGTCCTCTGTCTTCTAGCATTTCAGCCGCTTTTCTTTTCCTTACGTGTTTGCCTACAATTCTGAAAACCTTTTCTTCCATAACCCAAAGTAGCAAAGAAAAAATGACAAACTTTTATTTTTACGTTTTTGAATTGCTTATCCTTTGGGAGAAATGTGCCCCAAACACAAAAATGGAAACAATTAGTCTTTGCCTCTCCTTGCCTCCATATACTGAACCTGCCTTAATTCATGGAGGTGAAAGAAATTATCAGCTGGATTGGCCTAGGAACAACATCGCAGAAAGAAAGGTGTGTGTGTGTGTGTGTGTGTGTGTGTCTGTGTGTGTGTGTGTGTGTGTGTGTGTGTGTGTGTGTCTGGCGAGTTGAAAGGCTTGAGAAAAGGGAGCATAGCTCTCCCCCAGGAAAGTCTAAGCTCAGCAGACGGGGAGGGGGACCCAGGGTCGCCTATCCCTGGTTTCAGCGCAGGGCCCGAGCCGCTCCCCTTGCCCCCGAGGCAAGCTCTGCGCCCTGGAGCTGTGCCAGGACTGCAGACAGCGCCTGGCAGGTCGGTGGGTGGGGGGCCTGGGGCCTGGGTGTTCCCTTTGCAGAAGACGCCCATTTGGAGGGAAAACTCCCTTTATTTTCCTGGGGCTCCGTAGCCCCCCTCCCCGGTCCCCTATCATTTTTACGCTGATCGCACTCCTGATGATGAACTTGCAGCTCAGCTTCCTGCCGCCTGCTTGACCCGGGAGCACCAGCAGGCTGCCGGCCTCGCCCTCAGCTCCCTCCTCCTCTTGCAACCCCGGGGCCTCAGGGCGCCAGTGGGGGTTCGAGTGGGCCGGGGCAGCAGGAGGGGCGCGCGGGGGCGCGGGGTCCCGCCGGGGAGCGCGCACAGAGCGGCGCCTCGGCCGCCCTGCTTCCTGGAGCTGTGCTCCTTTGACCCCAGTGGCAGTCCCTGTCACTGCACCGCTCTCGCTCCCTCCGGCTCGCCGCGCCCTCGCTCCCTCTCTTCGCCCCCTCGCTCGCTCTCTCCCCAGATCGAGGCTGCTCCCGTCCTTTCTCCCCCGCGCCTCCCTCTCGTGCCGCGCCCCCCGGCCCCCAGCCCCAGCCCGCGGCGGGACCTCTGGGGTCGAAGGTTCTGGCCCGCCCGCGCCCCTCGCCGCCCCCGCGCGCCTCCCGCCGGCTCCTGCTGCTTCGCGATGGATCGCCTGCTCGCCGGGCGCTGAAGGCATCCCCAGGACCCGGAGCGCAGCCCGGGAAAGGTAATCCGCCCCGGGAAGGGAGGCGGAGGGCGGGGGAGGGGGAGGAGGCGGCCGGGCGCCCGGTGCCGCGCGCGAGAGGAAGGGAAAAAAATGCACACACAAAGCGGAGCCCGGGTGCGAGGTGCCTTGTCAGCGGCGCGTGCGAGGGGCTCGGAGGCTGCGGACCGCGGCTGCCCCGGTGCCCCTGACATTCTCACAAGCCGGCGCTTCCCGGGCAATTCGGAACCCGAGGAGAGCTTATTTTCAACCCCCGAGCGAAAGCGAATTCTTTTTTAGGAGCTGTCTCCCTCCCACTCCCCATCTTGACCCTCTGCCCTTCTCCACCCCCCACCCCCCCGCCAGTCCTCGGCCCTCGACCTCCCGGGGTCCTCACCTCGCGGCTCCCTCCTCCGCCGGGATTTCTTAGGAGGGAAGGAGGGGGTGTCGGCGAGGGGCGGCGGCGAAAGCCCGGCAGCGGGGATGGGGGTGGGGACGAGGGCTCGGCGAGCTGTTTACTAGAAAGTCCCGGGGTTATGTGTTCGAGCCGCCCCGGCCTAGGCCCCGGTGCATTGTGTTGGCCCGAGCCCCGGGCGCCCGCGGCGGCCCGAGCGAGGTGCGGTGGCCAGGAAGGCGCCGCGCAGCTTTGTGCTCGGGCTGCGCTCCGCGGCCGCCCCCGGGCCGCCCGCGTGCGCGCCGCTCTCGCGCGGGGCTGTTTCTCACTCTCTCCCGGCGCCCCAACCTCGCTCTCCCCCGCCGCCTCCGGTCTCCACGATCGTAGCCTGCCGATCGAGCAGGCGACCCGGGCTGGGCTGCGGGGGACGAGCAGCGAGAAAAAGTAACCGTTGCCGCCCGATTTCTTCCCTTGAGAGGCAGGAGTTTCTATGCTATTTACATGTAACAGGGTTATCTTTGTAAAGCCTTTGAATTACAAGGTTTGCGGCCTAGGAGGTAGAGGGGGCATTTTCCTGGAGGTTGGGGAGGGGATTAGAATCTACCAGCAAGGAAGGAAATTAAGGATGCTCCAGTGGGGTAGATTTATTACCACATTCCCCCCCAATACACCCCAAATTAAGTGCAAATGCGGGTCATGAAAAATGTGTAATTGACTTGAGATGCTGCAAACAAACACAAACAGCTCATGGTGGAAAAAACAAACAAAACTTTAAGTGGAAGAAAAGATTTCCAAAGGGGGGGGGGAATCCGTGGCCTCCACACCCCCTTCCAACGCTCGCTGGCTCCCTCCCTTTCTTTCTCTGCCGCTCCAGGGAAGCAGCCCCGCTGCTCCGGGGCAGAGAGCAGGGAGGCGGTGGCGGCTCCGGGCGCGGGCTCCGCTCTGAGGGTTCGGGGATGCCAACGCGCCCTGGAGGCTGACGTCGGGGGCGTGGGGCTGTGATGCTTGAGCGAGGATGGTGCGGTGTCAGAGCCATTGGCCGCCGGTGGTCATCAATCAATTCGGGGCTGGGGGAAAGGTAGAGAAAGAAAGGCGCCCAACGGAGCCTGGGGCCGCGAGCGCCAGCGCCAACAGTGCCAGAAGCGGCGGCCTCAGCGGAGGCGACGGCGGTGGCAACGGGGGACTGAGCGAGTAAGGCGAGCTGGTGCTCCAGGAAGGAAGGGGGAGCTGTAGTCCGGACAAGCCGGCCGTGAGGGCAGGGCGCGCGCGAGTGTGTCAGTGTGTGTGTGTGTGTGTGTGTGTGTGTGTGTGTGTGTAGTTGCTGACCACCCCCAACTGCCCACCCTAGATTTAAAACAAACACACCAATCCAAAGTAGAGAATTCCGCGCCCCCCGCCCCACCATATATAGGCTCTACGCGTTGCCAGAGGCGCGGGAGAAAAGTCCTGCCCTTTCTTTCCGAAAGAATGTGCCAGCCGGGTGTCCGCAGTGCTGGAGACAAGTTCAGGTGTAAGTGCGTCGGGAGGGAGGGCGCTCTGTGGACAGAGGCACGTGGACCTTTGTGCATCCGTCTAAACACCTTGCTGGAGAAGCCGCCCGGAAGGCTTCTGGGCATCGCTCCGGAATACAGGGATGAGTAACTGGAGATGGGCATGAAAGAGTAAGGGCGTGAGTTGAGAAAGCACTCGATCTATGCTGCAGAGGGAGGAGAAAGCGAAATTTGGCGGAGTCGGAGCAGGCGAGTCCCGAAGTCTGGCCAGGCTGTCGGGCGGTCTTCTCAGGGGTAGTGAATAAAATGAGCATCCTTGTTTAAACGAGGAAATCACGGGCTCCTTTCTCATAGGCTGTGCCGTGCGGTGCTCGGGCAGAGAGGTCATGAGTTGTTGCTTTGAAAACTCTTGGTAAATTGGACTTCTGGTGTCTAGGAGGTGGAGACAGTTATTTAATTCCTCAGCTTTTAATCCCTTCATTGCCAGCAGACTTTAAAAGCGTTTCCCACTAGATTCCTGAAAAAGAACATTCCAAGTTGCACAGCTTAAGGCACAGGATAAGTGATTGCTGTCTAGGAAATGCAAAATGTGCTCACATGATTTTTTTTTTTAAAGAGAAAATCAAAGTAGCACCAGCATGAATGTTTGGCAGTGTCACATTTTTCTTTAGGATTCCTGGCATTTAGTACTGGGTTCCTTTGTTTTATAGAGCAAATGTATTGAAGTATAAAAATGGAAATTTTAAAAAAGAATACTGGTCTCTGTAAATATTATACATGAAGTAATGTAAGTGTGATGAGGATGAAATGCTCCAAAATCTGATAATTTGGAAGGCTTTACTGACTAAATATGTGAAGCAAGGTGATGCAGGTTCTTGATAGTTTTAGGTGGTGTATCATTCTGTCTTGTTTCAAGCTTTTTCCAGATTTCTCAGGTTAGAGGAGGGAGTTTACCAAAAAAAACCCAAAAAACAAAAAGGCCTTTCCCATGTATTGGTGTTTCCTATTCTTGGGATATGATCATCTTGTGATGTGAGTGGGGGTGAACATAGCATTTTTAAAAAATAAGCTTTTTCTTGATTTGTCTATAAAGGTTCCTGTGAAAGTTTTGAAGCTCTCTGCCTCAGTCTGACATTTTCTTCAAAGGACTCCAGTTTAAAGAAGATAGACACTGCAGGTGCACTGTTTCGATAAAACATTTGAAAGAGAACATGGTAAAGATGAATTCAAATGAGGTGCCAGCCACCCATTTAGCCTTTCCGAGTAACAGGGGCCTGTGCTTGCTGAAGAGGCACAGATCTCACTTGATAGAAAAGGCAAAATCCCATGTTGACTTTAGGGTACAGTGGACCATATAGGAGTGCAAACTGATCACCTTCTAAGTTCCATCTTTTCTGGGCTTCAAACGGGAGGGTCTGATGCTAACTACTGTAAGTCATTGCCTAGATATTTACATTACAGGAATGTATCTTTCATTTGTAGGCCATTTTGCTTAGTTTAATTAGCGAGTTTACTCCAGAAACATTTAAACTGTTTCTGGCACCCTGTGCAGAGATTGTTACTGAGAGGTCACAATGGTCTAGACATGAATTTTGCTTCTCTTGCTTCTTGATGTTCTGTATTTCACACAATAGACATTGATGGCAGGAACATAAGAATTCTCATGTAATTTTTACACCACTCTCTAATTTATGCAAACACTAAGTTCTTGCAGTCTGAAAATGTGTATTTTTTCCCCTCTGTGCTTTGATGGCTAACATTCTTTTTAATGACAGTCATTTCTATAACAGGAAGATGTTTTCATTTGTTTTTACTTTTCAGCGTGGTGCAATTATGCAGTTTTGCGCTTCAGTCGTGTCTCTCTGTACTTTGTGTCTCAAAAGAGAATTACAGTACTTAGAACAGGACTGCAATTTGAAGCAGGTGTTGTGTTTTACTGTTATGCAAAATAACAGTAAAATATAATTGTGGGGGAAATTAAGGAAACAGCTGCAAACTTGGTATGAAAACTGCTACATTATGATTTGTAAGCAGTTCTTATAGATATCTTACATCAGAGGAGTGGGGAAAGATTTTAATTTGTTAATCCTACTGGCCTGGTTGTCTGTCAGCTAGCGCTTAGAGGACTCATACCTCCCATGAAGTCAGGAAGAAGAAAGAGAACCCTAAGTGACACTTTGTTTAAAATGCCAGAGCATGAGGGATTCATTTCTTGGCGGTGCTGTTGTGCATTAGGAATGCAGGCAAGGTGGGTGTTATTTAGCTTGCTTTGCTCATATGAAGAAGGCAATGATTTGAGTAGAATGCTGTGGAATTTCTTAGCCCAGCTAGCATATGGAGGACTACACAAGCCCCGGGTTGTAAAATAATAAAATAAATGGCCTATGGCAGGCCATCTGCCTTTTGCTTGGTATTTAAGGTGTTTCATGCCAAATTTAAATCTAATCCTATTATTCTAAATATTTTTATTTGAGATAGCAGCTAAGATTCCCAGAGCTTAATGGTGCACATGGTGAAAATATTCTAATGTGGAGCACTTAAAGTAAGAAGGCGGGTTACCTAAGGGTTATCCAGGGAGCGTGCTGCCCGCTTCTTTACAATTTCACTGATCAATTGCAGCAGCAACCAAGCAGGGGTGTGCTCTGCTCAGTCTTTGCACACTTGGTATAAAAATAAGCATCCTCATTTCCGAACCCAGTGCAGCAAATAATATATTGACATTTATACAAAGAATCAAAAAGAACAGAAATATTTTTTAAAGTATGAAACCAGCTACTGAGAATTATGCAGCACCAAGCAGGAGTGAAGCGGTAGCTTCAATGGCCACCCTCCTTTGCCTCTCCTTCTGGGCTCCAAGAAGGGCGGTAATGAGCGCATCCAAAATGGTGGTCCAAGCCTGCATGTATTTGACTTTCCTCTGAGTAACTGGAGGGTTTAAAGAAATTATATTACATTTAGCAAGAAGGATTTGCCTTCCATAAAGTTCTTGGCCAGAGTGGAATCCATATATATATACCAAGATTTGAGCACCTATGTGTGTTGGGAGCCACTGTGAAAGAAAAAATTATATGTGATGTGTGTATATATTATGCGTGTATTACAGTTACAAACAGGTATCTGTTATGAGCACAGCATTTTAAATTTACATTTGGCATTGTGTTTTCTGGCTGTGCTAAGCACCGGGATTTCAAATTATTCTGTGACACCAACTTTGTACAGACCAAACATTCCAATTAGCAGGGAAGGTTTGGAAGATTCGCCACTTCGAGCACAAACCATTTATAGTTAGACACCATGGCAACTGTGGATGTGCCCCTTCCGTAATTCACGTTAAGTGCCATAATGATGATTAAAGAGGAAATCTTAGTTTGAACACCATTGAAATGGTTTGCTAGCAGCCAGCCTTATCATTCGGAGTGTCATGTCCATTCTGAAGTACATGCTGGGTGGAGAATTGGGAAAGGTTTTATCCATGAGGCAACCACACAGATTAAGATTTTTCCTGAACCAATTTCATGTCTAGGTGTCCCATCTGACATCGCTTAGAACATCCTCTTTTTCTTTGTTCTCATTTTTTTTCATTTGTTTTTTTCAGAAACACACAGCAGTATTGATGAGTAGACCCTTGGGTTCAGAGATTGGGCTGAAACGCACCATGCCTGCTTCCATCCTTTGCTCCGGAAAGTTGTGAATTGCTCATGCCTATAGGGAGGAAGGATGGCACATGGGATTCCTTCTCAAGGCAAGGTTACCATAACGGTGGATGAGTACAGCTCCAACCCCACCCAGGCATTCACGCACTACAACATCAACCAGAGCAGATTCCAGCCGCCACATGTACATATGTAAGTATCACTCATGAACTTAAAAAAATTAGCCATCAGGAAACTAGAAATAAAATAAGAAATTCACTGGTGACTTCTGCCCAGGAGAATAAAAGGTGTATGATTCCCCAAACAGATGGGTATCTATGGTTCCAAGTACAACTCAGAGGAATCCTCCACGTTGGTGTAACGCTGAACTTTTCCAGAGTATGTACTTTCAACTACAATTTGGCATGAGATCTTCAGAGCCTCTGAGGGTTGCCCTCATTTTGTGTATAACAACAGAGAGGTTAAGGTATTTGCCTAATGTCACACAGTGAATTTTGGCAGAGTCTCCTGACCCCTAATTCAGTTTGCTTTATGTTATACAGCTTGCCTCCATGATGAAATATCTTTAAAATTTCTGTAGTTTCCCCCCGCAACACACACCTCACCCCCCCCCCATCCCTTTACATTCAGCTGGGAAACAGGCCTAATTGGGACTAATTGTCCAGCCACTGCTAAATCCATCGTCTTGCGTGTTGCTCGTAGAACGTGTGCTGCATGCTACAGGACTCAAACAATATGGGGAACAAAGGATTAAGGGACAGTGGAACAGTTGGTTCCAGGAATTGTACTTTCCCCTCACTCCCTAATACTATTTAAGTCATGTCTCAGTTTAAACTGTTTCAGGAGCAAAGTGTGGGAGAAATCCAGAGGCAAAGATTTTGCAGCACCTGGATGCACACCAGCTTTTTTTCCGTTCCTCTGCTGCAGGATGTGCTGGGCTTTCAGCAGAAGGGGCAAAAGGTCACCATCTCCCTTGTTTATTCAAGGCCTGGTGCTCATTCTCTATTAGACTCTTCCAGTGTCTAACATGAGTCTTTCACAGTAGGCCTAAACCCCTTTGCAAACCATTATATAGTCAAGAGAGAAAAGAGGTTAGGGCTCTGTTGAATGTTTTTGCCATTGCTGGCAAAATTGAACTCGGGGCACGTCCAAGTCACAAGCTCTTTTTTAAGTAATTGTTTTATTTGAGCATTTAAAAAAAAACAGTAGGTCTCCCCCAACCCAACACGCACACACATGCGCACACACACACTCTCAACCCCCCCCCTCCCAATTTAGAAACACTAACCAAACAAAAAGATCCTTCTCTTGACTGCCTGGGTAGTATAGTAAATACTGGGATGTACTTCGCAAGTATGCAAATAGAGCTACTCAATTATCTATGATGGGAATTCTGCAAAAAAAAAAAAAAAAAAAAAAAAGAAAAAGAAAAATCCTTGCAAATGTTTAATGCTAAACTATTTCTAAGATTCTTCTACTTTCTTTAAATCAGAATATATTCATGATAATGAAGGATTCCTAACATGGTTTTAAGGAGAGGTTTTTAAGGGGAATAAGATTTTTCTTTGTTAAAATGGCTTTTCTGAACAATAACAATTCATTTCAAATATTCCTTTTATTCTTCTGCTTCTGATAATTTCTTTTTCTTCAAATATGTTATAGAATGTGTGCAAGCTGGGCTTAGGATTCCTTTAGCTCTGCTTTGCTGGTGTGACGTTTTGTATTAGAGAATCACAAAGCACTTTGTGGATTCTGTTTCCTCCCAGGCAAAAGAAAGTATATTTTGCCCCAGATTCCTTGGAAAATGACTGATAGGGAATCTTAGCTTATTCTTCGCTTGTTTGTAGCCCTAAGATTCCACTGGTGAACTGTGAATGCTCAGAGATATTTTAAAAATCATGTAACTTTAGGACTGATGTGCTTAGATCTAGCCATGAAAAGTTCGAAGGATCAAATTATACCTTTTATGAAAACAAGGCTTGAAAAATGGAGTTTGCAGTGGCAGCCTAGACAGCTGTGTGGCCCTTTTACCAGACTTCCTTCCTAGAAGTAGAGGATTCTTCCACGGTCAACTCCAGCTGGCCTTTTCACCTTCATCACCCACTAAGGGCTTCCCACCTGAACCCTTTGTTCCAGCCACGCATGTTGACTCTACCACCTGAGCACCCCGTGAGCCCTTTCCATCTCAATGCTTTTACTGTTTCTCCCAGCTGAGACACTCTTACACTCTGCTGAGAGCCAGTTCAGGCCCCTCTATGTCTAGGAAACCTCTTCTATCTCACCCAATCCAAAATGACTGTGCCTACCTACCCCCCCACCAACACGATGTCCCTCGTCATTTGGTATTTACTTCAAACCAGACCTCTCTCCCACCCGCCCTCTCTCTCAACTATATCATTCATTTCTTAAAGGCAGGGATTGAGCAGGTAACAGGTGCTTAGAAATGCTAATTGATTGCTTGCTTGATTGATCCATTGATTTGATTGTGAATTGAGATGAGAAATTGTGATTGAGATTTGGAAATTTTCATTGGGATCCTTCTGTCCTGTCTTAATATTTTGAGTGTTTGTATGAACGTGTGTGCATGTTATCAAGATGCTGGCCGACCTTTTCCTTGGCCTTTCTTTTCCGTGCTTGGTGCCCTGGCACGGTGACCGGCCCATGCTGGGCATTCAGCTTAGTTAAATGGGATCATGTTATATTTTAAAAGATTGCTTTGAGTCTAAATAGAAACTTAAGTTGGCTGGAAAATACCTATAAAATGTTTAGTCTAAAATGTCTTAAGTTTTTCTAAAATTTTTAACATGTTATGGTAGAGCTTTACTCCTCTCCACAAAGATATTGTCTTTTCCACTTGAATAGTTGCTCATTTATTTTGCATGGGTTTCTTAAAATATTTGCTTTCCTTTGGCACTTAACAACTGAGGTCTATGAAGACCCATGACAGATCACCTGGATTGGAGTTACAATGCTGGGTCCTTAAATGATCTGTTATTTTCTTTCATGAAACCTAGTTGAGGTTTTCTTACCTTAGTTAAGGAATAGCTCACTTCCCATTTAATTCAGTTTGTCTCACCTCAGCTTTGTGACCCATCTTGGGCAATTTACCTCTTTTCTCCCGGCCTCAGTAAATGTAAACATTTGTACCAAATGATAGCTATGGATCTTTTTAGCTCTGACATACTAAGATTAAGATTGCAGTTAAGACATTTATTTGCAAGGTGTTGCTGTGGAGGGAGCACAGATGCATAAGACCCGGTTCCCATCTTTAGAAGCTCATCACTGATTCAGAGCTGTTCTTTCCACTGGCTTTAAGGGTTTACTCCATGGTCTTGGTTTGGCTTTACCTGTGAGTTCTGACCAGGTTGCTACCAAGCTTTCTAAGAGTCACCAGCCTATACATCTCTGCCTGTGACGTAGGGAGGATTTTTTTTTAAAAGAAAGCCATCCGATATGACCTTGGAAAAGAAAATTAAAGCGCAGTTGGAGTTGACAGGGCAGACTTGAACCCAGAATTCATGAGCCCCTCTTATCCAGACTCTTGAACATACTGATAGATGTGATAGTTGAAAACCAACAATTAACAGGGCTTCATTTTTCTACAACCCTGTCATCTTCCCCAGCAGAATGTTATTTAGTATTTTTTTTTTTGCGGTATGCGGGCCTCTCACTGTTGTGGCCTCTCCCGTTGCGGAGCACAGGCTCCGGACGCGCAGGCTCAGCGTCCATGTCTCACGGGCCCAGCCGCTCAGCGGCATGTGGGATCTTCCCGGACCGGGGCACGAACCCACGTCCCCTGCATCGGCAGGCGGACTCTCAACCACTGCGCCACCAGGGAAGCCCTTATTTAGTATTTTTAATGATGAAAATTATTTAGTATTTTTAATGATAGTGGGAGGAGGTGCTCAAGGAGCCAGTGTAGGTCTGAAAACACCATCAAGATTTGGTATGTTTTAGATTATCTGAGGCCTAATAAAATGCTGTAAGACATCTTTAGTAGGGTACCCAACCATCTCCGTTTTTGCATCGAAAGTCCCACATTCCGGGAGACCCCTCAGTTCCCTGCAAACCAGGATGGTTGGCTACCCTACTGAGGTTAATTCCTCAACTTTTTCTTTAAGGTTTGGTTGCTAGGAAGCTCAAATCAAATTTATTTTCAGTTTTAGCTACGTCCTTGTCTACGGCTTTAGTTGTCAACACCCCTGGAACCTTACTTAGCTCTTGTTCTTTTATACTTATTTTGAGGAGGCAGTGTAGTGTCATGGTCGGAGTCTCCAGTGGAATCAGATTGTTGGATTTAAAACCTGGTTGCACCACTTACTAGCTGTGTAACCAACCATGGACAAAGGTATTAACTTCTCTGGGTTTTTTTTCCCCATCTCTAAAGTGTGGATGATAAAAGTAGTGCCTATCTCCAAAGGTTGCTGTGAAGGTTAAAAACTTGTAAAGTTTTTAGAGGAGTACATACTCTGTACTCAGTAAATGTTAGCTCTTCGCATTAATGATTGTTTTATTGATTCTGCACCTTTTTATTCTAAGCTGTCTCAGTCCGTTTTGAAAATCACTGGAGTATAAATAAATGAATAAATAAGAAAATCACTAGTAAGTTTGTCCTGTCTTCCTCCAGGACTCATTACTAGCAAACTTGGCTGGGTGGGAGTTTTGGCTGTCAGGGTTGGAAGGTGCCCTGACTTCTTTTTTTAAAATTTTTTGTTTCTAAATTTTTTATTGAAGTATAGTTAACTTACAAAATTGTATTCGTTTCAGGTGTACAAAATAGTAATTCTGTATTTTTATAGGTTATACTCCATATAAAGTGATTATAAAATATTGGCTGTATTCCCAGTGTTGTACATTACATTCTCGTAGCTTATCTATTTTATACCTATTAGTTCGTACCTCTTAATCACCCTCACTTATTTTGCCCCTGCTCCACCTCTTACCAATCTAGCAACCACCACTCTGTTCTCTGTGTCTGTGAGTCTGTTTCCGTTTTGTTATATTTGTTCGTTTGTTTTATTTTTTAGATGCCACATGTAAGTGAAAACATATAGTGTTTGTCTTTCTCTGTCTGTGCCTTGACTTCTTATTGCCTGTCAAGGAGTGTCTCACCTGCCTTCAGTTACTCCATGGTATTGACAGTCCCAAGGGGGCAAGGAATCCCAAGAGCTGAGTGTCGCCTGGTTGTTCTCTGCAGAATCACAGTGGCCTTCATTCACTTGTGCTCGTCTCAGGCCCTTGTACCCCCATCAGTCAGTGTCTTAGGCTCTCTACCTATGGCTGTGGTTACAACAGAAGCATCAAGAGTTAACCATAATTAACTAGGACTGACTACAAAGGGCACAGCTTGAGCTGGGGAATGAGGACAGTATTCACATGGCAGCTGAGAATGTGGTCTGAAATCAGAGATCTGTATCCACATGCTGATCCCACCAGTTACTGGCTTGGCTAGGTGATGGACAGAATTATTGAACTTCAGTGTTCTCATCTATAAAATGGGTTTGACGAGTCTCTAAGACGGTTGTAAACAATATATGAGATTATGTATATGACATAGTGCCCAGAAGATAGCACTTGATAAATAGATGCTGTGTTAATATTTATGGTCTTGTGCATTAGCTGGTGAGCATGAAATAAGTGTTAACATCTTTTTGTTTGAACTGCTTGCATAAAACTTGACAAGACCAACTTGTTCTTGTTGCTTTGTTGTGTTTTACAGCATCTGTCAGTGTTTGCTTGGGTATTGCTAATCCGAAATGATCTGAAGCTTTTAGGGTATCTGGGTGATCTTTCCATGCCAAATTGTTACAGGATTTTGTTTGTCTGATCTGAAGTTTCATTCTTGCATGAAGTAAATGTTTATTTCAGGTCTGAATTAGGTATCCTTAGATGCAGGAAGAAAGTTACAGAAGAGTGTTATAGAATGATGCCATTTGGTTAAAAAAGAATCTCAAAATGTGTAGAAAGATAAATACCAACATTACTGGTGATCATGTAGGGAATAAATTTGCAAACAAATCTGGGAGAGGGAGTGATGGGTAAAGATCTTACGCTTTTTATTTTATATACTTTTGGATAATTTAAATTATTTTTATAGGAACTATGTAATACTTTTATGATAATAAAAACTTTTTTTAAAGAGTGATAAAAATGTGATTTGTCTACAATCCCTTCTGCTTTGTTAGCAAGGTTTGCATTAAAGGCTCACTCTAATGTAAATCTACTTTCTTTGAGCACTGCTTCCTTGGGAGGTACCTTCTGCTGTTTTATGTTATAATCAAGGTATAGACCAAAGGCTGTTCATTGGTTCAGTATAATTCAGCTTGGTCATGTGTGGAAAGATGTGAGGCCAAGGATGCTGGCTACTTCTTAGTCCTATAACTGGAGGGAAATTTCTTTAAGAAGTACCTTCAAATTCATTTTTGAAAGCCAGCAGAGTATATAGTATCAGTAAACAGATAGTTCGCTATAGTGGATGACTTGACAGTGTTTCAGGGAACCTGGATTCTGGTCCCGTCTTGGTCACTAATTAGGTTTGTGATTCCGAGCAAGTTGAGCCTCTTTGAATTTCAAGTTCCTCACCAGCCATTGGGCTCCATGCCCTTTAGCTTCATTCCTTCCTACTCTGGCAGTCTAGGGTTTCTCCTTTTCTTCTCTTTTCTTTAGTCTGTTTGAAATTAAGAACACAAATCCCTCATCATTAGTGATATTCTGTAGGGAAAGATTATAATAGTGAGATATCATGGGGATGCTTTGGAGGGGGAAGACCAATGACCTCTTCCTCACACAGAGGGAGAGTATCAATGAATGGGTGAATGTCTGGGGCTCTGTAACATTGCACATTACTAACAAGGTAGAAATTCATCCTTTGTCGCAGAGCTGGGCTGCATTCACTGTGCCAAAAAAAAAAAAAATTCTAAACGTTTTTCTCTTGGTAAGCTGCTTTCTCCTTCTCATTACAAATTTATCACTGGCCTGAACATTAGCATGGCCATAATTTCTGTTAATGTTTTCAATCTGAAATTCGTCTTGGAGATGGCTGAATGGCCCTTTTGGTTTGTGCTCATATATAAACACGGGGTATTTTTCTTTTTAAAAATAAGCTCTTTTTCCTATATGCTCCCTGAGGGCACTGTCTCGTGGTCCGTGGCAGTTAGACTTCATTTTAGAACTGACTTATTTCCTATTCCGTCGATTTCTTTGTTTGAATTCTGGCTTTAAAAAGGCAACCTAAAATTAGATATATTTTTTTGTCCATATGGATTTGTTCTTAGAAACTTAGCTGTATGTTGCATAACTGGGTAGTTTTGTTTGTTTGTTTGTTTTTGGTTACTTGACTCTCTGGGAGGGTAAAGAATTTTGACAAATAAAGTAGATTCTTTCTACTGCCTGGATTTCAAATCCTGAGGCAGTTATCTACATTTGCAGAGAGAAACATTCATACGGAAAGTGTGGCCAGTTCCTATCCTGAAACTAGGAACTCGCTGCTCACCTCTCCTTAGGTATTCAATTTATCTCCTGCTCTAAGTACAGTTTTTTTAAAAATTTCTTTTAGGGAGACATTTTGATAAAAAGAGACAAAATGACAAGACTAGCTAAACAGGAAGTATTATAATAGGGAGTCTGTCTTTGAAACATGCTTAATTTTAATTCTGAGATTTAGAGCCAATGAAGATGTAGATTTTAAGACATAAAAACAAAGCTAATGCCACTAGATCTGCCACATTTTGTGTAACAAACTCTAGGTAGTTCTGAACTATTTCCAAAAAGGAGAAAAAGCTCACCGAGTCTGGGAAGATCTATCCACCATCAGCTTGTTTTTCTTCTTTTTCAGTATTTCCTTAGCTCTCTCCTTCCCATGTCTCTTCCCCTTTCAGACTTTCCTAGCATCCAGGAAATTGGATGTTTCAGTAGCTATCCTGGCATGATTAGGCTATTATTTCAATATTAGTACAGACAAAACTACCACACTTTTCCAGACCTCCGTGTTAGTCTGCCTCTTTTTTTTTAATGTAAAGAGTACACTTAGAGGCTTTGTCTGTGTAGAAACACTAACTCTGCAAAGAGGAAACTCTGTTGAATTTATTGGCCTTTGCAGTATTTGGGTCTGCATAGTTTTCTTCTGTTTTGCTTTGAAGATTTTTTTTCTTCAGTTTCTGTCCCTTTAGAAGGGTAAAATATATGCAAATAAGAAAATACGTTGTTGCAGGCTTTTCATTTTTTTTTCCTTTACCACAAATCAAGAATATAAGCCCCTCTAGTTGGTTTAAGTTTTTGTATGGCTTTATATTACATAGCAAAGCTCTTGACACTAGTCGAGAAAAAAAAAAAAAAAAAAAACAGGAAAAGAAACACTAGTACCATTTAATAAAGCAAACAAGTAAATTTTCAGTACTTGATATTATTGCGCCTTAAAATTCCAGATGAGAATTAAACCCTTCTTGAAGTTCATTTGTCGGTAGTGGCTTCGTTAAAAGATTACAGGGCACTACACCATAACATGAATTCTACTCAAATCCATTTATTTCTTTGGTAGACAGTCTCTGAAACCTTCCAGCTCAAAGGTTTGACAATTCTTGGATTGGAAAAATATCTTTTCCCACCTTTTGGTGGGCTATTTCGGCATTGCTGCTGATTGGCTAAGAAAAGTGGCTTACTTGTAGTATTTAGTTTTAGGTATTTGGGCCACAGACCAAGTTTCAAACCGTTTACGTATTGTACGCTTCGTTTAAAATGTGTTTTGCACAAAGACTTAAAACTGAAATCAAGAAAAAAAGTGAAATCTCCCACCAGCTAAGCAACCTCAGCATGTTTCTCTAATTTCCTGAGTTAGCCTTTTGCTATGACATAGACATTCTACCAGCTCTATTTTGGTCCTGAGTTTTGGAAAAATTTTCCCCCTTTTGTTTCATTTTGCTTTGCCTTAAGACTTCAGAGATAACCACAGAAGCCTGTCAGACTGCATTAGGCATTTTTTAAAAAAAATCACAAGTATCATACCCATTGCTCTTGGTTTTGCCTTATATTTAATATATTCCATTTTTTCTTAAAAGTACCAACTTTTACACGTTTGTCCTGCTTGGGTGGGCAGCAGATATAATGTGGAGGTACATGTTTTATGGAGAAGAGGGAAGATAGTGGTATATGTGAAGGAGAGAGAAAAGACGAGAGGGAGGGCCTAGCAGATATATCCTGTTAGTTCATAACTCTTTCTTGCAGTTATGATGTCCCTGGCCTTGGGCTTGACTTTAACACCAGGAACGTGTCAGCATCCCTAAACATCCGTCAGCAGGAAGATAAGACAGATTTCACCTTGGCTTTGTGGGGTATGCATGCCAACTCTACATACCAATGGATCCAGCATTTGAAAGGATCAGAATAGCAATTTTTGATACATTGACCTGTTTTGATCCCTGAGAAGGAACACTTTGGTAGGCCTTTTTAGGTAACTCAGAAGTTGAGGTTTGCATTTCAATATATAAAAAAAAGTCCATTTGAGAAATAGTGAACTATGAATTGGCTTTTGAGAAATGTAAAAGTATCTGAAACTTCAATTGCCCGAGGTCTGCCATCTGTTAGTGTCTAGGAGACTTACCATGCGTTGTGCTCAGATTCTGACTTTTACAGGTTAACTTGTTTTCACTTTGTTCCTGACCTTCACATTTTGGGCACAGCTGGATGCACTGAAACCTATTTTGACTCCACCAACTTAGAGAAAAGAAGAATGAGGAGGAGGGAGTCTTTGGGAAGAATAGACAGACTAGGAAGGAGGTGTTAACTCCTAAAGGATATTAATTCCGAATTCTTCCATAATGCAGTTCAAAGAAGGATCTGTTTTCCCCCATGTGAAATATAAAGGCATAGGTAGGTGTCCTTTTCCTTACAGAAGAGTGAGTCCACTACCACCCCCTTGCCCACTGACACGCTTGAGAATTCAGAAGGGAAATAATAACCCCGCGGGAGGTGGTTGGCCCCATGTCGTGCCCCTTGGTGGCGGATGGCCGGCCTGTTTTGCATCTCTCCATCTCGACCCCTCCACCACGTTAACGGCAGCCGGCACGCTCCACTGTTTATCTTGGAATTGGATACCATCATCTTGGCAACCAAACTGGGACCTTTCCTGCTCAGATTGTTTGTCATTTGTTGTTAATTATCTGTTACCATAAATTCTGCACTTTGAGAAAAAAGGGAATGTTTTGAAATATTTCCTCCAACATGTAAGTGGAGCTTCATTTTCTGTGGACGGAAGAGGGGAAAAAACGATCAGCCCTTTTGGGAATGGGTTTCAGGGAAATCAAATGCTCTGGTTTTTCAGACCGGATGGGTTAGATCCTGCTAATGCAGCCAGGATTCGCAGCAGAAGAACCTTTGCAATTCAGGAATGATCTATATTTGTGAGAGGTACCCCCTTCTGAGGGAAAAAAAAATTTACCTTTACATAAGGAGTTGTGCTTTTATCGCAGTCTCTTTGTGCCATAATTGTGTGTGTGTGTGTTTGCTCGAGAGCCTGTTCCCTGCAGTTTCTCACTTTCAAAGGTTATTAAGACAAAGCAGTCCAAAGTGAAAGGTAGCTTCTGCTTACCTGCCTTTGTGAGGCATTTATTTTGTCAAGTATAGAATTAAAATGAGCTTTCTGGCCATTAGTGGATTTTAGTCATGCCCCCGCCCTCTGCAGGGAAGGTTGCGTCACCTTATAAACAAACAGCACTGTTTTGTGAGGTGCTGTATCATGAGCTAGGGAGCCACCGCTGGACTTACTGCCTTAACAAAGGGGTCAACAGAAGAACAGGAGACAGGAAGAATGCGTGCATGCATTTTGGAGGGAAGAGTTTGGGAGTGAAGTGGTTATTGCTAAACAGAAATCGAGGCACATTTAAAGACATAAAAACTGAAATCGTTTGAAAAGTTCTAAAAGAAAGTATATCCAGAATCCAGGCTGTCTCTCCACCCCGGGACCCCTTACATGTGTTCGCTTATAGTCTCTGTTGCTAGCATCTCATCTTTACCATGGGGATCATAACAATATATGCTTCCATAAGTAATGGTGAAGGTTATATTAGATGATGCTTAGTATTGAGTAAAGCACTTAGCGCAGTATCCCAATGCTCAATGCATGGAAGCTACTGTTACTAATATTGTTTACCCACAACATCAATGCTTGAACTTCAGCAGAGTTTTAATGGCGGCACATAGACCATCATCACCATAACTTTTTTTGGTTGCCATTAAGTTTGGTGTGTCTGTTTTCTTCTCGTTGAGGAGCTTTTGTTTTTGTTTTCCTCTCACTGTTAAAGTTTTTAGGGTTGTGCTGCCTCCCAAGGCATCCCCACACTGGCAGGGAGGGATTGAGTCTCTGTTAACCTGCTGATAGTCAGGGGCGCAGACTTAATAGACACCCATCGCAGCTCCTGCCTGCTGCTTGGGACAATGTAGCTCTCAGAGATGTGCCTTTTCCTGGAGTTGAGGAACTTGCCTGGGTCTGCTGCCTTTGGTTTCTGCAGAGCCAGAAAATGTTCTTCCCAGGCTTAAGAGGAAGGAATCCTGACCTGAACGGTGTTGCCCCTGAAATAAAACATCCTTTCTACGTATTCCACTTCTGTTATCCTTTTCTCTCCTCTCTCAGTGTTTTTCAAAGGGAGTACGGTAGGTGTGTGTGCATTATTTTAGAGCACAGATTACAGTCAGATTTTAGGATTAAGAAATGAGTGTTAACCTAGTGTCTCAGATTCAGGAACAGTTTGCGTATGAGAACGAGAGACTGGATGGAGGAGAATGGAGGTTGAAAAAACGCACCCTCACGCTGCTCTGGGGGAGGCTGGGGAAAGGATTTAACACTTTGGATTCGTTAGAGGCCATTAAAACTCTGATGGGATTGGATTACCTGACTGCACATCTGAAACATGAAACTCTTGCCCAAGCCGTGCAATCGAGTTAAGCTCAAAATTCAAGGCCTTCCCCCTAAGACTGGCCTCTGGGTAAGCCTCACTGTGGATGGCAAAATGATTTCCTTTGAGAGGAGCAAGACTGCAGTGAGGTTTTTATGGCCAATTGAGCCTGTATATTGGTGCCAGCCAGACAGTTGGCAGCACTTAGTGCCAAGTTCGGTGATCTGTCCACCGGTTTTTCCCAAGGTCTTCAATTCCGTCTGGATTCAGGGCTGACATTGAAGAGAAGTACATTGTAAATCCAACTTCCTAGGCATGCCTCCTGAATTTTTTATTTTTCCAAGTGGAGAGGTACTGAGAGGTGCCGGGAGAGCAACAGGCTGCTCCCCTGCCGTCAACTTTGAGGCTTGGAATGATGTCCTCCTCCCTAAATACACTTTCTTTGCTCTCTTCCACCTTCGTCACTGCTTCAGGGGAGCCCCTATCCCTTTCTCTGGGTTACGTGAACCCTTTGTGTGTAACCCTTTGTGTGTATGGACCCAGAGCATCTACAAGTAATGCTTTCCCTTGGTCGCACTTTTTATAAATGTGTTTTCTGAATGTTTGTGAAATGTCTGTCTTCCACTAGGCTTTAAGCTCTCCGGAGGCAGCATCTCTCTCTTTTTTTTTTTTTTTGCAGTACGCGGGCCTCTTACTCTTGTGGCCTCTCCCGTTGCGGAGCACAGGCTCCGGACGCGCAGGCTCAGTGGCCATGGCTCACGGGCCCAGCCGCTCCACGGCATGTGGGATCTTCCCGGACCGGGGCACGAACCCGCATCCCCTGCATCGGCAGGCAGACTCTCAACCACTGCACCACCAGGGAAGCCCGGCAGCAACTCTTTATTTTTTGTTGCCCATTTGTATCCACAGCACGTATCATAGTGCTATCACATTCTAGATACTCTCCAAATACTTGTTGAATGAATGTATGACAGTTGAGTTTTCAGGGATTCCATGTTCTCTTACTATGTGCTTTCCCAAGAAGTGTGTGCTCCCTTGGAATCATTCATTCATTTTGAGGGCATGTATTTAGACTTGATGGTATACTTGGCTTTAAAAAGGGTAACTTATGAGTCTCCCGTGTTTTTTTCAGGATGGAGCTGGATGAAGCTCAGAGTGAGTATTTCTGATACTCCTACACTAATGCTATAATCTATCCTGCCTTCGGTTGACTCTTACTTTGACAGTAGTAGACTCTCATTTCTAACACAGGAAAATGTCAAAGTTTCACTTTCATCTTGACCCTAAAGATTTGGGTTTCCTATCTTGTTCTCTACCTTAAAAACTGAGGTATTAGAAAGTATGTTGTCCTAACTCCTTGTAAAGTGCTTACTTATTTATCCTATTTGGCATCAACTATTATTGGCTAGAAGCGTGAAATTAATTAGGATATATTTCAGCCCGAGTACCAGGAGCCTGTCAGCTGTCCCTAATATGTGGAGTTTACCTGAAATGAAGACCATGAAAACGGGTCATCTCTTATCACGGGAATCACACATTTTGCATAAAGCGAACCGATTTTATTCTGTATCCTTATGTTTTTAACAACTTTACTTATTTTTTGTAGTAAACTCTTCTAGTTCTTATCATACGACTATTTTCACAGAAACCTGTGATTTGGGTTTACTACAGATAACACCACTATAACAACATTGGTGTTATACGGTGATTGAAAGCCTTCTGAAACTTTTGTTTTAAAGGTGAAACAAATGAAATTTAAAGGAAGTATGCAATGGATTTCTAATTACTGGTGACTAAGCTATAAACTTCTTGAAAAGTAAATGACAAAAAAATGCTGCTGAAGAGTGCCAAGCTTAAGGAAGAATTTTACAAGAGGCAGAGCATAAAAGAGGGGAGAGAATAAGAGAGATTTGCATGGCAAGCGCTTTGGGGCAGGAAGTTGTTAATTTAAGTGATGGGCTTTAGGTTTTCTCCCTGACTGTCCCCTTACTGCGTCTACTAAGAAAGGTATTGTATAATTAGGCTTTCTGGAGATCCCCTTTGGCTGAGGACCTAATTGAGTTTCAGGACTAGAGGGCTGAGCTGGATGGAGTTGGGGGAGCTTTTGGCCCTGCTGGTCCAAACCCATGGATGGACCTGCCTCTTTGATAAGTACCTGTAGTGACTGGCAGTGACATTGTTTGGGGAAAGTATGGTTTAGTAATTGAATAGTCAGTGCTCCTTAGTATATGAAAATCTCTCTCTAACATAGGGAAGACACCAAAATCCACATGTGCAATTTAAATGAGCTTGTATTCTGCATTATAAATATGCACCGGATGCCAAGTAGAAAACCGGAACACTCTCTCAGGATGCTGTTAGGGCCAAGCGGAATCTCATTAGGGACGGCTTCAAAGATCAGTTCCTCGTGTCCATAAAAACAAGTGTAAATTATCTGGTGCGCGCCTGCTGTTAGCAGTTGCGGTGTTGCATTATGCATGATGCCAGGCTGCACAGAGGAGCCACAAACCGCTTGGAGCTCCAAAATAGATGTGGGGATTCCTCCACCCATACATAGATATTTTTTTGGTGCTGAGTCCTACATTTTGGAAATTTATTGGTGTGTTTCAGTTAATGGAGGGTGCTACATATAACCTGCTCGTACGTTTTTGATGAATTGGAGTCAGTTTGGAGAGGCGTGATAATGCTCTGAATGGTTTATATGAACAACCAATCTACTCAGATTTATGTATTTTGTTCACATCTGGAGTCAGATTATGGGCATAGCACAGTGCCTGGTACAATAAATAGTTATTGATGAAGAAGTGAATAAATGGATGTCTTCTTGGGTCTAGCAGTCAGAATAATGTAGAAATGCAAACCACCCAGTCCTTGTCTAGTAGGGATGTTTTGCTTACTTAGGGAGACAATCAAATGTGTCTGAATTAAATACATTTGATAAAATAACCGTGTGTGCATTGTTAGTATTAGAAGGATCAAGGTGTGTTTTTGCATACCTGTGTGCTGTGCTCACTGTGAGGGAAACATGTAAAGACTTTTACATATGGACAGTTGGCAACCCAGAGAGCTTAAATGACCAGAGCAAGGTCACACAGGACACCTGACTTACGGTACATTGTGTGTGTCTTTATGACCCTTAGTGAGCAGAAGGTGCTTAAGCAACTTACAGTTTGGGGAAGACAATAAATCCTAACCGGGGCCCACTGAAAAAAAATGCATAACGTGAAAGTTGTGAGTTAAGTTTTATTTGGGGCCACTGAGGACTATAGCCTGGGAGACAGCTTCTCAGATAGCTCTGAGGAACTGCTCCAAAGAGGTAGCGGGGAAGGTCAGTATATTATATATACATATGATTTTACTGAAGCACTAGAGGCAGAGGCTGGCTGCTAGTCACGAGGAGCATATGTCTCCGTTAATGATTTTAGTACTTTTCTAGATATGAGGAGATGCAAGAATTTGCACTCATAAAAATCTTCTCCTGAAAATATCTAACTATCTGAAGTCTGTTCTGTCAGTTTTCCCCAGATCACAGAGGTGCCTCATTCCTGGTCTCCATCCCGAACTCCTTTCAGGGAGTGTTGAAGGTCAGTGGCTGTGGTGGATAGTGACTTAATCCTTGTAGAGGCAGATGGCAAGTGCTAGTTTTTAGCTGGCAGTGAGTAGGAGAAGCGGGGGAGAATTTCTTTAAGAACACATCTGAAATAAGCCTTTTACGAGTAATCTGACTTCATTCTACTAAATTGCTTTCCAATTTTATTTCCTAATTTTCCACTGTAGACATAGCCCAGGTTAGTCAAAGCGTCTTCATGTCTAATTCTTTTCCCACACATGAAAGAAGGAAAGCTCCCTGTAGGAGGCACCCCGTTATGGAAAACTGTTTAAATGAAACAGGAGCAGCTATTTTCTGCCATGGAGGATCACACTTTGCTTTCATTTCATAATATCTCCTCCTTTTCTTACCACCCATGTGTCCCTTGGTTCCTCTAAAACCTGGCAGCGTTTTTCTGTACCTCAGAGTCCAGAAACCACTGACATTTCCTACTCGGAGACGACGCATACTGGACAGCACTTGCGTCTTTGCTGGGATGTGGGAACTGAGAAGTGTGGAGCCATGTGCCGTGGACTTGGACAGTGGCACACATTCCAGACAAGTGAAATGGTTTCTGGCCCACTGCTTGTGCTGTGTGGGAATGAGCAAACCTATATGCTTCTAGGTCTTTTGGAGACATGAAGATAGAAGGTTAGATGCTTCAACACAGTACCTTTTACACAGTTCAATTTGAGTACAGTTTTGAGACCTGACCGTGGTTGAATATCAAGGGTTACTTCAAAGTCACCTGCATTTTTGAGAATTTCTCAAAGGGTGCTATTTGGAAATAATCTCTCTGACCAAAAAAAAGTGGTGTTACTGCATAGAAAATTGCTTCCGCGAGCCGTAATCGGTGTTGGCATCACTTGGGAGACCATCGAAGTGTGTCTTCTTCACTAAGATTGAGAAACCCCATAGCCACGAGTCACTCTGCAAGTAGCATTTCCAGCCACGTGCACTTGGAAAAAAGCTCTGTGGTAGGTATGAGGTATCCTATTAAACTTCTTTATGTTAAAACTGCAGCTGGGCCCAAGTTGGCTTTGGCGACGGTCCTCTCTGCCTAGGGTGCCGCAGATCTAGCTATCAGCCAGCCTCTCACCAAATGCCTCGGATGCTGGTGCAGTGGCCTGCAGCTGGGCCTTGGCTCAGATGCTGGTGGTGAGCCAGCAGTACCTGTTAGATCTTTAAAAACGGAGCAGCACAGACAAGTAGAAAAATTCTTCCAGCTCTGTTGCTTTTCTGGGAAGTTCAGAGAGGGCATTTAGCAGCGACTTTTGCATTCAGTTCTAACTATTGAACTTCGTAATAGGAAAATTATCTAATAAAAGCTCTAGTTTTGGGTGGTGACTAAAATGAGTAGTTCTGGAATGCTCAAGACCCCCACTTAACTGCACAGAGAAGCTCATAAAATATGCATGGTGAGGAGTCCAGCTAGTGAATATATTAGTTGTAGCAGTCTATACCTCCCTGAAGAAATTATACATCTCCATTGTTTATATACGAATGTGTGTGTATGTATCTGCACACATACCCACAGATAAATGAAGGTTTAAAATTAAACATAGATGAAAGTGTTTTCTGAACACTGCTTATGGCTATCTAAAAAACAAATAAAACATTGGACATTGTTTGCATGTGGGTTGCACACCTCAGCTAACGATTACTAACACGGTTGACCTTGTTTTCTATTGAGGGCACCGAGAAGCTACATTATTAAGCATATTGGGTCAACCCGGAGTTCACAGTTAACATCATTTTTCTTTCTGTGGAGATGAAAAGGTCT
Source organism: Aethalodelphis obliquidens (assembly GCF_003676395.1). Taxonomy (NCBI): domain Eukaryota; kingdom Metazoa; phylum Chordata; class Mammalia; order Artiodactyla; family Delphinidae; genus Aethalodelphis; species Aethalodelphis obliquidens. The sequence continues at coordinate 17,353,900 of NW_020837958.1, forward strand.
TCAGCCAGATTGTTTTCTTTTGGTTCCACACCAGGTGGGGGGTAGCATGATTTTTGCATGACTATGGCTCTGCTCTATAAATGAGCAGATTCAGTCTTTTGTTTTAAATGTAATCAGCAAGATTGCATTTGCATTGCTTGTAAGTGAATCGCATAAGTGAAATTACACTGCCTGCATCTCATTTGGTATCATAAAATGTTACGGGATGCAGGCTGTTTTTCTCCAACTAAAGTGTCTTCAGTTGGTATTAGGGTGCTTGCTTTCATTGTCCTTTGTGACCAAATTTATTGCATTCTGCAGAGCTAGGGCTCATATTTTCACTTAGGTTAATTGCTGGAGAAATACTCATTCACGTTCCCTAGAATAAGCTAAAATATTGGTTCAGTAGTGGGTAAATGGAGTTTTAAGACTATCTCATGTCGTGTAGCAAGTGATTGGTAATCACTTGCTGTAGTTTGAGACAAACTTCTGCTTACTAAGTAAGTAAATGCTAGTCACTGTTGGTTGGAAGTATAATGCAATCTAAAGCTTTTCAGGCAGTTAATGTAAACCACAAGATGGTTTACATAAAACAAAAACAAAAACTTCAGTTAGTCACTTTTTTTTAATGACCAGTATAAAATACATATCTTAATTGGCTCTTAGGACATTCTTAAGGCAGATGACTTAACAGTCATTTTGAGATTCCTCCGCTTATTTCCTTGAAAATAAATAATTTAACACAACAGTAATAATCACTGACTTCAAAAGTCAGTAATTTATTTCAGTGACAAATGAGAATGCCCTATTTCACAGATCCCTCCCCCTTCCATTGAGGTTTTCTTAATTCATGAATTTTTCAGGTGGAAGTTTGAGGGAAGGGTATGAGTTCTTAGATAACCTAGAACATGGTGTGGTTATCCACAAAACCGCTGTTTGTTAAGTACATTACTGATAAAACCCCACAAGGCAGCAGGCAGCTGAAGTGCTGATTATGCCCTTTGGTAAATGTGAAAACTGCTTTCAGAAAGAAAAAGTATGCCAGTTATACTGATATACCAACAAAATCAAAGTGCTGAATAACGAATGATGATCTTTAGTTATTTGGATAGTTATTAGTAGAAAAAAAAATGGGAAGAATTAAATGTGACGAATAGGAAATGTAAATATCAGAGGGTGCGTTGTTTTGCCTATCAAAAGAGAAGACTTGAGAATACTAAATCCAAAAGCAAAACTAACATTCTAAAATAGCTTACAGGTTTTTTTCAGTAAGACCTTGAAGGAAAAGTGCAGTTTTGTATTCTCATTATCTTAAAAAAAAATGTGTCTAGAAAAACGTTTCATATGGAAGGAGAGGATTGAGTGTAACTTCTTTTTAATTAGTAAATTTTTAATTGAAGCATGAGACATAGAAGTGTACAAATTAACTGTATTTGACTAAATGAATTATCACAAAGGGAACATGCTTATGTGATCAGTATTGGATGTAGTTTTAAGGATCATTTGTTTTAGTCTGCAAAACAATATTCCAAAGTCATGAGATTTTAAATATCATAGTCTCTGATAAACTTGTGTTAATAAAAATTGTAGAGACCTTTGTTACTAGCACTGTGTGATTTACAAAGGAGATAATTGTACATGTTGGGATCCCAGTGGCCTCCCTAGGATTCCTCTGTAGTTGGAAGTTGCAGGGCTGAGTATATATGTGACTACTGTGACTTTTATTTAAACTGGTCTCTAAGGCATACTTTCCATTTGTAGTCATTTAAGATTTCCCGAAGGCTCCTCTCTGTGATTTGATAATTCTCTGGATAATATTTCCAAACTGATGACCTTCTTGAGTTAAAATAATTTTTTTAGTCTAGCTTTAAAGACATCTTTATTTTCTATTCCATTCATCACCATTTTCTCATTGAAAAAATTAACCATGCCTATCCCACTTCAAATGGGCAGCTGCACTTTGAAACTAGATCCTTCTTTTGGCTGTAATTGTCCAAATGAGGAGGACTAGGTTGGCTAACTATTTTGAAAGGAATTGGTTGTGACTGTAAAGCACTTTTTTTTTCTTTTTTTGCGGTACGCGGGCCTCTCACTGTTGTGGCCTCTCCTGTTGCGGAGCACAGGCTCTGGACGCGCAGGCCCAGTGGCCGTGGCTCACGGGCCCAGCCGCTCCGCGGCTTGTGGGATCCTCCCGGACCGGGGCACGAACCTGTGTCCCCTGCATCAGCAGGCGGACTCCCAACCACTGCGCCACCAGGGGAGCCCATGTAAAGCATTTTTATGCTTTCATTTTTTTCTGTTCAAATTTTGGTGTGTTCCCAGCTAGAAAAAAAAAAAAAAAAAGGAAGAAGAAAGTTAACAAGGAAGGAGGGAGGGAAGAAAGAAGGACAGAAACAAAAGAAAGAGGAAAAGGAGGGGAGACAGTTCACAAAATACTTGTAAGGAAGACAGCTCTTCCATGGAAATAGCTTAACTCCAGCCTTGGAAGAAAGGGAAAGAATGACTCCAAAATCTAGTCTGAAAAAGACTTTGGGGCTTGAAGTATGACTGTAAACTACGGACACAGAGTTTTCTTTTTCATAAATTCCCCAGAATAAATAAAACAGTAAAAAAATGCATACATACATACATGTGTGTGTGTGTGTGTGTGTGTGTGTTTATTCTGTTTGGTGTCATTTTCATCTATTCCTGCAATACCTACATTGCTCAGTATGATTCTGAAACTATTTCTTTAGCGGTTGTCTTTGGAGCCAATTCATGGATATATAAGGAAAGAATTCTGTTTTCCAGTTACAGATATCATCTTCATACATATTCATTCATACCTTCCTTGTGAAATCCTTAAGGTGTCCAAGGAATAAAATTCATCAGTGAGTTTTTACTTTTGACTTTCTCACTCTGGCCACAGGGCACTTTAGAGTTACCAGGCTAAATGTCTTCTTTGGTTGCCTGAAGAGTTTTTATATACATAGTACTACGGCAGCCTTATACTTGTCTACAAAGGTACTAGACTGTCTATTGGAGAGCTGATCCAAATGATCCTATGCAAATGGGAAATATGATCTATCAGCTTACAGACTGAAATAATTGCACATTCTGTTTAGGTGACCAAGATGGCTGATTAGAGATGGTTACTGATTGGTTACTTAACAAGTAGCCATTTTTTTCAAAGGAAACTAACAATCGTAATAGACTAGCTGGCTATATATGTATGTTAAATCTCATAACTAGGGAAGAACACTTCCAAATGAACATGAATTATAGCTCTGTTTATTATACAATTGTGAAAGCTAATAATTTGTCTTGACATAATAGCTGCTTTGAGCTATCAAGAGTCACGAATAAGTGAAAATACATATAAATTTCCAAAAATATATTTGAATTCTTATATTTTGATTATACATTGTCTCCAACAAAAAGTTCATACTGATACCTCTAGTTAAGACAGAAATATTCTAAAACTCACTTAACCTTATAAAGAGAATGGCGAATACCATGGTCTCAGAGTTTTGATATGTACTTGCTTATTTGACATGGTCATGCTTTTATTCATTCACTAATTCAAGTATTTATTGAATTCATGCTATGTCCCAGGCAAGCAAACTGCTTGAGTCTGGGACTGTTTAACAAATTGAAATGATAATCTCATAAATTTATTATGGGGGAAAATAATTCAATGTAATGCACACTAATGATCTGTATCGGTCTTGAATCAAAATTTGTCATAGCCTAGAGTATAAAACTAACCCTCATTATTTTGATTATCTTCCATTTGATGGCTTTCTCTTCATTTTGTTGTCTTATTTTGCTTGGTTAAGCACTCTTTTTAGGGAACCCTTTTCCCCTCTCCTTCAGGGCATCTTAGATCTTCTGGGCTTCAGGGCAGACAGTCTACGGTAGACCAAGGAAACCAGTTAAAATGAGCAAACCAGACAGAACAAGACAAAATCCACAGAGATTATAATAATAATAATAATAAATAATGGCTACCTTCTTTTGAGTGCGTATTGTCTACCCAGTAAGTGCTAACTGCCTTAATACATTATTTTATTTAATTCTTAATATAACCCTCGGAAGTAGGTGGTGTTATTCTCATTTTGCAGATAAGAAAACCAAGGCTAAAAGAAGCTGCCCAGAGTGGCCTGGGTTTCACAGCTGGTCAGTGAAACATGTTTACCTGAGTCTATGCATCATGCCACTCTGTCAAGGAGGCAGCGATAGACCCACAGATTAAAGACTTGGATTTTGACTGTTTTCTTCTTCATGAAGAAGCATGAAGTAAATACAATCCCGATCCACAAACATATTTTTGTAATAGTTCCACTGATTGAGGCTCTGTAGAGAAGCATGACCTAGGATGACTTTTTCTCTCAGATAGAAACACAAGTATGGAGGAATTCATTATTAGGAGGCTGGGGGAATCCATGGAGAAAATCATATTGGATTGAGACTCAAGTGATGTAGGCTTCATCTGTAATATGGAAATAATACTGGTTAGAGCAGATGGTCTTCAAGGATCCTTGCGTCTCAAGCGTTCTAAGATTTTAGTCCGAAGTTACTCAGAATTCCTTGTATTCCTGGACTTTCCACTCAAACACTACGTGGATTGGAAGATAATGCAAAGAGAGGTACAAATGGAAACATTACACTCACAAGTCATGTAATAACAGAAGGAATGCTCAAGACTGTTAACCCATTCAGCTAAACACCCAAAACTGAGTATAAGCATTTAAGAAGGAAAAGATTTTCTCTACCTCTAAGTACATTTGGGGGCCTTTGGAAGACAGAGATTTCCTCAAAGAACACATTGATATGGAAGTATGAAATAAAGATGTGGAGACTGGGCCTTTTACTGAGTGAAATGAAGAATTTGAGATTCCAGAGAAGTGTGTCAAGGTTTTATTTCTTTCACTGGTTCTTAGACACACTCATCTAAGAATGTATCAGTGGCCTGAGAAAGCCTCTAGTTTCAGAATGGCTGCTGACTCACGCTTTGACGTTGGACAAGTCTCTCCAGCCTTGTTTTCTTATCTGTAGGATGTAGTATAGGTCCCCCAAACTGCCAAAACATCTGTAAATCAAGTATATCTTTAGATGTGACACAAGCCAGAGAGTGACAATACTGAGATGGTGTTTGGAGTGATGGGGCTCCCAAGTGACTTGAGTTATGGACAAATGACCAAGTCAGAGGACCTGGACTCACGTCATTCCTATGGAGCAGAATAAGAAAATTCCAGAGTGAAAAAAAGAAATATGCAGTTGAGTGAGAATGGTTTGTCCTCTGGAATGAGTTAAATGGGTGATGATAATTCTGCTGTCGTACACAATGGCATTGAGGAAGATGGTGGAGGAGGCCAGATCGTTCAGTCCAGCATTGCTGTGGAGTCCCGGAGACTCTCTGCTTTGGGATTGGTGTGAGCTGCAGGTCTAGAAAGGACGAGAGGGCCTGTTACTCTGAGGAGTGTATACTAGTGCACGAATGCAAGGGAGACCAGGCTTAAGGGAAGGCAGAAGTGTGGCATCTTCTAGCCCAAAGGTGTGGCAGGAGGTGGCAAATCTCTAGTGGATAATCTTGAGTTCGGGGGAAGAAATTTTAAAATAGGAACCCAGCCTTAAAGGAACAGAGTGAGGGCAAATGGATTGCGTTCCCTGGAATTGTAGGTTATAAAGGCTTATGGCAGGAAGGAGGAGAAGCTCATTTCCTAGAACTGAAGTGGAAAGCAAAGCAGAGGGAGATGCCCAAGTGGCTTGTCCCTGAGATGCTTGAGGAATGGATTAGGATTTTCTGGATGCCATCTATGGTCAGGGTTGGTCAAGGTTAGCCCAGAAGCCTGGCCTGGGACTGAGCTGAGTGGTGAGCATGCAGCTGCCGTAGCTCTGGGGAGAGACCTGGCTTGGGGACAGGGAACCTTGCTGTGTATTTGTTGGGAAATTCACAAAATGCCTGAAGGACCCTATGTTAGTTAAGGTGCCCCAAGACATGCCAAGAAGTCTGAGAAGGGTGTGCTTTTTCTCTCTCGTTCTTAGTTTGCCTCATAAGGTTAAAAAGAAGGCACAGTAGTCCTCAATTTCTTAATCTCTAAGTCTTTGATTTATGTTTCTGATTATTTATGGTCATAAAATGGTCAGTGTAATCTACCTGACAGCTTCCTCCTTGCTGTATAGGCTTTTCTTGTCAGTAATACTGAAATCCTTACAATGTAAGACAGACCTGTGCCAGAGATGGCCCTTGGAGCTGTAGATACCATAGTTAACACTCAAAGAACCCTTTGAAGTGGTTATGTATCCTTCCTTCATGAGGCTTGAATCGGGATTCAAACCCAGCTCTTCTTATTACAAAGCCCATTCTTTTTCACAAGGCCATCCTGACTTTCAACTTGAAGTACTTTCTTTCCTGTGTCTCGATCTTGTTTTTAACAGGAACAATGAAGATGTTCAAAATTCCAGCTGCCGTGCCTAGAAATCTACAGGAAGAAATGCTGTCTTCTCTTTGCTTAACCTTTAAATGCTTCAGACAAAAATAGGTGTTGGTTTGTTTTTTAACTGTAGGAAACGCAAATGTAACTCACGAGTTGTTTCTTGAGACCACACCATCCTTCCCAAATTTGAAAGGCATGGCACTGAATATTGGATCTTAAGATGATGGTCGTGGGTGAGCATGGAGGTAGTGAGTGAGCCCTGATGATTGTGTTTTCTGACCTCTAAGCAAGACCTACATTGTTTTTTTTCTACATAAGCCTTGCCTTTCTGCTTCTCTCTCTCTTTTTTTTTTTCTGAAAGACAATATAAGGAACGTGGTAGTTTACTTTATAAAGTAGGTTTGATGGTGCAGTTGGCGGCAAATGGTGTTGAGTGGTGATGGAACAGTGATTTTTGGAAATAAACTGTGTAGGGGAAGAAGAGGAAAGGAGATACATATGTGCCCTGTGTTTGCATTGGAGCAGGCAACGCACAGGTGGGAGGTGTTTGTGCTCGTCCCTGGGCTCGCCGTGGGTGGCCAGGACTGTCCAGAACATGATTTTATTTATCTTAGAGGAGTTGCTGTCATTTTTTTCCCCCAGAACTATTGGCATTTGAGGTTCACACATCACTGAACTCCTGGTCTGTTGGCATTTGAAGAGTACGACTCACGGTGTTTCTCACTTATGGTGAGAAGTTATATAGCTAGTGCCCCAAATGGCCCAGTTCATAACCACAGGCAGCCCCAGTGTTAGGGCTGTGTGTCTAGAAATCTTGTCTGGGCTTGACAGCTTAAAAGCCTTTAGGGGGAGTTCAGCAATGGGAAACGGCTAAGAAAATTACGGCAAAACTAACCCATGAAATATCCTGCAGCCAGTGAAAACGTTTATAAAGGGTCTGCAGTAACACTGAAAATGCTGATGTTATAATGATTGAAGTGGAGCCCCCAAATCCCCGAATATAACATTTTGAATGCAGAATGATCCCAATTATGTTTTAAAAATGCATAGTGAGGGCTTCCCTGGTGGCGCAGTGGTTGAGAGTCCGCCTGCCGCCGATGCAGGGGACATGGGTTCGTGCCCCGGTCCGGGAAGATCCCACGTGCCGCGGAGCGGCTGGGCCCGTGAGCCATGGCCGCTGAGCCTGCGCGTCCGGAGCCTGTGCTCCGCAACGGGAGAGGCCACAACAGTGAGAGCCCCGCGTACGGCAAAACAAAACAAAACAAAACAAAAAAAACAAACAAAAAAAAACATAGTGAAAATATGAAATGGAAAGAGACCAAAATGTTACTAGTAGCAATTCTTAGGTAAATGAAGCTGGGTTCATCTTTCTTTGCTTTGTATGCACATATTCTTAATTTTGTTGATGTTAGTTATTTGTGACTTTAGTAAGCATATATTTTCCAATTAGGAGGATAAAGGCTTTTTTAACAGCAGAATAATAATTTCACATATTGGGGGAAACTTGCCTTTCTGGATCAGGGAAATTTGCTTGTCCTTTGTGATTCTGGTTTCTCAGGTGACTCTTACTTGACTGAATTAACACATCACTTTGTGTAAAATAACACCTACTTGACACAAGTACTGAGATGACCTAGAAGACTTGGCAGTTTTAATAGTATTAGGTGAATAATAATTTTAAGAGATAGGGTTGAATTATGAGTCACAAACTGGTATGTTCTTTCGCATTTAGGGTGCAGCCTGCTTTATTATCCATATAGAAGAGGAAGTTGGAATAATTCATTAAGCAGACTATTGGGTTTTGTCATCCTAGTGAAATTAGGGCTATCCTGAGAAATTTCTGTAGAGACAGAAATAATGACAAAACAATACTAATTATGATCATTATTGGTCCTTCACACCATACTCAGTGCGTTCTCATTACTTCCTCACAACATCTCTATGAGGTATTTTTACCCCTAATGTAAATGTGGAAAAGCTGAAGTATGAGATGCAATAACTTGCCCACGTTCCAGAGATTGTCCTTTTGTATATTTGGGATTTGGATCCATGCTGTTTGTCCCGAGAACTTATTATGCTCATAAAGTATTATGAGCGATTCTAGTAAATTTCATGCAGAAATTTATATTCGACTACCTGTTTTTCTTTTAAATGAACTAAGAGATGGATGTGAATGATATTTAGACCAGTCAGAACACCTGATGACAGATAGCACTTTATGGTTTTCAGGGTATTTTCTGTTGGACAATAACCAAGTGGACAAAACTCGAATTTCAGAAGCTTTCAGGTTTAAAAGTTATACCTAATATTTGAAATCTTCAGATCTAGAGAAAACTTGTATTTCTTCAATTTAACATTGGATTTGTATAGAAAAAAAGTACTGGACTGGGAGGCAGTGTAATAGTGAATAAGCCAGGAGTTGGACAGACACCTCTTGTAATTGAGGCTTCACCATTTATGGCATCTCTGACCTTGGGGGGATCACTTATCCTCATTAACCCAGTATTTCTTATTTGTAAAATGGGATTAATAATACCCACCTTATAGGGTTCTTGCAAGGAATAGAGGAAGTAATATTCATAAAATTCAGGCACAGGACCCAATGCCTGGCATTCACTGATGGGAGCCATTATTTTTGTTACTGGGAGTTGGGAATCATGGAACCTGGAGCCAGTTCTGCTGCTAACAGTGGTCGTGAGCAAGTCCCTCAACCTGTCTAGATCTTAGGCCCCAATGACAATAATAATACTGTCTTTTTTACCTACAAGGTGAGGATGAAATCAGATTATACATGAAGCAGCTTTTGGAAAAAGTGTGAAGGGCTGTACCAACATACAAGTTAAAGATGAAGGGAACAGTAAGCAGATCAGAAGGGGCAAAGTAGTTGACTTGAGTTTAGGTTGTAACTGGAACTTCCCACAGGAGTTCATTTTGCAGAGAACAAGTTGAGTAAGTTATACTCAGTCTCCTGTGAAAAAAAGCTTTAATCCAGAAACCCAGCAGCATTATTCACAGATTCGCCTGCCTTGTGACCTCTTATCAAGACAAAACCAGCCCCGAACTGGACACTGTGGGAAGCCTTATTGCATATTTTCCCCAGTGAGGGCTGGGTCTTTGGTTATTAGGGAACTCCCTGACAGACCTGGCCAAGTTTACTCTTTCACTTGAGAGTGAGAAAAAGAACAAAACAGCCCATTTCTTCAGCCTGGCAAGCTGTGGAAGCATCAGGTGTAGATATGTGCAAACTGGTCCATACCCCCTCAGACCAATTTATAAAAATTATCTATGCGCTAAATTGCCAGGTGCACTCAGAGAAGTTTTGCTTTGGCAAACTCACATCAAAATTCCTGGCTATTCTCAAATCCCTGCCCGGCTGCAGGTCCCGTAGCAAACATTTTAATTACTCTCTGTTTGTCCTGACTCTTAAATGTTTGCTACAGGACAAAGAGAAATTATATTTCCAGTCCCGCTGCCCTTATTGAGATGGGTTCATGATTCTTACTGTGTTTGCCAGTATGGTGACATGCTACAACATGGGTGGGAAAGACACAGTACTTTCTTTGGAATCAGGAACGGATTTGTAGTTGGGGCTTATAAATGCTCTCAGTGACTTTCTCAGGCTACCACTCACCCTAGATTCCAACAGGAATCACGTCTGTACACAACAGTGCCAGCTCCAACCTTAATCAAGTTTAATCTGTCAGCCAAGACTGCGTTCCTACAACGGGCATTTGGAGGCATTGCCTATTAAAATATCAAGTCTTTAGCACTGCCTGGAAAGCAAATCTGAAGGCTTGATCGGGACTACATCTTTTAATTATTATTATTGTTATTGTTGTTATTTTCAAGAGCAATTGATATGGGAGTGAGAAGGGGACTGGTTGGAACTTAACATGCCCCCTTGGCCACCCCTCCCTAAAGGATGATTTAAAAACAGGCAGTGAGCCAGAGAATTTGCAAGGCTAACTTCCTGACGTGGAAGAGAAAAATTATTGCAATGCCCTTTAGCTAAGTCCACTCACTTCAGCCTTTATAGACGGCAGTGATCACATGGTCACCTCTTCATGAGGAAGAGAGCTTGAAACAATCACAGCAGAACCTCCAGAGATTGGGGGTGGGATGGTATCTGATAGGGCACAGGCAGTACCTGTAAGGTTTTTTTTTTTCCTTCTTTTTTTAAAAGGCGAAGATTTTTTGAGGAAGTTATCTTTTTTCCAGAAAACTAAAGTGGCCCAACTTCCCTTTCATCTTATCCATCATTGCTCTAGCAGAAAGAGATAGCTGACATGCCTCAGTCTTAGCAGACCCGTAGGGCACTATTATAGGCAGTTTTGCGGAATGCACACCTCAGATAACCGCCCTCTACAGTTTAGCATTTGAATGGGTATATGCAGGCGTGAAAAGGAGCAGACAGTATTACGAGAACAAGGTGGAGGAAGACTTTCTCGTAAACTTTTGCGAATGTTGACACAGACCTGAGAATTAGCTGAAGTTTATTCCCTATCCAACGTATCCAGGAAAGTCACTGATTTGAAATAGAACAGGGTAATTTTATATGTGAACTATCATGAGACCAATAAAAGAATGTAGAAATGACATATAACCAGGTGCTGAAAGAAATTGGATCTGGCCAGGATAAGGACTACGGTGTAATTGGATTTGTGTGTTATCTCCTTGGGTGTTTAGGAGATTGTGTGTGTGTGTGTGTGTGTGGGTGTGTGTGTTTGCACTGAATGTAAGCTAACTGTTAAAAGTACGTTGTATAAAGTTTGGCCTCTGTGAAATGTGGCCTGTACTTGGGGCTCAGTCAGTCTTGGTTAGTACCTTTTGTTGTTTTTATAGAGTTTGGAATAAAATAACCACTTGTTCCTGATGGGTACCTGGACTGGGTGAGTAGTCATAACTGTAGTCATGATGATTCGTTGTCCAGATTTTGTGAAAACTGGAATCTGGATAATGCATTCCGACTTAGCAATCCTTACACCACTGTGAAGTACAGAGGTACAAGCTTTAACAATTTTAGGAAAGTTTAGGTCACCTTAGAAATGCAGTGTCTACCAGGGAATTACCTTCCTGTAAATTCAGCCCTCTGACTCACTTCCTCACCTTCCTACCTCTCTCTCTCTCTTTTTTAATATAGTGTTCCTTTTATGTTGAATGACATTACCGTAGCTCTCTGCTTGGTGATCTCCTACTGCCCCTTCAAGACGCAGATAAAATATACCCACTTTGTGAAGACCTCCCCATCCCCAAATAGAACTAATTCCTTCCATCAGTCCTTTTCTTGGAAGACTCTCAATAATGATGGCTAACGCTTAATGAGCACTTCATATGCACCAGTCCCTTTATAAGCAACTGTCATTTAATCTTCGTGTCAACTTTATGAGGCAACTACTATTATTATCCCCAGTTTACAGATGAGACACCTGAGGCTTTGAGAAATTTAGTAACTTGTCCAGGGTCTCAAAGCTACGCAGAGACAGAGCCATGGCCTAAACCCATGCCTTGTTGATTCTCTAAGTGACATAAATGACTCCTGGACCTACATAGATATATGTGATTTATGGTCACATCAATTACAGTTTGGTATGTATGCCCTCCCCAGCAAAAATGTGAGGTTCAAGATGGTAAAAATGACAACCCTTGTAAAAGAATAATTCTTAAAAATTCTGACTCTCACCCAGATATAAAATGAATACTTGTTAAAAATTTTATATACCTCATTAATAAACAAGGGAACCAAGAAATTTGTTATAACAGATTTATAGGAGGACCACAAATTTATATGGAATAAAAGAATGTTGAAATGAATTCACAAATGGATGCAAAACTGGAGGGGGGGAGTCAATTGAACATCCACTGGACAGAATTTATTTGCATCTGTAGATAAGAATTATTTGCATTGCCTTCACTTATCTACAAGTTACAAAGTTGTATAATAGCCCACAGACTAAGGCCTATATCCCTGTGGGATCAGATAATGCCTGGAGGCTTTATCATTCCATGAAAAGGATGCTCACTCCAGTCTTAAATTTTTCCCTGTACCTTTGAGAAACAGTATTCCATAGCAAAGGGCAGAAGCTCGTGGTTTAGATAGGCTCTGAATCCAAAGTACCAAGCTTACTTGTGTGACCTTGAATAAAATTTGGAAGGAATACAAAAAAGTTCACATGCTTGGCAGGTGTGTGCGTGTACATACACATGAATCCTGCAGAGAAAGATCTTGAGGGGATTAAATGTAATAATACAGGAAAAGCCCCTGGCACATAGTAGATACTACTAAATTTCAGGTATTATTAGTAGTAATAAAGTGTCATGTAGTTGTTGCTTAATGAATGTTGAGTGACAAAATCAGGAGTGGACAGACTTTCCTGTTAAGGTCCAGATAGTAAATATTTTAGGCTTTGCAGGCCATATGGCATCTGTCATAACTGTGAAACTCTGCTGTTGTAGCTCAAAAGCAGCCATAATAATATTTAAACAAATAATATAATTGTGTTCCAGTAAAACTTTCTTTCTAAAAACATGCACTGGGCTGGATTTTACCTTTGGGCTACAGCTTGCTGACCCTGGACTAAATGATTAAAATGCCTAACTCAGAAGCTTGGGGTGAAGGACTAATTGCTAGTCACACCTATTGGTAGACCTTGCCAATGTCACTCAACAGGGAAACCTGGGCAGAGGTTGGTCAGTGCTAAGCTGAAGTTGTAACATGGGAGAGGGCATTTCTCTTTGTTATTATTCAAAGTAAATCGACTACTGGATATGCAGTCAGACCTAGATTTTAATGTTTTCTCTACCACGTACTAGCCGGGTGATCATGGGCAAGTTACCCACCACGTCTGTACCTTGGATACACCAACCCTGAGATAACCATGGGGGAATGTAAACTGTGAAATACTCTACCCAAGGTAGTAAGTACTCACTGCCGGAGAGGGAAGTAGTCCTCTATTGATTCTACCATTGTGTGGGAACTATGTAATTTCTATGGTTGAATAGTAGACTAGCTATTTCAGCAGAAGATAAAGATGTAAGGTAAAAAAGTTCTCTCATTGTCACCAATCAGTCTCCAGAGTAACATATATTGAGTCTGAAAATTATTGTATTGGATTAGTTTTGAAAGGTCTTTAGATGTTGGCATCATGTTAAGTTGCCTTACAAATAAGCAGTTGTCTTGAAATGGACTTACGTGATGTCCCATATGTAGCTAAAAATGGTCTTTCTGCCTTAGGGACAACTGATATTTTGAAAGTAAGTCAATAAACTCAACCCAAAGTTGGAAAAAACATTAAGGACCATTAAAACCCAACATCTGGCTACACACTTTAAAGAAGGCCCATTAGCCATGCAAATATGAAGTTACCTGCACTTCTGATAAGCACAATTAACTAAATAATGAATTCCATTAAGAGCTACTTGTGAGACATTAAGACTTGGAAAACTTGGCTTTGATGAGTTGGGAAGTAGGAAAACACAATAGAATTTGGTTTCCTTTGGCAGAGTTTTAATACAAGAAAAAACCCCTTTTTATCAGTTAGATCCAACATCTTCTCATGAATATCCCCCCAACATTTAAAAAGTAAATGGTTGTGTTTTTTAATGTCTCTTAACATTGTTTCTACTGGACTGAGCCATTTGAAGACATGTTTTCAGGTGGATCCAGTGTTCAAAAATGACCCATATCTTGTTCTTGAGGTTGTAATTGTAATGATTAATTATTAATTAAAAAAATGTGTGCCCCATTTTAGGACAGAGTCTGCTCTTATATCTCTGTGTGTTGTGTTGTGTAAGAGGAGGTTGTAAGCTGGCGGATGACAGAGCAGACACTGAGCGGTCAGCTTGGGACAGAGCCACCTACTGGCCTTGTGCCTCTGCTTAATCTGAGTCTCAGGTTTCTCGTGTATAAAATGGGAGAAAGACAGGGCCTACCTGCTGTAGGGATTAAATGAACACTGCCCAGATGAAGGGCATCACACACCTGGCTTTGAAGTGAAAAGTGTTGCTGTTGCTCCTCGTCATTACCATCGTTATTTTCAGCCAAAAAATTCTATGTCAGTATCCAGATGTCTTAGTCAGCTGGTATCACAAATACTATACACTGGGTGGCTTAAACAACAAACATTTATTTCTTATGATTCCAGAGGCTGGGAAGCCCACAATCAAGGTGGTAGCCAATTTAGTTCCTGGTGAGAGCCCCCTTCCTGGCTTGTAGATGGCTGCCTTCTTGCTCTGTCAAGGTCATCTTTCTTCTGTCTCTTTTTATAAGGCCACTAATTCCATTCATGAGGGTTCCACCCTCTTGACCTAGTTACCTCCCAAAGGCTCCACCTCCAAATACTATCGTATTAGGGCTTCAACATATGAATTTTAGGGCAGGACACAGACAGTCAGTCTGTAGCATAAGACTAGTGATAAAAAATGGGGACAGGATGAAGCTACAGGAGCTGTAATCATGTAGGATGTTGTAGTTCATTTTTGACTACTTCTCCAGTCCTCGTTTACAGTATACTCATGATAGTTTGTGTTTGTAATATCATCAGGTTTCTTTTCTTTTTTTTTTTTTTTAAAGAAGATGTTGGGGGTAGGAGTTTAGTAATTTATTTATTTATTTTTGCTGTGTTGGGTCTTCGTTTCTGTGCGAAGGCTTTCTCTAGTTGTGGCAAGCGGGGGCCACTCTTCATCGCGGTGCGCGGGCCTCTCACTATCGCGGCCTCTCTTGTTGTGGAGCATAGGCTCCAGACGCGCAGGCTCAGTAGTTGTGGCTCACGGGCCTAGTTGCTCCGCGGCATGTGGGATCCTCCCAGACCAGGGCTTGAACCTGTGTCCCCTGCATTAGCAGGCACATTCTCAACCACTGTGCCACCAGGGAAGCCCTATCATCAGGTTTCTATTGCCTTTCCTTCATATCCTCTCCTTTCTGTTTTCACTGGGCTTGGCTTTATCATCATATGCCTAGATTTTTACAGTTAATTTCAAGTCAGCCTCCTTTCCTTTAATGCCTCCTCCACCCCCATCCCCATCACCCTCACATCCTGCAGGGGCCACATCAGTTTTCCTAAAGCCAGCTTTCTTTGTGGCCCCTTGCACCTTTCAATGAGTGAAGGAGGAGGAAGTTTCCCACAGCCTCCAGGACTGGTTCAGGTCCCACAGTCTGGCTCTCTGTGGTGTGATCCCCAATGCCACCAGCCTTTCAAACCTCCCACTGCTCATTGACACAGCGACTGTGCTCTGGCCATGCTTCTTCACTCACAGGTCCCTGAGTAAGCTCAGTGTTTGCACACAGTGCCCACTGTTCCCTGGACACCCCTTCTTTTCTGCCTGACTTTCCAAGTCCTGTGCTTGTTTAAATCCCAATTCAAATTCCAGTTTTAGGCCACTCTCATGCCTCTTCTTTCTGAGCCTAAGATCCTTTGTCCCAGGCATTTGAAATTGACACTGTACCTTGTATTCCATGCCCACTGTAATGTCCCCTGTCCTTCCTAGCCCTCAAGCAATGCCAGGCATTTTCTCCTTTACCCCACAGTACCATGCACATCCTTGATTATAGTACTTTGCAAATTGTTTCATAAATCACCTGTTTATATATCGCAGAGACCATCTGGGACTTGGCTTTAGCTGTCTCCCCAGCGCATAGCACAATCTTTGGTTCAGAGAAGGCGCTTAACAAATGCCTGAGAAATAACTAAATGACTGAGCAGGAATCAGGCAGGCCGATAAACATTTGTTGAAGACAGGCATACCTAGTTTTATTGTGCTTCACTTTATTGCGCTTTGCAGTTACTGTGTTCTTTACAAATTGGTGGTTTGTGGCAACCCTGCATTGAGCAAGTCTATTGGCACCAGTTTTCCAGCAGCATTTGGTGACTTTGTGTCTCTGTGTCAGATTTTGGTAATTCTTACAATGTTTCAAACTTTCTCATTATTATTTTACTTGTCATAGTGATCTGTGATCAGTGATCATTGATGTAACTATTGTAATTGTTATGGCACACCACAAACCATGCCCCGTATAAGACAAGGAACTTAATTGATAAATGTTTTGTGTATTCTGACTGCTCCACCAACTCTCCTCCTCTGGTCTCCCTATTCCCTGAGACACAACAGTATTGAAATTACAACAGTTAGTAACCCTGCAATGGCCTTTAAGTGTTCAAGTGAAAGGAAGAGTCGCACGTCTCTCACTTCAAATAAAAAGCTAGGAGTGATTAAGCTTAGTGAGGAAGGCATGTCGAAAATCAAGATAGGCTGAAAGCTAGGCCTCTTGCACCAAACACTTAGCCAAGTTGTGAATGCAAAGAAAAATTCTTGAAAGAATTGAAAAGTGCTATTCCACTGAATACATAAATGATAAGAGTGTAACAGCCTTATTGCTGAGCAGTCTGGATAGAAGATCCAACCAGCAAGATTAGGCTTTCGCTTTCCTTTAAGCGAAAGCCTAATCCAGAGCAAGGCCCTAACCCTCTTTAATTCTTTGACGGCTGAGAGAGGTAAGGAAGTCATAGAAGAAAAGTTTGGAGCTAGCAAAGGTTGGTTCGTGAAGCTTAAGAAAAGATGTCTCCATAACACAAAGGCACAAGGTGAAGCAGCAAGTGCTGATGCAGAAACCACCACAAGTTATCCAGAAGATCTAGCTGAGATAATTAATGAAGGTGGCTGCACTAAACAACAGATTTTCAATGTAGGTGAAACAGCCTTATATTGGAAGAAACGCCATCTAGGGTTTCCATAGCTAGAGAGGAGAAGTCAATGCCTGACTTCAACCTTCAAAGGACAGGCTGACTCTCTTGGTAGGGGCTAATGCAAGTGGTGACTTTGAGTTGAAGCCAGTGCTCCTTTAGCATTCCAAAAATCCTAGGGCCCTTAAGAATTATACTAAATCTACTCTCCCTGTGCTCTATAAATAGAACAACAAAGCTTGGATGACAGCACATATGTTTATAACATGGTTTACTGAATATTTTAAGCCCAGTGTTGAGACTTACTGCTCAGAAACAAAACAAAACCAAACCTTCTTTTCAGAATATGACTGCTCATTGATAATGCACCTGGTCTGCCAAGAGCTCTGATGGACATGCCCGACGAGATTCATGTTGTTTTCATGCCTGCTAACACAGCATCCATTCAAGTTTGTGGATCAAGGAGTCATTGTAAGAAATACATTTTGTATGGCTGTAGCTGCCACAGATAGTGATTCCTGTCATGGATTTGGGCAAAGTAAATTGAAAACCTTCTGGAAAGGATTCACTGTTCTAGATGCCATTAAGAACACTTGTGTTTCATGAGAAGAGGTAAAAATATTAACAGTAACAAGAGTTTAGAAGAAGTAGATTCCAACCTTCATGGATGACTTTGAGAGGTTCAGGACTTCGGTGGAGGAAGTAACTGCATATGAGGAAATACCAAGAGAACTAGAATTAGAAGTGGAGCCTGAAAATGTGACTGAATTGCTGCAATTTCATGATAAAACTTTAATGGATGAAGAGTTGCTTCTTATGGATGAGCAGAGGAAATGGTTTATTGAGATGGAATCTACTCGTGGTGAACATGCTGTAAAGACTGTTGAAATGACAACAGAGGATTTAGAATATCATATAAACTTAGCTGATTAAAACAGTGGCAGGGTTTGAGAGGACTGACTCCAGTTTTGAAAGAAGTCTTACTGTGGATAAAATGCTATCAAACAGCATTGCATACTACAGAGACATTATTTGTGAAAGGAAGAATCAGTAGATGCGACAAACTTCATTGTTGTCTTATTTTAAGAAATTGCCACAGCCACACCCCAGCCTTCAGCAGCCACTATCGTGATCAGTCAACAGCCATCAGCATCAAGGCAGGACGGTCCACCAAGCAAAAAGATTACAACTCACTGAAGCTCAGATGATAGCAGTTTTTAGCAATACAATTTTTTTAAATTAAAGATGTACATTTAAAAAAAAATTTAGATATAATGCTATTGCATGCTTTATAAAGTATAGTGTAAACGTAACTTGTATATGCACGGGGAAACCAAAAAAGTTCTTGTGATATTCGCTTTATTGTGGTGGTCTGGAATCGAACCCACAATCTCTCTGAGGTATGCCTGTCGTGAACTGACAGATCAACTGCAGAATCCTTAAAGGAAACACCCTTGTTGCTTCTTTGTCTTCCAGAACTTGCCATTGCACCTGGCACGTAAGTAGATGCTTAAGAAATCGTTACTGACTGACTACCTTACTGACTGACTGTGTGGAATGACAGGCCTTCAGTACAGTGTCACGTGCCTTTTTTTTTTTCAAATGCAAGGCCAGTATCCAGAAGTGTAAGCCGATTAACCTGGTTGTTAGGTTAAAAGAATAGGAAACATTTAACCCCAGACAACACATCTCCAGTGGGATACTTATGACCCAACCATATGCCATCTGAGAGGCTTCAGTGGCTCCTACAGTAGCTAGCCTGACGGGCACCAAAACCCCTCCAGTGGGACCAACAGAAGGACCAGGAATTCCTATCGCGTGCAGTGCGTGAAGAATTAAATTGTTACCACTTAATATTCATTGAATGTCAGTGCTGTACTTTTGTACTAGGAAAAAATAGATGAGACACGAGATACACTCCGTGCAGTGGGCTTTGTTAGCTCTAATTAGTTGGTAGTAGAACAGTGCTGATACAGCAGTTCAGCAGTTAAAGGAAAGCAGTGCCCTCGGTACAAATGTGAGTGTATTTATGCCTCTGGTTCTGTTATGCTTCCTTACTGTGTTGCAGCACCGTTGCTGTTCTGGGGCATGATGGGTAAACTGGGAGAGTTTTACCAGCTCAGAGTTGTAGCAAAACAAGAACAGCCCCATTTCTGAAGGAACTACTTAAATCCCACATCCTTTAATTTTTGTTTTATTGTGGTAACTGGGATTCTGGCTTCTTTGTTCTCTTTTACACTAGAAATACCTGGGAGCTCCATCTATGGCCCTAAATTGCAGTTTCACTTGTCTTTATATATAAGGTCTGGCTAATACTGATTATATTTGGATGGATCTGGACTGTGTTCACCTTTGCATTGTCTGGAGACCAGAAAGTAAAATTGCAAAGAGAAAGAACATGCTTTAAGCTGCTTGCAAGACTGGCTTGTTTCTGAGGTCTTGCACAGATTCCTAGTGGTGTAGGAACGAAGCAGCTAGTCATCTGGGCATCATTTGGTCCTGCCCCTCTTTTCATACTTGAAGAACAGAGGCTATAGGAGGGAAAGTGACTTGCCCAGGGTCACATAGCTAATTGATGACCAATGTAGTTGGGGTGTAGGAAGGCCCTGGACACCACAACCAGAGCTTTTTTTAATGAGGCTTGTCTCTCAACTAAAGTAGCCCCTCTAACGACACCTGTATTTGGAAACATTCACAATCAGTCTGACTTGACATCTCTGAGAATGAGGAACACTCTTTATCTTTACCAATATTCTAAAAATCAAATTTTATATTGCTTATTTTCCCTATGAACTATAACATGTGGTTTTTGAAGTTTTAAGAGACTCCATTCAACTGGATAATGTACATAAGAATTGAGGGTGTCAGTGTATGGAGCCCTAAAACTTGGATAGTTTTGACAATTAATTCAAATAATTTTGAGCAGTCTCTCTAGATATTAATGGCTACAAGAGTTTAGATGGTTGATTTGCTCTCATTTTATAATTTTTATCATCTTTTTCTCCAAGTGCAGGTATATTTTTAGGTTCCAAAATTAAGTTGGTAGAAAGAGAAGTGAATTGGAAGTTAGAAAACTTGAGTTCTAGTTCTGTAGAGTAGACAAACCTGAAAAAATTTTAGTACTTACGTATTTCTTTTAACATGTCATTGAAAAATACAACGTGTATCCACGTCATGACTTCATAGATGATACTGTTTAGGGCAAAACTAAAAAAAAATTGTGTAAAAGCTGTAAGACACTTAACAAAAATTAAGTAATAGTATACACAGAAAGGCAAAAACTGTGAAGAGGATATTCAAAGAAGAGAAACACAGGATTAGATCATCTCTGAAGCCCTTCCAATCTAAAAATTCTGTCACTGTACTAACTTAAGCCTGGTATTTATTTATTCATTGTTTTGCTGGCAGGTTTTGCATATCTTTATCAAACAGTCAAGTGGAGAAGGGACTGAATTCTTATGTCTAGGGAGGATGGTGTAACATCACAAACCTAATTTTAACTCTCATGCCATCTGAATTTTCAGGGTAAAAATGAAAGCTTTAATGTCACATTCGAAAACTTTTTAAAGTCAGTGGAATGCATAAGCACAACATTGGGGTTTTCAAGTGGAATGGGGGATGATAAATACATAGAAATCCTGTTCAAATGTTTTGTAAGGGTTATAGTCTACCCTGACGCTGAATTATAAGCTAATTGTGTACAATAGGCTTTTACTGCACTCTTGGCCTAAAGAAGAAATCCATGTCATAACAAACCACATGATTACAGCTTTTCTGAAGATCTGTCAATAGGACTTGCAACACTGTGTACATTTGTTATTGGAAAAAATATCAAATATGGCCAGAAGAGGATTCCGTAGTGTAAGCAATAATATTATCATATTAGTTTTTTATGGGTAAAAAACTCTAATGGGTCAAGATGGAATAAATGAGAATGTTTTATTTGTTTGAATAGGCCATGGGATATATAAACATTTGACAATCAAGCTTTAAGAACAAGATTTGAGGCTTGGCACAAAACCTGGAGACTTAATTGGAAAACCATTTAAGATGTTAACTCAGGCCTCCCCTAGGAAAGTCCTCCGGGGCGTCCAGCTCTGTTGGTTCTCCATCGCCTGTACTAGCATTTGTCTCGGATAAACAGCTCACTGGCCCATGAATCCACGTGGCCCATGAATTCTGACACTGTAGATGGGGGGGGCGGTTCTGATCAATCAGACTGTATTCAGGAGATCACTAGGATTCTGGGGACGCTTGACATCCTATCACGCAAGGAAAAATTAAAGAAAATGTGGCCGCTCCCCTAGGTTAGGGAAGATTTCAGGAGATTGTAATACATGTCCTCAAATATTTGAAGAATTGTCAAACGGAAAAGGGACTGAATTCTCCTTTGCTATTTCAGAGTGCAGAACTAGGATTAAGAAGGAAGTGACAGGAAGGAAGTGAATGTTTTTCTTGACTGGATCATGTGCCCAGCGCTGTGCTGCTGTTGTTCATGTGATCTCCTTTAATTTCACCAAGTCGTGTGGTAGCTGTTATTATCTCCTTGTAACAGAAGGAGAGATGGAGGTCAGAGAAACTAACTACTACTACTAATAGTAGTAAAAATACTACCACTGAATTAAAAAAAAAAAACCAAAAACCCTAGCATTTATTGTCTGCTGTGTGTCAGGCACTGTTCTAAGTACATTATTCTTGAGTACCCTATTTGTACATTATTCTTTTTCATCCTCGTGGCAGTCCTATGAGTACCTCATGGCAGGTACTATTTGTATACTCATTTTATGGGTAAGGAAACCAAGGCACAGGAATTAAGCACATTGCTTGGTGTCACGCTGTTAATAAATGTGGAGTGGGATTCAGAGCCAGATTGTCTGGCTTTGTAGCCAAACATGCCCCCACCCTTACGTCATTCTGCATCTTTACTTTCAGAGCATGTGCTGTGTCCCAATCTTAGTGCCTGACAATTTATATCCTTATAGTAATATCATAGACTAGGCATTATTATTCCCATTTTACAGATGAGGGGAAAATTGAGGCTAAAAGAATGAAATAACTTGCCTGAAGCAAATAGCTCGGCCAAATTGTTACTCAGTCTTCAGGCTCCAGGCCAAGTCTCTTTGGACCACGCTCAGCTTTCTCAGAGTTTCTGGATCGGAAACTTTCTAGCAAGTAGAGCTATCAATAACCAGAATGGGCTGCCCTGGGGGAGGAGAGGGGACTCAGGAGCTCCCCTTCTCTGGAAACGCTGGAGAGAAAATTTATGTCAGCTAGGCAGGGAAGGGATAGAGGAGATTCAAGCTTCATATGAAGAATTGAACCCGATGCTCCCTAAGGTTTTGTCCAGCTCTGGGATTTTATGATGCTGTGTTTTCTTCTCATCTTCCCATGTCATCTTGTTTTCCCCTGGGTGTACTCAGATGTACGTGCAAATCTCAGTCTGCTATTTGAATCTAGCTCTGGGGGTTAGATTGCCTTGGTAAGAGACTCACTTGCTAGGATATTTGACATGATTCCCTAGGGGAAATGTTAGGTCATGTGAGAAGTCAGCAGCATAAGCGGTAAGGCTGTTAACTAAGAAGGAAAATGCAGCGGGAGGGTCTTCCCACAATGTGAACAGGTAGATCTGCCCATAGCAGTCAGGGTCTCCCTTAAACTTGCTTTCACAGGAAAATGTTTGGCTGTCTTGCCTTTTTCAAGGCGTTTGCCTAATGCCCAATTTGGAAATAGTCGTTTCCCTAGGGTTGTCTCAACTTTCATTATATCCATGGCAACTTGCCTACTCTACTAGATATCTTATTTTCAGCTCTGAATGCCTTTGGGTGGAAATGCCTTCCTTCCTATGACCTCCCAGGTGATATTTGTCATGTTATTCAGTGTGGCTCTGACAGGCTGCACCATCTTGCCTTCCTGTACTTAGTCCTGTGCGTAACAAAGAACATCAGTGTCTCTGGGTCAGGGGATGTATGTAAATTCTGTATCTGCATCTTTATATCCCCCAATTCCCCAATCTTCTACCTTGAGTCAACCCTCCATATCTCTCCCTAACATCTACTAATTGTTTCTCTTTGATGACATCAGGTTGGTGGTGTTGACGGGTGGGCCCTCTCAGCCCTCCTGTGTCCCTCTGACTTATTGTTTTATTTCAGCTGAAAGCTGACAAGACACAGTTTTCTTCGTTCTTCCTCTCCCCTCTTTTTTTTTTTTTTTATCCCTTGGCCTTTATTTCACTGTTAATGATGTTGGACATTTGAGTGTTTCTCTGGAGGAGGCAGGAAGATGGGGAAGGATGTTGAAGCCGCTCAAAAATTTGACTGGTGTTTCAATAGTCATAGAAAGTGATCTCCCAGCAGAGAGCTAAAAAACATATCATGTACCACATGATGATTCACTTCTCTAAACTGAAGAGGTTCATAGCATATATCTGTGCTCCCTTCTGCTTTATAAATTCAAAATGATGACTCTGATGTCCCTCTGATAAATTCAGATGGACTCCTAAAGGATTTCTATGCAGTAGTTGTGCCCATAGCTTAGCTGAGTTGTGGAAAGAAAGAAACGGGATTGTCTATGCTTTACCATCAGGATGAGAACTGAACTGGAAAATAAAGATATATAAATATTGACTTTATTCATATAAAGTCCAGTGGTTTCATTCAGATGTTGGTGGTTTCAGTATTCATGTGCACAGTCCCAGTCTGGCGAGTATCTTAACTTTAGGTATAAGAATAGAATATTACGTATCACTTTCAGAGGGTGACACAGTCTGCTGCGGCAGGGAACAGTTCTTCATTCACTGGGAAAACTACTTTTAGAAGATAGGCAATATAGGGGCTTCCCTGGTGGCGCAGTGGTTGAGAGTCCACCTGCTGATGCAGGGGACACGGGTTCGTGCCCCGGTCCGGGAGGATCCCACATACTACGGAGCGGCTGGGCCCGTGAGCCATGGCTGCTGGGCCTGCGCGTCCGGAGCCTGTGCTCCGCAGCGGGAGGGGCGGCAGCGGTGAGAGGCCGGCATACCGCAAAAAAAAGAAAAGAAGATAGGCAATATCAATTGATACAATTAGAATCACTGAGACCGAGTATAATAGAGTCTCAGTAATGGAAAGGCAGACAAACATTTTAATATATATTTTATTTTTAATATTTATTTAGTTTTATTTATTTATTTGGCTGTGCTGGGTCTTAGTTGCGGTACACGGGATCTTCATTGCCGCATGTGAGATCTTTAGTTGCATCATGTGGGTCTTTTAGTTGCGTCATGTGGGTCTTTTAGTTGTGGCATATGAACTCTTAGTTGCGGCATGTGGGATCTAGTTCTCTGACCAGGGATTGAACCCCCTGCGTTGGGAGTGCAGACTCTTAGCCACTGGACCACCAGGGAAGTCCTTATATATATTAAAAAAATCAACATTGGATATAATCATGAGGGTTTCCAGGTTACTCATGAGATCTCAGTGGATTAGTGAATTTTCTCCATGATAACAGCATTGTTAATTTCTAACCTTTACAGGAAAAATCCTTTTTTTTTTTTGCAGAAGTTAAACTTTCTTTTCGGGTTTCCAATGAGACTTGCTGCGTTCACCAGTTCACAGTCCCTCCGTCCTTTCTTTCTTCTTCTAGCTCTCCTTTCTTTTTCCTTACTTTCCTTCTTCTCTGACAAAGATAAAATAAAATTAAAAGATTAACCATTAAAGAAACGCAGTACTATCCAGGTTATATACTGATGTCTTTATTTCCTTCACGAAAACTGCCATTGTTCAAACAGATTGTTTCTTTTTTAAAAAGTGGAAAAAGGAACAAAAAATGAAACAGAGGCTTTAGAGGAAACATGTGCAGGGAATCTTGCGTTGAGCTTTCCCTGTGTTCTCTGCTGCATTTTAATGACCCAGGGTGGGGCGGTGATATGAAATATTGTTCCTTATTTAACGTTTTACGCTCTCATCTCCACATTGTGTATTTGCTTCTCTTGCGACCTTTTCGTTGCATTGGTAACTGCTTCTTTTCATCCATAATCCAACGTAAGTGTACCTTCCTGCAGAGAAATTACAGGAAGCTGTCAGTGTAGAGTTAATATAGTTAACGCACCCTTAACTCTGCTATAAACCCCTTAAATAATTAAAACTGTATGCTTGAAGAGTCAGATTTGCATTTCTTTACCGAGTTTATTTAGCACACTTTGTTACACTCAATTAAATGAGAATGCTCTGTTTCACTTTCTTTGCTTCAGGTGGATCATTTTGCCTTTTGATTCTTGTGCCCTAGTGGTAATTTCACAGTGCTTAGGTCTCCAAAACTGAACATATATTAATGCATATGTAGATCTATACACACCCATTAAAAGGTTTACTATTTGTACTGAATAGAATCTTTGCCCAAGGCGTTGGAGCATTCCAAGTAACCTAAGGTGTAACTGGGACAGCAGATAATTCATGGTGGTAGAGAAGGAGCTGGACAGAGTTGTTGGAACATCCAGTGTTTTATTTAAAAAGCCCTGTTACTTCGGCATCACCTTCAGTGCCCACAATTTGATTTGTGAATCTCCCTGCGAAAACAAGAAGATAAAAGGTGTTGAATGGTTCTAGAAAGGAAATTAAATACAAGTACTATGACTCTTCACATCTCAGTTGGCAAAGCATGTGCAGAATGTTCTTCATAAATTAGTTCATTGCTTAAGTTATGCATGTTTAAGGAGGAATAAATTAGTTATCCATTTCCTAATGAGTAGTGGGATCCATTGGAGCTTGATGAGAGAGGAAAGAGCATCATTTTACTTCCCCAGTTGGGTTCGATATCCCTAAACTTCACCATTAATCACTCTCTCAATTTCCTGAGTTATTTCTGACTCTACGTGTAAGATAGTCTGGCCTTTTAATTTTCCTACCAGGTAAGTAAGACTTTTTGAATTTGCCCAGTGGGTTTGTAGACGGGAGATGCTGTCTCCTTTGCACCCAGAAGTGTTCCTTGTTACAATGGGCCCTTCTGTCTTTGCATCGGTTTGTCTGGGTGTGTTCACGGATAACAGTCAATGTGTATGTGCGATGACAATTACGAGGGTTCTGATATGTTTAACTGTTATGGGATCTGTTATGTCTACTTTAGGGTCGACCCCATCCCATATGACACTCCAAAACCAGCGGGCCACACGCGGTTTGTCTGCATCTCAGACACACACTCCAGAACAGATGGTATCCAGATGCCTTATGGGGACATCCTTCTCCACACAGGCGATTTCACCGAGCTGGGACTGCCCTCAGAGGTTAAGAAGTTTAATGACTGGTTAGGTAAGGAATGATTGCGTTCTGGCGCCCCCAATTAACCTTTCCCGTCCGAGTGTCACTCACTGCGTCCTAATTGAATTAGAGCACTTGGAAGCTAGCTCAGCCATTTCTCATATGAAATGCGGTGGTGTCTAGCTTTAATCCAATTCTGTTAATTAAAGATGAATTTTTAGATATTTAATTTTACTGTGCATCCTTTCAGTGCCTGGCCTCGGTGGCTCTGGGGCAAAGGGATGGAAAGCTTTGAAACCAATCTCATCTCACTCATTCTGCTTTAATGAGGGCATTCATTGGCACACATGAGACGTAGAATCATATTTTTAATTCATTGGCTCTGCAATCCTTCCCAGGTATTATAAGTGAAGACCTACTAGTAAGAGACCATTTCTAAGGAACGAAGGAGGATGTAAAAGCCCTTATATAAAGGGAGGGTCCTAGCACAGGGCTGCTTGGGGGCAGCTTTCCCAAGTGAACCAGAAGGGTATCCTAAGACCCCTGAAAAGATAAGATGTCCTGCTGTAAAGCTCCAAAAATTTGGAATACGAAACCACCCTCCACTCTGTGGAAAGGGTAATAGCAACTTTGTGGTTTCTGTAGAGGCACCCGTGGGTCGGGGTTATGGGAAAAATGTTGGCTCCTGGGTCAGGCAGTTGCCAAATATTAGCATTACAAGGCAGTCATTACAAGTCTTACAAGGCGAGATTAGATGACAGATCTTTTTCGGAATCCTCTTAGGTGAGGGAAAGGAGTATAAGAATTACATAGTAAAGAGTAAAAATCACTCCGCAAGAATAATGTCATGAATAATGTGTCAGCCAACAAAAATTACTCAGGAGATTTAAGCAGAAACTCGAAAATTCATTTTTCCGTCAAACTAAGGCAGGGTTTGAGACATTTTAAAATAATTGATTAAGTGATAAAATATATGTGTTAATGGAAAACAATATTCATTAAAAACAGTGAAAATATTTTAAAAACAATGAGCCTAACTATAACATAACTATTTTGAGTTTTCCTGTGACCTTGCACATCTATCCACCTTTTATAAAGTTGACATCAGGGTACATATCTGCTCTTTTGTCTGTTTTCATTTGATAGTATTGGTAAGATTTTAATTGATTTTGCATAACTTCCATATTTATCCTTTTTGATAGCAGTATGACATTTGTATTGTTCTGTATGTTTATTTAATAAGACATCCCTCTAAAAAATGAACATTTAAATAACAATTTTTCCTCTGAAGCTAGCACTGAAATGTGCGTTTTCATTTGTATATGTCTTTTTGTTTCCATTGACTTATTTCTTAGGGTAAAGTACTGTATGAGTTAAATTACTAAGTCAAAGGATATGAAATTGTTTATGATTCTTGCTGTACATTGGCATCTTGCTTTCCAAGGGGATTGTAGCTGTGTCCTGAATATACCAATTTTACCACGATCTTGGCGACGTTGGATATTGGAGCTTTATATTTCAGTAGGTATTCAGTCATCTCACTTAAAACAGCAAGATATCTTAAATATCATTCAGCATAATCTCATTCTTACAAATGACTCAGATACAGAGAAATTAACTGACTTTCTCAGAGTCTCCTTGTGGTAGAGCTGGGCGAATAACCCAGATCTTTTCACTCCTCTTTTGCATCTGTCAAATTTGCTTTCAAGTACTATTATCTCTTCATTTTAGCAACGTGTATTTATGAACTATTAGCAGACAAAATTATTTGGGGTTGAATTTTGACAGTTTTAAACTGTTCTGTGACAGCTGAATCTCAACACAGAAATGATCTCGCTGCATTGACAATGTTGATGTGTAAAGGAGTAACCCTGTGGGAAGCGTTTACAGAAATAAAAGACAGGATAGATCCTGGTTATAATCTTGTTTAGCCACTGACCTTGGGCAACTGAGTTAACCTCGCTTTTCCCCTTGGTTTCCCTCTGTAGAACGAAGGATTAATACCACCTGTCTTTCTGGTTTGTTGTGCAGATTAATCAGTAAATGATTGCAGCTAGGAAGTTTTTGTGGGCCATTAATAACTGAATGGGGAATGTGGCGAACGAACCATCAACACATATTTACAGGGTAAAAACAAGAGGAGGTCAGAGGAATTGTTTAGTAGAATGGACGTAAACACGGGGAGATTTCATAAGGGAATGTACTCCATAGATGGCAAAGTGCCATAACTAAGGAAATAAAAAGGTAAAGAATTAAAATGCTGAGGTCCGATTGCAAGGTCAGTTCCTTCTCGTCCCATTTCCCCTCTGATCTCCTGAGGCAGGAGGAAGAGGTCTCTGCAAGGGACGCAGGATGCGAGGCTGAAGGGAGCCCGCAGCGGGGTAAGGATAGAGAAGTTTAGAATCCCATAGGGAAAGCCCAGAGTAGCTGCCCGGCAACCTCAGGGTGCTCCGAGGGTGAGAGACGGTGTGATGACACTCTACCACTTGGCTCAGTTGGGAACCTCTCCCCTGAAAAGAGTGCTTCCAGCAAAAGCTGCCAGGTGGCCTAGGAGAGTGGAGTCAGGGGTCAGATCAGTCTAGGGCTTTTGCCATAACAGGGCATTCAACTCTCACCAGAATGGTTCCTCACAGATTCAGCAGGCACTGAGATCCAGTGAACCTCTAACTGATTTCCATCTCTCTAGTCTAGGCCACCCTGATTCTTGGAAACAGCCCGACCATCCCCCAGGCTCCCTTACTTTCCCAAAAGGCTAATCTATTTCGGCTATAGGCTAGGCACTCCTTCTCTCCCTATAATATCCTTTGAAGGTTGCTAATGTAATCTGCATTTTACAGATGAGGAACCTGGAGCACAGCTGGGCTATCTTACCCGAGATCATTTAGCAGAAAAGAAACTCAGAGAGGCTAAGAAATCCACCCAGATTCACTCAGTGAGTAAACTTGGGGTTGTCTGACCCCAAGTTATGAGCCCTTTCCCATTCCGTGGTGTTATGAGTGGGTTTATGGCAGCTAGGAAGCTTGCAGACTTTAGGCTTGAATTAAATACGGTAGCTTCCAGCAGCTTCATGTGGAAGTGGAGTAGCTATTTGACCATGTGCTGTTATTTTAAAGATGTGGTTAAGCTCTGCCCATCTTGAATCTCAGCTGACCTACCAGCTGCAGGGGCTGAGAATCCCATCACGAGTTCTGTGTTGGTTCAGACATGGTGGGTCCCTGGTTAATTTGTACATATGCCACCTGGCAGGAGGAACACACAAAGTTATTAATACAAAGTAGTTTATGAGATAAGCAGGCAGCACAGGGTCATAAGATGATAGGACCCAAACTAGGTACAGCCAAAGGTTGGAAAGGTAATGCAGCCTGTAATGATTACGAGCAGCTAGGAAGAGCCTGTGTTGAATTCCCTGCCTTTGATAAGTTGCTTAAACTCCTGAGCCTTGATTTTCTCATTTGTAAAATGGGCGTAATAATAATAATATACCCCATGGTTGCTGCGAGAATATACTCTGTGATATACTCTCTGACCATTCTTAACACGCCCCTTGGCCTCTGGACTTTCAACAGATAGTGTAGAGGGAGACAACAGAGCCAGCGGCATAGAGTGCAAAAGGCAGAGACTAGAAAGGACTGGCGCCATAGATTTAAGAGGAATTTGGAGTGTAAGAGGGAGCCCAAAGAGGCATAAGAGTAGAGGCTGAAGACAGGTCTCTCTCTTAACAATTACACTAGTGGGACAGAACATTGGGACTGTAAGAAGACTTGGAGATCCCACCTCCTCATTTTTTTTTTTTTTTTTTTTTTTGTGGTACGCGGGCCTCGAACTGTTGTGGCCTCTCCCGTTGCGGAGCACAGGCTCCGGACGCGCAGGCTCAGCGGCCATGGCTCACGGGCCCAGCCGCTCCGCGGCATGTGGGATCTTCCCGGACCGGGGCACGAACCCGTGTCCCCTGCATCGGCTGGCGGACTCTCAACCACTGAGCCACCAGGGAAGCCCCCACCTCCTCATTTGATGGAAGGGGAAACTGAGGCCAGAGAGATTATATGAATTACTCAAGGTCACTCAGATAAGTAATGATCTTGTTGGGACTGAGACTTGTATTGTCTATGGGTGGCAGGGGCTAGACACCGTACCTCTTCCCCCACCCCTCCGTTACATGTATCATTTCATGCAGTCCTCAAAATAACTTGTGAAGTAGCTTCTATGACTTATGAGTAAGCTATTATTAGCTTCTTTATTACTTAGGAGGAAAACTGAGCCTTGGTGAAGTGAACTTACCTAAGATCACGTGACTAGGAGATGACCTGAGGATTTGATATTAGGTCTATCAGACTCTACTTCCCATTTGTGTTCTCCTGTCTTTCTCTATTCCCAGTCTGGGGCTTGGGATCCCTGCTGGAGGGACTATACCCTGAGTAAAATGGTGTTTTTGTTTGTTTGTTTGTTTTTTGTGGTACGCGGGCCTCTCACTGCTGTGGCCTCTCCCGTTGTGGAGCACAGGCTCCGGACACACAGGCTCAGCGGCCATGGCTCCCGGGCCCAGCGCTCCACGGCATGTGGGATCTTCCCGGACCGGGGCACGAACCCGTGTCCCCTGCATCAGCAGGCAGGCTCTCAACCATTGTGCCACCAGGGAAGCCCAATGGTGATTTTTTAATAACTACCTTTCTAAACATACACACTAACACATATATAGGCTCAGAGCCTAAGGTGGGTCTATGTCATTTCTCATATGTCAGAGTTGTCGGAAAGAGGTACAGATAGGTCTTTGCTAAAGAAATACTTTTTAAGGTGATAGTTAAATCCTATAGTCCCATTCATGTGTTAGTTCAGATATGCTCCAGGGGTGTCATGAATGAATAGGCTTTGGTGGGCTGAACTGGGATCCTAGCCACTCAACCATTATGGCATTTTCTTTGTTATCTTGGCAAAAAAGTATCTCAGTCACAGACTAGGCTTAAAAATAAACTTGCCAACTATAGATTAATTGCCAGTTAAAATGTAATTGTTTTTATTGCTGGTAAATTCCAAACCGCTGAAATGCCTGAAGGCACCTTTTGTGAGGCAGTGGGTTGTGTGTGGTCTTCCTTCACTTTGCCCCTTTGGTCTTTCTGTGTCTCTTTGATGTTCTTTACTGATCACTTGATTTCATGGCTCCTGTCCTCTCATCTTTAGAATATTTGTGGTAACCTTCTTCTTGGATATGCATATATGTCTGCACAAATGGAGACCTTATCATTTGATTGCATACCAACCTTCATATTTCCAACTTTCAGTTACACCCACACCAACTTTCTTCCCATCCCCTGAATGCACATGCCCTTCCACACCGCTTTCCTGTTGCAAACCCTGTTCCCACTAACTGGAATGACCTTCTCCTCCAGGAGAACTCCTTCATCCTGTGTGACTGGTTCTTTTTCCCTTAACACTTTGGTCAGGCATCTGTGCAGCCCTTCCCGTGGTTGTTATGTCATTGTTTCCTTGTCTGTCCCCTGCCTAACAAGTGCTCCTCGTACACCCAAGTTCTGAGTAGGGCCTGGAACATAGTCAGTGCACACAAAGGATTGTTCAATCACTGAGTGAATGAATGAACATAAAGGATAGGACTTTTCTTCTGCCTGCACGTTTGGCCAAAACTTTAAAATTATGTTGTACTGCATATAAAATGTCTTGCCCTGCCCTTCCTTTTCCTTTTTGTCCTCAAAGTATGTATCCAGTTGGCTCTCGTTAGTGATTCCAATATACTGTGCAGAAATGCTTAAAAAGGGTTTGTGGTGGTTGTTTTGTTTCCTGTATTATAATTAGAAAGACAGCTTTCTTGGGTGGCCTGTTCTTTTAGCCGAAAGTTGATGTTTAACAATCTAGTCACTCAAAATCCCTTTTCACACAGCACCAATGCCATGAAATTAAAATTATGACTTTTCTTGGGTCTCAGTTGTCATTTAATAGCTCTGAGTTTCAGTCTCTCCAGGGCTAAAAGAAAGAATGAAAATCTTCCTTGGAAGATCTCAAGCAAAGTGTTCTTTGTATTTGTAGGAGCACTGTATTAGGCACAGTTATAACAGAGTATGACTGTAGCAAACATCCCAGATCATAGACACACAAACTGGTTCTGCCCCTTTCAGAATAATCATACCGGGAGAATGTGTTCCTCTTCCAGTGATCTTGCTATTGGCCCAAAGCTTTGGAGCTGGTCTTTGGGAAAAGCTTTCACAGCCTGGGCTATTTATTTTATTCTTATAATACATGTAATGTTCATTCCTGATAACTTAGAAAATAGAGATAAGTGAAAGAAGATAACAAAAGTACCCATGGTCAGAGATACCACTGTTAACATTTTTAAAGAAGGCTTTCTATTGAATAGAATAGGGTGATTCTATACAGAATGTTTTCTATTGATACACACGTACGCATACATATACGTGAGTGCTTTTTACCAAAATAGAGATCTTACAGTAATACTGTTTTGTAGTCTGTTTTTCATCTCAACAATATATCAAGAACAACTTTCCACATCAATAAATATGGCTAAAATACTTTTTCCCCAAAAAAGCATACTTTTCGATATAAATAGGATACACATGTTATAGAAATTCAAGTTTTTGACATGTGCAAAGTAGAAAATATACATTCCTCTGTATAATCCTGTCTCCAGAGTAATTACTAGTCGATGTGTAGCATTTGAGAAATTTTTCTACTTTCTACTTTGAATATCCTCAACAGCAGCAAGTCTTTACCCTTTAAGTGTTTTTGTTTAAGGAATATTTTTATTTTTTTTCCTTTTCACAATTTGTTGATTTTATTTTAACCATCCTCATCCGTGTTCTCTGCTGCTCTAATAGTCCGTCTCTACACAGATGACCATTTCTCAGCAGCCCATTTCTCAAGGAACACAGCAGATGGTTCTGAGGACTCTGGCCCTTGCTCTGTAGTTACTGGCTCCACTGGTAATTACTTGAAGTGGTGAAGTTTTCTAGGGTTCTTGGTCCTGGGAGGACTGTTTTCATTCAGTTTCTTATTCATCCTGTGATAATGGCTGAACACTGTTGTCCTTGTTCCTTTAGGATTTCATGAAACGATGGTAGTTATTGGAGAGGCTTCCTTTCCCCCTGAACTCCCTTGAAGGGAGTTTAATTTCATGTTGTCTTAGCCTAGAAGGGCAACAGAGTGAAACCAGAAGGACATTGTTTTAGGAGAAGAGGTTAGGGACAGGATGGAAAGGCAGGCTTCACAAGAAGGAGTACAAGATGAGAACGGTGTTTGTACCACCAATGGCAAGCAGGGACCTTGGAGGGAAGGGAACCCACGGGGAAGAAGAAGAGAAGCACGGGTAGGGTCATTTGGCCTTGGCACCATCTCTGTTGAAGGAGTATTTTTAGAAGTTAATAGAGCTATGCATGTTGTCCTGTAACTTTAAAGAATAAAACTACAGCACAGCATTCTGCTGAATGGGTGTACTCTGGCTTATTTAGCCAGATCTTTACTAGTAGACGCCCTATGGTGTTTTCATTTTTCTGTATTATTATCTGCACCGGTGTGATGATCATCCTTCTTGCGCTCTCTTTGCAAACATCCTTAATTTATAGGATACCTTCCTATAAGTAGAATTGTTGCTTCAGATGATATGTACTTTGAAAAAAGGGTTTAATACGTATTGTCAAATTTCCCTATATAAAGATTGTAATTTCTTTCTGATACTCTCAGTAGTATTTGGGAGTTGGTGTCACATATTTTTGAATATCCTCAGTGGCAGAAAATCTTCACCCTTGAAGGGCTTTTTATTTTTTATTTATTTATTTTTTTACCCCAATAGAGAAGGTTACCTTCCTCCATGAAGGGCTTTTTAAAAATGACTACAGACTCTTTTATTAATTGTGAAAGCTTACGTACTCATTGTGAAAAAATGCAAATAACTGTACAGAAAAAAACCAAGTTCACTACTCTTCATAGCGGGAGTGTATCCTGTCGTGTAGTGTATGAATGCGTGTGTGTGTGTATTGATGTATGAAAAGACAGTATGGTGTCAGGTTAAGAGCGTGAGTACCAGATTTAGTTTGTGTGTGTGTAAATCCTGCTTTCAACATTGTTAATTTTGTGATCTTCAATTTATTCATCTGTAAAAGGAGAGTTATTAATGCTTAGTGTATCTAACCTACAAGGATTGTGGTGAGGTTAAATATGATAATGGGTACCCAATGTGTACAGGTAGTGAATGGTCACTAAACGTTACCTACTACCCAAGCTGCCATGACTCCTCCTTTCTGTCCTTCTGGTGAATTTCTCTTATTCCCCGGGACGCCAGAACTTCAGGGAAGGTAGCCCTACATTCTTTTGTGCCACAGTGACCTCTGGCCGGTGGCCCACTCTGCCTGTGGAGCATAGAAAAGGATGAGAACCATGGCCTCCCTGACCCCAGAAACCTGGCCCTGTCTCCTTTCCCACACACAACACACAAAGACGTCTCCTTGGATTCTAATTAACCTGTGAACCACACACCTGAGGAGGCCAGGCTTCAGTCTTCCGTCATCTCCCTTGTCTCCCTCCTTGAATCTGGCCCATTGACTCGCCACCCCTACACGTGCACACAGTGTCACCGTCTCTCCTGAAAACCATTCCTGCCCAGTAGTTTCCTGTCTTACAAACCCCAGCACACCAGGCTTTAGCCAGGTTATCGATGGCAGATTTCAATTTATTTTTTAAATTCTTACGCATAATGCTTTCTAGGTGTGGTTTGCACATTTAAGGTTGGAGCTTGCGAAGTGGGCAAGTTGAGATATACCATTTTGAATAAAAAACAATGATGTGACATAATGGCAACAAAATAAATAAGTCATGGGTCTGTCAAGTACAGCATGGTGACTACAGTTAATAACACTATGTGCTATAGTATAGCACAGTAGTGTATACTATAGTATAGTTACACACATAAGTATTGCATATTTGAAAGTTGCTAGAAGAGCAGATCTTAAAAGTTCTCATCACCTGAAAAAAATCTGGTAACTATGTGTAGTTACAGATATTAACTAGATTTACTGACGTGATCATTTTGCAATATATGCAAATATTGAATCAATATGTTGTACACCTGAAACTGATATGTCAATTATGCCTCAATAAAAATAAATAAGTAAAAACAGAACAAAACAATAATGTGACATAATGGCAACTGCTTTCTAGTAACGTGCCTAGCAGTTCCCAAAGAAAAGTTTCAGAAATGATTTGAGCAGGAGAGCCTCATTGGAATGTTTACAGCGATATAACTTTATGACCACTTAATAGTCATATCTGATAACGAGGTAAAGGTTAGAGGCTTTAAGAAGGGCAAACAAGATGACTTGTCCCATGATTTATAGAGGAGAATGTGCGAGACAGTTTCTTAGAGCCTAGAATTCCCTGGTTCTTATTGTTTACAGTTTTAATATCAAAGAAGTTTCTTAATCTTCAGTTTGCTAACAAAAACAGTGTCTGACATGCTGTACTCTTCAGCTTTTGACTGATAATTTGTTTTTCCCAGTTATCACCCTAGAGTTATAGTTTATTTAATGGCTTCTCTTTCTGTTTAAATTTATTTATAGCTTCTCCTTCTAAGCAATTTCCCTAGGTTTATTTTTTCCTTAGTATGACATTCTAGAATAAAAGTGTCTATGAGCTGCCTATATATTCTATCAGGTGGCTGCAGAGATCCTGTTTTCCTGTCTGTAACAGTATAGGATGAGTATCTGTGTAATCCAAATAACAGTTGATTCATGCTTACTATTTACTTGTCCTTTATATTGAAGAATCTTTTATCCTAAAGTGAATTACTTCATGAGTCAATTCATATATAAATACATTTTCCCAATAAGGATAAAATTAACTTTAAAGTATAGGTCATTTTATTAAGTACAGTACTTTAAAAAAAAACAACACAGAATAGTTGAATATGCTCAAATAAGTAAGATTGGGTTTTGTTCCAATGGAAAGGATCATCAGTGACCTCAGGACACAAAGGCTAGGTCGTTTCGTGATCCATGTGAACCTAATCCTCTCTGTTATGGCCAGCCATTTTCTTAAATTACATTAATTATACTGGTTCTAATTTATATGACATCTTTCCTCCAAAGAACTCAAAGTACCTTTGAGTATATTAGATCATTAATGCTTATAATGGTCCAGGGAAGTTGATATGGGCAGACAGTATTACCCCTGTCTTGCTGATCAATGGATGGAGATCCAGAAAGGTAGAAGGACAGACTGGGGTCATACCGTGAGCCAATCCAGGAGCTGAGACGAGAGCTTTGAACCACTCTTTGAACCTTCACTTCTGAAGCTCCCTGCTTCCTCCTTTGCTGAAATATCCCCATCTCCTAAAGAGAAATAGGCATGGCCAAGACACATATAACCATTACTTCATCAGCTTAACAGAGAAAAACCACATAAACACTGTCCTGAAATGGGTGAATCTTTCCTCACTTTACTGTTTGAAAATTGTATCACTATTAAAAATAAATAAATAAAGTTTAAAAAGGAGCTCTTTGGAAATAAAAAAGTCCCCAACTTTTCCAAACCGTCTGGCTAAGAGGCAATATTGAAACCCCCAAACTGTATAATCCTAAATCTGGACCAGGATCCTTGTATCCCAGAAAGTGAAGGGACTTCACCCTCAAAGGATTATTTGCATGTGATCTCCTCTGGACCAGGTCCTGCTTTGTGGTAGGCGCTGAGAATGGAGAAGGGAACAAGAGAGCAGTGTCACTGCCTTTAGCATCCAGCCCTGGTGGTCAGTATTATTTCCCTGATTTTATAAATTAGGCAGCTAGAACTCAGGGAGTCTAAACATCTTACCCAGTTTTGCACAGGACGAGGGGCTTTATCTTCTGCCTGGGTGTGATGCCATTTATCATCCTGCACTATTTCTACATATCAAAACCTGGGAGATTATTTTCATCCTTTGAGGTTTTATCTGTGGCACGGAGTCCTGATTTTATCTTAATCTGTTTCTCTTTCCAGATACTTGCATTTAACTGGAGACTAGGTATTTTGCCACAGATGGTAGAAGGTACACAGATACCTCAAAGACGGTATATCTCAAACCAAATTAGTATCTCCTCCAAATACTGCTCATTCTCCTGAATTCCCATTTCTGATTCACATGACCATTAACGCAGGCACCTAAACCTCCTCTGTCTAAATATGACTATGTTTTGTCAGTTTTCCTTCTTGAGTGTCTGTTGTACCTAAAGAAACTGCCAAGGCTCAGCCTACCATTCATTTTCCTGGAACTGTTTAATAACTAATGCTTACTGAGTACTCACCATTGCCTGACTACTTACGAGAATTAACTCATATCTTCACAACGTTCAGGTGGGTTGATGCTGTTATCACCATTTTTACAGATGCAGTAGAGGCACAGGACCCTCTTCCCATGGATTATGCCGTCAGACTTATATTTTCTGGAATGCATTTTAGGAACCATTTACCGATGGAGTAAAGTCTGTTATGCCTTTCAAGGCTCTTCATGAGCTGGTCCAATCTATCTGCCCAGCTTCCCTCCCCAACATACTTCTCTCCACCCTCTCTTTAGCTCTTTGGGCTTATGTCATATCTTTTCTCTCTTGCTAGTCCTCCGGACACAGACACATGCTGGTCCAAAGTTGTCCCCACCTTATCCATTTCCCGGGTCTGTTGGTCTCTGCTCAGACCTCTTTGGTGAGATCTTATTTTTCCTACTTCTGTGTCTTCTTATTTATTATCAGTCTTCCTCCACTGAGTGCAAACTCCGTGAGGGTCTGGACTTGTCCCATTTGCCACTGTCATATCCTCTATACCTACAAGAGTATACCTCTGCGCAGGAGCTGCCAACACACGTGTGCTGTTTGGATGGGTAGAGGAAGGAAAGCGAGCTCCATGAGAGCAGGGGTGTTTCTCTCTGCTCCCTGTCATTGATGAGGTCGCAAGCATGGTGCCATGTGCATAGTAAGCGCTCAACAGATTTTTGCTGAATAACTGAATATTTGCTCCTGTGGGTCCCACTGCCTGCCTGCCAACCTTGTTCCCTTTCCTCTGTGAATTTTGTTCATTCTTTAAGGCCCAATTCAAAGGTTACCTCTGTTACGAAACTGGCCCTGCCTTCCCAATTGGTCGTCATCTTTTCCTCCCCTCTGTATGGTGTTTAGACCGTTAGCACACATTACTCAAGGGCTTCTCATCTCTTTTGATTATGAGTCTCCTAAGAGCGTATTGCCAGCGGAGTCTTTAGCAAATAGAGACTCTTTAATAAATGTTTGGTTTCTTCACTTCTTAGTTGTATTTCCATGAACAAAATGCATTGCTTCCCTGATGCTCAGCCACCTCTCTTCTCCAACAAGGAGAAATAGAGTTGTGAGGGTAACGTTTGAGGGACATCCTCAGAAGGTGTCAAGTGCCGTGTAAATGTTAGAGATGATCATTTTATTTTAACATCACATCACGTTCTTACATCAGAAACCTTCGAACGATTTCCAGACCCCACCACAGGTTTCTGGATAAAGACAGTCATCCTTGTACCAAAGTGACCCCGGGTTTGGCTTTGAACTTGCTGGTAACTGCATAGGTCATTTCCATTTCAGCTCTCCCCCCTCCTCCCAGCCCGCCTGCATATTGTCTCCTGGAATCTTTTTTTCCAGCTGTCCCCTGGGTTTTTGACTGTCATTTTCCTGGCCCTGAAGCTGCATGGGGAGTCAGTTCTGCTTTTAGTCTATCACTCGACTCGCTAATTCTTGACGTCCTCCCTCTCCCCCTTCAACTGATAAATATTTATTATTGGTTTTGTGTGCGAGTCTTCAAGGTTTCACTCTGCCTGACCCCTGTGGTCACTTAGTGATTACATGCACCAGCTGAGGTAATTTATTCACTTTGTTTTGGTGTGAACACGTCCCATGGGTCTTGTAACTGCTGTAATCACTTGACCCTACTGGCTGTTAAATGCCTTAAACACAGTTATTTTAAATTTATAATTGTTTTCATTAAAAATCCCTTATAGTAACTTAGCTGACCTTGCTGTCAGCTTGGCATAATGTGCAAGGGGGGAGAAATGAAAATATTATGATGCAACTAATATAGTACTCATCAGAGATAACACGACAAATCATTAGCTCACCCCACGCATGCTCACTTGGAGTCATGCGAGGAAGATGAACGAGAAGAGCACATAATTGTAGCACTGTCCACGTAATTCAGTTCAGCCATTCCTGCACACGGGGCAGGCCACTGGCCTAGGGAGCGGAAAGTGGAGTGCAGTCCAAGGTAAAGTACCAGAAGGGCCATTAAGGTGTAGACAGCACTTCTCACACCAGTGGGTGGCCCCAGTTGATTAATCATTTTTCAATGAACATTTTTATATTTCTTATTTTTATACTTCTTATTTTGAATCTAATTTCAAATTTCAGAGAAGTTGCAAGAATAACACAATAAACTCCAATCTACCCCACACCCAGATTCCCCAACTGTTAGTTTTGCCTCATTTGCTTTATCATTCTTTCTTTCTCCATCTCCCTTCCTCCCTCCCTCCCTCCCTTCCTCCCTTCCTTCCTTCCTTTCTTTCTTTTCTTCTGAAGCATCTGAGTGTGTGCTACAGATATCAGGCCCTTTACTCTAAATTTTTCAATGATTCTTTCTTGAGAACATGGCTATTCATTTATATTAACCCACTACAGTTTTCAAAATCAAACATAAATTGATACAATTCTATTATTTAATCTCAGATTTTTTTTTAGATTTTGCCAGTTGTCCTAGTAATGTCCTTTATAGCATTTTTTTCTCTATTCTAGGGTCCAATCCAGAATCATGCCTTGCAATCAGTTTTAAAAACCAAACCAAATCAGACTAAATCAAAATACTCTCACTTTCTTACCCTTAAAGAGTGAGGAGGTTATAAAGGAAACTTGACCTTATAAAATTAGCCTATTTATACCTACATTTCTAAGTAATATTATAAGAAGAGTTGTATATTAACTGACAAGATGCCATGCTATGTGGGTGTTTTGTAAACACGTTTGTTATCTCATTCAGTCCTCCGAGCAAACATACAAAGAAGTTATTCTTGATCTGAAGCTACAGATGCTGCATCTACCATAACATAGATCCCCAAATTCTAAAAGGCAGCGTCTGTGTTGATTCCTGCCTTCTTCCACGCATTCGGGGAGGGTGGGCCTCCAGGATCCTAGAGATTCACGGCAGTGGGGACTCGAGTGATGTTATCTTTCTTTCATTTCTAGTTTTTACACTATACTGTCAAAGACCAGAAAATATGTTTACCGTAGAGAGTTATCTAACATGTTTTTTTTTGCTCCGAGAGGTACTGCCTGGTATCTTCATGAATTTTAAAAATTGGTGAAATTCTGAATGAATGTCAAATAAATTAGGTTTGTTTGATGGAAGGCTCTTAGACTGCTGGCCAGAATGTGCCAGAGTGAGATCATAAGAGCTTGGGTAGCCTGGCTGATGGCACTGGAAACTTGCACACTCAGATTTTCTGTGTGTTTCTGGTGTGACTAAGTTAGTCCTGATGGAAACTTGAAGGCACAGTCCAGAGCTATCGATGGAAGCCTTCCTACAAAGACAGCTTGGTTAGCAGCATTCATAATTTAGCCTAAAAGGGGGGGAATTCATTTTGAAACTCAGATCCTTACTCTTGGTTATGTTTTTGTTTATTCTTGTTGTTTTTCTATTTTATTACTTGGGGAAGGAAATGGGAGTAGTTTTGCATTTTCACTTAAATTTTTTTCCAGTCTTTCCAATATGTTGTTCCTGATCAGGACTGCTGCTTGTCCATAAAGTGCTTTTGTACAAAGTGTGAAGAGGTATCTTCTGAACCTGGTGGGTATGTGCTTGTTGAAAAGCACACAGCTCCCACTCACCCCCTTGGCTTTGCTCTTTTGCAGTCAACAGCCTTTGCAACCATATACAGCAACCTTCAATTAGTCTTCTATTTTGATTTGCCCCCCCCAAATGAACGTTCTCTTTGTTTGCTTTTTTTCACGTTTTATTACCTATCTTTGGATAATGTTTTTAGACTCAAATTTACTTGTCACCTTGTAACCTTTTGATAATGTAATATATGCCATTTTTATGTACTGTATTTTGAAATGGGGGATTTAAGGCATTTGTTTTTAGCATTTGTAATAGTCCATAAAACATACATAATTGTAAAAAATATATATAAGTTCTTAATTAAAATATCTCTTTCTAATTTTGAAAACTAGAGGAGACTTTTATAATCTTCCAGATAAGAATTACATTGGGGAAAAACTTCTTTTTGATTACACTACCTGTACTTCCTAGTTCTTTTCACATTTGGAGTTTGTTTTAAAACCTATTTTGTTACATCGAAAATGAATAATTAAGCAGCTAACTATAACATGCATTATTGATCTATCAGATTTAGATGTTATCACAGAAGGTTTTGTGTGCACTATGAAACTGAAATAAACTTTTTTCCTGGTATTTCTTAAATTCTTCTGGTTCTTCCTGAAACTTCAGGAGCAGGAAAGAGAGAGCACATTTTTTTTCTTCTAATTTCAGGGTAAAGTTGTACATTAAACTGTGTTGTCTCCCTTCGTTCTGCCATTGATATGAATCTCTACTTTGTATTTTTCTACTAATAAAAAAAATTATTTTGTATTTTTGTATTTTTCTCCTTTGTTTGAAAATAAGGTTGGGAGATAAACTTTCCTATTTTGAGGAAACTAAACATGCCTGTGAGGACAGACATCTGATATAAAACATACAACTTCCAAAGCTTTGATTTCTCTGTAAAATACTGAGAATGAGATTGTTAATTCTTTACCTATAGACTCTGAATTATTTCACATTACACAGTCTTTTGTGATTCAGTGCCTGCCGTATATCAAAGACCTATGCATTTATTTCCCTTTATCATCTGCATTTGGAATTGATAGTCAAACAAAAGCCTGTAGTAATAGTCTTAGTGGTGGTGACAGTGGTGGTAGTCCTAGTGATTGGACTAGTGTTACTAGTAGGAACGGTGGATGGGTTCGCTGTACTTTGTGAGGTCCTTGGGGGTTTAAGAAACAAAACTGATAGTTGCATAGTTTCATATTCTTCATTTTATGAATCCTTCCTTCACAGAAAGCCTGGATTTAGAAAGCAATGTAACACAAAGCCTAAAAATGACTTATATTGAGTTGACAGATGAATCTCTAAACTTGAATATGTAGCATTGTGAAAGTGAGGAAACTTACCATTCTTCTATAAAAATAGGCAGAAACCAAAAATACATGTATGTCTTTTGTGGTGCAGATATAGGTTTTGAGTCTGAATGTTTTGTTCTTTTTTTTTTTTCTTTTTTTTTTTCTTGCGATACGCGGGCCTCTCACTGTTGTGGCCTCTCCCGTGGCGGAGCACAGGCTCCAGATGCGCAGGCTCAGCGGCCATGGCTCACGGGCCTAGCCGCTCGCGGCATGTGGGATCTTCCCGGACCGGGGCATGAACCCGTGTCCCCTGCATCGGCAGGCGGACTTTCAACCACTGCGCCACCAGGGAAGCCCAGGATGTTTTGTTCTTTGGAAAGGCCGCGTGAGGGTTAGGGGTGAGGAAGGGTGTGATTTCCACCTTCACAGCTGTTTGCATGTGCAATTCCTACTCCAGCTAAAGCCCTCTTGTCCAGTGTGACGGGG
The DNA here is from genome assembly GCF_003676395.1 of Aethalodelphis obliquidens. Taxonomy (NCBI): domain Eukaryota; kingdom Metazoa; phylum Chordata; class Mammalia; order Artiodactyla; family Delphinidae; genus Aethalodelphis; species Aethalodelphis obliquidens. The sequence goes on from NW_020837958.1 coordinate 17,396,859, forward strand.
ACTGGAAAGTGTGCAATTAATCAAAAAGTCAGCTAAAGCGGGAAACTATAACTGTGATAAGCATGTAGCTAAATATTTTTATTTTAACTTGAAACCTACAGATGTTCACGTTTTGGCCAGTCTTCTGATCTATAGCTGCCGTGTCTGAAGGCTTTTCTTTGAATATAGACATTGTGATTCGGAAACTGCACTATCATTCTTAGGTAAATCACACATATACTTTATCACCTTTATCTAAAATGTATCATATTTATCACATTTCCACTGTATTTATTGGTGAGTAAGAACGAAAACTTACTTGCAAAACAATCTGAGTGCAGAATAGTTCTAGATTATGATGATTCTTTTCCCCTCACTTTTTAAAGTGTTGTCATATACCCTCATGCAACAGTGAATTTATACAGTCTTTTAATGTTCATATCTAGTCGTTTTAAGTCTCCTGGAAGTATTTTATACATGGTTTTAATAAGGTCAGTTTGGAAACTCGTTTCTCATGACAGGAAGAAGAAGGATCATGGAACTTGTTAAGGTGGTTCCTGCTATCCTCTTTGATTAGATGATTATGGTAAAAAGTACAGCCAGCATAAACTAGTTTGGGGATAAAGGCATGTAACTCTGGGATGCCGTATGTTGGAGCAGAAGTGCACAGGGGTCGCCAGGGATAATTGTGACTGTTATTAGTCAGTGCACTGTGGGCAGCAGCCAGTGTGTGTCTCGGAGGGACTAGAGAGTGTCAGTTAAAAGAGTCTAGGATTTCTGGAAATATCTAAAACAGAAACTATGTGCAGTTTCTGTTAGTTGTTTTGTAGCTCATGTAGGTAAAAACTTACCTCAGACGTAAGTTTTTATTCTTATGGATGGTCTCTTTGCCTGCCTTACAAATGTTAAAAAAAAAAAAAAAAAGGTCATTGGGAATTCCCTGGCTGTCCAGTGGTTAGGACTCCGTGCTCTCACTGCCGAGGGCTTGGGTTCAATCCCGCAAGGCGCGCGGCACGGCCAAACAAAAAAGGTCATAGATACAGCTTAGTGATACGGAGCATGCGTGTGTTCACAAGTCGGTGTATCTGGGTGTGTCTTTCATTTTTATTATACATAAGCCAAAATGCATTACAGAGTAAGATTCCATAGTCTGAGGGGTCTGGAAAGAACTTGAGTTTTAAGAAGGGTCCAGTCTACTGGAAGTATTTTATACATGGTTTTAATAGTCAGTTGGGAAACTCGTCTCTCATGACAGGACGAAGAAGGATCAAGAAACTTGTTAAAGTGATTCCTGCCATCCTCTCTTAGTTTTCTTTGTCGGGATTAGAGCAGGTGAGGTCTGAAGTTGTCCATGCTTATAGAACACGCTCTTTCCCCTTGCATTGGCACCCTGCTCCGTCACCTAAAGAGTAAGAGAAACACACCAAATGGTCAAGAACTCAGGCCACACAGGCAGGCTCATCCTTCAGAAAGGTTTGTACTACTTCTAGACTTGGTTAGTTCAGAGTTTCTGAAGTGTGCTTGGTTCATCAAATATGCAGTATGCAGGATTCTGCACATCCTTTTTAAAAATTTAACAAAGTTCCTCAGTAGTGTTGGTTTTAAAAATCTCTTCTACCATATGTGTATGTTTGAATCCATCCTTTTTCAAAATGTGTGCTTGTGGTATTAAGAAAATAGGCCAGGTGTTCGTAATACTGTTTGTGTATATTCTGGTGTCAAATATAGATGCACACCAACTAACAATAGCTGTAAAGATGAAATCTTGCACAAGCTGTGCCCTGTCTTCACAGTCAGCAGGAACAATGCTTTTGGGCTCGAAGAGAGGCTTTATCACCGAGGAGGTGTGTGTAGGAGTCTGTTAGCTCAAGAAGTGGGGAGGGGGAGGTGCTACAAATTTTAGTATAATGCATAATGTAGAAAGAAATTTTATCCCATCATAAAGATTAGCGGGCTGTGTAATTCAATTTAAAATTGGTCGGTGTGTCCTGACCATTATAATAGCCTTTCTTTTTTTTTGTTTTATCGCCATTCCATTATTTTAGGTTGTACGCCAATGTAGAATGGAGCATACAGCTGAACCATAGTAAGTCTCTTTCTGTGGTTCCACCCATTGGAGAAATTGTTGGTGAATGCAAGAGATTATCTTAAAATGAGTTAAGAAAATGCTTGCTCAATTGAATGCCTCCTTGTTTTCTTTCTTACTTTTTTTTTTTAACATAAAATGAATTTCTTCTGGGCAAGCCACCATTGAGAGTGAAATTCTTTTAAAAGCATTTGCTGGACACAGGGCTTGGTTCTCAAAACTCCAGCGTTAGCACTTATCTGCAGTATCATAGGCATTACTGTGCCATTGAAAACCAAGATTCAGTAGCTTATGTTAATGCAAGACTGACAGACCCACATCTGATGGCAATTACCCATACTGGGGGGTTAATAAATGTTCTTATAATTACTATCTTTATTTTCTTTATTACAAGAAAAATGGGCAGCTTCCTAAGCCGTACCTCCTGCTTCTTGCTCCAGTCTTGGTGACTTGCTAATTAACTGTTTTGGTTCCAGTGCTTCATGGGCTCTGCTGAGTTTAATATTCATGTTAGGGAAATGCTAAATTCTTTGGCCAAAGTAGTAGGAAAAAACTAAATTGCATTCAGCAAACATTTATCCAAGTGCTCGTTATGAACAAGAAACGAGGAGCTAGAGTAATAATGAGACTTGGATGCACCAGAAGAGTGTATGGGAGATGAATGCATAATATTTTCACATCTCTTTTTTCTTCTAGTTGTAAAAGATCTTAATTTTTATCCGTGTTCTTAGGGGATTTCAGCCCTGAAGCACTTTGTTAAGAAGGATCTTCATGCCACATCCAGACTCAATGGGAAAGACATCGTGATCAGTTAGCAATGTTTGCCATGTTGTAGGATGGGGAGATGGTTACACACATACCATGTGTTTACAGGTCCTGGTTTAGTGTCATTCATCTTTTATCAAACTCATGTTCTCTGACCGTGATAGACAGAAAATGAATGCCTGCTTTATTTTAACTCTCTGCCCAATCCAGACTTTCAAGTATCTCTACTAGAAAGTTCCTGAAATGACTGTGGCCTTGGCTTGGTGGGATGTTTAACTGTCTTCCACATTGTAGGCAGTTTCATGTCTGTTGCTAGAGGTTCTTGGTGTATCATGGGGCAAGTTGGGGCCATTATGTGAATCAGGAAGTCAAGAAGACAAGAAAACACAAAACTTTGTGTTCTGTGGGATTTAGGAAGCAGATTAATTTTGATTTATGATCCTAATCTATAAAGAATCAAGGTTATCTAATCACTCTGATAGGAGTTAACTTTTGAGCTTTTTGCATACTTACTTAAAAAGGCGTTAATAGACCAACTCAGTTTATCCTGTTATGTCCCCCAAATCTTGGGCAGCTCACTTTTCCCCCGTTCCCTATCTCCTAAAACTGACTGCTTATCCCAGGTAGGTGGTTAAAAATTCAGATTCCTGGAATCTAGCTCAGACATATTGAATCAGATTCTCTACTGGTGAGTCTGAATAATTGGAGTTTTAATGAACTCCTCTGTGGCTTTCCTGCCAGTCCAGTGCCACCATTCTCACTTATGACAGTGTCCCATGGTCAAGTTCAGGGATACGTTCTGCAAACTCTCATCACCCTTAACAATAGGCCATTCTTTTCCATTGTGATCTCTGTTTAATTCAGTTACCTCATCTGTAAAAGGGGATAATAGTTCTCACTCCATAAGGTTGTTCTAAGGATTAAGTAGGTTAATGTATAAAGTTTTTTAAGGCAGAGCCCAACAGAGGGTAATGTTTTGTGTGTCAGTTCTAAACCTCATAATGGTCATCATCATTTGATTTTGTTTACTGTTATCAGGATCCCTTACTAGGCTGTTGTAAGGAGGAATAGAAGGTATACAAACAGTATTATTTGGGAGAATGATTATGAATTAAACATGTGGACATATAAACATAGTGAGTTGCATCGGTTAGGAGGCTTTTGGCTGCAAGAAACAAAATAGCTTAAACAACAAGAAGCTTGTTATACAACAAGAAGTTTGGGAGAAAAGCATTTTTCGGGATCTGGTAGTTCAGGAATTCTTTCAGTCTTCCTTTCTCAGCTTCTCCTATGCTGTTAGTCTTGCTACTAAGGTTGGAGAGTAACTGTTGAAGTACCAGGCATAGAATGAAGGCCATTTCCTCCTTGTATTGTCTCTTTGTACAGGTGGTGACCCTTTCTCAGAAGCCCATCAGCAGATTGGCCCTCATGTCTCATTGGCTAGGACTGGGTGACATGCACCTTTTTAAACCAATCACTGGCAAGGGAAATAGAATTGCTGATTAATCAAGATCCACTTGCCTGGGTCTTCTAAGAATAGGCCCTTCTTTCTTGAGCTCATGGCTTTGGGGGGTGGGGGGGGGAGACAAGAGGGGTGAATATATGAACAAAATTGGAGGCTCTGCTATCTTGGAAAGCTGGGGTGAGGATTTGAATAGACCATCAACAGTGTCTGCTTCATGAGTCAAATAATGAAGGATCTTCGGATGGCACCTTGGAGAGAGTCACCTACTATTTTCCTAGAATAGAGTTCATTTAGTATGACTTACTGTAATTCAGGAGACAGCTGTTGTGTCATGGCAAGCTGGTGACTGAGACGCCTTGTGTAACACTTAAAATGTCATGCTTATCACCTGTTTCCTATTTTCATCTTGAAACTTTTTACTTTTCTCTTTTCCTTTTCCTTTGATTCTTTTTCTCTTTTCTTTCTTCTGTTTCATCTCTTGCCCTTTGCATGGAACAACTACCAGGCCCCATATATTAAACAGGATGATTGGCTTCTAGTCACCTATGTCTCTTTCCAGTAGAAAAGAGAGAAGATTCCTGTTATGCAGTCAGATTCCAAAACTTTGAGAGGCTCAACCCATAATCGTGTATTATGTTTGATGGCTGGCTGTTAAATTAAGCTGTAGCTTAATTTTCTTTCTCTCTTACCCATCTAAACTTGACCTGTCAAGATTCTTTTGTTTTGTTTTGGTTTTTTTGCCGTACGCGGGCCTCTCACTGTTGTGGCCTCTCCCGCTGCGGAGCACAGGCTCCGGACGCGCAGGCTCAGCGGCCATGGCTCACGGGCTCAGCTGCTCTGCGGCACATGGGATCTTCCTGGACCGGGACACGAATCCGTGTCCCCTGCATCGGCAGGCAGACTCTCAACCACTGTGCCACCAGGGAAGCCCCTCAAGATTCTTAACGATAGCACAGGGAGTATCCTTTTAATAATCCAGATGAATTAGTTGTCACCATCAGCTGGTCATCAAGAGATGGAAAGACCCGTTGGAATCTGAACCCACTGATATAGGGTAGCAAGGATGCCTGTTAAACCCTCAGTAAAAGAGACATGCACAGCAGTCAAACCCTGGCAAAAGCAAAAATAAAAGCAAGAACAAATGGAAATGAATGATATCATTGTTCAATTCTAGTGGTTTTGAGCTCAGTTTCCTTTATAGGTGAATTAGCCTGAACTAATTCCGGCTAGTAGCCTGGTAGACTGAGGACTCCCTCTGCCTCTGGACAAGAACGAAAGTAGGACAAGAGGCCTCCAATACCCCTCTTGCTAGGGTCATGTTGGCCACTGAGATCCTACCTAGTTGCTAGAAGATGCAAAGAAAAAGTGGAAGTGAGAAAAGAGAATATTTTTCCTTAAGATCATGGCCCGCTCAGACCTAGAGAATCAGAGTCTCCCAGGAGGGAGGCTGGAATCTGATTTTTTTTTTTTAACTCCCTTCCTAATTCAGGACATCAGACAGGTTTGGAAGCCACTGGCCTAGAGTAACTATCTCAGACCTTCTAATGATTAAAATGTTTGCACGATCTGACTTCTAGGGCAGTGATTTTTCAGCTGTGTTACAAGGGGCTAGCAATGGGGCCCGAGGGGGCAGAACTCTACCTCTCGCCCCCCACCTTCAGGCTCTCTTCAACTACAGCGGACGCATTTTGACTCTTGTTCTTTAGTTCAAGCTTCTTTATAAACTTTTCTTTGAACAAAGTTTTCCCTTCGCTCCACTTGTTCCACCACACAACAAACAAAAATGATCTGCTTCTGGACCAAGACACAGGCTGATACGACTTCCTGTAAAGCCTTGTCCACGGCACCTTTGGAGAGCTGAGAGAAATCCTATTAAGGTCTTGAAGGCCTGAGGTTGCATGAATAGAACATGGAAAGTCAGTGGTGGCCAAGTAGAATGACCGTGGCGGGGGGGAGCAGAGCCCCTGTCAGGAGTCAGCCCTAGTCCTCCCCTCCCCCAGCTCAGCGCCAGTCAGCACAGTCTTCGCGGGACAGTCTGTTACCTCCTGTTTGGCATCCCTTCAGTTAAGCCATCATGCTATAGTAAACCTCAACTACCCAGAGCCCAGTTCCCTCTAATGGGATTTTTAAGATGACCAAGGTAAAGCCTAAGAAAATAAGCAAATACATTAGCTTTGTTGAACTGCTCCCAACCACCCCCAGACAGCAGCAATAACTCACTTGCAGGGTAATGTGCACATCTAGCCCCATCTTGTACCTTTTTACCTCCTGCATGGCTGCTTCACCATCAGGCCCTTAGTATGCTTGTCTTCCCGGGGCAGGAAGTTGAATAAACACGTTTTAGAAATATTTTAGATCACATGAGTAGGTTTAAAAAAATATTCTCTAGTTAATTTTCCACTAATTGACAATAGAAGATGGGTGTTCTCATGAAAATTGAGATCTTAAAGGAACCACGTGGTTGATATACTCTTCTAAACATAGCGCGCACCCGCGCGCGCGTGAGTGGGTAAGCATGCATGAATGTGCTTCCTGCTTCCTTACATTATGTTACACATGATCAGGGAAGTCTATTTCTTATGTATCTTATTATTGGAAAAGGGCTGGGCAGACTGAAAATGTCCAGTGATCTCCCTCAAAGACACCATCCTTGATTGCCGTATCTCAGTAGATTTCCTCTGTTATTCTCTGTCATAGCACCTGCTAATACCCTTCCTAGGACTTACCATAATCTGAGTTACATGAGTGGGTATTTACTGCTTTATTGTCTCTTACTCCCAGCTGAGTTTAAGCTCCATAACAGCGGAGACCTTTTCTGTTTTGTGCATCATTACGTCAAGCACACTGCCTGTCATACACTAGGACCCCAGGGAATAGCTGTTGAATGTCATAGGGAGACTGACCATTCCATGGGCATTCGGGACCCTATTTCATCATCAGATCTCATTCTAACTTTGAGAGGGTCAGGGATCTAATGAGATTTAATGGGATCTAATAGGATTTCTTTCCCCCAGGGCTGCTGGATTAGGAAATCAGGTTGTGACCCGACTTTGCAAGAGCTTTGAAATGAGCCCAAAGGGAAAGGAAGCCACAAAGTGGGTGAATCTAAGAATGTGGCGTTTAAAGTGAAATGCCACACTACAGAGTTAAAAAGTAAGAAGAGATGAACCCGAAGAATTGAAATCTGGCCAGACCTTCCTTCAACTTTACAGTCTTTGGATGGGTTTGAATAGCAATAGTTGTAGTTCTCTGTTGTGGGGGATTGTCAGACCCTGCAAAAATATCTTCTTTTCCTGCTAGTGTATCTAATCTCTAGTTTCTGGCTAAAACACTCCAAAAGAATTCATCTCAAGAAAGTAGTCTTTTTCAAAAAATTTTGACTGCCATTTTCAGCATTTAAGAATCAATGATACTGCTTTTACCTCCCACTCTGAAGAGAATAATCCTAGTGAAAAATGCTAGTATTCCAGAGACGGACAGACATGAAATACCATGGTTGAGATGAGCCTATGTGTTATAAAAATATCAATCTAGAAAATCTTTTGCTCAGAGCCTTGAGAAATCATCTTGGTATTTTATGTGAAAAAGGGGTGCTGCATTGGCTGAGAGTCAACAAATGTAGCTCCTTAGCTACTGAAGGAAAAAAATAAGTAAAAATGTCGATGTTGCTCTCATGGAAGATCTTTACTGTTGGGTTTCATTAAAGATGCTTCAGCAATAGTGTCAGAGACAGAAGAAAAGTTTGGAAGGATAGTGGTTGGATTCAGAGCAGTCATTTCTTTTCTATTTCTTTCTCTTTTTTTTGTTTAAGATTTTTTGATGTGGACCATTTTTAAAGTCTTTATTGAATTTGTTACAATGTTGCTTCTGTTTTATGTTTTGGTTTTTTGACCCTGAAGCATGTAGGATCTTAGCTCCCCAACCAGGGATCGAACCCACACCCCCTGCATCGGAAGGCGAAGTCTTAACCACTGGACCGCAAGGGAAGTCCCAGAGCAGTCATTTCTATTAAGTTACTCTCTGATTTAAGCTCACAGTTAAGGTGGCTAAACAGATGCCCTTATGGATCAAATGAAAGAAAATAATCTTAAACTGTAAGAGTAGAAGTTTAAAAAAGAACAGGAAAGAGTATCCCAACAATAAACTCTGAGCAGTCCTGAGTGTCCATGAGATATGAAGAAATTAGTGGCCATATGCCCGGGGGTTATTGGTTGGTCCTTGCAGGTAGTGGCAGATCGACTTTAGTCAGGATTCATGATTGTAGGCACCGTCTTCAGAAAAGCCTCTCAGTTTTTCAGAACCTGAATTCCCTAATCTTTAAAGCAGATCATTTAAATGATCTCCAACTCAAAAACTCTGACCCTGCCATTGTATGATGTGGTAGAGAAGGAGAGGATTGGTCTGCAAAATAAGGAGTTTCACCTTGCACAAACTCACTGGGTGACCTGAGTTGTTTAAACTTGCTGGGTCTTAGTTTCTTGTTCCATGGAAGGAATGATTCTGATCTCAGATGACTCGCCTAGGTTGGAATCTCAGCGAGCCTGGAATTAGAGGATAAGAGGTCAGGAGCACCCTGCTGCCTCTTGATTTTCTGTTGGAAGCAAAAGGAAAAAGCTGGCCCTACAAGTATGTTAGCCAGGATTCTTTCATCTGACCCAGTGACTTGGGGGCCTGAGAAGATGCACACACATGTCCTGTTTGGCTTGGTCAGTAGACTCATTCGTGAAGAGTGGCCTCTGCAAAGCCAGCTGTCAAAACATCAGTGATTTGCCTGAGGGGCCTAGGAGGGAAAACGTTCAGATGAAGGGATACAATGAAGAAGAAATATAGGAACCTTCCTCAAATAATGAATGGCTGTTGCATTAACTCCACTATTGATTATCTCCTCTGAGCTCCCTAATCCTGGGAACAAAGGCTGGAAAAATCTTTAAACGAATAGTGTTAATCATGCAACAATAGTAATTCCCTTCTCTTTTGAAATCGAAGCATTATTTGCGTGATGTGTATAGCTTATTCATTCATTTATTTGTCCATTTATTTGTTTACCCATTCAACAAATTTGAATCCTTACTACGTGCAGACCAGTCTCTTTGCTTCCATCTGCCTTCCCCAACAAAAATTCCCTTATAACTGATTTTTAAAATCAGATTTGGTTTCTCAATGACAAATGAATAGAATATCTTGTGATGGATATATCTGGTGCCATCTTAGGATAAAATAAAAATAGGATTTGTAACACTTTAAGGCCATCTGGAGTCCAAAACTGAGATACTAGGTACTCATATTCACATTATCCTTAACCAGGATAAAATTATTTCTTCATTCATTCATTTGATAAATAATTATTGAAGCCTGCTGGGAATGCAAAGAGGAATGGAATAGAGTCTGACCCTCCTGAAGTCCGTAGTCAGGTGGGAAAGAGCCCTGTAGACAGATCCTTCGTTCTATGAACTGCAAGCACTCGGCAAGCTCAGAGCCCAGAATACGAGTGGAGGGGTGACTAATGGGGGCCAGGTCACGAAGAGTTGTACACATCACACAAGTGACGTGTTTGGAGTTTGGCTTTTTGTCTGTAGGCAATAACAGGGAGTCTAGGAGGATTTTAATGTGCGTGACTGTGTAAGTGAACAGAGGAACATATGTGAATAGTTTTCTATTCTGATAAGATCACCTTAACATTAGTGTGTAGGATGGATTAAGCCTTATAAGAAGGTATATTAGTTTGCTAGGGCTGTCAACAAGATACCACCGACTGGGTGGCTTAAACAACAGAAATTTATTTTCTCACAGTCTGGAGGCTAGAAGTTTGAGATCAAGGTGTCTGTAGGTTTACATTCCCCTGAAACCTCTCTCCTTGGCTTTCAGATGGCTGCCTTCTTGCTGTGTCCTGACATGGTTCTCCTCTGTGCATACACATTCCTGGTGTCTCTCTGTGTGCCCTTATTTTTTTTTTTTTCTTATAAGGACGTCAGTCAGATTGGATTAGGGCCCATCCTATGGCCTCGTTTTAACTTAATTACCTCTTTAAAGACCCTATCTTCAAATACAGTCACATACTTGAAGTACTGGGGGAGAGGGCTTCAACATAAGAATTTTAGGGGGACTCAATTCAGCCCATAAAAGAAGCAAACCGAAAGGTAGGGAAATCCACACCTTGTCAGAAGGCATGGATGTGTGCGATAAGGGACAGTAATGGACATGTATTTTAATGAACAATTTAAGGCTAAAGCAGTATGTATTCATTTGACTTCAAATGTTCAGGAATAGGGACCCTCATAGAACAAGACCACCTGTGCTTTTTTTTTTTTTTCATTTTACTGTCTTGTTGCGAACAGTGTTCCACAGACGGTATGTTCTCCAACTGTGGCCTGATTATCTGGATTCCTTAAAATATTTAATTGAATCATTTAAATGAGAGCTTTAAAAAACACCTTATGCTTTAAGCATACTACTTATGAGAAAACAGATTTAAGAAGACACGATGCAAATTTGTCTCTTGAACTGTAGCTTTAAAATGCTGGGGGCTAGATCTCAAGAAACTAGTAAACTATAATGTCTCAGTCCATTCAGGCTGCTATAACAAAATACCACACACTGGGTGACGTATACGCAACAGAAATTTATTTCTCACAGTTCAAGAGGCTGGAAAGTCCAGAATCAAACATGGTTGAGTTCTGGTGAAGGCCCTCTTTGTGGTTCATATATGGTGTCCTCTTTCTGTGTCTTCACATGGTGGAAGGAGCAAGGGAGTTCTGTGGCTTCTCTTTTATGAGGGCACTAATCCCATTCATGGGGTGTCCACCCCCACCCACATGACCTAATCACTTCCCAAAGGTGGCACCTCCAAATACCATCACATTGGGAATTTCAATATATGAATTTTGGGGGGGACACAAATCTTCAGACCATAACATATGAGTAAAGAAGAAAAATATAGAAAGTGAAATAGACCTCCAACTCTACTTCCTGGAACCTTGGGCCCCAAGGGCCATGATGGACTTTCCAGAAATCCTTTCTTCCTGAGAAATTATACCACATATTTTGTACTGCTTCATCCCAAAGGGGAGGCTTGGGGCATTAGGCCACAAAGCTCTTCCCAAGAGAAGAGGTCAGAGACTGTTGGAACTAGTATTTCAATGAAACCGAAACCTTATCAGCAGGAGGCTTCATGATGTTGTACTACCCAGCAAGTCTTCTTTGTAACTTCCGATTATCTGGAGTTCTTAGTAGAAAATTTTGCCAGCTGAGGGGTGGGGGAGAAGCAAAAATGGAAGAGGAATGCGATCTTCGTTCTCTCCATCTCATCACTGTCACTATTGATCAAAATAACCTTCCCTGAGAGATTTCTCTTAAGTTTTTACCCTTGGAAGGCTTCATTAAAATTTTGAAATATAAAATGGGAAAAGTCGATTTTATTGGATCCTAAATTTTGCTCTATGTGGCTTCCTGTCCAGAGTGCAAATTATTAAAATTGACATAGAATGTGTGTGCAAGGTAATATCATTTTTTATAGACTCTTTTCTAAATTTCAAGATATCCGTAGAGTGGATTAGATTATATAGCAAGTGGGCACTCTGAAAAGAAAATAGAATTGTGTATTGATGCTTTCAGAAATATTATTTGATGGCAATGAAATATTCTCTGAGATTCCCTTCAGAGGGGAGAAAATGGAGTTTGTTTGCAGTAATTGCATTTTCTAGCATTTGCTCTCACACTTTCCAATATAAGCCGATTGAAACCTGTGATCTGGTTTTGCTTATTGGCAAAAGTACCAGGTAAATTCATCTGTGATGCATTTAAAGAAGATGCTTTTGAAAGTTTGGAAATTGAGATGGCTTTTTCTTATTAGATTTCAAGAGTATTAGGGTTCATTTCTATATTTTAGTCTAATGTAATATTAGCCAAATATGTTCTTTTTCAATTTAGTTTTAATCAAGTTCTAGAAGACCATTTTCATCTAGCCCCAGTGGTGCTGTTAAGGCAGAGATTTTATTTCCACTGTCAACCCTCTGTTCTGGCTTCTGTGGACCAGCCCCTTGGAATCACTGCACACTGAAATCCTGCATTCATCTGCCCAAACATTGTTTCAGCATGCAAAAATCATAGTAGCTATTACAAAAAAGATTTTTTTTATTATTACTTGTGGGGTTAAAGTGGGGAGAGAATCTAAAAAGCCTCTAAAATTGTTATTATTTTTTAAAGATGACCTTTATGCCAGCATTATTTTTATTTGATTTTTTACTATACTTAATGGTTTAAAAGGCACACACATAGGATTTGTATTTGTTCCTCTAATTATTCAGTAGAGTAATTGCCACTTGGTTTGTAATTATTGCTGGAAGGAACACCTTTTTCTTAGTTGCTTTTTTAAAGGCTTTGTGGGGAAAAAAATCCCAACATATTGTTTTTCAGCTCACCATAGACTTTGTCAGTCAACACTACTAGTTTGTTAAAGATACTCATTGAATACTCTTTTAAGATGGTAAGAAGTAGGAGATGAACCCCTTATCTCGAATGAAGTTACAATGCAGAACAAAGACAGGATAAAAATAATGATAATAATAATAATCGTCCTTTATGTGTCAGTTTTATATTAAGTTCTTTATCAATCTCACTCAGTCTGCATGTCCACTCTGTAATGTAGGTTGTGCAATTATACTTATTTTTTCTGATGAGTAATATGAAGGTTAAATAGCATGTTTTGAGTTTCAGTTTCTCAGGTAGTAAGTGACAGAATCAGAAACTTGGTCCTGAATCTGTCTGACTCCAAAGCCCATGATCTCTCCATCATGCCATTATTTCTACATTCTATTATGCTCCAGTGATATAAACATGTACACGGCTGGTTGAGATGAGACTTGACAATGTTGTTACCAATTCTTCCTGTGACTATCCAGTGAAATCCTGATTTGGATCCAGTTTTCTGAAACTTGAGGAAGTCAACTGAAGGGTCTTGAGGAGATAGTCTGATTGTTTCAGATCAGATTTGTTGTATTTGTTGTATCAGTCTCTTTCAACAAGCCAAGGCTCTCATTTGTGAGGAAGAGTTTGGACAAAATAAACAATGAAGAGACTACCCATGGTTCATAGTAATAGTCAGATGGTAATACTCAAGTATAATTGGAGCCATGCTTCCTTGGACAGTTACCATCACAGCTTTACATATAGAACATGCCATGTTGGTCTGGGAAGCAACTTAGAGGTACTCAGTTGGGAAACAAGGAGGAGATTGTCATTCATTTTTAATACCTTGTGGTAGTAAAGTGTATGAATATGTGTGTGTGTTTGTGTGTGTTGTGTGTGTTAAGTCACAGAAAGCTGTGTTGGAATAAGGTTATGGTTGAGACGAGAATGCATGCAAACAAGCTGCTGCTGAGTGGCACTCAAATCTCTGAGATGTTTCCAGGTCCATAATAATTATGGGTACTAATGGCCTTGTGGTTTACACTTCTTAGTCACGTTACCTGTCATCAGTGCCGTATACTGGTGACTACTCGAGTCCAGAGGGGGGTCTGCTTTCCCGGGTGAGGGATGGACTTTGTGGATTTAGGCTTATAACATCTCCTGATGCCTTGTGATTCTTTTTATGGAGGAGGCTGAAGAGGAGGAGGGAGCATTTCAGCTGTGGCTTCTTAACACTAGCCCTAATTCCTGCAGCAGACCACTGGGCATTCACTCAGCATTCCTTACTTTCTCCTGGGTTTCCGGCTCAGCCTTGACATTATTGTAATATAGTTTTCTGTGTTTAATATTTCTTAGACTTGGTTTCCCATTGCAAGCATGGAAGAAACCCTAATGCATGAGTTTCAGAGGAGAAGGTAGCAGTCTGAACCTGCTGTGTGGCTCCATCAGCAAGTGTGAGTATTAACGTTAGAGCTGTCAGGACTTGTGAAAATTAATGGAGCCTGACGGGGGACAGACTGAGGTCAGAGACGGAGCTTGCCCTGATTGAATGTTTCTGGTGGCTTTGCAGCCGAGGCAAGTGAGTGCAAAACCGTGGAGCCGAGAGGGAGTGCTGGAGGTCCATTCATTTATTTAACATGTAGGCAGTGGGCACCAAATATGTGTCAAGCACTTTTCTAGGTGCTGGGAGCAAAGCAGGAAAAGGTGGGCTGTACCTGCTTCTAGCTTCAGAGCCCTCTCCCTACCTCTAGGCTGGACTCAGCCTTTCTCTGCTGTTGGCCCCCAGCAGTCATCAAGGAAGGAATTTATTAATTTATTTTAATTTTTATTGAAGTATAGTTGATTTTCAGTGTTGTGTGAATTTCTGCTGTACAGCAAAGTGATTCAGTTATACATATATATATATTCCTTTTCATATTCTTTTCCATTATGGTTTATCACAGGATATTGAATGTAATTCCCTGTGCTATAGAGTAGGACGACCTTATTGTTTTATCCATCCTATATATACTAGTTTGTATCTGCTAATCCCAAATCCCAATCCAGGAAGGAATTTAACTGACACATCTCCTTAGTCCATCCCAGAGCCTCATAATTCTTCCATCCTCATAGCCATTGGTATTATTTTTTTTCCTTCCATCCTCCTGCAAAATTTTCTGCTCGGCCAATTTTCAAGCCCAAGTTATTCTTATTTAGTCCTGAGTGGAATAGAGAACCTTCAAGAGTTTAAACATTTCCCTCTCTGCTGGAGTCATGATATTAAAATACAATAATAATCTTAAACAGAAAAAAATGCCTTCTATTATCCACCTTGGGGCTATAACAAGGTCCCTTTATAACGTTGGCATTAGGGAACATCTACAGTGCCCCGCACAGACCAAAGGTTTCAGAAATGTGATTGAATTGCAATATATCTCTTTTGTGTATAACAGTCCCATGATAATAGGTCTGAGTATATATCTGTTTTATTCTTTTGAATCTCAGGAAGTTCATTTTTTCTAGCACATTGGCAAGGGAAGGGGAGCCTGAAGCTTGTGCCCTGTGAGTTGTATTTTCCTGGGCACCTGGGAGCCATTGCAGGTTCTTCTGACTTGTTATCTCTGTGTTGTTTTCTTCTTGCTACATAGTGAGCTTTATTTTATGTGAGTGATGTGCTAGAAATATTTTTGGTTTCCTCATATATTTTCAAAGTCTGGAATTTACGAGTATGGAGGGGAGTGTGCATAGAGATTGGAGATATTTAAATTAATTTGTCACCTTCGTATAAGTAGGTTTTCCTTTACCCAGGAAAGCCAGCAAGTCATGTTTGCTTTGGGATGATCTCCTTCACAAAGAACTACTATTGTACTCTGGGTTTTTTCCCCCTGGGTTTTTAGCAGAAATAAATAGGAGATAGCAGTCAGTTAACCTTGTCTGTCAGATCCCTGATAAAAATTGGGCATGGTGAAGGTGGTATTTGTCGTAAGTCACAACCTGATGGCCATTTTGGTTGCCCCTATTTCCCATACTCCCCATTCATGACGAATGAAGAGTGTGGGGCAGGAGCCAACTCCTAGTAGGTGGCAGGCAGATTCCCAGGAAAAGAAAGTATTCTGGAATGACCTTGGATTCTGATCTGACATGAACTTGAGTTTTCGAGAGGAATACATTCTATAATGATTTTTAAAAATAGGTTGCAGTTGTGTGATAATTTTGATGAACATTACTTTTACTGGTGGGTGCGGGGCAAGGTAGCAAGGAATCGTGTTTGGCCAGAGGAGCGCTTCTATATGTTTATTGTAAAATGCTGATGCACACATGCCCTGGTCCTCACCACTCTCTCTTACTTCTACCTAGTTCAGTTCACATTTTTGTCTTATTTCTCTGGTCCCTGTAGACATTTTAGTTTATTACCTTGGACTTCTATTCTACTGTCAAAGCCTCATCTTATTTCTCATAATACAGTCAACAAGTTTTTAAATTCTGGGACTCTGCGTGACAGTGGACAAAGGAGCTTTTTTCCCTTCTTCTCAAGTCTGTGACCTTCCCTTCCTTGGGTAGGCTCGCAGATTCTTCTGGGAGCTATAGTGCAGCTTCTGCACCCACAGCTGCAGTAACATTTGGGGAATGCCTAACTTGAGCCAGCATGTGTTGTATGAGGAGGACTCATGTAAGAGATAGGTCTTAAGCCAAAGTCCATGAGGCTGTTAAAAATTTGGGCTCACCTCCACTTAGAGGGGTGGGATAGGGAGGGTGGGAGGGAGACGTTAAGAGGGAGGAGATCTGGGGATATATGTATATGTATAGCTGATTCACTTGGTTATACAGCAGAAATTAACAGGCCATTGTAAAGCAGTTATACTCCAATACTGATGTTAAAAATAAATAAATAAATAAATCATGTGTCCAAAAAAAAAAAGATTTGGGCTCACCTGACAGAATACTAGCAGGGGAGGCAAAGAGCTTTTCTTGTCCCACTTTTGCCACCAGCTTGACTTGTAACTTTTCTTAGCAAGTGACAGCACCTCTCTGGCACTCACTCTCTTCATTAGTAAAATTGAATTGGATACATCAGTGATTTTTCTTTTTAATATTTTTAAGCCAGGGCTAACTTTCTTCGAATCAAATCTTTCCCCAAATCGTAAAATAAAGGAAAGCAGTGCTGCTATGGTGAACATGGGAGCAGGCCCCTCCCCTCCCCGCTGTCTCTTTCCTCACATCGCCCTGCTCCAGCCCCGGGGAGGGTTACAGAGCACAGCTTTCAAATCACTCAGGGTGTGAAACATGGGAGCCGCTTTAAGTGACACATTAAATGTCCAGAGTTTGGGAAGGAAAGGAGGCTGACCTTGACACAATCCGCTGTGTGTCTGCTTTAAAGTTGTCACAGCTTTATCAGACATGTGCATAGCCAAAGATCTTAGTTTTTCTTTTTCTGTTCCTCTCTATATACTCATCGAAGAGTACCTTCATCTGATTCTATGAAGATATTAGGGATATTCCAAATGAGTAGTCACTCTTGAGAGAAATAGAATCTGGGCGTTACTTATCACAGGTTACACTATTCATTTGTGAATGAGGGGCCGATCCTGGCCCATTTTTTGGCAATCAGTAAATGTTAGGAGAGATGGGTAACTGGATGTTAGAAGGAGGAAAGCAGTGATGTGTTGAGGGCACACATTTTCAAGGTTAGAAGCACCTCGACAGAGGCAGCTAGGTTTGCATTGTGTATAGGTTGAAGGCCTCGTAGGTCCACCCACCATCACCTCAGATCCAGATATCTTAATGACCCTAGTAATGTTTTTGTTAATTTGAAGGATACATTGGACCATGCCAGTTTCTGCCTTTGGAAAATCAAAGTTTTCTTTTTCATCCCCACATGCTTTTCTTTGAAGGCAATGACATTGTGCAATGTGACCAGGGTGTGATCCAATTTGTGGATAAACTAATATTTTCTTGGTTGGCAACTGGGAAGGGCAATCATTATAATAATTATTATAACACAGCTAATATCTATTGAGTGATGATAAAGTGTGAGAAACTGTGCAAACCTTTACATGCAGTATATTGTTTAATGTGCATCAAACCCTAGGGGTAGTATTTTTATTTTCCCCCCATTTGTATTTGAAGAAACTGCAGTTTAAAAACAGTGTATTGGAGAGGATTTGGCTAGACTGGATTGGAGATGCTTCCTCATATCACTGCTAAAGTTCTGGAAAGAGAATTCCAGAAGCTTGCAGCTGGTAGGCCAAATTAGATGTATTAGAATTGGCCCCCAACTGTGTTTGTTTGTTTTTAATTGAACTAGCAATTCAGGAGGGCTTAAACTTGGAGGACAACCCAGTACTGGTTTAAGCCTTGTCATATAGCTCAAGATGACAAGCCCATTCCTGGAATTCTTTTTAGGAAGTTCCTGGTAAGTCTTGCAGAGGTTCATTCATTCCTTCAACAGATACTTATTGTGTGCCTGCCATATAGGAAGGTATTGAACTGGGAACTTTGGGCCAAACAAGGAACCACAAGCCACAATCCATGCCTACAAGGACCTTACAGTCTAGGAGGAGACAAGTCACATGCAAAGGGTAAAACTAAAAAAATGGAGTAAAATAATAAAGTGCACTGATTATTTACTCCATACCACACATGTGCTTTAGAAGCTTTATGTCATTTTATCTTGAACACAACCTATGAGGTAGATGCAGTTATTATCCCCGGGTTGCTAACGCACCATAGAGGACATAAGGGCTCTGTCCAAGGTCATACAGCTAACATGTCATGAAGCCTGCAGAGGCTCCACTCTTACCCTCTTGCTGCCTCCACAGTTTAAGTTGTAATAAAATTTAAAAATTTGAAAATTAAATTGCAGAGAATAGAAGTGTGACACATGCAGTAAGAAAATATTAAATAATATTCATAGAATTAAAGATGAAGAGGGAAAGTGTAATGGGTCAGCTGAGAATGAGGTGGGACGCAAAGGGAGTTGAGGAAGAAGAGAGGAAAGGAAATACCGGAGAGGGAGGGGGAGAAGGCAGAGTCCAGCATCACTAATCCAGGAAGAGATGCTTTGTCAGACAGGGATGTCACTGCGGAGACATCCATGGAGATGAGGATGGAGAAAAAGGCTTGGCTTTGGTTTTTAGGAGGTTTTTATTGACATTCAGGGAAGCTTTTGGAAGAGTACAGAAACAAAGGCAGATTGCATTGGGTAACTTCTGAGTAGCCATTTATGTCTAAGTTGCTGATTCTAATAGTAGGGTAGCCCATCAGGCAACACAGTCGTGATAAGTGGGCCAAGGTGTGAGAAGTAACAGGGAATGAGGAGGTCTGAAGCAGACTGAGGTCGGTATCGCCTGATTTTTTTATCTTCCAAAAGAAGCCAGAAACCCTGAATTTTTGGTGTGATATTTCCTGATTTCTAAATGTTAGTTCAACTAAGAAAATAAAATAAAACACAGTTGAGGGCCCACTATAATACATCTGTGGGCTGAATTTGGCATACCAGCTGCAAGATGCTAGAATCCTCCTTTCAGAAGTTTAGAAATAAAATGAGGAAGCATCTCAAAGAAGAAGTAAGGTTAGGGATGGTTTAGGATTGCATTTGAGGAGTGTGTGTGTGTGTGTGTGTGTGTGTGTGTGTGTGTGTGTGTGTGTATGAGTGAAGAGCTGCTTGTTTTTATTTTCTTGGGGTGGGTAAACATAAACTCACTAAGGAGGAGAAATAAAGACACCCAAAATGTCATAGAGAGTTGTCTGAAAAATTAAAGTGCCAGTGGCAGGAAATGGATTAAGAGGCCAATTATTAGAAAGATGAGAAGATGTAAACAGTGATCGGAAAGTGAAGAGAAGGAAATGAAGAGAGTCTCTCTTGAGGTGAGGACGTATTGTATGCTAAGTGCAGAGTCAAAAGGAGCCTGGAACCTAGAGAGGAACCTGGAAAAGTTTTGTGATAGCGGCTTAGGGAATAGGCAGTGACAAGAGTATAGGGTGATTAGAATTGTAGCATAGCAGGGAGGACCCAGCTGACTTCCATTATCCATTAGTTTTAAGTGAGCATCTATTTATGTGATATAGATACAGTAGGAGATACAGATTTGAATAAGACTTAATTGATGCCTCTAAGAGCTTATCGTCTTACTTATGATCAGTAGCTCTAAACTGAACTGATTGATGGGCTAGTTTCCCAAATTACATTCATTCACTTGCTAGTCATCACTTTGCCATATCTGTGAATTATCTGTGTTATTATTTGCTCAATAGTTTTCTTTGAATCATCTCTTAATTTATATACAAAAATAGAAAAATGAAAATAGAAGTGAAAAATGAAGCCATATATCATTACTTGCATTGTCGTGTTTTTCCAAATATGCATTTTTAGAACATATAAAACTACTTGACATTTTGTCAGAAGTTCATCTCTATTCCACCTAAAATAATCTTGTATCTTACCAATAGAACATATACCGTGTCTTAGGAAAGATAGAACTGGTTAGTTGGTAGAATTCTTTAGGTCATTCAAAGCAAGAATTTTTCCACATTAGAATAACTGCACTACGGCCTTGGTTTTTTATTCAGGCAGGTCAGCTTCGATGGCCTGATCTGAATAAAATGGATAAAGGCAGGCACCTCTTTGTCTGACAATTTTAAAATAATGCTATTTGAATAACGAGAAGTTAGAGAGCCTTCCAAATTAATCTAGTCTGGAAAAAACCAAAAATGCCATCAAGTAACAGGACAATTTGCATATAAAACACAAAGGTTGGCAGATTAGATGAAAGGTCAGTCAGCAAAAAAAATATGTCAGACAATCTCATAACATAGGTAACAGAGGACGGAACTTGGAAACTACTATTGGATTCTCAGAAAGAGATGAGTTTGTTGGCAATGCGTAAATATCATCACGATTTTCTGTGGCTGTTCATTTTGGTGGCTGCTTCTTTATGCTGAGTCTCCAAAATTTGATTTAAAAGACACTGAAGAGGCTGCCTTCCTGAGAAAGATTTACTTTGCAGCAGTTTTACTTTTTTTTTTTTTTTTCTTAACTGATCTGAAGGGGAGAAATGTACTTCCTTCACCTTGTTTCCCAGTCTCACCCATTCCATCCCTGAACCAAAGCTCTGAAATGGAAAAAAACAAGAAGCCAAGGCCTCTTGCAAGAGCAGTGGTACATAAAGACAGGGTTTACAGCGAGTCCATCATCATGAATGATTAAAGGAGGACCAGCAGCTAAAGCATGACTTGTACAAATAGAGTTGCTCAAAGGTTCACGCAGGTAGGACCTGCCTTGGAGCAGATTACTGTCCAGGAAAACATTTCAGCCCGTTCCGGCCTTGGGAGCACAGGTGAGTCTGGGGATGCAGTATCAGGCCAGTGTGTTCACAGAGCCATGATGTTGAAACTGTGGGGCATCTCAAAAACTTCCAGCATGTGCAGTACTGGGAATCTGCAGCCTTCTTAATACATCTTTCATCTGTATTTTAAGTGCAGGGAGTTGTGCAAAATATCATTCTATCCAAGTAGCTTGCAACATACATCACAGTCTTATTGCCTTATGCTAGTGCAGATTATAAGCTCTGCATGCATTTAAGAGAGGCTTCCTATTTTCTATGAGCTCTTCACTGTAGCCTTGCAAACAACTGAAGCCAAAGGCATTTCACAGAGCATTGTGGGCTAATAATCAAGGATATCTATTGATGCTTGGCCACAATGTTTTCGGTTTCGTCTTTCTGCAGTGTTGTTTTCTGACTGCTATCACCTCTCTCCTAAGTCTCCCCCTTAACCCACATGCTATATATACAATTTTAATACTTTTATTAAATTTTAAAAATTTAATAATTTAAAAAATTTTTCAGCAATTTGCATTGCTGAAATCCAAGTGGGCCTATGACAAAACTTGCCTTCCCTTCCAAACAATATAATTCTCTCCCCCACTATAAGCTCCATTAATTGAATCATTGATTCTGGCTTGCTGGTAAGGACCAATTCTTACAACAAATGTATCCCATTTCCTGCTAGTGGTAACTTTCATTCTTCCTGGAATAGCAGGCAACATTAATTTTGCATCGGACCTAGGAGTCTCAGGAAGCTGGAATTATAGGCACCATCGTCCCACCCTTTTCCTCCTCAAAATAAAATGAAATAAATAAAACGAGCAGCTGCCCAGTGGTGAGGCTTGAGGGATGGATAATGACAAAGAAGAGAAAAAGGCATTAATTTCAGGATGGGGGCAGCTGCCCGGCACTATCTCCCTTTGGATTTTGGTTCTTATAGCATCACGGTGAGTTATTAATATGTATGGTCCGTACTTTATTCAAACATTATAAATCTATGCAGAAGTCTGGTGTTTGGGTTTTCCTTTATAGCTTTCATTCTTCTTCCCAGAATTATCTCATTTCGCTCGGGAAACTTCTGCATAAAAAACACACATGGAGAACTCACATTTCCATACCATAAATATTAAAAGGGGGTTAAGCTTTACAGTTTCTTCTCCCACCCCAACGGGAGGAAATTTAGCCTTCTAATCAGGGGGCCATTCTTAATGTTCTTTTTATTCGCAAGCCAAAAGGTAAACTTTAACTTGCCGTATGAAATTGTACCGTGTAGTTCCTTTCATTTATGTAAATTGTGAAATGCTTGGCTATGCCATGTCTTTTGTATGAAGCTTCTACTAAAAAATCTTAGCAGTTTTCTGAGTTGTTAAGAATAGTTGGTCGGCTTATTTTTTAAGGGTCAAATCCAAGTCCAGACCTTTTTAAGGCTCGTGATTAAAGTACTTTTTGCTGGATAATTATAAAGTATGGATTCGTCACAGTGTGGATTCATCACAGTGACTCTGTAGCAGACAGAAAAGGGAAATGAAACTAGCAAACTTAATGTCTCCTTAGTAGCTTTTTAGCTTCTGAGCAGCTTCCTATCTCCCGTTTATTGTCATTTTTGTTAGCATAAAAAAGTCGTCATAAATTTCGGTTCCCATGGAAATAGAAAGGAATGCGTGAGCTATTTCATTTGGGGATACTGTCTGCTAACCACGCAGTCTCTGCAGTTGTACTTCGTGATGGGAAATGTACATGCTAATTGGTGCTTTTTTTTTCTTATTTCAGGAAACCTGCCCTATGAATATAAAATAGTGATTGCTGGGAATCATGAACTGACATTTGATAAGGAATTCATGGCAGACCTTGTTAAACAGGACTACTACCGTTTCCCCTCTGTGTCCAAATTGAAACCAGAGGACTTTGACAACGTTCAGTCCCTCCTGACAAACAGTATTTACTTACAAGACTCGGAGGTAACAGTGAAGGGATTCAGGATATACGGTGCACCTTGGTAAGTGTTCATTCCAACAGTCTTCCCCTCTGTTTTTTTAGCTCAGCACTCAGAAAGCATGGTTCTGGCTTAGGTGCCTTAAACCAAAAGGATAAAGATGAAGAGAAACCTTTTGGCTGTATTTAGAACATAACACATATTTCGGCACTGCTGCAAAACACGATGCTTGTTGTTTTCATTGTGATGCAGATTTCTTTAGGCAAGGTCAACGGGAGCATGGCTTTGGTAGATACGTGTCTGTTTGTGTGACCGGGGCTGCATGTGTGTCTGTGGGACACAGAAGGATTTGGTGGAAGGTCACTGTGTTACCCTTCATGCAGATTCAGCCACTCTGAACATTCCATCAGCCTACGTGACTCGTTCCCTTCTCGTTTTACATTGGAAGCACTCATAAAATATCTTGCTTACATTAGAGTTTCTCAAATCTTGCTACACATCAGAATCACCTGACCAACTCTGAAGAAATACAGATTTTGAAGCCGTATCCCCCTGAGGCTCTGATTCTCCTTCCTGAGGTGGAGTCCAGTGACCTGTATTTTTAAAGCTCCCCAGGCAAGACTGAAGCACAGACAGTTTGGAAGTTACCGGTTGAGAGCTCAGTCCTAGAATTCTCAGTACTGAAATTCTCAGCTCTAGAAAACTCGAAGCAGGCGTGTATTCCTTGGGACCAGACAAGGAAACATTTTGACCTTGGCTCTGTCAGTTGTCAGTTGTCTGGATTTGAAGAAGTTAATTCATAGAGAAGGAACCTCAGTGAAAATAATACCTACTTTTAGAGGGTTATTATGCGGATTAAATTAGATGATGTTTGCAATGGATTGAGAAGAGCGCCTGGTGATTTGCTTAGAATAACAATTACCATTTTTGAGGCCTTAGCTCTGCCACGAGATATTTATGGGAACTTGAGCAAGTCACTTAGCCTCTAGAGCCAGTTTTTTCATCTCTAAAATGAGAGTGTTAGATCAGAAGATCAGTAGCAGAGGAGTCTTGGATTTTTCTTTATTTGCTTTCTTACTTTTTGAGAGCCCTGTGTGTATATAGAGCAGAAAAACTAATCTTTACTCACTTAACCTGGAAAAGTATCCCAGTCCTGCCTTAGGAGTTGCGGATAAGGCTGGAAAAGGACAGAGTGAATTCAGATTGGCCACCCCACTCAACAGTTTGGATTGTCTTCTGTAAAAGAGAAAGTTGAGATATTTCCTGTCGTTTGGTTTTCTAGCCAAATTTGGTTTTCATCAGTCCAGAAGGACTGATGAGTGGGTACAGGAAGTATATTTCCGTTTAAAATCAACCTGACCGTGATTCTGAACTCTTAATTGAGTACTTAACCAAATGTCAGGCACTAGGTCCTTTATACCTAAAGGACCTATCTCATTTTCTTCAAGCTACCTTTAAGAGACGGCCACTATTGTGATTCTCATCTGGCAGATGGGAAAACTCGGGCACAGAAAGCTTAAGTAACTGCTCAAGAATCACACGGATTCTAAGTGGTAGCATCCTAATTTCAGTCTGGCTGCAGGGTACATGGTATGCCTGAGGTGGCGGTGGTAGTGCTGTGGTAATTGGTGGTTATAATCTGCAGTGTTTATATCCAGCTTTATGAATGCACGTCAATTAGTTCTTTTTATATGTGACAAGGTGGTAAAGGGCAAGAGAACAAACAGCAGAAATTAGCCCTCTCAAACAATAATCTGAAAGCTGATCTTGGGGTAATGTAGGATGTCGATATCAGCATTTCTGGGTAAAGGGCAGGAGAGAGAGCACTTTTTCAACTTCACAGCTCACTTCTTAATGACTATGCAGTAGTTGAGAAATGACCTCTAATTGGTAGAGAAGCTCTACTTGGAGTTGAGATGATTTTTTCAATGATTTAAGATGATTTTTGAAAAATCTTCAGAGCCCAGAACATTTAAGCCCATTCCTGAACAGACAGGACTTTCAGAGGTTCCCTGGATTGATGGTTGTTGGTGTGATGACAGCAAGCTTCCTCCATTATCTGAACAGGTCCAGATCTGTTTAGGATGGGGTTTAGCTCAACCAGATTATGGCTGTGATGCATGAGGGAGTGATTTTGAATTCCGAGGCAGATCGTGTAGCATCTCAAGAAATAACAAAACATAATAGTTCCAACATGGGAAGTAATGGGGCGTAATTTGGTTTTGGTGGTGGTACAAACTTCGGACAAAGTTTATGTCTGAACTGGATTGATCTCATTCAAAATGTTTTATTTTAATATTGGAGAAACTGGTAAAGTCAAGAAAACACTCAGCATTAGTCTCCTCAGATGTTACCCTGAAGTTGTTTTTTACACACAGTTTATTGGGATTTCTAGAAAGTTTGAACTATTTCCTTTCTTTTTACAATGAGGGAGATCTTTAAATGGAATTTATCTCACCCATAGGAATTGTTGATACTTTGTCTTTTTACCAAGAATACAGGGGTTGATGAAAAGGAAATTGCAATTTTGTCATATTTTTATGATGAAAATTAGTATTAATATTTAAAAATAATAATTTAAATAGTTAAAAAAATAATATTCTCAGAACTGCTGTAATCTGAACATTGCTTTAGGAATGCCTATGTTAGCATTTCTATGCAAGGAGAACAGATTTTCCCATTTCTACTACTTATTTATTCAGCCTTGGGACCTTGGGCATTTTTCTGAATGTCTCCATGCCTCCGTTTTCTCATCTCTAAAGTGAGAAATAGCAATATTACTTCTCTCTCATGGTTGTTATAAGTGAGTTAATGCATGCAGAAGACTTCCTGGCATAGAGTAAGTACTGGATAAGTGTTAGCTATTACTGATGTAGCAGGGTTGGTGTTTCCAATGTACTTTGTACCTTTGTCCACCTTCACATGGAGACAATTGCACTAGGAGTCAGATGGGCTGGCTTCTAGCCTTAGTTCAGTCTCTGCTGATTGCACAACAAATCCCTTCTCTATTTTGTAAAACAGGGGTAGTGAGGTCTGCCCCACTTTCTCTCTGATGCCACTCACTTCAATAGTCACCAAAATTAGAATCTTTAAAGAGCATACATATTTGCGGGCATGCTTGATTATTTTAATATCTTGTACAATTTTTAGCTTCTTTCACTATCAAGAATTTGACTGGAAGCAAATCTGGGGGGGGGGTGGAATTTATACTAGAGCTGCTACTCGTCTCCTATGAGACATAAGGATTTTCCATCCTAAGATTCACACATAGGTGGACATCTGCTTAGTAACCCATTAGATACTCCAACTCCAAAATAATGTGAATGCTTTTAACTTTGATTTCCATGCTTTTCCTGTAACTTTTCTGGAGGGAATATTAAGTTCTGATTTACTGATATTGCTAGTGGTTTTCATTTAAAAACAGAAATCAAAATAAGAACCTTGATACAAAGGATTTCCATCCTGTCACAGGTTTCTCAAAAGTAATTACCATCTCTGTGATAAACCATAATGGAAAAGAATATAAAAGAAGAACGTCTATATGTGTATCACTGAGTCACCTTGCTGTACAGCAGAGATTGCCACAACTTTGTAAATCAGCTAGACTTCAATCAAAAAAAAAAATTTTTTTTTAAGTAATTGCTGTCTGACCAGGGAGAGAGCTTATTAACTCATGTATTTACAAAATGTGGATTGTGACTCAGTTTCACTCTAAACAAGGTGTATTAGCTCATATTCATTACATGTTTATAACTTGTAGCACCGCTGAAAAACCTTCCTAAAGACCAGAGAGAATTAACGCAGGGTCTCCTAACTTACAATTTAGGAGGAATTTGTATGTGGAAAATAACTTACAACAATCCTGAGCAGTCATGTGTGTTTGCAATTGGAGCACACTGTCGTGCCAATTAGATTGGCAAAGAAGAGGGTTTGGATGTGGTTTGATGGGTCTGGGAAAATCCAACGGTCTACACTGAAGAAGTTGTAAATGGGGTGCCTTATCCTGGAAGAAAGGTGCTCCCTTGGAAGGAAGGCAAGAGTTGACCCGTTCTCAAGGGGCAGCCCGGCCTCAGGAGGCCTTCCACCCGGTTCTGTGGCTTCTGTATGTATTCCTTCGGCACCTCATTCTTCCAAGAATCGTGAAGAAAGGAGTCAGGCGTGATGTATTGTCATGGGACTAACAGTTCAGTCACAGTTTTTCTTAACTTCTCCTATTACACTTTTCCCTCCCTCTCTGGGGGACAGAAGAGGGTCTTGTGTGGCCTAGCAGTTAGATCTGCCCAGGACTTTGCTCTCATAGCAGCACAGCTCGTGGATTTCTTGTATCCCTTGTGTTGATTTTTTGCCACCGAGGTGCTTCCTGATCTCCTTTCGTGATCACTTTCAACTTTTGATCCCAAAAATGTCTTTTTTTCTGACCAAAGGCTGACTGTGGTCAGAAAAAGGAGACAAAATTCTAATCTGTCAAATATCAACCACTGATATTTGTGCTAATTCACTGCTTGTCTGGTCAGGGTGGAGGGGAGGTGGCGTTTTGAAATCATCTCTGTATCTTTGGTTACTGGATCTGTAGCCAGCATTTTAGTGCAAGTAGATTTCCATAAGCTCACTCATGGGACTGGGCATTTAAAAATCGACTAGCCCCTTCTTTTTTCTGATTTCAGTTGCTCTTTGGCTACTAAGATGCTTACGTAGAAAAAAAAATCCAGGTGCAAACGGATCAGCAGCCAAGCCACAAAAAGTAAAAAAAAAAGTCTGTCTTGCTCCGACCTGAGTGTGGCAGTTGTATTGTTCAGCAGTGCACCTTGTTCCCCTCCTGAACAGAAACGCAGAGCTAGTCTCCTGTGACTTTTAATGAATATGAGCGGGGCTTTCCAATGTCCAGGAATTTGATCTCTACGCTGACCAAGGGGTCAGGAACAAAGAGCACACTTTCTCATGTTAGAGTAGACCCAGGTGTAATTTGTCAGATTTAGTAATTGTAGAGGAAGTGCCTTAACTTCTGCAGCAGGAAAATTAGATCGAGCCTAGGCAGCGTAATTCTAAAATGGCTGAAATAGCAAGAGAAAGTCCATTGAGCTGCATTTTCAAAGGAAGTGTGTGCAGGGTATTTTTTTTTTTTCCTTCCTCTCTCCCCCTCATTTTGGATCATCAACATGTTGACTTTGTCCATTCCTTCAGATGTAATTTTCTCAGCGTTTTTCAAAGTGGGAGTTAAGCATTGATTCCACTCTCTGCAGCCTTTATAATTGTGTTTGCATCCAAACAGCTACAAGGTTGCTCACGTTTCCTTGTTCTGATCAGCACAATGGTACTGTAAGCTTACCCTGTCAGAAAGCGTCAGGTATTTTTATTTCCAACTATAAGGTTTGTAATGCATCATGTATTTCGCTGACAGTCTTCAAGTTCTTGCAATAGCGAAAAAATTAACAGCAGATACTGAGTGAGAGGATGAGAAAACCAATTGGCAACTCATGATAGAATTCAGATCTGGGGATGGGTGGAATGGGCTCATTTATTTTATTTTCAAGTCATACTTAGTTTAACTTGGGCCAAAAAGAAAAAAAGGGAAGAAGAAGAAGAAAAGAAAGAAACATCTCCACGTTCAGCAGGAAAGTCCTTTCACACTAAAGAACAGGACTGTACGAACAAGACTGATTCTGTGCCACAATTTCAGGGATTCCAGCTTTTCTTCAGGAGGGCTCAGGAAGGTATTGGCACAGAAACAGGTCTGTGTGTGTGTGTGTTAAACAAATACGCACTCTCCTTCTACATGATTCTGTTCCAGGGCCCAGGCTAACGTTTCATTTTTCTTGGCGTGAGGCCCACGGACTCTCCCATTCTGAAACCTGTGGCGGGTCTGTCCTGCTCTAGAATTACAGGCTCTGTTTACATTTTCGCCTGCCTCAGAATGCAGCTGACTGCTCTGAAAGCTGCACGGGATCAGCTTCATTTCTGGTTTAACAACCGCGCTGTTTATTTGGAAAAGGAGAAAGCAAACCCTGTCCGCCTGCTTCCTACCTCCCATTGCTAGCCATATCAGTACATACCTTGGCAAAAGCTGGTTTATGTGGAGTTTAGGACGTTGGAGGCAACTCATACCTTTCCGCCTGCTTGTCGTGTGCCTTTAGCTGATGTGTTGGTGGTGGTCGTATAGGCGAACGTGGAGGGGGGTATAGAAGTGTTCCTGGGCATTCAGTTATGCTTAATATCAGCCATTGGCATAATTTAAATTTTTGCCTGCACATTCTGAGAGACCAACTCAATTAGCAAACGACGATAGTAAACTTCTATTTGGATGATATGTTTCACTTAGAGAGCTTGTACATGTGTTATCTCCTTTGGGCTTCACAACAACTCTAAATAATTAAAACTTAAAACCAATTCTAAACAATTCAAAGGCAAAGGGCATGTATTCATAATAATTATTAATACTAGCCAGCATTTACAAGTGCTTGTACGTCGTGACAGTGCTGCCTGGTGTTGCCTCCTATTGACAGAAGAAACCAAGGTCGAGTTTTGGCAGAAAAGGCGACTTGCCCAAAGTTAGTTTGGGGAGAAATAGGACTAGAATCCCGCCTTCCTTTGCTGAGCTCTTGAAGCTGAGCTGGGATATCCTAGTAACCGCACATGTCACTCTACTCCTTGACCTGAGGCAACTCAGGAAGTGGCCACTTAGAAGCCTTGGCTGTTCCCATCTAGTTGCAAAAAGGACACACAGAAATCCAGGCCAGTCCTCTCAGGAGCTCTCAGCCTTCAGTGATGGGGTGCTTGAAGCGGGGGGACAATGGGATGTTGGGGGGACAGAACAAAAGAATGATCTTCTGCACGGTGTGCTCCAGAGCCTAGGGTTTAAAAAATGAGGATCTATACCTGTGCGTCATAAGACATGGATCAGCTCCTCTGGTGTTTCTGTTCCATGGCGACAACTTCCGTTTCCTCTGCACACACGTTAGAGGGGCAAGTATCGGGTGTACATGACTATTTCCCTCTGAAGCACCACGGAGCAGTTGAGAGACACGGCAGCCCCGGGCACGTGCACCGAGAAGGAAGTGCTGACCGTGCTTCCCCACGGAAGTCGGGCTGGTGTGGACCCACACACCATGCTCCAGGCAGACCTGGACTTCCACGATGAGACCCTGCCGGCTCGCTGCTGGGTGTTCTTTCATTTTCTCATGTTACACTGACAGGTTCCTTTTTAACCCAGAGTTGCTGCTGGGGGAGGGAAGGAGAGGATACAGTGGCTCTAAGCTCCACAAGGGTGGGGACCCTGTCAGCGTTGTTCTCCATGCATACCCTAGGCCAGCCCAGGGCCTGGCACACAGTGGGTGCTCAGTCTGTTTCTGCTGAATGAATGAATGAGGGTGGTAGTGGTAAAGATGTGTCTGTGGCTGCCTGACTGAAGGCCCACACCTATGAGACACCCAGTTGCAAAAGAAAAAACATTTCCAAGACAAGATCAAGCATAGCCATGAATCTGCAAGGACAGCTAGAGAAGGTAGAGCAAAGTGGAACCAAACAAAGCACTAACCTACGTCCCTGAGCTCTTCATGAACATGTCTAGATCCTTCCCAAACATTCGGAAAGATAGAGTGCACGGCATCTCTCCAGGTGAGCATGGTCAGGGAGCAGCGGGACAGACCTACCTAGAAGGCAGCGAGAATTTTCAAAGAAAGGCTCAAACAGTATTTTTAGACTCTTAATTGTCATTTCTGTACCTCATTTGCCTTATCCCCATGCTCTGAGTAGATACAGAAATTTCTATTAGATTTGGAGACTGCGTCTTCAAGCTACAGTAAAAGCAGCCAGTGTAAAGTGTGAGTTTGGTTGGAAGCTAAACCGAGTGGGCCCTCAGAATGTCCTTCGGACGTTAGAAACCAGTTATTAAACATGCAGTATTCTCTTTTCTCAGTGGTTGAGTTCTCAATGGTTGAATTCTTTGAGTTGAATTAAAGCCATACAGATTCTGTACCATTTATTTTCAAGCTATTTGGCAAACATGTATTTCTTATTTAATTCTTTGAATTGTAAGTGTAATGTGAATTTCTGCAGATATTACCAGGTGGTGAGCCCACTGGCGTCCCTTTGACAGTTGTGACCCATATCTGCCGGGTTCCAGGCACTGCTGCTGCTCTGCCTTCCTGCATACATTTACCCTATAGCTCAGGTGTGCTCACAAGGAAGTCCAGGTAACTACACAGGTAGGTTCCTTGAATCCTCCTGATGATCCGTAGTGAGGGTGAATGGGCTTCAGAGCCCACAGCTTGGAGGTTGCCACTTCTACCTAGTGCTCCGTTTTTGCCGGGAACCTCACCTGCATGGCCTCAGGTCGCCCCTTTGCCCTTTTTGGTGAGTCTGCCTGCTGCCAGAGTTTTTTCACAACAGAGTCACGGTGATCAAAGCCATGCTGTGTTCTGCGCTCGACAGGGGAAAGGCCCTGTGCCCTTCTAGGCTGCTCTGTAAGAGGGCCATCAGAGGATGTCACTCAGCTTCCCAGAGAGTCAGTCACCTGTATGCCCGTGGGAGGCTTGTTGGGAGACAGGACTAAAACATGCTGTGCTCAGGGACCTCCCTCTGACAGTGAAGGGTTTGCTGAAACTGGCTGAGCTCTTCTTGCTGATTCCCTCTTTCCTTAAAACATCAGTTCCTCAGGTTAACAAACTTCTGGCTGGGCCTCCCCAGCAGGGAGACACCCCCTGAAAGGTCTGGTCCTCGGGCTGGACATAGCTTAAACAGCTGCAGCCCTGTTCTACCTACTGTCGGCGGAAGCAGTGTGTGTATAGAGGCTGCAGGCTTTAGCCTTTAGAAGCAGCTGTCCCCAGTGAGCTTGTGTCTCATTTTTATCATTTAGAACTCATTTACCTTCTTAAGCAAGTTGTTTCATCTCTGAGCCACAGTTTCATCTGTGAAATGGGTATGCGAAGAATAACAACTACTATTCCTTAAGCATCACCCACATACAGGTATTTTACGTAAAACAGTTTTTAAGCCTCACAGCCACCCTGTAAAGAAAGTAATACTTCCCCCATTTGGGAGATGATAAAATGGAAGTTTTATGATGAAAATAGAGAAGTTAAATAACTACACGAGGACACTCATTTCCTAAGTAGCAGAACTGGAAGTCTAACCTCAAAGCCTTAATTTTTTCACTGCTCTGTGTATGTTTCGTGGGATTAAAATGCGATCATGTATGTCAAGTTCCTGGCACTCAGTAAATGCTCAATAAATATTATTTTCTTCCCTGGAAAGTGTTAGTTGTGTAGTTTTGTGATGGCTCTTTTTGTTTGTTTGTCTGTCTGTTTTCTTGTCTTTTTTTATGGTGGTATATCAGGGTGGAAGGGGAGAAGCAGAAAGGGACAGAAAGGAGGTGAATAAAAAACTTAGTCTAGGAAAATAGTTACCCCTATGTGTGTGTGTGTGTATGTGAGGGAGGTGGGGAGAGAAAAGAATTTTTAAAAGCAAACATTGTATGGTTTCATTGCACAGCAAGTTGCTAATGATCTGGATAAGTGGAAACCATTTAGGAAAGGAACCCCATATATCGGCAGCATGTGGTCAAAGGACGTGGAAGAGTGAATAGATGTCTGTTAAATGAAGACATATGGGGCATTTTAAGGTCACTTACATGGAGCATCATTTTAAATGTATGAGTAACGCTTGGTACTGGTTTTCACCCAGGAAAAAAATAAAGGTAATCTTGGATGGGAACTATAAATTGAAAGTGGAATGTTCCGTGAGGACTGCTCATACAGGAAGTTAGTGGCAAATCGGAAAGCTTTTGGATTAGCAGAATGTGTCTGCATTCTGTGAAGAGCAGAAAAAATGAGTTTGAAAATCTGCTTTAATTCAGGAGAGGATATAGGAAGATTGTTTTGCACAAATATTAGAAAAGATCAGCTAGGTTAAAGTGTAAATACGATTACCGTTACTAACAATGTCCAAGTATGAAATGTGCAGCAAAAAATGAAAAATAAATGAAGAAAAGCACCTGGTATATAAAACCTAATGTCTGGCATGGTAGGTTTAGGATGGATCACATTTTTTTAAAAAAGCAGTGCTAACAGGGAGATCAGCTCTGTGCTTTGTGACCACCTAGAGGGGTGAGATAGGGAGGGTGGGAGGGAGACCCAAGAGGGAGGAGATCTGGGGATATATGTATATGTATAGCTGATTCACTTGGTTATAAAGCAGAAACTAACACACCATTATAAAGCAATTATACTCCAATAAAGATGTTTTTTTAAAAATTTAATTTAATTTAATTTTTTAAAAAAACAGTGCTAAAATTTCATAGAACCTACAGTAAATCAACATTGAAGACTAAGTAAAACCAATGCTATGTGTGTAAAGGAAAAAAAAAGAGGTCAGAGCTGACACACTGATTTTCCACCTTCTCCTAAAATTTGTTATGAACTTCTTTTACATATGATGTACAAAATGATGGCATATAAAACTAAGTGCCTCTGATGCCTGCCTGGCTCTTTTATAACTGGAGATGACTGTTTCTCTCACTACATTTCAAGCTACTTTATGCAATGAAATGATGGGACATATCAATTTTAATTCTAAATCCAGTAAGGTATGCTGACTTTCCGTGCCACGCAAGACTCCATAAGCAATGGGAAGTAGCTTAAAGCATCATAATTCCAGAAATAGGATTATCAAAAACAGAAACTAGGGGAAAAAAAAGTTTTTATTGTCTTATTGATTTAAAAGTCCAACCCCTCAAATCACTAGGCCATAACTGGGGCCTCTATTTTCATTTTCAATCAAGAATTAATAGAAAAAACCTTCTTGCTTTGATCTTTTCAGAACGAAATAAAAGCTGCTAGACTAAAACCTAATCAGAAATGGTTGATGGAAAAACTAGTTGGAAACAGGCTGTTGGGCTATTATTAGCCACCTCCCCACTTTTTTTTTTCTTTCCTTGAGTGTTATGACTTAAGGGGAGAAATTGTGGAAAGGACATTTGTTTAAGAAATTCAACTCAAATTCGTGAGTTTTGCTTTTATATTTAAATATATTAATATGTAAGAAGCACTTGAGAATGAGGATTTTAGGCTGTGTTTACGATGCCTCTGTTACTAAACATTTTTTAATGCTTCCCTATTTTTCAGATGAAACAGCGAAGACTAGTTATTTTTCTTACCTAAATTCAGCTTCTCCCTTAAAAAGATGTAGTAATTCTGTACAGGGAAGTACTTACCTGTAGGTCCTGCGGAATGAATATGAAAAACGGGAGACCTAAGTGTGTACATATAATGCTGGCCCTGACCTTTGTGCTTTTAAATAGCTCTTACCAGAGGCGAATTCTGCATGGTTTGCTGGCTTACAGAGCAGCTTCAGAGGCAGGCCCAGGAGAGGTGAGGGAATTTTCAGGGTATTGAAGGGCCTGCCTACATTCAAACACACCATATGTGTCATTCAGTACTACTCTTAAAGGGAAAATCTGATATTAAGGAGGGTATCGGTTTTTAAGGTTATTTGTTATAGAAATTGCCTCTGTAGAGTTTGAACTCTGTTCTGAAAAGCCTGAGAGAAACAGGATCACTTCGTTGGAAATTTTGAAGTTTGGCTGGCCTGTAAACCACAGGCTTAACCATATGCTAAAGTCAGTTCTGAGGTTTTGTAACTGTTGATACTTATGATTTTCATTATAAATGTGTTCTTACTTTGTTGATTGTTGCAATAAACAGAATCATTGGATTACTGATAGAGCAGAATACAAATATGCCAGAGAAAAGCCATTTTCTTTGTCCATTGACTCAAATAACTCTTCTTGTGAATAAGACCAAAAAAACTTGTCTTTCTGGGTTTTCTACAAGTAAGAACAGAACAACAACAAAAAAAAAGGTGAAAGGAAAATAGCTATTGCAGAATACCAAGGGTAGAAATCATGCAAAAAGTAGACATCTCAATTCCTAAAGATTGTGTTTTCCAAGCTGTGTAAACTCTCTTCAGTTAATCGGACACTCACATGAATAAAAACTTTACCATTCCAGTGAAAATTCATCCATTCACCTGGTTTTGGTCATTCAAGAATTAGCATCAGACATCAGAGAGCAATGGTATGTTTTTCTTGTTACATGTAGCAGTAAGCTTTTCACAAGCTAAATTCCCACCAAAAATATACAGAGGTATCAATAGCGTCACAGAAAAATGTATATACATATATAGAGAAAATGAAACCCGAAAGGTAATACACCACAAGTATAACAATGGTTTTCTCTTATGAATTGTTCTCTCTTTCATTCTACTTGTCTGGGACTTTTATGTGTTCTTGCAGTGGGTAAGTTTTATTTTTACAGTCAGAAGAAAAGGCCACATTCTCTAGCTGTAAGATGTATGCTAGGGGTAATTTGGACATTGACTCTCATTTTTTCTAACTTTGTGCCGTCATTGTGTATCTAGTTCTTGCAGAGTTGTGGGCCTGCACATATGCTCACACTTCAGGGATTACCTGTGTCACAGGCCATTGCCAAAGATGGGGGGGGGGTGTCTGTCCTCATCAACAAGTTCTGTGTGTGCCCTGCTGAAATGGAAAGATTCGGGAAAGCACCAGAGCTTGCTTCATTCCGCTGAAAATTTTTGTTTCCTCTTTTAAATCAGTCTCTCCCAAAGAAGGTGGAACCCAGATGGCTCATTTGGTGCTGGGGTGACTGACGGAACCCAGCCCTCTTTGGTGCTGCATTTTTGACTCACCCCCCTGTGTGACTTGGGTCTGTGGGTCTGGCTTTACAGGATGCGACTTCAGTCAGGGAAAGCCTGGTGCCTACCTTTGCTTATTTGTATTCCGGTGCTGTGCCCTCCCCTCCTCTCGTGTGTCTTTGTTCTATTAATCTGCAAAACAGGGCTCGACTTGTGATTAGTCCTTGGAGCTTGTTTCTATTAATCAGCCTGCAAAACAGGTCAACTTGGACGCTTTTGTTCCAGAGCTTAATGTGTTCTCCTTGTCAGGCTGTGGTTCAGGCTGCTCGGTTTGCCTTAAATGGGACCAGGAAGTGAAATTTGGTTTTTATATGCTGATTGCATTGTCAAGAGAGAAAATACCATTTGAAAAGACAACAAGAAAATGCTAATGTAGAATTGTAGAGATGTGTTTTAGGAAGAGGAAAAGTTTACAGAAAATATAACTTGTGTAGCTTGGTTGTGTTGTAGGATACACTGCAGAGTGCAGTTGACTGGAACAGAAAATTGAGCATTATATATATTATGCAGTCAAGAAGTATGGTGTGCAGCAAAGGTTGCCTATTAATAATAATTTTATGTGTATTTATGTGTAATTTTCTTTTGATAACTTATAGTGGGAACAGCATCCTTTTCGCCACAATATTGAGGGATTATAAGAAGACCCGATACGATTTTGTGAGTTTCCTTTGCTCTTTTCTTCCCACCCTCCCTTGTGCTGAAGGACCTTGGCACAGATTAAAATTATTCTACCTGTTAGGTAGGGGGAAACTCTGTATCTCAATTTTGTTATCTTCTTTATCAAGGGACAAGCATTGACCTAACTGTGGAAGATAGAGTGTGGGTGAGCTGAGTGATGATGATAAATTGCTTTGTAAAATGCTCGTTATCACCATTTAAAAAATTCTGCTAACTCTAATGTGCGAAGGAGAAGATTGCTGGAAAAGAATTTTAATGTGTAACTTTTCCCAGTGACGGCGATGCTATTGGAGAAAAACAGTTTCCTACTGGAAGTCATCTTTTTACATCTCTAAACATTTCTAGTGAATTTCAGCCTTCATTACTTGTGAAATAATGCCCCCTCTAAAAATAATAATAATAAAGAAATCTGTTGAAGTATATGCAAGGAGCAAACTGTCAGAGTCCCAAATTAAATTTGTCATCAGTGATAAATTTAGTGCTGTAAGATACTTTAATAAGTGCTTCAGCTTGATTTATTGGTTTTGTGAGTTACCAAGAGTATATTATGTCTTGTACAGAACTTAGCAGAAGCAATTTCTGACTAGACCTTCCTTGATTAAAAAAAATGAAGTCTCATTTTAGTCGCGGTGGTAATTATTTTAATGCCAAATTGGAAGGTAAGCACACTGCAGTTCTGTCATTAATATAAAAAAAGAAAGGAAAGAAAAACATGCCAAAGGGAAAACATTTGAAAGGTTCTGGTTCTTTATTTCTGCACATACTTTATTTCCTTCGTGTATACTGGGTGTCTAGGCTGTTTTACTGGTTGGGACTTAAGTTGCAGCCATCACACATATAATCACTAATGAGTGTCAGGATTCAGCTGCTAATTTGAAAGGCTTTGTGGCTCTTTCACCCCAGACACTAGCAGCTTCATTAGGCTCTGCTTTGTCCAACCTGACCTTTGCTGGCCTCTAGATCACAGCTAAATACCAACATTACACCAACACTCTCCCATTGAAACAGTCCAGACCTGATTCCTTTGGTGCATATCTTATCAGAATCTGCCCCTGACATAAACTTGGGTGCCTCATGCCGCATAATTAGGATTACATTCCCCCAAAGAGGCCCTATTTCCTCACACCCATGGGAGTGTTCAGTTTGATTGGAGATTTGAATTTTAGAGCAATTAGCAAGTTTCTGTCCTTTTTTTTTTTAAATGTTCTTTTAAAAGGCATAATTTTTAAATGTGTTTTTATGTGAAAAGCAACAAATTTTTTTTCCCCTTGGGGAAGGAAAACCCATACAATTTATTATTAATGGCATCAAATAAGAAAAAAGAAAAGGAAATCTAAACCTTTCTTTAGAGGTTTGTCTTTGGGAGTGCACTCTCCTTAAAAATCAAACCAGTTAGCAAGGAGGTGGCGGAGAGCTTTCTATTTGTTGTGCTCTTTTAAACATCCTGAGAAATAAAACGTTGGCATGATTTGTCAAGCTTTAGGTTGTCGGGAAGGAAAGCCTTTATTTCTCAGTGACATAGTTTAGATTCTCCGCCTGCTGTTCCCAATTCCCAGAGAAATTATTCTGCATTAGTTTAAAAGTTTACCCTGGGCTTCCCTGGTGGCGCAGTGGTTGAGAGTCCGCCTGCTGATGCAGGGGACACGGGTTCATGCCCCGGTCCGGGAGGATCCCACATGCCGCGGAGCGGCTGGGCCCGTGAGCCATGGCCGCTGAGCCTGCGCGTCCGGAGCCTGTGCTCTGCAACGGGAGAGGCCACAACAGTGAGAGGCCCGCGTACCGCAAAAAAAAAAAAAAATTTTACCCTATAGTTGCTATAAAGCAGTAGTCAGGTGGTGGTGTCTTTTGGCATGGTCTGTGACTATCAACTAGGAAAATAAATCCCTATAAACTTCTTTCTCATCAGATCCAGTCTTCCAAGCCAGGTCTCCAGTGATCTTATTTTGAAGTGGTTTGAATTCTCCTTCCTTTTTACGGAGAGTCATAAAATTAGAGATGGGCAGGAGCTCTCTGATTGCATCACTTTTTCCACCCCTTTGGCCAGTGGCTCCCCTCCCTCCAGCATATTCCCTGGTGTTCCATTCAGCCTCGGTTAGATACTAAGACCAGAGAGGCTTCTTGTTCAGTCCCCTC
This sequence comes from Aethalodelphis obliquidens, assembly GCF_003676395.1. Lineage (NCBI taxonomy): Eukaryota > Metazoa > Chordata > Mammalia > Artiodactyla > Delphinidae > Aethalodelphis > Aethalodelphis obliquidens. The sequence continues at coordinate 17,435,312 of NW_020837958.1, forward strand.
TGGGAAAATGTCCCACAGTCCTTGACATGTGGGTATGCTTTCAGGCATGCAAGCTGAAGTTTTCTCCATTTTAAGAATCCTCTGCATTCTTACCTTCAGTCTCTCTTCTTATTCCTTGACCCTCAGGAACTTTTCCTGTCTCGGTCAAACAGCCTGTATGTGTTGTGAACAAAGAAACAATCCACACATGCATGGTTTTGTCTTTTTATCCTCCTCATTCAAAATGACAGCATTATTTAGGGGATTTTCTCATTATTAACCATGTGTCTAAGATGTGCCTAAATTCGAATAGTCCATAAATTTTACCTATAAATGAATCTCATAAATCCTAAGCCATTTCATAGACCCTGTGACCAGAGCTTCTCGGAATCTTGTTGGTATAGAGACTTTTCAGGAATCTGGGATCAAGGTGAGGACTCTGTAAAGTTTGTTTTTAGATGGACAAGATTAAATTTATCAAAGTCCTTAGTTCATGGCACACTGTTATCATGGGCCTGTGCATATCCCTTATTATTATCGTGTTATTTATCCATTTATGAATAATGTAGGGAACATCCATTGGCCCACACTACACAGCCAGAGAACTAGACTACTGATAATAATTTGTGTTTGTCTTTGTGCTTTCCCCTCTCTTACTGTAACGCCTTCCTTCTCCAGGTACACGTTAATTTGAATTTTGTCTTCTCAAATAGATACAGGAAAAGCGTTTGACTAATTTCAACATTCATTCATAAAAACTCTCAGCAACTAGGAGTAGAAAGGAACTTCATCTGATACAGGGTCACAACGTACTGTTAGCATCAGAGTTCATGGTAAATATTGAATGCTTTCAAACTAAGATCAGGAAAATGTAAGGGTTCTTGGACTCACACTTCTAGTCACCAATTTTTGGAGGCCCTAAACCGTATAATAAAGCACAAATAAAAGGAATGAAGATTGTAAAGGAAAAAGTAAAATTGTCTCTTTTTTGCATGTGACATGGTTGTTAATTTAGAAAATTCTAAGGAATCGCTAAGAATCAAGAAGTAATAAGTAAATTTAGCAAGGTTACAGGATAAAGGGCTAGTATATAAAAAGCAACTGCTTATTTATATACTAGCAACATAAAATTGAAAATGAAATTTTTTTAAATGTTAATTACAATAGTACCAAAACCATAAAATGGCAAGGGTAAATATAACAGAAGATCTGGAGTATCTTTTCACTGAAAATTAAACAATATTGCTGAAAGGATTAAAGAAGACTTAAACAAGTGAAGATATACTGTGTTTGTAGACTGTTCAGTCCTCCCCCAATTAATCTATAGGTGCAACTTAGTCTACCGGCTGAGTCAAAATCTCAGCAGACTTTTGATTTTTGGAAATAAGCAAGTTGATCCTAATATTTTTTTGAAAATGAAAAAAGAAGATCTAGGATAGCCAAAAGTAATTAAAAAATAAAAGTTGGTGGACTTATATTATCTGATATCCAGACTTACTATAAATCTTTTAATAATCAAAACACTGTGATAATGGTGAAAAATAGACATATAGATCAATGGAAGAGAAAAAGGAGTCTGGAAACAGACTCACACATATATGGTCAAATGAGTTTTGACACAGTGCCAAGGCAATTTAAAGGGGAAACAGTAGTCTTCCATCAACTTGGACAAATAAATGTCATATGGAAAACCTGGACTCATACCTCACACCATATACAAAAATAAATACAAAATAGATATTATACTGAAATAGAAAAAGTAATTCTATAAAACTTCTAGAAGAAAACTTAAAAGAAAATATTGGGATAGGCAAAGATTTCTTGGGCACATAAAAAGCATGAATCTAAAAGGAAAAAAATGACAAATTGAACTTTATCAAAATTAAAAACTTTTCCTGTTCAGAAAACACCATTACAAAAATAAAAAGGCAGTCCACAATCTGGGAGAACATATTCTCAACATATAAAGCTCACAATTATGTAAATCTCTATCCAGAATATCTGAAGCACTCCTACAACTCAATAATAAGAAGACAAATAACGCAATAAATGGTCAAAAGTTTGAATTGTCTCTTCATAAAGAGATATATACAAATGGCCATTAAGCATACAGGAAGATATTCACCATGATTAATCATGGGACATGCAAACTAAAACCACAGTGAGATACCACAATGCACTGTGTAGAGTGACTAAAATTTCTGACAATACCAAGAGTTACAAGTGTGGAGCAACAAACAGAACTCTTACACACAGCAGGTGTGAATATAAAATGGTACAACATCTTTGGAAAACTTCTGGCCGTTACTGAAAAAGTTAACCTACACCTACCGTACAACCTGGCCATTCTGCTCCTAGATATTTACCAAAACAAATGAAAATATATGTCCAAGTAAAGATTTGTACACAAGCATTCATAGAAACTTTATCCACAATAACAAAACCCAGGAAATAGCCCATATGTCCATCAACAGGTGAATGGATAAACAAGTATAATATAGCCATACATTGGAATACTACTCAGCAGTGAAAAAGGAGTGAACTACTGAAACATGCAATAATATGGATGAAGCTCAAAATGTTATACTGAATGAGAGAAGCCAGACAAAAAATAGTATGTAAAGTATGATTCCATTTGTGTGAAATTCTAGAAAACACAAACTAATCTAATTTGACAAAAAGATCATCAGTGGTTGCTTACACTGGGTGTAGAGGGAAAGGCATACTGCAAAGGGTACAAGGAATATTGGGGGCGCGTGATGGAGATGTTTGGTGTCTTGATTGTGGTCATGTTTCATCATCACAGATGTGTATACATATCAAAAATTCCATCAAATTGTATACTTTAAGTGGATACAGCTCACTGTACGTAAATTTTATCCAAATTAAGTTGATTTTAGAAAGGATATTAGGCTGCATGTAGTCTTCTGGGGCTTTCTTATTTCGTTCAACACTTATCGGTATGCTAATCAAATATTTGAGGAAAGGAGGGAGGAAGGAAGGAAGGAGCTAATGAGATATTTATGCCAGTTATTTCTTTCATAGGAGAAAACATAGGAGAAAAATGGGAAGAAGTTCATCTTCTTGAACAAAACAACCCAAATTCTAGATTCTGTTATCTGTCCATCTTAGATATAAGAGAATGGCCTTTCTAGAACCAAGTTTACCATAACTTATAGCCCAATGCTATTGCTGCTTTTAATAATCAGGATAAGTTCAATTTGTATCAGCAACATTCTTTGTCAAGTTACACAGCTTTGTGTGTGTGTGTGTATGTGTGTGTGTTGGAGCAGCAAAGCAGGATGAGGGTATTCATTTAAAACTCTTGGTTACAAGTAACAAATCTATTCAAAATAACTCAAGCAAAAATGGGAAATTATTGACTCATGTAACTTAGAAGTCTATGGAGATAATGGCATCAGGCATGGCTTGACCCAGATACCCAGGCATTATTATAGGAATCCAGCTCTCTTTCTTGACTAAGTCTTTAGGTGTTGACTTCATCTGCAGACAGACTCTCCCTTGTGATGGCTGCTGACACGTTCAGCTTTGTCTTCAATCAAGAGAGTCTAACCATCTCAGCTTGATATACATGTCCTTCCTAAAACCAGTCAGTGTGGGGAGAAAGATGGAACACTCTGATTGGCTAGGCCTAGTCATGTGCTCCTTCCTCAGGCAGGCAGGGGGTGAGGTGGGCCCCACCTGTACCACTTGAATTAACAATGGAATAGAGGTGAGTTTTCCAAGGAAAATTGATGTGCTGTTACCAGAAGAAGGCGGACTGAATGTTCCACAGACAAAAATAATAGTCTGATCATCCAAACGCACACATGAAAGATACCTGACGTGGGTAAGAAGAGGACTATCTTGTCAGTGGTAAAGTTTAAGTTTCTGGTCCCACTTTTCTTGCAGCCTGTTTTTTCATGAACCATGGTCATTTTTTCATCCCAGTATCTTTGCTTCTGGCACTGGAAGCTAGAAACACTCTCAACAGTGGGTGGTGGCGATGATGAATTGAAAATTCCGGAGTGGCACATGCCTTTATTTATAATGGGCCCAGCAATCTGAGATTCTGACGTAGCTGTACTGGTTACCTATAGCTATGTTAAAAAAAAAAAAAAAAAAAGAAATCACAGCGTTTAGTTGCTTAAATAACAGACATTTTTTATCTTACAGTTTCTGTAGGTGAGGATCAAGGCCCAGCTTAGCTGGGTCCTCTGGCTCTAGGGTTTATAGACCATATAGTCAACGTGTTGTCCACAGCTATAGTCTCATTTCAAGGCTAGGCTTGGGTAGAATTCACTTCGAAGATCACTTTAGTGGTTGTTGATAGGATTCAGTTCCTTTCAAGTTGTTGGACTGAGAGCCTCAGTTTCTTGCAGTTTCTTGTTGACTTTTGGCCAGCGACCTTCCTCAGTTCTTTGCCATGTGGGCCTCGCCATGGGGTAGCACACAACTTGGCAACTGATTTGAATGAGAGAGAGAGCAAAAGAGGACCAGCAAGGTGGAAGCCAGGGTCTTTTGGTAATCTAATCTCAGAAGTAACATCCTATCATCCTACCATATTCTTTTCATTAGAAGTACGTCACTAGGCCCAGCCCGTACCCTTAGCCGAGGTGGAAAGGATTACACATGGGCATGAATAGCAGGAAGTAGGAACATTGGGAGCATCTTAGAAGCTGCTCATGACAGTGGCAGTGACAATGGCTGCAGAGGAAGGAATCTGCCCATCTCCCTTGCCGTTGAAAAGTTTTCTTTTGGGAACTTCAAATGGTGGCCTGGGTGCATGAAGTGGACTAAAAAATTCCCACAGTAGGATGAGGGCTTTGGCAAGAGGGGGTTTTATGTTTATGGTTAGAAGTCGGATTGTGAGGTACAGAAAATTATTACAGAAACAAACTGAAAAAATAATTGCACAACAGGAGGTGAAATAGAGATGCATACAAAGAGTTATGTTTAAAAATGTAAACTTTTTTTTTTTTTAACTTTCCACATGCAATGTAATGTTTAGGCACGCTGCTTGGGATGCTATTTCTAAAAGAATCGTTGACCATTTTTCAGAATATCCTTTTGGTTTTAAATACTCTTCAGGAAAAACAAATGATGTAAAAATATGTGAATGATTTTCTATTACAGAGGTGAAAAACCGATTTGCATCTAAAAGTGCAGGAGGTGAAGTAGTTTAACCCTTTCACCAGACAGTATGGCAATATACAATATATTGCTTCAGCTGTTTGAGAAGGCTGTGATGTATTTTTATACTGACATAGAAAATTATAAATTACATTGAATTAGTATCCATAATCACTATATATGTACACAAACCAGTTCTAAAAAGAAAAAATACACTGGTTTAGAATTTACAAGTGAAAACCTCACAAGGTACAGTAAAACAATTAACATGCTTTAGTGCCAGATTTTGATTTCTAGTTTAAAAACACTAGCCTGTAAAATGAACGCACTCTAATTCCATTAGCAGCACGAGCATTTTTCCACTGACTTGCCTAATATGATTTAGGTATGTTAAATATGCAGATTTCTCTGAAACTTTCATTGGTGCTGCTTGTCAAGAAGGTAAATTTTGGTGAATGGGTTAAAAGGCAGATGCACAACCAAAACAAAACAAAAACAACGCAAACAACAAGCCAGGTACACTCCAAATATTCTAGTGTTTCACCTGTAGGGATAATCAGTTCAAGCAAACAAGACTTTACCAGAACATATGGCTTTACAATAACAACAGTTTATCAACTAAGTTGTAGCAATAAATACTTAATCTCTACCAATAGACTTACATTTTTTGATCCGCTTTAAACAATACAGAAAACAGTTACCAATCAAAAACTGGTTATAAAAAGAACACCAAGTATTTCTTATTCAAAATCACTTTTGTAAGTTAGAACAACCAAACTAACACTTAGAATTAGCAAAAAAAAGAAAAAGAAGAAGGGAGTGCGGGAAGGAGGGAGGGAGGGAGGAAGGAAGGATATAAATGACTTGAATGTCTAAAAGCAGGAGACTGATTTAAAAGTTGCAGTATATTTATATGATAGAATGTCATGTAGTGATTAAAAATAATTTTTGCAACAGTGGTTTTAAACTTTTTTGACCACAACTCACAATAAAAAGTCGTTTTACATCAAAAATAAATATACACAAACTTTTACTTGAAATTAAAATTTCATCTTATCCTTTGTATATAAGATGTACTTTTATATTCTTTATTCTATTTCATATTTTAAATTGTGGTAAAATATACATAACATACAATTTACCATTTTAACCATTTTTAATTGTACAGTTCAGCGGCATTAAGTGCATTCACATTGTTGTACAGTCATCACCACTATTCATCTTTGGAACTTTTTTTTTTTTTTTTTTTTTTTTTTTTTTTTTTTTTTTTTTTTTTTGTGGTACGCGGGCCTCTCTCTGTTGTGGCCTCTCCCGTTGCGGAGCACAGGCTCCGGACGCGCAGGCCCAGCGGCCACGGCTCACGGGCCCAGCCGCTCCGCGGCACGTGGGATCCTCCCGGACCGGGGCACGAACCCGCGTCCCCTGCATCGGCAGGCGGACTCTCAACCACTGCGCCACCAGGGAAGCCCCGTCTTTGGAACATTTTCATCTTCCCCAAATGAAACTCTGTACCTCTTAAACATTAACTCCTGTTTCCCCTTCTCCCAGCTCTGGCAACCACCATTCTACATTCTGTCTCTATGAATTTGACCATTCTAGGTACCTTGTTCAAGTGGGATAATAAATATAAGTGAAATATACCTATATATTTACATGCAATACTTATCATTTGTGACTGGCTTCTTTCTTTCTATTTATTTAGTTATTTAGTTATTTACTTATTTATTTATGGCTGCGTTGGGTCTTCGTTGCTGCACATGGGCTTTCTGTAGTTGCAGTGAGTGGGGCTACTCTTCTTTGCAGTGTGCGGGCTTCTCATTGCAGTGGCTTCTCTTGTTGTAGAGCACCGGCTCTAGGCGCGCAGGCTTCAGTAGTTGTGGCACGCGGCCTCAGTAGCTGTGGCCTGCGGGCTCTGGAGCACAGGCTCCGTAGCTGTGACGCACGGGCCTAGTTGCTCTGCAGCATGTGGCATCTTCCCGGACCAGGGCTTGAACCTGTGTCCCCTGCATTGGCAGGCGGATTCTTAACCATTGCTCCACCAGGGAAGCCCTGGCGTATTTCAGTTAGCATAATGTCTTCAAAGTTTATCTATGTTGTAGCATGTATCAAAATTTTCTTTCTTTTTAAGGCTGAATAATATTCCATTGTACATATATTCATCCATCTGTCAAAGGACATTTGGGTTGATTTCACCTTTTGGTTATTTTGAATAATGCTGTTATGAACATGGGTGTATAAATACCTGTTCAAGTCTCTGCTATCATTTCTTTGGGGGTATATAGCCAGAAGTGGAATTGCTGGATTACGCTATATTTAATTTTTTGAGGAATTGCCTTACCACTTCCACGGTGGCTACACCATTTTACATTCCCATCAGCCACGCACAAGGATTCCAGTTTCTCCACATTCTTGCCAACATTTGTTGTTTTTGATGATAGCCATCCAAATGGGTGTGAAGTAGTATCTCATTATGTATTTCATTTTTTAAATGCAGGTCCCTAAAATCTTTTCATGACCTGCTAATGGGACATAATCCTCAGTTGGAAAAAGAATTCTTCTCTGAGATTGTTGGATGAAAAAAGTCAAAGCATGGTCCCAATTTAGTGGCGGGGCCAAAAAGCTTTGTGCAGAATATGAAGAGTGCCTCCAACTAGTGGTGGTGTCAGTGATTTTCAAATTTTCTTTGTGCTCTTCCAAAATCTTTGGAAGTGAAAATGTGTTTATTTTCTTTAAAAAAAAAAAAAAAGAGGTTGTTTGTGCCTATGTGTGATGGGTTTTTGTGAAGGGACTGTAAGAATTAGAAAACTTAGAAGAATGTACAGGAACATGTATATTCCCAAAGAAATGAGCCCCAGTGGGTCAGTGAACAAGTATTTAGTGCATCAAACTCTGAGACCGTAGTAATGAGTAAGAGTGTGTGGTCCTTCCTCTCTGGAGCTTACATTCCAAGGCACAAAAAAAGATGCATTCAAAGCAGATTGAATATGTTTTGCATAGGCTGTTAGATACTGGGAAGGGTGTCCTTGGTGTGCAGAGAAGGAGATTCGGAGGCTCTGTGTGAATGTACTTGGAGCAAATGTCTGAAGCCTCCCCATGAGCATCAGGTTGAAAATCGCTGTTGTCTCACAGTATCCTGAACTGCATCCAGGGTTCTTTCCTCCCTTGGCTTTTTCTTTTTTTTTTTTTGCAGTACGCGGGCCTGTCACTGTTGTGGCCTCTACCGTTGCGGAGCACAGGCTCCGGACGCGCAGGCTCAGCGGCCATGGCTCACGGGCCCAGCTGCTCCGCAGCATGCGGGATCCTCCCGGACCGGGACACGAACCCGTGTCCCCTGCATCGGCAGGCGCACTCTCAACCACTGCGCCACCAGGGAAGCCCCTCCCTTGGCTTTCATGCTTCACCTGAGGAGCGTAAACATAGTCTGTACAAGTACCCAGATATAGTCCACAAATGGTGGGCATTGTATATAGGATTAACAAGAATCACACCTGACCTTACCAACCCTGAAAAGAAAAATGCTTTTTGTTAATTGATTGAATGAGGTTTATAGAGATTATTCTGAATCTGTGTTTTAAACTGATTCATTGTCCTTCAGAGATCCTTGGATTCTGGGTCCATGAGAAAAATAAAGCAAATTAGGGAAGATGGACATTCTCAGGGGATCCTTCTAGAGCCCCTTCTCAGTGGTAAATCTTATTTTTATCCTGTCTTGGATTTCATTTGTTCATTAGTTTAGTGAACATTTGTTGAGTTGCCTGCCCAGTGCACAGTGCTAGACACTGGCAATATGAGAATGAACAAAACAAAATACTGACCCTAGAAGACCTCATAGGTCTCTTACTAAAGAGAGGGCAAGTCGCTCATTTAACAGATTGTCACAAATGCTACAGCTAAGTTTGTAAGATTCCTTTGGAGACAGACATGATGAGTACTCGATTCAGCTTTGGGTGGGTAAGGAAATCCTTCAGGAAGACTGAGAAGAATCTGTAAGAGGATATTTCAGGCAGAAAGAGCCACACATACAATGAATAGAAACAATTAAGAATTTAGGATCTGCAAGTAATTCCGTTTTCCTGGTAAGAAGGCCATGAAGGGCCTGATGAGCCAGGTGAAAGAGTTTGGACTTTATCTTTTGGTTCTGGTGAGGCCATGGAAAGGTCTGAAGTGGGAGAATTATTTGGCTCTATTTATCTTTTGGAAAGAACTCTAGCAGACGAAAATGAAGGGAGCGAGGAAGGAAATGAGACTGGGAACAATAATCAGAAATGTTGTAATTGTCCAGGAACAAGATGTTGAGAATCCTCCTTAAAACATTCTCAGGAGGGATGAAAAGGACAGCAAGACTCCAGGAATGTTGAGAAGATAGAATTGAAAGATTTAGGACCAATGGGCCGAGGGTAAGAGAAAAATTTAGATTTCTGGCTTGCCAACTAATTAAATAATTCCAGTAACCTGATAATGGACATTAATGGAGTCTTTTTCCAAGGAGTCCTATTTTGAGAGATGTTTGATTATTTGTCTTGGATATAGCTGGGCACCTTCCTGTGTGACATATCCTACAAACTTCCTTCTTTCATTGACCTGGGAGGCATATTCATGTAGAGTCTCAGAGGTCCGAAGCCTACTTAGGATGACTTGAGGTGGGTGAGGTGGGGGAAGAAGCATCCACTGAAACCAGACACTGGGTGCCAAGTGTTGGGCTAAAGTCGTAGCAGGGTGGGTGTGCAAGGAATCAGCTCCCAGGTCCTCAGCTGGTAGGGCTGGGAGATTTTTGGAACTTAGATACAAGTAGCTCAGAGCACGGACGATTTAAATAAGGCTGTGAATGATATGAAGATGTTAGCACTCTACTTTTAATTGGTACCTGCTGCTGAACATGTGGGGTTGTTGGCTTGAATGTCTATGCTGGATGGATAGGGTAGGAGGTAAATGAAGGGAGAATGTTTTCTAAAACTTCCTGTGTTTGAATCAGGAACTCTTGTGTTTAAATCACTAACTGTCTATCCACTGACCACTCCATGATGGACCATCCTATTTACATCCAAAAAGGAAAACGTTAAATGAAATTAAATAAAAAAGTTACATAAAGAAACATGCTAAAATAAAAGTGAATAGAGTGATTCAAATGGATAGCTGAAAGAATTCAATCACCAAGCACAAGTACAACCACTCATAGGCAAGAGAGGCTCTTTGAGTTGAAGTGACTGCCAACCATACTTTGAATGCTGCTGGTTAAGGGACATGGTTCTAGTTGGGCTCAAGGCACTCCCCGTGGAGTTCTCTGGGTACCTTCCAGGACATCATGACAACAGCCCGAGCTCATTTCCTTGGAGAGATCCTGGGGGTTAGGCCATGTTCCTTGCATTGAAATTTACTTGTTTAACATCATTGGATTCAGAGAGAGAGAGAGAGAGAGAGAGAGAGCATTATCTTCCTAATCATTGGAGGATATGGAAGAAGGAATGATGGTGATGATGATGCATTGCTTTTGAGGCTTACTCTGTGGCCAGCACTCTCTGAAGGACTTTACACACCTCTTCTTCAGTCCTCAGCAACCTGCATCTTAGATAGCTCTCACTACAGAGGAGGCTGGGAAGAAGCGATGTTAGGGAACTCTCATGCTGATGTACTTATTTGGAGAAGCAGGGCTAGACGTGGATCTCTCTGCTGTGCTATTGTTGCATCTCTGATTCAGAGTTTCCTCATCTATAAAAAGGGAATAAGAGTAACCAGGCATCCCTATTAGGTTATTTGTCGTGCAGATTGGATGAGCCGGTACATGTAAACTTCCTAGAACCATGCCTGTCATCTAGTAAGTGCTCAATAAATATTAGCCATTATTTTATATTATTATCATTATTATTCTACATGACTTTTAATATTTAAAAAAAGAGGGGCCATATTTTAAGAAAAAAGTACATGGTAAGGGAACAGAAATGTACGCACATACAGCCAGTGCACTCCTTTTCTGCTTCCATCAAAGGCTATTAAAATTGTAGGGCCTGCTATTGTATATTTATTCAGACATCAATCTTAATCAGCCCCTTTGCTACTTTGGCAGTAAGGGCATTGTAATTCTATTTTTATCGGTTCCTTCCTGTGCACCAGACATTCAAAATAGCATGAGTAAGGGTCAAAAATATCTTAATGGATTTGGTTCCCAGAGATATCAGTGACCAGAGGAAGAGTTTTGCAGAAATTTCTTCCTGAGCTGATAAGGAAGGTAAGCAGGGAAGGGTGGAGGGAGGGCTGGCCGAGCAGCTAGCTGTGAGTCTCTGTAGACGGAAGAGGCCAAGATCAAGCGGCAGCGGGAGCTACAAGGGAAGAATCTGCAGGATTAGAGTATAAATGCATCCTATTTCCAAGTTTGTGCTTAGGACCAGCATTGTATAATTGTTCAGGATAACACTGCCCCTTCATGAGGTAACGTGTTTCAGATAAACAGACTGACTGGTGTGATCGCGTTGTTTACACACACATACACAAGTATAGAGGTTCCTAGGCTCTTCATATTTTTGTTTGGATCTCTTGCCTGGGCATCTTTTCTTTCTCTTTCTTCTCCTTTTTTCTTTCTGCTTCTCTCCTCTTCCTCCTCCTCCTTCTTTCTTTTTCTCTCTCTCTGTACCATTTTCTAGTCAGACCATTCATCATCAGAAAGTTGCCAAAGTCTGGAAACTGGGGTCGAAGGGAAGAGAAAATGCAATCAGAATATCCAAAACAACTGTATTTCTTACAGAAATGCATGGGATGCAGTTTCCCAAACAGTGCTAAGTTATGCCACTTAATGAAGCATGACATCATGTCAGGCAGTGCACAGATGAACATTTGTCCTTTAGTAATTTTGTATTTATGGCATGCATATTGAAAAGTGAGAGTGTATGTGTGTGTACATGTAACACACCAAACTTGTGATTTCATGGATACTATTGTTTAGGGCGAGGATAAATTGATTTCAGTAAGTACTAAAAATGAGGCCATATGTAGAGAGATATTTAGTAAACATTAATACAGGTGGTACACAGATGTGGCAAGTGAATCATGACCATGGTACACGAGGACTGAAGCTTGGAAAACACTGTTGTAATATACGTCATCTTTTGCTTGTACCTGGGGCCTCTGGGGAGCTCTGGTGCCTTCTCTGTAGAGATTGTGGGATTGGCCATTCCCTAAGTTACTCTAAGAGACACCCCTGCCATCTTACCGTGGTTCTGTCTTACCATCAGCAAGTCTATCTCTGAGGTCAGGATTCTGAATATAAGCAACCCATTCCCACTCCCAGCAATTCCACAGCTGCATCTACTGATGAAAGCCCAAGACATGAGCAATAACTCTGTGCCAGCAACTTCAGTTTTTAAGGTGTGAATGTTATTCCACTAGGATACACAGATGCAAGAAATTTCACATTGACTTATTTGTTTGTTTGCTTTTAGAGTTGAATTAAATTTAAATCTGAGTCCTTACCCCATAGCGCAGGAAGAAATTAGATCTCGCTCATGACTGAGGCTCCCAGCCCTGGGCCTTGGAGAGAAGAACCTGGACATTTGGAGGGGGCCCTCTGGACTTTGGTCCACTGCCAAAGGGCTCTTTGGTGGCGTTTCAAGGCCCTTTAGTCCCTTGAAAGCCGGTGATGGGTCTGTTTTCCCTGAGTCAGGCTGGGGAATCTCTGCCCAAGCTGGGGGTGAGGGCATGAGTTGGCCTCCTGACACAGCTGTTCCTGCTGAGGGCTTGTCACTCCCGCACCCACCCTGCCCCCTTGCCAGGAACTCCAGTGAGTCCTCACTACCCCAGACAGACCTCCCATTTCACTGTGGAGGAGCTCCCAGCCCTCCTTATCCTGCCCCTTCACCCCACCCCTGTCCCCAAGCGCACTCACCTGGCTGACCTCCCAGGGTGTTGACCTAGCTTCATGCCCTCAGTGAGAACAAAAGCCAGGAAGGGTGGGGGTAGGGAGTGTTTCTGGCAACTTCCACTTAAACCAAGATCTACAAACACCCCTGAGGCAAAGGAACACAAAGGCCTTCTTGGAATAAGGGAGAGAAAAACAGAGGAAAACCAAACAGAGATTAATATTTCTGTTAACTATTCTGTCATGTGTGAAGGTAAAAATTTGAAATATGTGTATATGTTGAAAGTATTTGTTATAATATTACACACACAAACTCTCTCTCTGTCTTTCATCTCAGAGACTCAGAAGTGTGTTCAAATATGTACACTATTGAACATGGTTTCCCATTCTTACTAAATAGAGTTGGCTCAAACGTAGAGTCAGAAAGACATGGTCACATAGGCCTTAATAGTTCAATAATAGGCCTCTTTCAAATGCATTTTATCCAAAAATTCAGTAGGTTTTGGGGGCCAAAAAGTACTGTTTCAGTTGAATTTGCAAAAGCCTTTAAAGTAGGGGAAGATAACAGAGAACCAGCTCAGTCCCTGGCATATGATTTGATCCAAGCACGTCATTGCCCCTTTGGTATTAATGTTTTAAAACTCACAGGCCACGCTGATCCTTTGTTCTTTGCGTTCAGATCCATTCTCTGCCCTTGCCTGCTCCTGTCTGCATCACAGGGCAGACTGACTGCTGCCAGCTAGGATTCCAGGCTCCTTTGCCAGCTGGCCTCCAGTGGGGCTCTGGAGTCCAGCTTCCCCTGGAGAGCCCTGTCCTCAGGGGTCGCAGCTTCTGCTGGGTGGGCCGTTATGGCCCCGGTTATCGGGTGGTCCTGGCCTCCAGCAACAGCATCTTCTCTCTTTGTCATTCCAGCCCCATGGGAGGGCAGTGGCATCCTACAGTTGCTAAATCCAAGTTCCCCTTCAACACCTTTGAAACTAACTCTTCATATTAACATGAATCCTTTTATTAAATTACCTGTTTACCATACATTGATGTCCTAGCTGGGTCCTCATTCAAAGCGGAAGACAAATCTGTTAAATTTCAGAAACTGAAATTCCTAATCTGAAAGTAATGATACTGTGTGGAAACCCACAAGACCAAATCATAATAACTTTCCTTTAGTCATTCAACAAATACTTATGGAACACCTTATTTTGCCGGGGTTAGGAGTAAGGTCTGTGCTCTCGTGGAATTTTCATTCTAGCCAGAGATCAGCAGACCCCAAATAAAAATAATGTAAAAGAAGAATGTCAGAGACCGATAAGTGTGGCGCACAGGAATAAAATAGACTGATGTGTTAGCAAGTGGCTATTTTAGGGAAGACGTTATAATTACTACAAATTTGGGTGTAGCTTTCTAAGATATTCCATTCACTGAAACATTCTCCTTTTCACTATCTTTTCAGATTCTACCTGCCAAAGACCCTAAACTAGGAATTAGGGCTACATTTGGACCCCAAATGTGTTGTTTTCCATGTATGGTATTTTGTTTAAACGAATAAATAAATAAGTTTAAGGTCTTCTGAGGTCCATGGACCCCATCACTTTTTCCAATTGCTTTCATATTCTAGCTTCACCTACTTACCATACCTACATGAACTCTAAACGCAATCCCAGCCCGAAACACTTGAGATCCTTTTAATTTGCTTAGTATTGGTCTTTCTGTTTGATTGAGAACTTATCATTTGCCGGAGACGGTGCTGAACATTTTATTTCATCTTTACAACCTAGTGGGAAAGACATATTACTCGTCCCTATGCCGACCCCAGAGCCAAGACTCGCAGGTGACTTGCCTAAAATCATAGAGCTACTGAGTAGCAGAAATAGTAATCAGACTCAGTCTGCTTAATAGCAAAGCTGAGTGCTTAGCTGAGTGCGATGGTCCCAGAGAGCCTGCGAGGTACCCAGATGCCTCAGAGGTGTTCCTTGCTGGCTTCCTAACCAGATAACTTCCTTGAGCACTTACCTAAATCCTTGCACCCTCACGATAGAAACTCAAACATAAAATAAATTATAAGATTGTAATTTTATAAAATTATAAATCATAAAAGTAAACTGAAGACGAGCAATAGGAAACAACTTCGAATATTCATGTGTTTTCCTCTGAACTTGATCAGAGACTCTCCTGATAGGCAAAATCATCTCAAATTAACAGGTTTCTGCCCAGTGGTACAGAAGAGACTCATGAAATGCTGTGTATCCAGACAGTTGAGAAAGAGCCAGTCTGAATTAGTGAAAAGGCTAAGTTTCAAAATGGTTTATTATAGTTAGGTATATTGAGGAACTGAAGCAAACTTTCATGGTGTTATTATGACAGTGAGAAAGACAAACAGTGTGTATGTGTGTCATGTTTCATTGTATGGAATCATCTTTTCTTGGGAAGAAGTATTCTTTATTCTGAAATTATGTTCATCCTACATTTGGGGCTTTAATTTTATTTTTTAATGAAACGTAGTAGATGATAGTCAAGTGTGATGTGTTGGTGAGTGCACGTGTGCATGTTTGTGTTTTAGTATCCTTTCATGCTAGAATAAAAATTAACAACTTATTATTAGTACCTTAAACATTCCTTGAAATTTTACAAGCCCGTGAGATCCAAAAGTCTGGTTACCTCTGGCTTTTTATGATAAAGATCAAATCAAAGAGGCTTATATGTGTTTATTTCCTTTCACTTACTTGTAATGAGTATTTGCATAGTTGTTAAGATAGCCTAAAAATTATCAATATAACTAAATCAAATTTTTATTGAATGCTTACTATATACCAGCTTATAGTCTACTAGTTTAAATGTTCTCCTTTAATCTTGTCTCTTTAGATACTACATGGGTAAATTTCAGCTTAGTCTTTCCCTGACTTACATTTTTTAAAAATTCACCAATATGGGTTCCATATGATTGATGTTTTAATATATTAAAATATGTATTGTAACAGTTTAGGCATAGCTCCATATCAGTGAGGATTTTTAGGCTGCAAGTGACAGAAAACCCAAACTGGCTTGAACAAATGTACTGGCACACGTATTTTGAAAGGTAGATATGGCTTTAGAGGAGGTTTTAACGTGGCCTTAGCCATGTGACTGTGGCACTGTCTCTCCTTCCGTTTCTTAGGTTGGCTCTATTCTCAGGCATACCGTCTCCTCATGCTTTCAAAACAGCTGCCTGTGGCTTTGGGGGACTGAGGGGAAAAGAAACAGCATATAGGGGGAAGACAGACTCAGTAAAATCCTGCAGCTAATCCTGCTGGCTGACTTGGGTCATAAGCCCAATCGCCAGGGCCAGAGTGATGGAAACTGACAGCCTTAGCCTAAGCTGCAAGCTCTGTCTTGCTGGGCCTGAAGTGCAGTCAGCTTACCGTGGATGTTCAGTGGATTCTGGGGCAGTGGGGAAGAGAAATGGAGGAATGAGCATGGGAAAGCAACCAACAAATGTCTACTCTGAGCTGTTTACTGGGGGCGGGAAGTGGACAGCTCCCCCTTTGAAGCTCCTTTCCTTTACATAATTACAATTACTTGGTGTTTATTTCTTTCAGTAGTTCTCAGTAGTTTATTGGAGCTGATATTTCAAAATTGGCCTGAATAGATAGCAAAGAAACCTTTCTTAGTGACATAAATCTGTACAAAGAAAAGATGTTTGGGATTTTTTTTTTACCTCTTCTCTCTCTTTTAAAAGTTTACCATTTGAATAAAAATGGACAAATTCAATTCCAAAGTCACTGAACTATTCTTAACTACTGTATTTCTTTTTTTTTCTAAACCACAGGTTCTTGAGGAAATTCCTTCTTTCTTTCCTCCTACAGTTAAAACTCTTTTCTCCAACCAGTTCCCTTCTGTATGATTCTTTTCTTTCCAGATTTAAAATCTCTTCTTATATGCCTGTTTAGATTTCTTATTAAACTTTCCATCCATCAAAGAAATACCAGATGATAGGAACTGTGCCCTTTTCCATACTTTTTGCCATGTGGGTAACAAATACATCTATTTATTTCAGTTTCCATCAATTAAACACACTACAGTGGCTTTTTATTTAATCAGTTATATGGACATTAGAGTGGATAGGAATGGGATATTACTGGATTCCCTGTTTGCAAGTACTTGGACGTTAGTAAACTTCTCGTGGAGACCCAGTCCAAGAAAATAGATTGAGGGCCAGAAATAGAAATGGGATTTTTTTTCCCCTTAAATGAAGGAAGTCATTGTTTAAAATAATACTTAAAAGAGACTAACTTCCCCCCCACTTCCTTTTTTAAAAAGTTTCTGAACATACTTTTAAAAGATTCTTGGTATCTTTATATTATTTTCAATAATTTGCATTATTTATGCAGTGATTTTTACGCAGAGCATACACTGAAGTCTTGTTATTCCTTCACGCCCAAGTTGAATCTGTAGGCTGTGAGTGATTTTTTCTCCCTTTCCAGATGGGTCAAAGAATAACATAAGCGAGTTCATGCTGGTGGTTGGTACTTGTAGTTGGTTTTGTTTGCATTCTGCTTTTTGCTGTCTTTGGTTTCTTGTTAAGTTAACGGAATGTTTATATCTTTGATTATTCCCTGGTACAGGGGTATCTTTACCCTGGAAAGGGGGGTAATGAAGAACAGGTGTTGCCTGTGAACTTTGAGTTTTATGTCCTCAAAATGTGCCCGGAACCAGGGCGGAGCTTTCCAAGTTCTTTAGTGTGGATCACTGTGTTGGTACCTGCAGTATTTCCCCCAGCATCCCCCAATGCCCCACTTCCCAGCCCTCTGGGCCTGGCAGCACCTGAAGGGGGCATACAAACTTGTTGAATTACAGTTGATAAGTTCACCAGATGAGCTTATGCATGACAGTGAGTGCCCGGCAACTCTGCCCGAATGTTTACACAGGACCATCTCCTGAAACATAGCGGAGTTTCCATTTGTTATAGGAAATGTCTCATGCTTACCTTCAGAATCTGGAATAAGAATGGGAAAAAAATTCTAGAGATTAAGTTGTCAAGGTGAGTTTTCACTTACATATGTGAGGGCCAAAAGAACGTTTGCTCCTCATAAAGGTGTAGCCATTGTAGTCAGCTTTCAGGGAATATTCTCTCATTTTTAAGGTCTTTTTTATCATATGCCTGCCTCATGGTGCCAGACTTTGCGCTGTCGGGTCGTGTGTAGCCATTTCTTTATCCCGTAGCAGCCCTGACAGCCTTTGGGGTTTCTTCACGTGATGCCGATGTTGGAGTGTGACTTGCAGAAGGTAGAGCATCCTTTCCCCTCCAGCAGGGGTAGACAGGTTGGTGCTGGACTTTGCTGTGGCTCAAATGAAGTGCTAACCGAGTCCCATTCAGTGGTATCTCTGGTGCAACCTCTCCTTTTTCCTATCAGAGTGTTTTACATTTTTTTTATGATGTTAACATACATAACATAAAATTTACATTTTAACCATTTTTAATGTACAGTTCAGTGGAATTAGGTACATTCATATTGTTGTGTAACTATCACCACCGCCATCTCCAGAACTTTTTTATTATTCCAAACGGAAACTGTATGCCCATTAAATAATAACTCCCATTTCTCCCTCCCCCCTAACCCCTGGCAACCATTCTACTTTCTGTCTCCATCAACTTGACTACTGTAGGTACCACATGTAAGTGGAATCATACATTATGTGTCCTTTGGTCTGCCTTATTTGTGTCTGCCTTATTTCACTTAGCATACTGTGTTCAGGGTTCATCCATGTTGTAGCATGTGTCAGAATTTCCTTCCTTGTTAAGGATGAATAATATTTCATTGTATGTATATACTTCATTTTGTTTATTCATCCATTGATGGACACTTGGGTTGCTTCTACCTATTGACTATTGTGAATAATGCTGCTATGAGCGTGGGTATACAGATTTCTGTTTGAGTCGCTGCTTTCACTCCTTTGGGGTATACAGCCAGAAGTGGAATTTCTGGACTCTGTGGTAATTTTATGTTTAATTTTTTGAGGGGAAAAAAAAAAATCATTTCCATGGTGGCTGCACTGTTTTACATTCCTACCAGCAATTTATCAGGTTCTTTTTAGCACACCCAATTCCCAACCACCCTACACCCCAAAATATGGTACTTGGAGATGACTAATTCTCATCAGTAAAGGTTTTCTCCACTTGGGGGGGGGAGGTGGGTGAGAGTGGGAATTGGACTCCACATTTATATTATGGCCAAGGGAAGCAGAAATATATAAAAAGAAGAGGAAAAGAATAAAATGTTAAAACTATGGCATAATAAATGCAGAGAAGCAAAGCGAGCTTTCACAAAGAATACAGGATCCTCTAGATTTAGACAGAAAATGCTGTAAACAGGGTGTGAAACTCTCAGCTGTCCAGCACTCTTTCATTTCAGGGCACACCTGGTCTTTTGTGTGCCAAGTACAGGATGCCCTGTGTGCCTCCGTGTGACCGAGCCTGCGGTGTTTTCTCTTCTACACCAGTGTCCGTGTGGACTGCAAAGTGGAACAGACGCCGGTCTGACTCCCTTGCTGCCATTTGCCTCCAGATAGCTCAAACTGTGTCCTCTCCTTTCTGGAAAAAGAAAATATCTGTTTGGCTTTCTGAAAACAGTTGCCACCCTTGGGCAAAACTAATTGTCACAATACACATGTTCTGCTCAGTATGTCCAGAAAGAAAGACATGTTTGATGCCGGTACATACAACCCAACCTAAGCAACCGCATGTCTGGCAGGTTTCGGGTTGGGGACGGGGTTTGAGGCGATGGGCAGGAGAACATTGCTTCCAGTTTCACGTAACTCTGTTAGCTTGAAATACCTCTTGGAATAATATGACCCAGAGAAAGAGCTTCTATGTGAAACTTTGTGGATTTGAAATCTGCTCTACTGAATATTTTATGATCTTCTTGTCAAGGCCTCGCCTTCTAACAGTGACCTACAGGCGCTACGATGGCTTCTTTCTTATGAAGACTTGAACATTTCCAATTGCAGAAAAGCCTCAAGAGATGCAGCATTTCAAAAGCCATAGTTTAGGTTCTATTTTCTCTGCTGAGATGTTTGTGGATTTTCTTACTATAAAATTAGAGTTGTCATAGTGACTTTGTTTCAAACCAGATATTCCATGGTCCCAGAAAAGCCCCACTTTAGGAAATTGGGTTTATTTATCAATGCGCTGACATTGGGCACAGAAAGTAACACTTCCCTGATAAACAGGCATCTTTGATAGATGGAGTGGTTGGGTAAATTTAAATTTCTAAGGATTAAACAAACAACTCTTTTATTTCAATACCTTTTGGAAATTGCCCTAGGGATTTTAAGTCAGGGTCATCTAGGGTCTCCAGGTGACCATAATTAACAGAATTTTATTGGTCCCACTCATCTAGGTTCAGAACCGTGGTTCCTGAATACAGGTCTCAGCCTTGACCTCGGTTCTTGTTAATCCAGTGGCTGGGCCTTGCCTAGACTTGAATCAGAACCTTTGACGGTGGGATGGAAATCTGCACTTCAGCACCCAGGGTGATTTTTATGCCCCCTAAAATGTGAGAACAACTGGCTTTGAAGTTACAGTTGTTTGAGTTGGCAGTATATTTATTCCTCGAATTTCTCCTTGTAAACTGACTCCTGATTGGGATATATTTTTGCCTCTTTCCTGTAAAGTGGAGGGCAAAATAATTTAAAATCCAGTTAATTCAGGACTCTGGGTTTATTGAGGTATGGATAATTGTGACTTTTATTGATTTTTAAAATATTTTCCCCTTAATTATATGTTTCATTTCAAGCTCATTCTGCTCTGTGTTACAGCAGAAGGGTTGCTGCTACAACTCAGGGAACCCAGTTATACACATGGTTCACTTCGTAGTCGTGTAATTTTGGGCGTCACCTTGTCCCTTTAGCCCTCACTCTCTTCATGTATAAAATGAAAATATTGATTGATTTCTAACTGACCTCCGAGTTTCTTTCCATCACTAACATTTCATGGTTCCTTATTTTATTTTTTCACTTTTTCTCTCCCAACTGCATAACATTTTCTCATGCATGGAACAGGAAAGGACCTTTGAGATCATCTAATCTTAATCGCTCATTTAGCACAAGAGAAAACAGACTGAGAAGCAGATGGGAGGTGCTGCTTTGGAGGAGCCAGAATGAGAGCCCAGGGCTCCTTCCACTGTGACATGAATTGTGTGTTACAGGAAGGGCTCCATTTCTTACATTCCAGGAACACCCCATGTGCATCAGGTGCTGTAGCATCAGAGGTTGCCCTGGACATTTGGATATTAGGAATTGAATGCAGATTGGTTCATTAATGTCATTTTTTAAATTGAGGTATAGTTGATGTATAATATTATATAAATTACAAGAGTGCAACATAGTGATTCACAATTTTTAAAGGTTATACTCTATTTAGAGTTATTATAAAATATTGGCTATATTCCCTGTGTTGTACAATATATCCTTGTAGCTTATTTATTCTATACATAATAGTTTGTATCTCTTAATCCCCTACCCCTATCGTGCCCTTCACCCCACCTCTCTCCCCACTGGTAAGCACTTGTTTGTCCTCTGTATCTGTGAGTCTGTTTCTTATTTATGTTCACTAGTTTGTTTTATTTTTTAGATTCCACATGTAAGTGATATCATATAGTTTTGTCTTTCTCTGACTTATCTCATTTAGCATAATACCATCCATGGTGTTGCAAATGGCGAAATTTCATTCTTTTTATGGCTAAGTAGTATTACTGTGTGTGTGTGTGTGTGTGAGTGCATGTGTACATCACATCTCCTTTATTCATTCAGCTATTGATGGACACTTAGGTTGCTTCCATATCTTAGCAATCGTAAACAATGCTGCTATGAACTATGAACATTGGGGTGCATGTATCATCAAACCATATCTTCACTCTGAGAATCTAGATTCCGGGGAGACCCAAATATGAATGAAGACCCAAATTAGGAATATGGCAGTCCACAAGTAAACCCCAGATGACGCTTGTTACTAGGTCTAGAATGCCAAAACAGCGTAGACTGCAAACTTTATTGGAGCCTCTGGTGCATTGGAAAGAACATGGCTTTTGGACTTAGAACTGTGTCTGAATCCTCGTTCAGTTACTTACTAATTGTGAGACCCTGAGCAAGTTACTTTACCTCTCTGAGCCTCACCAGCATAAAGGTTGTGAAATAGCTGATTTGCAGATTAAATGCAACCCCCTATGTAAAGATTCCTGGAATTTAATGGACACTGAGTAAATGCTGGCTTTCTTCCATGGACTTTTATTTACTTTTTGGTATTATTAGGGTCTGAAACTTTACAAATTTGGGGCACATATCAGCAATTTGAAAATGACAAGGGGTCACTTTAAGCTTCTCAGGTGACTTAAGGAAGATATCCGTTTCCAGCCTTTGGAAAAGAAAGGACCAGTTTGAAAACTTAGAAGGTTGAAATGCCATATCAGTATATGAGTGAGCAACTTCTTTTGAGCTGTCTTATTATGGGTCTATGTCATCATTAAGCATACAGCCCCTGAAAGAACCCTGTCCCGGACCAGGGCAGAAAACCTCACTCTCCTTCTGTCCCCACCTTTTCTGGTTCTCAGCATCCCTTTAGAACATGTTCAGGGCGTAGAGCTGGGTGAGCCTTCTCAGAGCGTGGTGGTTTACTCCATAGGTACTGATGAGCCTTTTTCACAGGAAGACTAAAGCCTTCTGAGTGAACTCCCTCGTCTTAAAGGATGGAGAGTAAAACGTATCAAACAAAGTCTAAGAAGACTGATCCCCACCAGGAATTTTTTTCTACAACTTATTCCTCTTGTAGAGGTATTCATTTTTAACAGGGGTATGGATCAGTATTTTTCCAGGTGTGAATTAATTCCTACTGCCATGTATTTATCGGTCTAAACAGTTTTTGTTCATACTGCTAGCTGTGTGGTTGAATGAATAATTAGTGCTCACATAGTGTTTTAAGAGCCTAACCTTCCTGGAAAGACAGTGCTGGTGTAAAAGGTCTTAAATATGAGGCTGTTACAGCACTGTTTAAGAAATTGGAAAGGCCCCAAATAAATATACTGTCCCTATGAAAAAAATGTGAGTTGAAGAAATAGGAGGCTAGGCCATTTCTTTTCATTCCTGTTTTCATTTGATTTTTAGGATGACAGAATCTCTGGATTGCAACATTCCTTAAAGTTTAGTTAGCCATCCAGTGCCTCTACAACAGTCCTTAACACAGGAGAGAAAGAGAGAGAGAGAGAGAGAGGTATTAAGAATGAGAGAGAATGAGAATGAATGAATTCATCCACTCTCAGCTTAATCATCTGAGTCGTATAAAGGATGTGACCAGGCCACCTGTTACCACATGTATGGTCAGGATTGATTTTGCTGGTTGGGTGCTGGTTCTGCTTCCACTTGCACTGCAATGCTTTTGTTCCTCTCAGCTAAGGGCCATTCATCAGGCAAGGCTGTATGTTCTCCTTTGATTGAACCTATATCCATCTATGCCTCAGTCCACATGTCAGACAGCTCCTCAGATATTCAAAGAGAATCGGGTGTTTTCCTTAGCTGTTGTCTCTTTTCCAGGTGAGTTTTCCCCCAGATTCTTTATTTGCACCTCATTTTGGGGGATGACAAGCAAAACTAAAGGAACTGCCACAAGGTTTCCTCTGTTATTCATCCTAGTGCAGGTTTTCTATAGAGAAACAATATTTATTAAGAACAACTCAAGTCATGCCTGGAGAGAGTTTCAATTTTTTAGAAATTATGCTGTACTTCAAAAGTAAGACATAGAGGCTTTGAATTCAGGATGAAACATTATCCAGGCCAGTGTCCTGTCTATGTTAGATTGGGGAAACTGAGGCACGGAGCCTCGTACTTAGAGTGTCAGTATGTCAGTCTCGAAGGGCAGAATGGATGGCAGATTAATGAATTCTGGATATGCTCAAAGGCTGTTCTGATCTGGGCAGGACTGTCCAGGTGAGGGATCTTTACCTTTGTGAGTGGGGAGCTCCCATATCTCATCATGTTAAGCCAGGCTGCTCTGCAAAGGGATGGCTTCCTGGGGGAAATAGCGATGCTTAATTGATTTTCACCGTTGATGAAGCACACAGCCATACCTTCTGATCACCTCCCATCCCATGTGGGGAGGAAGGTGTAGGTTGTAGAAGCTGCCTTTTGGTATTAAAAAGAAGAAAAAAACAAGACGCTGGAGTAACCTAAGGATATACACTTAGCTTTTTTTTTTTTTTAACACCATGAAAACTAGTTTTATGGAAAACTGGTTTTCTGTTTTAAATGTATATTCTAATAATAAAATTAGAGCTATTGCCAAAACTCACTCCAAAGGGCAGCCTTTTATTTTTAAAGCATGAAGAGGGAAAGAGAGAGAGATCATGTCCTTTATTTCCAGTAATAATGGTCCACAGTCTCTCCTAATTAGCCTTTTGAGAGGGTCACTGGCAAAGCTTTGGATCCCCTTGGGCAGAGCTGCTTGGTGGGACAGAACATTCCCAGCGCCTCCGAGGGGAGCGGGGCGGAGGATCCTAGGCTGGTTCCCAGGCCTGTTTGCTCTGGGCACCAGCCAAGCCAGGTTTGGCTTTTGCTCACCTGTCATTCCAGCAATATGTGGTGACGTTTCAAACTGCTGGAGTGGAAACAAGGTAGAAACTTCTTGGAGCATCTGGGAAATTTCATTTAGACAGAATGTCAGACCTTCGTCTCCAGTGTAAATACTAGAGGCTTTGCTCTGTCCAGTTATGCAATAGCATTTGGTGTGAAATTAAATCAGAGGCCAGTGAAACTCTGGGTAGGATCTAAATGTGATGAGTGCATTTGAGTTTCTCCCCGAAGTTAGGAGACCACATGCTTCTCCACCCTTTGGCCCCCGCAAGTACCTGGAAGAGGCCTCCGCAGTCTTGAATATGAATCCAGTGGTTAAATGCTCTACCACAGAGTAAAAATACAGAGTTTATAGACCTTCTGATTTTTAAAAAACTAGTGCTTTAGAATCTGGCCTGCTACTGATTGTTTTAACTTGCCCGGCAACCTAACGCATATTCTCAAGTGAGCAAGTGAGAATTCAGCTTCTAGAAGGGTGAGCTGTGTATATTCAAAAGCCATCCTGTTCATTTTTCAGATACAGGATTTTTGAAAAAGAACAGGGTCACTTTCAGTCTATTGCCAACCCTTTTTATCTCTCAGAGATCAAATTATCAAATTTCAGGAAAACTTTTTTTAAACTATCATGAATTTCAAAGGTCATCTTTACTCTCCTCAGCAGAAACATTAAACTTGTTAAAAAAAATTATAAATTTCACTCTAGTAAATTTTTTTTCTCTTTTTTACCCCCCAACACATACCAGAAAATGCTTGGGGAAAACGTTTGCCTTCACTTCCTGCTATTCAGCACTGTGCATTGTTAAACTGGCTGTGTTTATACACATCATGGTTATGGCTGGAGCCCGGCTATTGTTGAAGGATGTTAGACAGCCATTTATCACAGTGCGCCAGTAAACCCATTGTAAAAAATGTCCTACTAGTTAAATGAGGCTTAGATTTAATGAGGCTGTAAGAATGGACCAGGTTTTTGTCATACTGTAAATAAGGTTCCTATAGCAATGTCATCAGGATGAAGGTGCAGATTCCTTTTGTTTTCAAGCGACAATAGTCTCCTTGCCAAGGTAAAAAGAAGCCCCTTCCTTTTTAAAGGAATCTTTTGAAGAAATTGTTGCTTGCTCAAAGGAATTCATGAAACAAAGGTGTGTGGCACGGAGACAAGATCTGGGATGACCTCTTTGGGAAAGGAGTGACTCTTCCCTGACCTCTTTTGTGTCCTGCAGCAGCCGGGAGAGCACCGGAAGTTGCCTTGTTGACGCCAGTTCCATGCAAATGCCATTCAGATGCTGTCCTGGTCCCTCCTCAAGGAGGGCAAAGCCAGCCCCACAGAGAGCAACTCTGAGACTCCTGCCAACCTTTTAAGGGAGTAATCCAGTTAGACATAGTGGGAGGGCATCTGCCTTTTTTTGAGCCAAGTGGGGGAAGCTCAGGAGAGAAGAAGCAGTCTCCTTTGCTTGGTTTTATCAGTGCACAGTGAAATCTGCCATTTCAGAATCACAGTGCACACTGTAGAAAATGACCAGAAATTTTGGTGCGCTCAGTTTTCCCCATGGGAAGGGAAAATCAGTTATTTTCCTAAAATCGGAGGAAACAAATTCAGTGAGAATGTCACCACGCAGCCAGAAGCAGGTGTGCAGGGTGTGGTGTTACTGGTGGGCTGCAGTACGCTATTTACAAAAATAGCCAGTCTTGAAATTGCCCTGTTGAAGAGAAATTTGATTGTCTCAAATAAAATAAAGCGGTCTCCGTCTTCATTTTGTCACGGCCCCCGCAAAGCCTCAGTTCAAAGAGATGGGTTTTCAAGACGGCTAAATGAAAGGATGCGGAGGGCCAATGGATAACAGAGGCGTCTCTTCCACCTCTGCAGGTCCCCACGTCTTTCTGGACCTGCAATGCCTTCGAGGTGTGGAGCTTCTCAGACTGAGCCTGCAGCTGGGCAGGACAGTGCACCCCTTTAGTCTTGGACCCTCAATTCTCTTTTCAGTGAAGAGGTCGTCCTGGGGAATCCATTGCTGCTACTTTGGTGGTCACGAGAGGCTACATTTTAGCTGCTCATAGTTTAGCTTTTTATATTTATTTTGCTTGTATTTTATATTTATATGAAATATAAATATATACAAACATAAATATATATTTAAATTTATTTTATATTTTTTTATATTTATTTGTTTCTGGGTAGAAGAAAAAAGTTCAGAGAGGTGTGTTTCCTCTCAGTGCCCACAGCAGAGAACTGGATTGATCGTGCAGCCTTGCAGGGAACGCCTGCTGACTCCACCACGGAGTCACACGTGGACAAGGGGGGCAGTCCGTTCCGGGCCTTCTCAGCCAGCAGGGTCTCTTCTACAAGGTTTCCATCTGCAGCAGCTTTCCCTGCCCAAATCCCTTCTTTCTCAGATTCCACTTTTGTTGTAAGTTCCCACCATCCTTTTTGCAGAGCAACGTAGAACAGTGTTGGCAAAGAAACATGGCAATTCTCTCTGAGCTCTTTTGTCCCAACAGTGGTTTTTATAGCCCCACTGCTAGACAAAATGTGTTTCTAGAGACATCTTAAGGCAAAACATCTTCATGCCAAACGCTCAGGACAAAAACTCCACTTGCCACATCTTCTTTATCCATTCATCTGCTGATGGACACTTAGGTTACTTCCATGTCCTGGCTATTGTAAACAGAGCTGCAATGAACATTTTGGTACATGACTCTTTTTGAATTATGGTTTAGAAAGAGAAAAACAAATACTGTATGCTAACACATATATATGGAATCTAAGAAAAAAAAATGGTCATGAAGAACCTAGGGGCAAGACGGGAATAAAGACACAGACCTACTAGAGAATGGACTTGAGGATATGGGGAGGGGAAAGGGTAAGCTGTGACAAAGTGAGAGAGTGGCATGGACATATATACACTACCAAACGTAAAATAGATAGCTAGTGGGAAGCAGCCGCATAGCACAAGGAGATCAGTTCGGTGCTTTGTGACCACCTAGAGGGGTGGGATAGGGAGGGTGGGAGGGAGGGAGATGCAAGAGGGAAGAGGTATGGGAACATACGTATATGTATAACTGATTCACTTTGTTGTAAAGCAGAAACTAACACACCATTGTAAAGCAATTATACTCCAATAAAGATGTTAAAAAAAAAAAACTCCACTTGCCTATGTCCTAAAGGCATAAGTGATTTATTCACTCACAAATGTTTATTGAGTGCCTGCTAGGTGCCACATATACTGTGCTAAGCCCTGGAGATACACAGGGCATCAGGCATGATGCCCACCTCTCAAGAGCTCACGCACAAGCCGGGTGATTCTTAAACTTCAGCGTGCCCGAGACATACCCTCCTCCAGAGGTGTGAATTCATTGAGTTTGAGTGGGACCCAGGAGTCTTCATTTCTAAGGAGCATCACAGGTAATCCTGATGCAAGGATCACAAAAGAAACACTGATATAGTGAGGGGTGAGAACATTGAAACATCATTAATTACAATACTGCAGAAACTGCCTAAATGAAGGTCCTCACAGAGGGCTGTAGGAACAGAGGAGAAAGAAGGTGGTTGTGCTAAAGTTGGGCCGGCGCAGGTTTATGAACCCAAAGACAGGGTCGTGTTCAAGCCAGATCTTGAAAGATGACCCAGCCACGGCCACTTGGCAGTGCTAGAGAGGGAAGGCCTTCGGAACAGGAAATAGCAGAATCGAGGCGACTGAGGCGAAAGAGTAAAGGGCACAGAGAGGCCAAAGGAGTGGATGCAGGTGAGGATTCTGTGTGGGGAGCTCACAGATTTGGGGTTTATTCTTAGATAATGAAAAGCCTGTAAAGAATTTAAAGCAGAGAAGTGAAACAACCTGATTTCTGCTTTTATTCTGTAGTGACCAAGTGTGGTGGTTTTAGGCAACATTAAATGAACAGAAAGGGCAAAATGAGAAGAGGCAGGAAATGGGAACTGTCTCATGGCTCCATTCTACTTTCCCGTTCCTTTGAGGCAGGCTTAATTGGTGTGATTCCATTCTCAATTTAAGAAATCAAGGTTAAATGACTTGCCCGTGATTGCACTGAGTTACAGGGAGAGCGGGAACTAGGGCACAGGCCTCCTCCAAATCTCCAACTGGCTCTCTCCCTGCGGGCTGTCAGTCAGGGAGATGATAGGAAAAAAACCCTCCCCCACCCCTTTAAATTCTGTGATAATGAGGCCCACTGCACAAAGCAATTGTATTCTTTTGAAAGTTCCTCTAACGTTACAGGAACACGCATGAAAATGGTAAAAGTTAAATGGACATTTGTGGTAATAGGCTTCTTTTAACATTAAAATAACATCTCCCATGGAGTATTGGGGAGGTTCCTGATAAGATTCTAAAGAGACTAAATTTCTGGCCCTAAAGTAAAGATTCCTCAGTAGCAAAGTCCCTGAATCAGTCCAGTTTAAATATGAGACATGGGGTATTAGGAATCCCCATTATCCATCATAACAAATGCTGCCTGATGACGAAGGACCACCGCCTCCCCGTGAACTGCTACTTCACCCTGCGCGAGGGGCGGTTGTGTTTCTGAGACCTGACAGCCAAGGTCCTTAGTCCTGAAGAGACAGCCTTTGTCACATCCAATTCCCAAATGCTATAAAAGAATCTAAAAGATGAAGAAAGGAAGCCAAAAAGGAGAAAGAAACAAGGGGTGAGATATAGCTTCCCATTGTGTCAGTGCTGGAAAGTAACTTATAGATTCATTGTCCTCAGGGTCCCCGTCCACT
The DNA here is from genome assembly GCF_003676395.1 of Aethalodelphis obliquidens. NCBI lineage: Eukaryota > Metazoa > Chordata > Mammalia > Artiodactyla > Delphinidae > Aethalodelphis > Aethalodelphis obliquidens. Next base: position 17,464,591 of record NW_020837958.1, read on the forward strand.
CTTGGCCAGGAAGAAGCAGAGCCCAGAGAGAGTAAGTGACTCACTCAGACCCCGCAGCTCGTCAGTGGTGAGGCTGGGACAAAGAAGCCAGGTGGCTCTTGCCCCACAGTAACCTGCTGCTCTCCTGTCTCCTTATCCTGTGCCGCCCACAGATTGTTTTCCAAAGATCCACTAGGATAGTTTCTGAATCCTTGAAATGCAAAAACTAAAATGATACTGGGAGCCAGAGAGCCTCTTCACTACTGCTTACCAGCTGTGTGGCCCCAAACCAGGCCTTCCCTGAGACTGTTACCTCTTCTGAAAAAAGAGGCTAATATTCTCTTTTCTCTCCCTACAGAGTTTCTCTGAGGGTGAAACGTGTTGTTTTATGTAGACGTTCTTTGCAAACTGAAAAACTCCATTAAGACATATGACATTAAACTCTTGGCTGTAAAACCTGGGTGCAGGACAGGACGCAAGGAAGTTCACATATGTAGCTTATATTTTTCTGTGTCTGTTTCCTGGATGTTTTAGAAGCACCTGGGTGTGACCCTGTTGCTCATCCTAGGAATCCAGGCTTCAGAGTCAGACCCAGCTGATGTCAAACCCCAGCTCCCCCATTTGCCCCCTGCTGGCCATTGCCAGCTTACTTCACCCCTTCAGAGCTCAGATCTTCATCTGTAAAATGGGACCAATAACAGCATTTCATTTATAAGATAGTTACGAGCATCCATGAGATATGTGCAAATTACTTTGCGTAACCTGAATTATAAGAACAATCTAACACCTATGATTACTAATATAGTTTCAGTCGTTATATTTATTATTTATTCTGTTCTAGACAAGGAGTGAGACTGTAGAGCTTCTTAAAGGCAGTGTCAAGGCTCTTTTGGTAACTGAATCCCTAGGTTCTAACAAGGGCTGGCAATATTATTAGATGCCCAATGCATATTTTGAAGTGAAGAAATGAATTCATATTCAAACACAGATTCATGGTATTCTGATTAATTTTATTTTCAGCTGAACTTAGGGATGTACACTCATTCATTCATTCTGCAAACACTTATTGAACACCTACTATGTGCCAGGCTGTGTGCTTGGCAATGGATATATATTAGGCATAAAATAGACCACAGATCCTGCTGTGGTGACCTTAAAATCTAGTAGGGGAGACTAAAGAACAAGCAAGTAAACAGGTGAGTAAAACAAATACATCCAGTTTTGAATTAGAATAAGTGATAAGAAAGAAACATAGAAAGGGGGGGTTTAAAAAATCAGGGGAATACATTCAAAAAACAAAAGACTTAACCCTTTGCGTTTCTCCCTTGTTGATGAAAGTTGTCTAAAATGGTTTAGTCCATGTTCTAGTCATAGATCAGCTTGGACACATAGCAGTAGCCTCCGTAAAGGCTGTTATAAGAATCAATGTGATAAAGCTGTAAACCTTTTGGGCACATCGTGATCCTCTGTGGAGCCCAGGAAACCATCAGAAGCCTGGTCCCCTTCCCAGAGGTCGAGAATGGGGCTGCCCTGTGGGGGCCTGGCATCTGTGCCAGGTTTATGGAACTCCTCAGGTGCAACTACTGTGCCCTTAAGTCTCAGAGCCCTGCTCGTTCCGGGAGCTGTTGATTCCTTTGCTGGCTGACGCCTCTGAACACTGTGGCTGCTTCCTCAGCAACAGAGATGTTGCTGCAGAAAGAATAAGATGGGGTTCAATGTGAGTGATGTGAAGATATTATCTAGTTTTCTGATGGAAATCCTGTTATGAAAATGGTGCCCTTGTGATGTGTCTCCTCCCCGCCAAACGATGCTCATTCACCTCTGAAAATATACCCCCTCTGTAGTAAGTGGTGAGAGCAGACAGGGAACTCTTAAGCCGGAACTCCCCTCTGAAAATGCCCCTGAATGGGCTTTAAGTCTGTAAAAAGCCCTGAAATTGTATGTTAATTCTGTGTCTTTGGTGTAAACGTGAATTTTCTCTTTTGAAGGTCTGTGGCCTTCATCACATTCTTAAGGGAGGCTGCTCTCCAAAATAAGCCCAGCAAGTAGGGGTGACCTCTCGTGCGTCTTGGCATCACAGCCTCCAGCCCAGGACTAGTGCAGACCAGCCTGTGGAGAAATACTGGCTGAATGAAGTAAAGTTTCATTTCAAGTATATGTACAATGGAAGATAACTCAGCCATAAAAACAAATGAAATTCTGCCATTTGCAACAATGTGGATGGACCTAGAGAATATTATGCTTAGTGAAATTCGTCAAAGACAAATACTGTATGATATCACTTATATGTGGAATCTAAAAATACAAATGAATACATATGCAAAACAGAAACAGACTCACAGGTATAGAAACAAACTTGTGGTTACCGAAGGTGAGAGGGAAGGGGGGGAGGGACAAATTGGGTGTATGGGATTAAGAGATGCAAGCTACTACGTATAAAATAGATAAGCAACAAGAATACATTGTAGAGCACAGGGAATTGTAGGCATTATCTTGCAATAATTTATAGTAAAGTATAATCTGCAAAAATACTGAATCACTATGCTGTACACCTGAAACTAATATAATATTGTCAATCAACTATACTTCAATTTAAAAAAAAACAGACTTATTTTCAAGCAAACCCTTTCAGCTATCAGCAAAGGACAGGATCTGCGCTCTGCCTTTTCTCCCTGGCCCCTGCCTAACCGCACACGCCTCTTGGCCGTGCCACCCTCTTTGATATGTCCCTCTGAGCCCGGCTTCCTGTTTATTAGCTATCAATATCCACCAAGTGCTGGCTCTTGTCAGTCTAATTTCGAGTTGCTGCTGCCGCTTGACACCCCGCACTTTATCAACCACACACTGCTTGGCTCCCATAACCACTGATCTCAGCGTCGCGAATAAACAGCAACACCAAGGCCATATTTTCTGGTCCCTGTCAGGCCTCTGCTTTCCTGGGTGAAATACAAGTCCTATTAACATGTTTCTCCTCATTGCCTCTGACAGTTTGATTAATTAGGCCTCCTCTTTGGGTGACCTCTGTACTAACACGACAAGGAGGTGAATATAAAATGAATTGTTTGCCCACATAATGGGCTACTGTGGGTTTGGGATTTTTATCAAATCAGTCAAAAGTTCCGAACTTGTTTGAGATTCCATGGCGAGCAGCAGCTCAGGAGGATGGCTTCTGGTCCACTGGGCTCTGTCACTTAGAGATGGGACTTGAGGCCATTTGCTCCAGGCCAGGGAGAACCCTACCTGACAAACAGCACACTGTCTGCCCAGGTCATAGAGTACCGATCTAATGTTCTTTAAATGCTATCAAATAAAACGACCTTTTGTTTTCAATAGCTTTTCTCTACCTCTGTCTCTCCCTCCCCGCTGGAAAACACAAATATGTTAAGTTTGTTGCTGCTTTGCCTCACAGAATGCTAATGCAGGACCATTAGGAAAGAGCACTTGAGTTAAATGTCCACCGTTTCACCATCACTCGCTGTTTTCAGGGAAATCAGTAACTTGGACAGGAAAAGTCGTTTTAGACTGAAGCGTAGCATGGGGGTGCTCCAGCAATCTTGGCAAATAAGTTGGCCTGCTTGTTTTCCATCACGGGAGGGCGGAGGGGGGTGGAGTCGAGGGATTCTCCTCGCTGCCTGTGCTGGGAAGCACTTCCTGAGCCAGGGAATGGCTTGCGAAGCCACTGATCAGATTGAAATGTAAGCGGGGCTCTCTAACTGCTTTGCTGAGCAGGCTCTGTAGATGTTTTAAATCCTGCCTTCAAGGAAGAGTGGAACAGCTAGGGAGAGTATGGAGGCTGCAGGAGAGAAGCAAACAGGGACAAAGGTGCCAGCAGATGGAAAGGTGTCTGTTTCTTCTGCATACTTACACTGTTTTTTTTCTTTCCTTTGCAGTGAGTTAATTTATTCTTTTTGAAGTCACAGCCTGTAACAGCTAGCACTTTTAAAAATACACTGTTCCATTACAATGTCTTCCAGAGAAAAAGTTTAGTGATGCTGAGATCCAGCCAGTGAATACCTAGCACAGAGCTCAGCGCTTGCTAGGTGCTCAATAAATGGTTGTCGGGTTGAACTGAATTGAATCTTTGCACAGGATGAATTTCTAGAGGGTGAGATGCTAGGAGCAGGGAGTAGGAGAGGGAACTTGCCAGTATTCTCTAGCGTATTCCCTTTTCTGTACACAGTTGGAATTCCCAGGGCCAGGGAGGAACCACCTTTAACCTTGACCTCAAAGCTATTCATTGTGTGGCAATCCAAATTTGGGCTGGGTTAACAACAGCTCTTTGCAACCAGCTTAGTGAAATACTGGGTGGTCCCTGGAGAAATGATTGTACTAGTAGCAAATGGGATACTCAAGAAGGTGCATATCCTTCGACCATCATTTTAGAGATGATAACATTGATGCTAGGGAAGGGAGAAATTGCTGGATTAAAGGTTACATTAATTCAAGCAGATATTTGTACATCCATGTTCAGAGCAGCATTATTCACAATAACCAAAGAGGGGAGGCAAGCCAAGTGTCCATCAACAGGTGAGTGGATAAACAAAATGTACGTACCTAAATGGAATATTATTCAGCCTTAAAAAGGAAGGACATTCTGACACCTGCTACAACATAGATAAAACTTGAAAATATTACGCTAAGTGAAATAAGCCAGACACAAAAGGATGAAGATTCTATGATTCTGTTTAGATGAAGTACTTAGAGTAATCAAATTCATAGAAACAGAAAGTAGAATGGTGGTTGCCAGGGGTGGGGGGAGGGGGGAGGGGGAGTTACTATTCGATGGGTACAGACTTCCAGTTGGGGAAGGTAAAAATGTTCTAAGGTGGAAGGTGGTGAAGGTTGTACAACGATATGAATGTACTTAATGCCACCAAACTCTACTCTTACGACTGGTTAAAATGGTACATTTTATGTTAGGTATATTTTACCATAATAAAAAAAAGGTTACACTAACTAGTGACAGATTGGACTGGAACTCAGGTCCCGGGTCCCCTGATTCCTAGTCCAGTAGTGGAAAGGAAAGATCTTTGCCTAGGGGTCAGAAAGTGTGGATGCTAGGTCCACGTATTAGTCAGAGGTCCTCTGACAGATCACGTCAGCCCTTTGAGACTTATTTCCTATCTATGATGTGCAAGGGTTGGACAGTATTCCCATTATGCCAGCCTTACACATCCAGGGTACTTACTCATCTACTGGTTCTCCTGTGGATATTTTAATGAGGCCAGCCTGGTTTTTTGCTCTCTGTATTTTCTCTTTGTCACAGGTCATTCAGGCAATGACTGAACACCTAGACTAGGTGTTGGCAAGGGAAAAGAGTGGAAGAAAAAACAAAAGCTTTAAAGGGATTGTTCATCTCCCCCAAACTTAATTTCACAGCTCCCGAAGAGAAAAAAAAAACATGAATGCAGTTGCTGTCAAGAAATTGCTGTGTGTCCTGTTCTTTCGTCCCAATGTGGGTGGTCACTGACTCCCAGAAATCCTGACAAATACAGTCAGAGGACATGGTGAAATTTATTTGATTAAGGCGGTACAGGGGCTGGTTCCATGTCATACACAGTTATAGGGATTTAAGAACTTAATGTTGTCATGAGCGCATCTGAGATTGTTTAATGTTTTGGTACATTACTGAATAATTTAAGCATTTTTAGACTAGAATAAATTAAACAAGTGGGAAAAATCAAAATAAAACCAAAAGGAAAAGTGGAATGGAGCAAGATTACAATAAATGTCTTTTTTAAAGTGAGTTAATTTGTTTATTCTTGTTAAATCTTAACGTGTAACATTACCTGGCATCACAGTAAATATGCATTTTATTTCTTATGTCAGCCCTGAGGTGAGTTTATCTGGCATGCTTATTTTAAACAGATTTAGCCATCATGGAAGTTAGGTCATCTTGGAAAAATGTGTTCCGTCTTAAAAAAAAAAAAGAAAAGGATGACATTTTGTATGTTTGAGACTAATTCAGAAACCACTGTTAATTTCCAGTCTTGTTATGGACTACTTCTTCAACACAGCAAGTGCATTTGATATGTTTGAAGCACTTTGTGAGACAAGCAAAACAATTTGGATCAATTGAAAGTGACAGCCCTGCCCCAGCACATGGCTTTATTTTCATTAGGTTAGAATGCAGGTGGAATGCAAATCACGCCTCTCATCGGTCGCCTCTCTCAGTTTCATATGTTCTACCTTCCTGTGCTTTAAGGGCAAAGTTTTCACCTAACATTAGGATTCCATCCTGTTTGGTTTCTTTTCGACTCTCCCAGCCGTTTGGTTTTGTTACTTGCTTTTGAACTCATTACCAAAAGCTTTAATCAATTTCCATTCCAAGTAATTGCTTTTGCTTTAACTCTCACAAGATGGCAAGAACACAAACACGTTTATTTGGCTTTGAAAGGAGTGCTTCTTCCCGAAAATTTTGTGTCCCTTAGCAACTTGCATTCATCCACATATCAAATGTCGACTGAGAGCTGTACACGGTTCCGAGCACCTGGGTGGGCGGGAGAAACATAAGGTGGGCTCATCCCTGCTTAAGATGAGTTTTTTATTTAGTTAGGCAGTCTGCCTTCTGGTGAGAAATGTCACTGATTCGTAGTGTTTTCAAGCAGACAGAATTCCATCCATCTAGTTACTGGTCATTCTCTTGAGACAAAAGATCCCTGAGGAGGGGTCTACTATTGATTAACCCCAACTGCATGCAAAGCGTGCCGTTCCACTGTCCCTTGTCACCTCTGGGAAACACTTGGCCTCTCTCTCGCCTGTCTCCTTTCACTCTGTCTCTCCTCCACCTTCTCTCTTTCCCTCCCACCTCCTGCCTCTTCTCCCTCCAGCACTCCCCTCCCACAACGTGAAAGGAGCTCATTGAGACAAGACACCGACCCTGAAGTCAAGCAGACCCGAGCTTGACTACCACCCATGCCGCATGACCTTGGACAGGTTATTCAACTTTGCTCAATCTCAGATGCCTCAGGTGAAAGCAGAGATGGTACAGATACTGAGAAGTCGTTCTCATAAGCTCCAGCATGTAAAGGAGTCTGCCTAGTGCCTGAGACAGAGGAAGCTCTCACTAGTGTTAACTACTTTTACTGTCTTCTCATCGTAAATGCCATTTCTGTTTTATGACTTTTTAAAATATATTATTTCCTGCTAGGTCCCCAGCAGAGTGGATGCGGAAGCAGGTGTGGAGGACTGGCTTCAGGAGTCTGTGTGTCTGTGAGCAAAGGGTTGTATTAATATGGCATCTGAGGAGTTTCTCATGTGATGGATCCAAAGCAGATTAGAATCAAAGATTAATAATAGTAACTATTTTTTTAAAAAAAAAGAAGAGCCCCATTGGATAGTCTGCTGAATTATCCCCTTGCATGGGATGGTCTGGGACTCTCCCAGCGGAGGTAGTCATCTCAGTCTCTACACAAGTGTAGAGTAACTTTTGTTGTGTGACTGAATGAGTGAAGTAATGAATGAATGCCAACACTTTTCACATTGTTTTTAAAGATTTTCATATCTGTTTCCCTTATCAGACCATGAAATTGGTCCTATTCAGAGCAGTGTCTGTCTCTTCCCCTTTCCCTGCTGCCCCGACATAGTATGCAATCAGCCAGTGTTTCTTTGTTGCTGTGTAGACTCTTCCTATCAGAGACAATTCTCCAAACACAACTTCATTCGACTAAGTTCCCGCACATCATACGTCTTAATTAGTTGCACTCTGTTTCTTTTTTCTCTAAAACACCCCTGAAGTATTTCTGTCTCAAGGCTACTCTTTCTAGTTTTCTCCCCTTCCAGAGGCTCAGAGTTTGCTTCTTAAGCTGCCGTGCTTGAGGGGCCTTCTCTGTGCTTCTTCAGATTCTTCCCACTTCCTTCCACAGCTTCCCAACAATTCTTATATTTCTACTGAAACCAGGTTACCTCGACCGTGTATGAACTGCTCCCTTCTTGCCATCTTGAAACAACTTATTCCACAGAGCCAGAGATCAACAAACGGAAATACTTGTGTAACATCTACTAGGCACCAGGCACTGGACTAGGCTGTGAAGATACAGTAGTAAACGGGATCTGCCTCATGGGACTTAAGTCTCTAGTAATGGAGCCATTCAAGAGTGATTGAATTGCACTCTGAATGTTGCAGAGTGCTAAGTTGGCAACAGGAGGGCAGCCTAGCCTAGCCCGAGGGAGGGTCTCTGAAGACTGCCATGTTCCCATTGGGTCTCAGGAATGGGGAAACATGCAAAAAAAGAAAGGGAACAAAGAAAATACAGACCATGGTACTGGAGAAGCATGTGGGGACCAAAGCTTTAGAAATGTTTCCTACTTTCATAGTTGGGATTGAATTAAAAGACAAAGTGGGAGCGCAACATGAGACTGAACCACAGACTCACAGATGTGTTGCCAGGCTCCTGGAAGGAGGGGGCATTTTTTTTTGGAGGCCTAATTAAGCTATTACCGCAAGATTAGAGTCGACTGTAAGTACTTCATACATTACAGATGTTTCTAAAAGTGATTGGTTTCATAGAGAGGGTGGTGGCAGATGTTTTACAAAACTACGATCTCTCACTTGTTCCACTTCTGATTCCCACATGGAACAGATGGTCTTGATTGTCTCATGGTCAACCCAGAAGTATGAAAGTCTAGGAAGATTAGAAGGAGCATAAACTGCTACTTAAATCTTTTCTCAGCAGCATTGGAAAGCATGTGTTTCTAGTAATAACTCCTGGGAACTATTTGGTCAGTAACTGCTTCAGCTGTCATTAAAAGGGCATTTCCGAGCTTCCCTGGTGGCGCAGTGGTTGGGAGTCCGCCTACCGATGCAGGGGGACGTGGGTTCGTGCCCCAGTCCGGGAGGATCCCACATGCCGCGGAGCGGCTGGGCCCGTGAGCCATGGCCGCTGAGCCTGTGCATCCGGAGCCTGTGCTCCGCAACGGGAGAGGCCGCGACAGTGAAAGGCCCGCATACCGCACAAAAAAAAAAAAAAAATAGTTATGCTCTTACCTTCCATACTAAACTCCCCTCCTTATGACATCACAAAAACAGGTTCTCAATTACAAAGGTATATCCAAATAGGATGTAATACTATCTGAGGAAATTCCCTTTTACTTGGCTGTAGGAAGCAGTTCAGGAGGGAAAGCGTGTATTATATAACAAGCTTACCATTTCCTCTTACCCTCTCTACTCCTACTTCTATACTATGTCCTAGGGCCCCACCTATTCACCTCTTCTCCTTTGGCAGTGACTGGGATTTCTAAGGCACCACGGTTGAAAGAGATCGCCTTTTTCTGGAAGTTACCAAAATCCACCAGCAGTCTATTGAATGTAACAGTGACACTGCAAATGTGCCCGAAACGTCAAACATCAAAGCATTGGGATGCTGTCGACTTGGATTTACAATAGGAGCCTAGAGTTGCAGCAAATGCAGACTATTTCTTAATAAAAAATAACCCCTTGTACATTCATTTATATTTTTCTTCCTAAGTGGAGTAAAACTAGCCCTAGGGTCAAGTTTGAAATTATTTTCATAATTTTGGGTAATTAAGACACTTCCCAGATCTCATTAGCAAAAGCCCAAAATAGAATAATTGCCATATAATTAGTGATTGGCAAAACCTTTAGAGGTTTAGGAAGTTTGTTCTTCTCTGAATCTGGAAGTACAAGCGCCTAACCTGAGTTTATCTGTGCCTGGGATATCTCAGAACCAGACAGTATCCCTTTCTGCATTTATTTGTTTTAGTCTTCTTGACTTGTTCTACCAAACCCCTTATCCTTCTATGATTCCTTGGACACATTTTGTCATTTTTTACTGAAATCTTTCTCTCTTGCTGGAGTGCTGTTCCTTAACAACTGGTTAGTGTGTTCCTTCTTTGTGTCTAACACCGGTCAGAAGGCTACAGGATTACAAGAAGGGGGAGATGCTGTCCCTGCCCTCAGGGAGCTTCCAGCCTGGGCAAGGAGATAGGACTGCATGGTAACAGCTCAAGAAGGACAGGATGACAGATCATTCCACCAAGACTGCTGTGCTCTGAGGTTTAGAGTTGGAGCATCCTACTTTTCTCTAGCGTTCTAGATGCTTCTCAGGGCTGCCCTGGTTATTGCTGTTGATCTCACACTAACTCTTAACTGGCAGTGCAGGTAGGACACAGATGAACACTGTTTTATACCTGGAGAAGCTGAAGCACAAGGGAAAACGGTAATTGCTCCAAAGTCACACAGTTATCTATGGGTTGAGGGGAAAAATAAAACAAAAAACTAGTCTCCTGCCCTCTGGCCGCACCTGTTTCTTCTGGGATGCAGGGCACATGGCACATGGTTCCCTAGCGTCTCACCCCTTTATCTTGTCAGGAGGAAGAGCGTGAACTTTGAAGTGGGGCAGGTCTGCGTCCAAATCCCAGCTCAGCTGCTTGGCTGTGACTAGTCGGTCAGTGACTTAAACTTTCTTCATAGATATCTTAAGACCATAATTCCTACCTTGCAGAACTCTTAGAAGGATTAAAGAGAGGACAAATGTAGAAAGCACCTAATAGCTGCTTAATAAAAGGAACCTGCCATATTTATCCTGCAACTAGAGCTCATCACTCCACACATAACTTGCACCACTTACTTCTTCCCAAGCCTGTCTCCTTTACCAGACCATGAATTCCTTAAGAATAAGAGCCATTTGTTGGCCATCTGTGACACATAGCAGGGCTCAACACATCTTATTCATTTAACAAACACCCAACACTTAATGTGTGTCGGGCACCATTCTGTTTTACGTATTTGAACTAAGCTTCCTAATAATAGGTAGAAAAACTATTATTTCGATTTTACAGATGAAGAAACTGAGGCATGAGGAGGTGTGCCAGAGTTCACCCAGCTAACCAGTGGTGGAACAAAGATTCAAACCCAGTTGTGTAGCTCCAGAGTCCGTGCTCTCCCCCATCGTGTGCTGCTGTCAGATGGACTGGGTGGCCAGGCCTGTCAGCTCTGCCACATTCCTGTTCCTTGACCCCAGAGGCCCATTTTGTTAACAAGTCAGAGATTCTCCCATGAGGTCAGATTCCCTCAAACTGCCTCCCTCTTACTGCCCTTGATCACTTGATTTTGATCTCTTGATCTTGAAGTCTCAAGTAAAGATGACAGCTGAACCGCAGGCCTGAATTTCAGTGCAAAATCTGGAGGTGTTTTGAATAGAGGGAGGTTCTCATAGGCCAGCTGGGTCGAGGAAGGCTAGGACTGGGTCTAGAATTCAAGTGAGTGTTATCGGGAAGAGCCCCAGGTCACGTAGCCCAGATAACAAGGCAGGTTCTCATTCTTCTGCAAGGAAAGGACTTCCTTAGAAACAGAGGGCAGTCCCCTCCAAGCACCCTCGGAAAGGCCTGCTCCATTCTAGGGTTGGAATGTGATGGAGAAGAGAGAATTTTTCAGATCTCACTTAAGAGAAAGTGGCAAAAAACGATTCCATCTCTTGGTTCCCAGTGGAGCTTCCATCTCAGGTAAGGTGTGCAATCATTTGCAAAGGTTTGTGGGCAGTTTAACAGAATCATAGAAAAGCTTGAATGAACAGGGAGAGGAACATATTAAAGCAAACATAAAGTAGTAAAGACAAGATTCATCATGAGTTGCGGGTAGGTGACTCAGTGTTTAGGCCTGGTTTTTTATTTCATCCCAACGTTGTGAGCCCAGCAACTCTGAGGTAGGCCTGGTGATGACAGTATCCATTAAAGTTCATTTCCTGATAGAGGCCACTTAAATCTGATTGTTGTTTTCATTTCCTCCAGCTTAAATAGAGGAAGTTCTCTGCACCTTCCACAGCCAGCCCAGGCGGTCTCAGAAAGGTGATATCCATCATGGCCTTGACCATCCAGAGATGACCGTCATGGCCACTCTCTCTAGGCAGAAGGTGACCTCGTTATTTATTGCTGGAACATAGATGTTGCCTGGTTTGGGAAATATAGGTACTCACCTTAAAAGGCTAAAGGTACTTGACTTCTTAATTCAGAAATCTCTTTCTGTTACTCAGCATAGGTCCAAATCCATATAGATCTTAAGAGGGAAAAGCTGGTCCCTAGTAGCGTGCAGAATAACTATTGAGGTAAGAACCAGAATTTCCGAATTAGATATCCTCGTTTTGTTGTTGGAAGAACGAATATAAATACAGACTAAAACATCAAAGCAGGAGAGAAAAATCTCCCGATAATACTAGCAAACACAAGGTTTTTGAAATACCAGGCCCTGTTGGAGTATTTCACCTACAGGAATCTTGTGAGGTCGGTTCTTGTTGGTATCTGCATATTTACAAGTGAGGAAGCTGATGTTCAGAGAGGTGAAAGAAGCTGACAGCCAGGATTTGGATGAAGGAGGCCTGCCACAGAAGCCAGCTCTTTCCCACAACACCAGTAGGTCTCAGAACCCACAGAACAAGCAGCAGCCCCTGGGACCTTGTTGGAAAATGCACATTGTCAGGCCCCACCCTAGACCCCTGCTAAACTTTGAAATGGGCCTTTCAGGCGATTCTGACGCACCCTAAAGTTTGAAAACCACTGCACGACACCGTGCTCCCTCTCCAGACTTTTTTCTTGCGTTCCATAAATCATTCTCAAGTATCTAATAAGGGGCAGGCACTGTTGGAAATACAGCAAAGACAGAAATGCCTCCCCTGATAGAGCTGACAGCTTAAGAGAATGAGACAGACGCGAAAGAAAATTAAGTAATTGATACACCAAGCTCTGTGCTCTCAGGTTGGCAGATTACATTGTCAGATGGTGAAAAAAATATGCTGAACCTCAGCCCTCTACCCACTGGCGGGCAGATGAAGGAATGGCTGCATACAAGGGTTTAGCAGCTGACCTCAGGTGACACAACTGTTTCTCATTCAGAGGCAGGTTTAAAACCCAGGTCTCTTGGTCCCTGCCTGGAGTGTTTTGCTCCAGTGCCATGCTGGACATACTTTCCTGTGCTCCCCTGTCCTGTTATCTTGTCAGGAGAAAAACATGAAGTTTATAGACAGGCTGACTTGAGACAGAACCCCTTCTCTGCCATCTACAGATTGATCCCACGTGGATTAACATGGGGACTTTGACAGTTGTTGGTAAAGCTGGAAATTCAAACCCCCAGTTACTTCTAGCTCACAAAACCCAGAGAAACTCCAGTCTAGGGAAGAGAAAGGAATGATGTGCAGGCAGGCTGTGCTGGCCAGCTGGGCGTCACTGCTCCTGGGCTTGCAAACTTCCGGTCCTTCACCGTTGTGGTGGTTTGGGGGAAATACGTTTCCCCCTCTTTCTCCCTGTGGTGTGCTTAGCCAGCAACCTCAGAAGCAGCCCAAATGTATGTATACTAGGTATTCTTCCAGACGTAGAGCCACTGTGATTAACCGTCACTGCCACGACTGGCTCAAAGCTTTTTGTTTTAGGGAAAGGGAGCAAAACTCTAATGCTTGGAAATTTCCACTTGTTGAAAAAGTCAGATGATGCCACTTTTGACACTGTTCATTAAAAGGCTTTGAGAAGAAGGGATTTGACTAGCTAGAGGCTGGGGCCATTTCTCACAGGAGATGGTGTGTCCCTGCAGAGGAAAGGTGACCTGAGAAGAGTGGGGGGATACCAGTTCTGGTTCCCTCATCCTCTAAGACACTGGCACCAACAGGGAAGTACACAGAAGTGTGTTCTTTGCAGAATTACTAACTCAGAAAGCCTACAAACAAGAACCCCTTAGGAACGCACACGGAGGCTCTGCTAATTCTGATTTGTGTGTGTGTGTGTGTGGTACACGGGCCTCTCACTGTTGTGGCCTCTCCCGTGGCGGAGCGCAGGCTCCGGACGCGCAAGCTCAGCAGCCATGGCTCACGGGCCCAGCCGCTCCGCGGCATGTGGGATCTTCCCGGACCGGGGCACGAACCCGTGTTCCCTGCATCGGCAGGCGGACTCTCAACCACAGCGCCACCAGGTAAGCTCTGCTAATTCTGATTTAACTCGTGGGTGTGACATGCTCTGCTGGCCCCAGAGGAACCGGAGCAGCAGATTTGAAGGAGAGATGCAGATGCTGAAACTGTGGGCACTGGAGGGAGAGTCGGGATCCTGACTTTACCAGTCAGATGTGTGACCCTGTGGAGTGATTTAAACGCTGTAGACCTCGCCTCACCTGATCCTCTGTAAAACAGAAAAAGTAGCAGTTGTATCTCATAGGGTTGTTGTGAGGCTACAGAGAGACAGTGTACTGAAAACACCTGCCAGATGACTGTCTTATTGTTTTGGTACTGGAGTAACAACAATCACATCGAATTGTAACACTTCTTTTTTTTAATAAATTTATTTATTTATTTATTTATTTTTGGCCGCGTTGGGTCTTTGTTGCTGTGCGCGGGCTTTCTCTAGTTGTGGTGAGCGGGGGCTACTCTTCGTTGTGGTCCGTGGTCTTCTCATTGCGGTGGCTTCTCTTGTTGCAGAGCACGAGCTCTAGGCACGCGGGCTTCAGTAGTTGTGGCACATGGGCTCAGTAGTTGTGGCTTGTGGGCTCTAGAGCGCAGGCTCAGTTGTTGTGGCGCATGGGCTTAGTTGCTCCGCGGCATGTGGGATCTTCCTGGACCAGGGATCGAACCCGTGTGCCCTGCATTGGCAGGTGGATTCTTAACCCCTGCTCCACCAGAGCTTCCTATGTGTCAGGCACTGACCCAAGCACTGAATCGGTGTTTATTTAAACATCCCTAGTACCACTGAGGTAGATGGTGTTATCTCATGCACTCTGGCAACCAGCAAGATTTTTAAAGTGTTGTATTTAAGCAGAACCAAAAATATGCCTGTGCTTGTCATATTCTGAAAAAAGTGATTTCAGTTTTGAAAATCTCAACATTTTTAAGGACAATTATTGCTCCAGAATGATAAATCGCGATGGTCTGTGGATTCAGGTGTTCCCAGCGTAGAACCCCGCCCCCTGGGGATAAACACGCACCTGCTGGGGAAGCGCAGCTCTGCCTTCCTTTTTCATCTCTCCTCTGCTCTTCAGGGGCCATCATAGCTGAGCTGGTGATGTTGAAGGGGGCAGGTGACCTTGTCTCCTCCCCCTTCCCCTGTAGCAGGAGCTCGGGGCCCCAAAGGAATCTCCATCTCCTCCCTCCCACCGCCTGCCAATCCCAGGTCCCCATTTTCCTCTTCAGCTCCCCAGTAATGCAGTGCCAGTATGGTAGGCAGACCAAGGGCCCCCCAAAGATGTCCACGTCCTAATCCCCTTAGAAAACTTGTGAATCCCCAAAACTTGTGAATGTCACCTTATAATAGCAAAATTGATTTTGTAGATCTGATTATATCAAGGACAGTGAGCTGGGAAGATTATCCTGGATTATCTTGGTGGGCTCAGTATCATCACAAGGGTCTTTACCAGAGAGAAGCAGGAAGGTCAGAATGGGAGAAGATGTGACCGCAAAAGCAGAGGTCGGAGTGATACAGGGCCGGGAACCAAAGAATGCAGGTGGCCTCTAGAAGCGAGAAAAGGCCAAGAAATGGATTCTCCCCTAGAGCGTCCAGAAAAAGCCAGCCATGCCAGTACCTTTTATTTTAGTCAGATGAGAATGATTTTGGACTTCTGACTTCCAGAACTGTGAGATAATAAATGTGTGTTGTTATAAGTTTGCAGTAATCTGTTATAGCAGCAGTAGGAAGCTAATACACCAGGATAAAGTAAACCTGATTTTCTCTGAAGCATGGATCTCTTTTGTGAATAACGACCCATTGTTAGACTTTGTCTGTCTCTGTTGCAAAAGAGGGAAACTTGTAACCCTTACGAGGTTTCCAAATCCAGCTTTTTAAAGACTCATGGGCTGGGACTAATGTGAGTGAGGGGCTAATATAAGAAAGTAAAGGGGTGATGGGCCACCTGAGGCAGCCTGGTCCTGCCCCTTGGACAGTGTTTCGAAAAAGGACTTTCAAGGAGATCGGTTTCCAGGGTTGATTTGGCATGGTCATTAAACATGGGTTTCTGTGTGACTTTGGGAATCTGTCACCTCTCTTTGCCTCAGTTTCCACATCCATAAAATAAGGTTAATCTTAGCCTCCACCTCAGAGGGTTGGATGTGTGGGCATTAAGTGAGTTCATGCATGTACTTAGAACAGTACTTAGAACAGTACTGTTCTAAGTACTGTTCTAAGTACTGTTCTAAAGTACTTAGAACAGTACCTTCTTCCCACATCGTAAGCCTTAAATAAATGTTAGCTATTATTAATAGGCATCATAGAAAAAAGTGGGACAGGATTCATAGGGGCCTGATATGTTTGGAACATGTTCAGTTATATAAACATTTCTCTCCTGCTTGGTTTCTCGGAGCTACTATGGCAGCGTTCACGTGACAGCCCCAAAGCAGAGGGGGAAAGCAGTAGCATTTCTCAGACTTACTTAACCCTAAACTCTTTGTGATCCCTAAACTCTTTGTGAATAAGCTCTATTGGACATAGTATGGGAAATACTGCCCTGGAAAGTTACACCAGGAAACCTCAGTTCACTTCTATCTAACTCGTAGTCTCTGCCCCTGGCCCCAGAGCCACCCCTGAACTGGGGACTGGGAAGTCCCCATCCCACCAGGGCAAGGACAAATGAATCCCTAGCATCCAGAGCTGAAAAGTAGGCTTTTGTCCAAGTTCACGCTGTTCTAAGCAGTGACGGAGCTCTTAGCATCGTCTGTGTCATTGTCTGTTAGTCACGAGTTAGCTTGGCTCCCGGGGTCTTGCCTGGGAACGTGGTGTTGTTTCCACAGCACGACACTTAAGTTCCAACCAGGCTACCTAGAAACAGTCTAGAGCACAGTCCATTCACAATTTGGGGACCAGTGGGTTCAGCTTCAAAGTAATGCTGTCAAGATGTGAGCAGATAACCTAGAATTTATATATCGACATCTTTATTGTACTCTTCAAAGTGAGCAATTTTCAAAGAGGACTTGTGTGAGTACTGTATAGGATGGAAGTATAACATTCAGTTGTATTCATTCCGGGGCAGGTGTTTAAAACAAAACAAAACACTATTGTGTCTGAAAATAAAAACCGCTTTGGTGTCATTACTTTACATAGGCACACCTTGTATAAACATAGGAAATCTAATTTCTGAGGAATTTCGTTTCAAGAAATCAGGCCTGGCTCACATAAAGATGCCTTTCAAAATAGAAATATAACACATTTAGTTAAGCTCAGGCTTTTGTGTTTTATTTTGTTTTGAAAGCTATAAAGAAGTAAACTGTAACCCTCTTTATTTTTAGCAGACACCTCTAGAAAACCTTGAACAATGTTCTATTTATAAAACAAAGTCTGTTTTTTAGGCAAACTTGCTTCGTCCCTTATTAGAGAAAGAGCAGGACGGAGTATCAGAAAAATGAAATGTTTCTTTTTCTAGATTTCTTGACTTCATCAGCAACTCTTTAAGAAACAATAAAACAATTGACCTAGTTTGGTTTTTGACTAATAGAAGGTCACCTGGAGATTGATAAATTGTGTTTAATATTCTAAGTAGATTGGAACTGAATGAATAACATGCTGGAGGGAAAACAGTGCAATTTGCATGAGAGTACAGCCTGGCTTTTGATAAGAGTTATGCTGCTGAGTGAGAGAGAGCAGATCTAAATAATTCTCTGGTTAAATTATTTCACATTATATAGAACATTTATAATCTCATCAGCCTTCAAGGCGTTAAAAATGGAGAAGAGACCTTGGCTGAGTAAATTCAATGGCTATAAAAGATTCTAGAAACTGAAAAGAAGTGACCCAGGGGCTTCCCTGGTGGCGCAGTGGTTGAGGGTCCGCCTGCCGATGCAGTGGACACGGGTTCGTGCCCCGGTCCGGGAAGATCCCACATGCCGCGGAGCGGCTGGGTCCGTGAGCCATGGCC